>NC_133174.1:4055000-4680000 GCF_040802235.1 Manis javanica
AAATAAACGTTGAATTAAACCCAAGCAAAAATTCAGCTATCATCCCTATGTAAAACATTTTATTTAGTCTTTTAGCTAGATAAAACTGCATAATACAACCCCCCCCAGAAATAAGAACAGGACTGTGATGTTTGCTGCACTAAAAACTTGGTTGCTATGTTATATTATTCGGCATAAATGTTGTTCAGTGGTGAATTAGTTTTGTTCAGCTTTCTCGTATCCCGGGATATTTGGAATGTTACAGATGGTGCAACGCTCTTGCTCCCCAGAGTAAGTGATGTGAATGTTGCCCTGTGATGCATTTCCCTGCAGGACTCACAGTTGCAGCAAGGATCTTACCTTATACCTAGGATCAGAGAAATACATGCTAGTAAATGTCTGTTTATGCCAGCACTGACCATAATGGCAGTGGCCTTTCACCAAAACATTTTGCAAAGTAAGAAGGGATGCCAAATGTCTTTCTAGCACCTCTCACTTTAAAGCATTTTGGAAGAAAGTATAGACACTACTTAATAAGTGCCCATTAACGTATCTCACAGTTTAATTTGAAACCATACATACATATACCATTAATACACACCTTCAAAAGCGTTCTTTACAAGATCCTCACTGACTTTCTCAGACAGAAATGATGTAATATCTCAAGCTAATCAGATACATTTGGAATTGGTAATTTCCTAATTGGAATTTGGGTCAGAAGCTTGCCTTCTTAGGAAATAAGTGGCAGAGTAGGGACTATAAGACTGTCACAGTACTATGGGCAATATTTGTTGAATTGTATGTACTCATTCACTTTTTCCTAGGACAAAAAATTCCTAAGTTCTGGTGAACTGCTCTAGATCCCTAGGCAGATATATTAAAAAATAATGAAGACATACACATCATTCTCTGTGAATAAAAGAAATGTCAAGATTGACGTCATTCCAACAGCATCTGTAGCCTGGGGAAGCCTCTCTTCAGGTCACCTGCATCATAGGAATTTTGTTATTTCCAAATTGCTGCACTGAAGCCACTTAGCCCTGTTGATGTTCTCATTGTAAGCACCAAGCCTTCTTTCCAGTATTTTATTCTCTCTCCTTACCTGTGGGAGATTATCCCACTCTTGGCATGCTTTTGATATGCAGTATTAACAAAGGAAACTTTTCATAATATAGTCCATTATGTAGTACGGTCCTTTCATAATAGAACCGTCTAGTCGCTGTATATTCTCATGTCAAAAAGCGACTATAAAAGAACACACCCTAGGGTGTACCATAAGTTTAAGGGTCTCCAACAGGCTGTTTGTCATTCTGAAGTTTAATTTTCCTGTATCTTCCTATACGTACAACTCCAAATTTTCTTTTTCTTTTTTGTTCCCATATACTCCAAATTTTAGAAAATTAGCCTGAACACCAAAAGATGGCCATGTTTTGTGGTTTTATCTTAGGAAAAAAATTCAGATTCTGCAGGGCATCAACTTTTTTATAAGATAACATGCCAAACAAAACTTAGCTTAATTTCACCATTCTATGAACATAGACAAATGTTAAAGTTCATTCTCCTCCTGTTGAAAAAAGTAACATTTTTGCTTAGTTGTTAGAAATACTTTCCTAACCAGGTAGACAAGCTCACTGGTTCAATGACCCCACTTATGCCCAATGTTACCATCCTCCCAGGTTCTGTCATTAGATGTTCGTATATAATGGTGGAAGTCTCGGGTGGTTTCAGTCATGATTCATCTTTCATTTAATTCATGCCTATTTTGTTTTTCTGTGCTAGAATGGCAAATCACGATGATACCTTTTCAGCACAGAAACTCTATGCACTTCATGTTAGAGGAAAGAAATGATGTCAAATTTGCATTTGTTTTTGTTTATCTAACATACATTTGTATGGTGTTTACTCTGTACCTCTTGTGACCACCCCGCCGATAGCAATCCGTTCAACATTCCCGAGAATCGCTCTGTGTGAGGTCGGTACCTCGGGCAGCCCGGAGCAAGGGGCCCGTCAGGTAGCTCTGCTCAGAAAATACTGTTCTGTATACCCAGACTTAGCGTGGAGGAAAAGGGGAGAAAAGAAATTTCCTGCTATGCTTAAAATGAGACTGTTTGTTGGGTTCTACTTATAAAATGAGAAAGTATAATAATGAACTCTTTTTTTTTTAATGCCTATTCTTGGGAGTCTTTGCCCGAATTAGTTGGGACTCCTTTTGTTGCTGAGAGAAAAAAGCGAAAATCACTGTTTGTGGACAAAGAGAATTACCATTAGAATGTAGAACCCAAGGAAGAACGCAGGCCTGGAGGACTGGCATTAAGTGGAATGCCTTCAGAAACCAGGCTTCCCCTTTGATTTCTGCGGTCTTGGAGATTCGCTCTAGCATCTCTGATGTCCCTTCCTCTCAGGAGATGTGCTCTCTCCTTCCCAAGGCACTCATAACCTAACGTGGGGTCCCTGAGTCCCGAAGTTTACCCAGCCTCAGTTCAACCAGATAGCACAGAGAATAGCATCTCTTTTCCCAGAGGCCGTATTTCTGGTAGAGAGAATATGTTATCGGTCAGATGTATATCAGGATCCATCCTCGGTCCAGCCAAGGGTGAAGGATGAGGGGTGGGCCAAGGCCTGGAAGCTCTTGGGCTGGACAAATACTCCTAGAGTTTCCTGCTGTATTCGGTGCTTGATTACATGTCCTGTGCGTAAAGAATAGTACAATCAAGACTAGCCAGGCAACAGTTTTGAGCCCATACTCTTTGCTGGTCATGTTACATTCCTCGCCTCAGCCTGCACAGCCAGTTCTCTGCAGTGGGTGGAGAGAGTGGCCTCACACATGCTAAGACACTTCTCCTGGGTGGCATGCGTACTGAGGGAGAGAAACCCGGGTTCTTCGGAGCTCGAAGCCGACCCCCCAACTGTTCCCTGGCAGAATGAACAGAGGCTGGCTTTCTGTAGACTCCGTGGGAGACCGGAGTCACTATGTTATCGTTCCCATTTCCCCACTGGCTGCTCTCAAAGGGTTGAGAAAACTGTGATCCTTGATTTTGCTCAAGGAGCCCAATTAAAACGACAGCAGCAGTTCAGTACAGCAGATTCTCAGGAATGTTTGCCCTTCGTTAATGAGTGACTTTCACAAGAGTGGTGGGCTGGCCTCCAAGATGACGCGCATAATCCCGTAAGAACTGATGCCAGATGGGTCTGACCTGCATGGGAAAGTGGGTGTCCTGGCATCCGCAGGACGTTTACGGTTTCCTATAACTGTTTCCAGTCTGACCCCCGCTGGCCGATGGGAACGGCACATTGTACATCACGGAAGGCGGTAAATGCCAGCAAAAGGCCGTAATTCCCAGGGTTGAGAGAGAACCACGGAGGGCTCAGTGTAACGTGGCCCCAGTCCAGGTAGCAACGAGCTGGCTCTCCACTAGGTGCATTTCGGCTTTCCCCAAATCACCTCCAGAGACAGGTCAGAAAGTTTTCAGATCACATTTTTGTCATCTACGTTAGTCTACACATGCTGCATGGAAAGGGGTGCTCTGAGTTGCTAGCTTGAATCATGACTGAAATCTCGATATAAAACTAAATAGATAAACATCTAAAAGAGAATGACTTGGATTAATGAAGGTCATTTTTGTCTCATCGTTTGCCTCCACCTTTACTCTGTACAGTACTTACTGATTTCAAAGATAGATGAATATGATACTGATTTCAAAGGTAGAAAAGTCTGTCCTGGGTAAAAATGTCAAATGGTCGTAGAGTCATTTGTTTAGATCGTTTCTAAATGTTTATTTAAAATGTTCATTGAGGTACCAAACAGCTATTAATTAATATATTAAGTCTATTTTTTGAGTGAAGAAAACTATATTTTAAAAAGCATAAAAATAAAAATATAGTCCACTGTATTAACTAATGTATTTATTAAAAAACTCTCATAATGACAGCTACTGCTAATTCAACCTCTAGGACAAGAAAACAAGCTTTAAAACCATTTTTTTGTGTGAATACACTCACATTCAAGGGGAAATAGTTTGCAAAACAAATTTAAGTTCTTTCTATTCTTGTTAGAATTTAGTTTTTGAACAAATAAAATATCTTTCTTATTTCCAAAGAAGCACATATTCATCCTAGAAAATTCAGAGGTTACAAATACAAACTTAGAGAAACAAAATAATTGACTACCCATGTAAAATTAATATTCATGAAACATATATGTATATCACACGTAGAGGTGAAAGTAACATGTAATTTGCCTTCTAGAGATTTCTATGTCAAATTTAACACAAAGCATTATCTAAAAAGCCATCAATAAGAAATAACCTAACCAAATAAGTGCCAATTACTTGATTATAGTCAATGACCTAATACTGTTAAGTATATGTAAAACTCCTTTTTGCAAATCTTGCTTCCAGACATCTTATCCAGTGGCCGAGACTCATAAATATCATTTCGGCATGTAACAGTGCCCACCTGTGAAAAGAGGGCAAAGATTATATTAGATATTGATGTTTAATTATTTACTAGTCTTTTCCACCACCTAAACGACATTTTCCTACCAGTTTTAACAACCAAGCTGTTGGAATTTGTATCTCAATAAACTGATAAATTATGACATGCAGTGGCCTTCTGTGCTCAAATTATTAAATGCACTAAGCACAAGGATGTCTATGAAGTAATATGATCGATTTTTTTAACACATGTATCAGCATTCAGGCTTCCAAGCATTGCATTCAACACAGTCACGTTAAGAGCTTATGAGCTGTCTCCATAACCTATGAATATATTTCTATGAATATACTTGTTTCCATGAAATATTCATTCAGCGGTATCAGTGGGAGTTCTGTGTGTGGGCATTGTCTTGGGCCCTGTGGGTATAATGAACGAGACAGGTAGGGTGCAGTCTAATGAAGGAGAAAGATGACACCCAGCCGTAGCAAGACAGGAGTTTCCACCTCCAGTGGAAGGAGGCATAGGGTGGTAGGAGATCCTGCCCAACCCAGTCCCTGGGTTCAGATCACAGTGAAAACAACACGACTTCTACTGAATGCCAGCCAGTGGCATTCCAGCGTGGAATGGCATGGGGGAAGAGTTTAGAAAGCACATGAATCGGGACTGTTTTACAGAGAAAAGAGAGAGCTCTTATGGAGTTGCCTTCAAAGGTATGTTGCTCAATATCCCGTAGAGAGGCAAATAATCAACATTTGCTGTAAACTGAATTCTTTCTCTTGGCTACAGGGAAGACTGAATACCTGCTCATTCAATAGAGTGTTAGAGGTATAAGTAAGTGTACTTAACTGTTTCAGAGGCCCAGGATTTAGCAGAGGGAATGGCGTGCAGTACGCACGCACTGAATGCTTTCCCATAAATGACTGCAAGAGGTCTGACAAAATGATTGATGCAAAGCTGGAAAATTCTGTTTCAGGGCTGAAACCGCCTAAGTCTGAGGGCTAAGACTCATTTTCTGCGTAGCTTGCTAATTCAGTATCTCCCTTCCAGGGGCGTGTCAGCAATATGAGACTCCTTTGAACGAGACAGGCCAGGCTGCTGGGGCCCAGTGAAACGTGCCTTGCGTATTCAGGGTGAGTGCTTGACAAGAGCCTTACGTGTTTGGATTTTAAACTTAAGATGCATTTGTTTAAGTCAAATCCATTCTATTTAAAATTACTCAATTTGCATGTTCATTGATACATTTACAAATACACTCAGACACTGATAGTTTAATGGGTATGGCTTAAGGTAAGTCAGCATTTGTTTTTCCTGATTCATGAACACTGTCTGGGTCAAATCCAGGCTCTACAACTTACAGCTGTGTGCCCTTGGGAAGGTTACTTAACCTCTCTGTTCCTTCATTCCATAAGTTATACAGTATAGATAATGACTGCTTCTCAGTTATAGAATGTGTAGGAGGCTAAATGAGTCTGTACATGTAAGGAGCATAGAATCCCATTTGTGACACAGTAAGAACTATTTATTATATGACTGTCTTCCTAAACCAGAGCAATGTTAATGTTAAAAAACATTTAATTGACAAGGACAAAATAATCTATGAAGTTTTGTAAATATGTACAAGAAGATAATGATAACATTTAGAATTTAAAATGTTTCTGGAGCCAAATGAGTCAATATATTTAAAAAAATATGGAATACTGCTTGTCACATAGTAACTCTTACTGTTTTCTTTAACCATAATAATGTTGATATTAAAAGTTTTTAATTACTTAATCAGATAGTATTTTTAAATAGTTTACTATTTAGCCTGAAGCATTTGATTGTTTTTAATGTTTTAAACGTTGAAACTGTAGTGCTGAAATAAGGATGAAATTAAACAGTTAAAACTGGAAACACAGTCATTTAGAATACCTTTTCTCTATTTAAATAAAAATATCCTCACGAAATTTAATTCCTTGGAACTGAATATATTTTAAAATTTGAAGTCATTTTTCTTGCATTGTATGGATCTGGCATTATTAAAATATTCATATCTTTGAGCTAATGTGGCATAACAAATTTAATTCGTAACACAAAAATGACATGGATAGAACTTGAGCCATCATCACTTTTTTCCTTAAGCTTCATGTTGTAGGCACCCCATTAGGAAGACAGACAAGTCAGTCATATTTTATAGCCCCACAGAACTTTCCAAATAAATAAACTCTTTGAGACAATCATAAATAATAGCATTTTGGAGGCAAACATTTCCTCAGAATTTACTTTCCGTTGCTTCTCAGTCATGTATGGCACGACCCCACTGCCTTGATGGGACTGTCTGACCCCACGTGGGATGCCCTTGGCTGTTATCTTCTGCTTTGAAGGGCAGCCTTCACTCCACAGCGTCATTCCTGTGAGAGGCTGGGAGGGGAGGAGGGCGGGGTGGTGGGAGGTGCATCGCACCTCCCAGGAGGGGTCAGCCGTCCCCAGGAGCGTCGATACAAAGATTGCCTGTACAATAGCAACTCCTTGGGCAGAAACGGCCAGACCCTCGTGCCAGGGACCATCCTCCAGCCCTGGCCAGCCGTGTCCCCAGGAAGAGGTGGCCTCGATTTAAACACAGCAGCCAGTCCCGGGTGCTGCGGCTGCAGGTGTCGACTACCTGCACTGCTTGCAGCTGATAAATAAATCGCTCTCTAGGAGGCACATGCCAGCAGTGCATCGCCGAGGCTGCTGGTCACTCAGGCTTCTGAGTCCAGCTTTGCAGCTGCCTAGACACTGAAAGTTTGGTCTCTGGGCCAATGATTACTGCCGTTCAGTACGGGTACATCTCTGGGGTGTCTGACTTCACACAGTGTCCTGTGTGGAGATTGTGCATGTTTCATTTTGGCTTTTCGGGGAGAGTGGGAAGAGATTTGGGGACAGTGTGTGGGAAGAGATTACCTCAAAGGGTTTTACTGTAATGAAGCTTGTCTGTTTGAAGGGCTGTTCACTCTGCCTGTAGCATTAGCATCAGTTTTAGCAGTTGTAGTAATTATAGTAAAAGAAGGGAGTAGAGGACGAAGAATGGCAGTACTACTGATCAGAACAGTAAATGTTAATATTTACTATCACTATGCCCAATAATAGTGAATGTTAATATTTATTGGGCTTAGTGCTGAGCTCTGCCATGTAAAATCTCAGGCAGCACTCATAACATTATACGGCATGTATCACTACTACTCTAATTTTAGTGATAATATACAGAGACGTAAACTAATTTGTTCCAGCTTATCAAGCTAATAAATGATCGAAGTGGGATTCAGAGCTGTGTAGTAGGCATCCTATCTCAGTTTAGAATCCAAGCTCAATTATTCTGTATGTTCATTGTATAATACAACTTGTAACTATGTATTTAATTTTGTAAACCTCAATTTCCCCACGTATAGAAAGTAAATAATACTAATAACCAACCTGAATTTCTCATGGGCTTAATGTAAAGGGAGGAAAAAGATAATGCTGATTGTTCTGTAAACTATAAACGCTTCACAAATAAATGCCGGTTATGATGTCACTGGCATTAAATACTTTGTGTTGTAGAAATGAGTACTGTGCAGTTATAAAACTTTGACAATACCAAGTGCTGCAAATTCATGGTCAGAAATTATGACCCCAGAATTTGAGAGCTGAGAAAGGCTTTGGAGATAGTCCATTTCGGTACCTCTCGACCCAGCTGCACCTTTATATCACTTGGGGAAGCTTTAAAAAAAAAAAAATGTCCAAGATTCACTCCATTTCCAGAAATCTGGAAGAGGGCCCAGGCATCTGAGTTCATGGATGTGTGCATACGTATGAATTTGTACGTGTAAATGTGTATATGTGTATGTAGGAATATGTGTACGATACTAACTTTTGAGTGTGTTTGTTCTCCCAAGATGACCTCGTATATAGTCAGGGGGCAAAAATAACTGAGTTTAACCAGAAAGTTTCTTTCTGGTAACTGGGGACACTGTATATTTACCTAAGCCAGCTCCCCCTGACACCTGTTGCCCTTATATCCCATCTGATGAGCCTTCCCCCTTTCACTCTCCAGGGTTGCAATTTGGGTGACAGGGAACCAGGCTTCGGGAAGCAGTTTTCCTTCTGAAAGGAATTGCTTGTATTGTCTGCCCCCCTGAGCTCTCTGAGACCACTTTGGGGGCCTGTGGAACAGTCTCTGAGTAAGTGGGATGCTTCTTGAGATTCTGAAGCTGAGAGAACTTCTTAGTTTTTCTGTGATAATGTTTTGGAAATGGAAATGTGCTATGTTTCCACGTAACCCAACTAAGTTTTGCTGTATGGAGGTCTTTCATCCCACCTGATCCGTTTACATGGAGAATATCTGATCGTTGTTTATGATGCTGAGAGCGGCTGCTTGTGAATGCCAGCAGTTGTTACTGAGGAAATTAAATTTAGAAAACGAATCAACAGCTTTATCAACCATTTTGGTGCTGGTTTTCGGGACATCGTGCTTGGTAATCGGGAGCCTGTGGGACATGACAGGCCTAATGGCAGCGTTTGTGAAAGGTCTGATGTTGATCCAGACATTCGACCTGTAGTTTCTCTGACAGGCAATGATACAGTCCTTCTCGGTTGAGATTTTCTCAGCCAATGTCAAATTCGATTTTGGTATCAAGGTCAGCATTAACCTAGAATATGCATACCCCAGAATAACTAAGATACTTTTTAGCCTATAGTCTGGTTTTTTAAGTCTATCTGTATTCAGTACACATATAAACCCATGGACGTGGGCATATTGCTATGGTAATAAGGATTTCTTGTCCTCACTGGGCATATTGTTCTGGGATGATCTGACGAGAACTGCAGACCTAGGAAAATGAAATGTTCCAGTTGAAACCTGGGACAGTGAAACCGAGGACAGTACAAGTCCCTGTGAGCCAGCATTAGTGACTTTGCCTCCTTGTGGGACCCAGGGGTTCGATGATGCCTGGTGCAATGCCCCGTAGAAGGTTTTGTTCATATACGTTCACGGGGAAAACTCAAGAGACTGATTTTGATGTTTCAGAGATTCCTTCATTCATGAGTCTCAGAAAGACCCTTTGCAAAATATACCGACACTTCTTGACTTCAGAATTCCAATGGCCACACTCTTCATGTTAGAAATGTGTTCTATGGTTGTATAAAGCGGCTCCTCAACAAACAGCTCTATTTTTCAAAAAAGAAAAGTATTACTCTTATTAGGATTTGGAGACCAAGAAATATATACTCCTATTAAGTACCTAATTTAAAAAAAGAAAGATCAACTCTTAGACAACCATAAAATAATATGATATTTCCTTACACATTATCTGAGGAAAGGGAACAATTAAA
The DNA here is from genome assembly GCF_040802235.1 of Manis javanica. Taxonomy (NCBI): domain Eukaryota; kingdom Metazoa; phylum Chordata; class Mammalia; order Pholidota; family Manidae; genus Manis; species Manis javanica. The sequence goes on from NC_133174.1 coordinate 4,064,742, forward strand.
AGAGACATTTATTTAATCCAGGTGTTTTTCCGGATTCTCGGGGTCCCTGCTCTGTGTTCTTACCAGGCCATGCATATTCCTTTGTCACGATACACAGCACAGTGTACTGTAATTATTTGCAAGTCTTTCTCGAGTACTAGACTGAGAGCAGAAACCACTTCATACTTATATTTGCATCCCCAGCACTTAGCAAAGAAATGAACATATTTTGGATATATGAAAACCTTGAGGGAATTGATAACTGACCACAGAATGAAGTGGAACTTGAGTGTCTCATCAAGACTTGTGCTATTGAAGATGACACGTCTTCAGGGAGGTGGGGTATCCAGGCAGAAACGAAAGCATAAAATGAAAATGAGATATTTTCCTACCAATAAGGCATTTAAACTCAAGTACCCGGAGGGAATCACTCCTTGCTCTATCTGCTTGGAACAGTCAGTGGACTAGGGCAAGCATATCACAATTTGGTTTTGCTTGGGTTGATCAGCATGTTTTCATGGCTCCACTGAGGATGCTGGGACCATCCTGCTCATCCAAGCTCACTCTGAATTAATCCCATCAGTGTGGCATGCCTTCAACGTGGAAATGGCCAGAGCATCGTTGATGCACTTTCTGGAATAAGGTGATGATGAGATAGACCGAGGATGACCTGATGCAATGTTAAGACATCCTAGAAAATGGTGGTTCTCTATCTAGCTGAAGATAAATACATGCTTAAAAAAAAAAATTGCTGACACACTGTCACCTGCTTAGAATGTCTCATGTGTGACAGCCCCTTTCCAAAGAGGCAGCTCTGTTGTCACCCGCATAATATAAGAACTCCCAGCCTTCCCGAGTCTGTTAGACTTTCAACTTGTCTTTCTTCTAGAAAGGGATCCATTTCTGCGCCACTGCATCACGTACACGGTAAAGAAAAAGAGCAGGATAGACTTGGCTTTGTGAACGGGAAGGTGCTTTTTGTAACATCAAGCAGTTACCGATTTCCCTGTGTGTGTTCAAAGGAGTATAAACCAGCTGGCTGAGTTCCGTTGTGCCTATCCGCAAAGCCCCAGATGGCCCCGAGACACCAGCTTTGCTTACTAATCAAAAGCCATGTCGTCGGTATTTCAGCACAGTGTGCAGATTGACAAAGCTACACAGTTACCCTGGGACCGGGGTGAGTTTTATAACCAGACCAGCTTCTGTGTTTTATAATTCCTAATGTTTATGGACCACTTTAGGGATTTTTCTCCAAGGATCAGTCAATCCCTTTAATCTTGTTATCATCTATACATCACTGAGGTCTTCTGTGCTTTTTACCTGTTTACAAGGTGATTGAAAGTCTTCCTTTGGGTCTCAAACCAGCATATGAGGCAAGGAGCACCTGGCAGCCTCACAGTCCTGGGAACCCACTGCACACCTAGCTGTCTGACACCCTAAGCTGTCTTTTTTTTTGTTCACTAACAGGAATTTGGAACTGTGTTGCCGTCCCATAATCAGATTTTTGAGAAAATTTTCCCTGAAATTAGCTGTGGGCCAGGTGGCAGTGTTGATTTTCCACCTGGAAAATCTTTCCACAAAGGTCTTCCTACAGAGATCTTCTGTCTTTGTGCTTAAAGAAGGGGATTTGATGTCTGTGGCCCTCCACTGTGCCCATTAAAGAAAAGCTTGCAAATAATTCACTGCACAATCCAGTTATGTGACTTGAATAATGGTGATTCTATGTGTTTTTCATAAAGCAGGAGAGCCTTTAAAATGTAATAGGCTTGGACAGCAGCGTTACTTTTTAACAAGACTATATTATACATAAGCTGCAGTAATGGAAGAATAGTTAATTGTCTAATGCATTTCATCTGAGTATTGTTTGTTCTATTATTTCTTTATTTCAGTTCCTATTTTTTAATCTCAAAACGTAATGTATTTTAGAAGTAGGTGGCTCTGCCATTGGCTGGTTCTAATTTCCCAAACAGATGTTTCTGAGATGATTAAAAAAAGTCACATTTTGGCTTTTGCACAAGCAACTGAGTTACACGTACCAGGAATAAAAGTTTCTTTCAACAAAATCTGTACTATGATAGCCTTGGTATGATCAATCCCAGACTTTAAAATGATGAGGAAATCAGTATAAATCAGTTTTGGAACCATTTTTCTCTCTTTTTGTGGGAACATGTGATGTTTTAATAATTTGAGGAACAGTCTGAGCCAGCTATTGCACTAAACATGAGGCATGATTATATCTTTTTTTCTGCCCAACAAACCAGGCATGATCCGGCAGTCATTTTATCCCTTTTTTGAGATCAGGGACTTGTGTGGAGGTGAGGCCACTTCCCCAAGGTGCTGGAGCTAGTGACTGGGCCTGCCAGAATCAGAGCTGCGTGGACCACGAGCCCATGTGTGGCCCCGAGATGCCTCCTGGTGAGAACCTGGCTGCACTGACGCTCAGGCAGACGTGTGGTCCCTCGGGTCTTCCTCATGTCCACGTGTGTTTCTGCTGGTCGGACCGCCGGTGCCCCCGTCCTCTGCTCATGCAGCATCCCCCCTCTGGTGCCCACTGCAGGCATTACCTGCTACAGGTACCCACTCCCTCTGCCATCTCCTGCCCAGCTGCGTGGTTCCAGGCTCTGTGATGTCACTCCACGGTGTAATCGTGTTTGCTTTCTGCTACAGGAAGAGCGCCTTAGGGACAGGATCACGTCTTGTTCACTTTTGGATCCCCGACATCTCCCACGGTGCTAAGACCGTGATAATGCTGCCATAAATATGGCTCAGATGGTGGCAGCTAACATTTCCTTCACTTTGCTAGCCCCCCAGCCCTGTGGGACTCTTGTTTTTACTGTCACACCACCACCAGGCAGTCCTCGTCTTCATCAGGGTGGAGCGACTTGGCCTCCTATCCCGCCCGCTGCAGGCCTTGGGCACCCTGTGGCAGGGTGCCCTCAGCTCTCGCTCTTGGCGTGTTCCTTGGATGGACACCCTTGCCTCCCACCTTGTCTGTCAGTGTCCGTTTCACACCCCTCCTGGCCTTGTGCTTCCCCGGGGCTATTTCCCCACGATGCTCATACCCTCGGAATGATTCCACCGGCTGGCCGTCGGGCCCCCCCTCAGTGCGGTTTGTGTTCCCAGACATGTGAGAGAGCTGTGCGGGCACAGGCACCTGTGCGTCTTTCACACCTTGGGGTAGCCTTTATCAGCGGTGCCCATGTGCCCACGTCCCTCTCTGCGAGCTGCAGCGACCACGCGTTCACACCTGCAGGCTCAGTCACGATCACGGTCGCTCTCTCTTCGCCTCTGTCTCTCTCTGCCCCTTTCTCCATCTCTCCCCCTTCCTTTTTCTCTCTTTTTTAAAATATTGGTCTTTCATCTTCAAATTAAAAGATAAAAATAGATTTTTAAATAAATATAAATAATTAAAAGATAGTAATAATAGTAACTAATAACAATCATAATAAAGGAATAGGCACCGGTGGACACTTAGAAGAAGAGGCCCTGGCTTTATGCCTCTGTGACTGTCGCTGCCACCTGCCTTCAGCCATCACCCTCCCGTGAGTCGGTGCCTAGACTTACCCTCGCACTCCGCAGGGATCCGGAGGTTTCTCGGGCTGCTGGTCTCCTCACTGAGCACGCCCTCCTTCCCTCTGTCTCGTGTGTTAGTCTGCAGTGTCCCCACTGGCACTTGGGACCAGCTCAAGTCTCTCTTCCTTTGTGTTGGCATCTCAATTTGTGTCCTTCCTCGTGAAGGCAGAAATAGAGGCTTCCTCCTTCCTGTCTTCCTGGTCTGCTGCTAAAACATCGATCCACTGGTTCATCACTGTTTGCACAAATATATTTATGAGTATTGCTATTTGTTTATTCGGATTTTATCCCATTCCTCTTTATCCTGGTACCATGCTGTGTGCCTAGGAGATCCCAACCGGGAAACAGTTACCGAAAACATCTTTCTGGCGGTAGAGCAACCTTGAAGACTGACCACTACTTCTTCAGCCTTGGGGTGCTTTCTGATGGAAACGAAGTGACTTTCTTTCATGACCAGTAAGCACGAACAGTAACACACCAGTCGTGTGCATTTCAAGAACCGAATTACTTATTTCTAAAAAAAATCTTCCTGTTTTTATGAGTTTGTGATAATGTGTAAATGAGTTAGCGACATTCTCCAGGCTGTAATGAGACAGTTGTAAGCATTGGGAGAGTTTCAGTAGAGTGGGGATATGTGGTTCTTTAAAAAGCAAGTGTTTTAGGGTTCTGTGCAGGGTTCTGACTCAAGCAGTCTGTGAGTGCTGTGATTTAGTGGGAACACCCTGGGCGGGCTTTCTGGAGGTGGAAGTTCATGTGTGCATTTTGTTTTCTACCCAATGTAAGACTGGACCTGTCCCTCTAAGGGACAGTCCCCTGATTTGTAAAATGTAGTGTCTCGTGTCATAATTTTACAAGAGATAATTTGAAGATGCTTTATAAACATAAGGAAGTATAAAGACATAACGGTTCAGTAATAACCAGTCACTTAGGTTTATTTTGCTGCATCTTGAAATATGCATACTTCATCAGCGTATTATTATTCATACTGTATTTTTATTTCTTCTTCTCCTTCTCCCCATCTCCTCCTCGCCCCCCACTCCCCAATGCCTCTTTTTCCACGGGATGCCTTCTAATGATCTGTGCTCCCCTGGATAGGAGGTTTTGTTCTATGGCTCATTAACGTGTCCCCTACAATAGGGAGCTTTACGAGTTTTTGTTCAAAGAGGTGAAAAAAGAAAAGAAACACAAAAGATGAAATGAAAGCTAATAAGGTTCACAGGGCAGCTCTGCACCTCACAAGGGGTTCCTGGTGCTTCGTGTACAGCGCCTCACTTGGCCCCCTGGGCAGCCTGTCCTGGGGCTGTAGCTGGCCCCGCTGATCTGGAGAAACGTAGCCAGCAAGCCTCCCAAAGCCTCCCACACCCAAGGCTGTGCAAGAGACTCACTTTAACGTGTGCCTTTGATGCGCTGATATAGTGCTACTTGGAGACTAATTGGGGGCCCCTAGTCAAACAAATAACAATAAAACTCAGTTTTTATGGATGACATGTCCCCCAGTTCTTTGCATGGGGTTCATACCAGTATGTGACCAAGTGCATTCTGGGCTCTGTTCTGGATCTTTGGGTCCAAGTAATTGATTCCAGTGCCCCCATCTTAATACTGTTGGCAAGCTTAGTATTTAGTACTTAGCATAAATAGTGCAAAAATCATTCACAGGGGAAAGTATTGCTGACAGTGGGCACGCGGATCCACGTTTTCTATTTTTTAATGTGTCTGTCTGGACACTGACATTTTCATATGAAATACTCGTCTGTCTACAGGAAAGTACCTCTGTTTAATGTCCTCCAGGGTCATGAGCTCTTCACAAGGAAACACCGCTCTTTGTGGGGCCTCATTCCTATTCTTCACGCTGCTGCCGCTCTGCGACGTATGTGCAGTTCTGCTCTGTGTCGGGGGCACTGCTTCACCACATGTTTCCGACGCTGCCTCTCTGGCAGGTGGCTTGTGCCCCCTTCGCTGAGTTTCCCTGTGACCAGCGTGCCCCATCTTGTCCTTACCCAGTGGCACTTCACAAATTGTGACACGCATCCCACTGAGCACCATCATGAGCGGAGCATTCTGAGGGTGCTTCGCACATCGCACATGTGCACACCCATGGGGGAATCCGCTGGGTTTTCCAACACGACACGGTCGGCTGACACCTCAACACTGGTTTCCAGTTTTTTCCCGAGTGTTTCCAAAAACTCGTAAAGGAGAAGCACACACATAACACCATCTATATTTTTCTCCTTAAAAAGACTTTCTTGCCTGTTTGATAGCATACAAGTCCTTGTGAGTCCATTTCTCGGATTTGGGTTAACATGTTTCAAAAGTAAAATTGACAGAGTTTTATTAAATGGTTGGAAAATAAAGGACTTCAGAGTTATTGTGAACATGTGAGCATTTGACATTTTGGTAGCTGGCTGCAAAGAGCAACGATTCTGAACTTTACCTGTTCACTGGGAACATATTTTTCTCTGATTTCTAACTGTGTCTGCTTATCTGATCCTTCTCTGAGGGCAGCCAATCAAGTAGAAAACTTGGGGAAAACTAAAAAAGTTCAGCTCCCAAGAAAGGAGTTAGAAGTACACACCTCATGTATACAGGCACGCACACACACACAAACATATAAGTAGTTACATCAGTATGTATATATATACACACAGTACATATTCCTCATACCTGTGTGTGTGTGTACATGCATGTATATGCTAGTAATGCACAGTTAGGTTTAACTAATGTAGGTGACAGTAGGATCTGTGTAGAGGTAAAGAAGGCCTGAAGGGTAGAAGGCCAGAGGAGAAGTCCCTGCCATTGTACCCATTTGTGATTAATTCTACAACAGGACAGGGATGTCCCATCCTTGTAAACCAAAGACGTGGGGCCATGTGTATCAGTGGCTTTTCTGTAGCCTCAGGTCAAGTTGCCGTTGAAGATTCGGGCAGTCCACACAGGTTCAGGCAGAAGAATGTAGAAATGTATTCCATTTGGGATGCAGAGAGAAACTCTAGCAGGAAGAGCCCCCCCAGGGGGTCATTGTCCAACCAACCAGCCTGGAATTGGGGTTTGTGCCCTATTCCCAATAAAGAACTGAGCTGGAAAGCAGAAATGAAAGCAGGAGTCTAGGGAAGGCTTAATTATAAGAGGGCCCACAGCCCAGCAGTTTTTAAACAAGTCTTGTCACCAAAAAAAAAATGCGTATTAACTGAGAAAAGCATTTTTTAAAATGTAGGTGACAAAAGAGAAAATAATGGCCATGACCCACAGTGAGGTTTCATGTTCTACTGATTAGGACGAGCTGGCAGATCTCTTTGGAATAATTGTGGATAAGCTTTGTGCTATATCACAAAATAAAGGCTCTGTGACGTCAAGGCAGAGCTCACAGGTCTGCAGGTTGTGGGGTGGAATGTGGCCCATAACCGGAACAGAACAGCAGGTTAGAGTGATTGGACTGTGCCTTGTAGACAGCGGGAGACACGGAACATTGGTGAGGAAGGTGGGCGCAGGGAGAGCTGGACTTTAAAAGCACCGTGTACAGGCATGAAGGAGAAGTCAAGTGCCAGCAGCTGACCTGCCTGTAGATAGTTCTGGGCTGGGGGTTGCAAGGAGCAGCTGCAGAAGCAGATGAAGATGGAAATAAGGAGAGAAGAAAGCTCTGAACTCTCAGGATGCCGTGTCGACCCACGTGGCCCGTGATGAGGCTGGTGGGGAGAAGATGCTCAGATGTGGAGAGAAGCTGTCCTGTGTTCCAGGGACCACAGCTAGTGGAAGCTGACACCGTTCACGTGGATTTGGCAGAGAGGCAGTCATAGATGTCTGTGTCTGGCATTTGGGGGAAAGAGGGAGAAATGGGAATAAAACACAGCCAGGTTAAGGAACTGACTTCATTTTGGATGTGGCCTCCAGGGTGCCCTGTAGCTTAAATTCCTGTTGGTTGTGCAGGTACCACTGCTTGCTTTCCACGTGTTCTTTATGATCGTGGGAGATCAGGGCATGTGTCAAAGTAAGATCCGATGAATGACTGAAATCTGTATTTTCATGACTTTTTGGGGATTTTGCCTTCTTTGGGGGGTTCAAGATTCTTAGTTATCCAAAAGTGTAATGTGGGGATCCCAGTGCCCCAGCTCCGGTGGGCATTACAGTGACACTTGAGGCTGAGGTGGATGGGCTATCAGAAGTTCTTTATAAGAGAGTCAGAAAATGTCAAGAGGCACAGATCCATGTGCTTAAACACGTTAAGGTCATTAAGATACGTTCTGCACGATGCTTCAGAAGTAGCAGTCACCGAATGGAAGTTCTGTTACGTTATGACGGATCATAATCTCTGCCATCAAGCATGATGCTAGGGTGGAATTTAAAAGAAGCTCCTCCATTTCTTACCCTTTGCCTTTATCTCCTGGCTATACCTTTGAGAAGAGTTCAAAGTAACCTCTTAATCTAACTTGCTCCCCCACTGAAGCCACGTGACAACATGATGTATCAACCAATCCCACTGGGCAATATGGAAAGTGTGGTAGATGCTAGCAACAGCAATCGCTCCATCACTTGCCTATTTTATTCTCAGAGGCCACACGGCATTATCCTGACCATACACCCACTTCTGTGTTCTCCCTTGAGTGTGATGTGTCTCTCTTTAGTTAGGCAAGTACGGCAGTTATCAGCCTGGATTTATAAAGACCAGTGGGTAGCAAGGATGGAAAACTTAGTAAGTGGGTGTAACATAGCTTGCAAACATAACCAAATACAAAATCATTATGTCAAATCATTGTATTTTAACTTTAGGGTATAAGTGAGCCAGCCGTCGTGTTTTATATTAATTCACACAAACATTTTATGAGCCTGAAGAGTATAGAACAATATTTTTAATGACAGATAATTCAGCCTCCCATATTTTCGACAAGAGAAATTCCTTATAAATGAGTCTTAAAATGCTGTATGAAAAGGCATATGATTTTGAATTCAGAGTGTTGGGTTTCAGTTGTGGGTTGACCCTGTAATGCTTCTTTCCCAGCAAATCGTTTTTGTGCAGGACCTTGTCACAAATCACCTGTAAAGAGGTGCTGCTAATAACAGTGCTTCCATTTGGGTGTCTTAGAGAGCCTCACAGACAGCTGATGTGCATGAAAGAACCTCGTCAGCGGCAGAGTTCAATGCAGATTTGGAGATGTCATAAAAATATATAGTCCTTGCTTTACATAGCAATATATGTACATTTTTCTTTCAGAACTTTCTTCATAATAAATTAAGTAGTCCTCAAATAGTAATTCTAACTCCTTAAGTAGTAAACCTAGGTATAATTTCTTTGCCTGTAATGTGCCATTTGATAGCAAGACAGTAATGCTTATGGCTTTCATAGGTTTAATGGAAAATGGAGAGTAGAACTCTTTTAAAAAAAAAAAAGATCAAATTTGTCCTTGAGTGAAAAGTCATTGCCATCAGATCTGTATTAACTGGCTTGTTTTATTCCAACTATCTGAGCTGTTTCCTAAAGATTCATTGAATATTTCCCACCCCACCTTTTAAAATTCACAAAAAGATATTTAGGGAAGCATTCCATTTTAAAAGGTTAGCAACGTTGAATGAGTACCTATGTAGAAAACATTGTATAATGGTTTCTCATGGGGCTCAAAGTGACAATACAGTGGGACTTCTTGTGGGAAGCTTAGTAAAGTTCTCTCAACCCACCATGATTTCACTTGTATGAGTCAGTTTGTTTGGGAATCTAAGAATAACCCAGGATGGGACAGAAAGCTTCAAAAAGTGTCAAGAGTTGCCACAAACAGATACATGTCTGGTGGGTTGCCAGGCAGTAGGGGGAGGGAGAGGGTGGGGAAGAAGGATTGAGAACCTTCAAGAGCCAAATCCCAGAAATGGACATGTAGCCGGTGAGGTCCCCTCCTCAGACAGGGAGGAAGCATGGGGCAGCACGGATGGCAGGTCGGAGTGCAGATGTGTTCCAGGTCCCCCCGCCACCACCCTGGGGACACGTGTGCACTTTCAGAAGAAAAACCCCTGAGAGATAAAGCAGCTCTTTCTGAGAAAAGGAGCTTCTAGAAAACAATAGAATCTCTTCTTGTAGATATAAACCGACCTGCCTGGAGCTCGTGGGGCTGCAGCAGCTCTCCTAAGCCTGTAGGACCAGGAGATGTGGCAGTTCATTTCCTTTTATACAAAATAGTGGTTTTCCCTTATTACAAAGGCCCTTTGGAGTTAAGACTTCTTGACTTACAGCTGAAATCATCCTGAATGATGTAAGTCTTTTTTCCTGGCAAAAGAATAGGTTATTAGAAAACCCACAGAGAGGTAACAAAGATAAATATGAGCAGGCATTGCTTCTTTCTCTCCACCACTGTCTGTATTTTCTGAGGGACTGGAGAGAGGAGAGAGAGGAGAGAGGTCAGCTCTTCCATCCGGTATCATATCCCCATTTTCCATACATAAGCAGGATTGATGACTTGATGACATTTTGTCCTATCACAGACCTTAGCGAATTAATCATACATAGGGGGGAGAATCCATTGCCTGCAGTGTAAAGCTCTAGGTTGCTGAGGAACTATAAATCAATGAGTAGATGTCGTATCTTTGACCGAAAAGCTTCAAGGAAAAATAAAATCAAAAAGTCATTTGGATGAGAATGTCCTTCGTACACCCTTCAGTATTCTCAGCGGGTTTTCAAGAAAAGGATGGTTAAGGGGAGCTTGTCTACCGCTGATCCCGCTCAGAGACGTGGGTGGAAGTAGAATCCTGGGAGAGGACCGGATCACTTCAGCATCAGGCTAATTCCACTGGCCAGGTGTGCTCACCCATCACGTCAAAAATAAAGACAACAGAGTGTCAAGGCAGCCTGGGCCACCTCAGCGTCCGCTCTTTCTGGAAACGATTCCTGGGAGCTTTCATCCAGTGCCGTGGTTTTCTGCTGGACTCCAGTTGTGGCACAACTTTTCCTTAGGCCTGTGGTGTCAGAATTAAGCTCAGGGCTGGGATGTCTGCCTTTGAGGAAGTCCCTGGCAAACACCCACTCTTGGTTGGGTTTCAGATTCGTCGCTCGGCCCATCTCCAAGTTTGTCAATCAGCCAGAAAGCGTATATCCTACCAAGCACAACTGGAGCCCATCTCTGGAACAGAGCCATGCTGCCAATTTCAGAAGATAAAGCATGTTCCTCTCAGGAATCCCATATTATTATGTAGAATCTATGTGATCTATTTTTCATTGACTTTTGCATGTTGAACCATAAATGTGAGCTAATGACAGATGATGTGTATTAAAGGCCCAAAAGGAGAAACAACTTGTTAGAGGTGGTTAACTCGGGTAAGCTTCTGAAAAGGTCATCTTAAAAATGGCACACATCTCTGTGTGTGAACACAGATGGAGGGTAAAGTCGGGGTCGGATGGCACGCTTCCTAGACGCCATGCTGAGCTGCACAGAACCACTGTAGCATTCTAATGATAAGAACGTAATATGCTTTGTTGATTAAAGTATGACTCACTGCTCACGCTAATAGTACATTGAAATCCGGTAACCTCTGTTTCAAATATAATTTAAGAAATACCTTAGGGACCTACAGACTGTATGAGGAGCAAAGAGGAAAATGAAGAATGTCTTGGACATCAAAACTCCACCACCACGAATCCCTGGGTTTTAGAATTCAACTCCGCCAGCTCCACCATGCTTCACTTCCTTTCACCGGAGGTTTTCCCTGGTCTTATCTGGGATGTAGGAACTGAGCCTATTGAGAGCATTGAGGAAGAATTAAATAAATAAGTTGTATAAGCTAAATACAACGCATGACAAATGCATAGGGCTGACAGTAGTACATATGGGAAACAGTTACGTAATTTTAGCGAGGCTTGAGTTTACTGGAACTTCTTTTTACTGATAATTTGATACATGAGAGAAGGAGGTCTTAAGAACACAGCAGGATTTAGGGCTGATGCGTTGTATACTCCGTCTGTGTTGTGCTACTTCTGGATCCAAAATTCTTTGAGTTTGCAATTCACAGTGAGTGAGTTAGAACTACTTTTACTGGGTGCGTGATAAAAGTTGAGAGACACCGAGGAAATTTAACCTTTCCATTATCAGTTAACTTGCCCGCTCAGGAACATTGCTAGGTCTCCTGCAAGTTAGGTTCAGAGGAAAGTGGGTCATTCATCTGTGATTGGAAAATGACTTGTCAAGCTAGTCTTAAGAGCAAGTGATTCTGAGATTTTGCCAAGCGGCTGCCAAAAAAGATGCCATGCCCAGTCTAAGCGGGCACATGAAACCCTTTTCTGAAAACCCGTTGAGAATACTGAAGGGTTTAACAAAGAACATTCTCACCCAAATGGTATTTCAATTTTATTTTTCCCTGAAGCTTTTTGGTCAAAGGTGCCACATCTACTCATTGATTTATGGTCCCCCAGCAACGTAGAGCTTTACACCACATGCAGGGGATTCTCTGTGCATTTGTGTTATTAATTAACTAAAGTCTGTGATGGGACCATCAAGTAAGCAGTGCTGCTTTATGTATGGAAAATGGGGATATAATGCAGGATGGAAGAGCAGGGGCTGCCCTCTATCCTCCCCCTCGTCTCAGTCCCTCATAAAACACAGACTGTGGTGGAGAGAAAGAAGCAGTGAAATGAAAGGACAATGAGAAGACACTGCACATTGGTAAAACCAAGTTGGAGCAGCATTATAGCCTCACCTGGTATCTGATTTAAAAGCTCTGTGGCACCAGGGGGGTGGAAGAGACCTACTGGGAGACAGGTGTGGCCAGTGCCGGAGGCTGGCTTTGCTGGAGACACCAGAGAGCTGTACTGACACAAGACAGAGGAACACAGCTTACGGAAATGAAAATTAGGGGAATGGTTTCTTCATGATACTTTCTGTATGGCTGTGTTTGCCTTTCTTCATTAAACCACAAAAACTAGGGATATAAACGAGGAAGGACAGAATCATGGAGACAAAAGCTGAAGAAAGCACGTAGTGGGCATGATTCACTTAAGTTAGATCAAAACGTAGGGAAACTGTCTAGAGAATTTAAACTGCCATTTTCTCAACGCATGAATTGTTGCCCAGTGACGAAGGACATCTCAGACTGGGACCACTCTTCAATTCTTTCTACCCTTTCCTCCTTGAATCCAGTCGGCATTACTTGACAGAATGATTGGCATATAGTGGGCATTCAACAAGCTGGACTGAATATTGAAGAACCAGATAAAAGAATTTCGTAGATTTTAAACCTGGAAGGTATCTCAGCTGTCAACCGTCTCAAACGTACTCAACGGACAGGTACCATAGAGGGGAAGAAACTGTCCTCTGTCCTTGTGAGTTCTTGGCCGGGCCCCCTGTGGTAAGACAGACGAACAGGAGAGAGGCAGACACGTTTATTTAGTGTAAGTTCTGTGTGACCCGGGGGCCTCAGGAAAGGAAGACCTGAGGATACGGGTCAGCCTGAGTGGGTCTGCGCTTGTGCATGGACTGGTGCAAAGCCGTGGGCAGATGTGCCAGGACAGGGGAAGCGCAGAGTGGTGGACAGGGACATTGCCAGGCCTGGGTGGCACATACCCCCACCACCCCCGCCCACGTCTTCCCAGGGGAAGGTCTCCTTTCCTCCGGGTATGGGGAAGGTGTCTCCCAGGAGGGCATTCTGACCCGCTTCGGGGCAAGGCCAGAGTCCTTCTTGCACCTGCCAGTTCTCAATGCCTTCACCTGGGAAGCATCAAGATACCAAGGGGCCTGTCCTGAGCCCCATGATCTGAAACCCCAACAGGTCAATGATTAGAATCCCATTCTTACCCTCAATGCAGTACCCTTAGCGAATTAATCATACATAGGGGGGAGAATCCATTGCCTGCAGTGTAAAGCAGTCCCGGTCCCCATAGTACATTATTTACACCCTGTGACTTGGGTTGACTAATATCCGTGTTCACTTAGAAAAACCAAAGTTTCATGTTAAAATATTTAGTAAGAAAAGTGATATTTTCTTAAACCTAAGTCCTGTCTTCCGCTATGGCCCTCAAGTGTACTCTGCACTCCCTTTTGTAAGGCAGTTCTGCGAAGGTGTGTCAATTACATCACCTAGCATATTATTGTAGTTCAATGGCTCAGGAAGTCAGCTCTTCTATAAATTAAGACTCACCAGGGTTTCTTTTATTTGGTCACATGACAGTTGTTACAATGTATGGACTTCTTTTTAATTCTTTGACATTTCTTACTAGGCATCGCATATTTCTGAATGTGAATTTCAGTGACAGTTATTGAATATTTCGTATGATTAAGCAGGTTTTACAGGAGGCTGCTGAAATAAACGAGGCTGTTACAGATACGAGGAATCACAATGCGTCTAAACTTGGGAAGAGCAAAATATAAGCTCGGTGGGGAGAATGAAATAGGAAGAGGCTGTGTAAAATGCTCGGCGTCCCCCTTTCCTGAGCTGTCTAGTCCTTGTCCCTTACTTTCTTTTTCCTTGTTTCCATGAGCCAGGGTATAACTAATTCGACTGTTTTCTTGGTTTCACGCACATTCTGCCTACAGGAAATTCAGTCTGAGCATCTGGGTTGCAAGATATATGCCCGTCAGTCACACACTGACGAATCCACTTCAGAGCATGTACAGGTGTAATAATTTACCTTTCAAGGTGTCCCTGTGTTACCCCCCTTCCCAGTGTCTCATTGCTGCAAACATCACGCTCTTAGAGGAACTGCCTGAGCACCTGAGGTTTGAGGCTTTTGCTCATTTTATTTTCTGTATCACCTTCCCTCCCACCCTCACTCACAACCTCCTGTTCACCCCTAAAAGTCTCTCACATCCTTCAAGTCTCCCCACATCCCTTCTTCTATTCACGGTGTGTGTCCCTCCTACCCTTGTTGATGTCATTTGTCCCGAAGGTAATATTTTTTGGAACCTACTCCTGTGTTCTGTTGCTTGCCCTTGGGTATAATGTTTTCCCCCCACCCAGTGAACCAGAACCATCCGTTATCTAAAATGCCGGTAAGGATTTCTAAAGCAGGCAAGGAAGGAGGAAATAATGAGGTCATTGTTCACCGCTGCTCCCAGGGCTGAGAATCTCAGGTGAAGCAGCCAATCTTGAAAGTCAGGCTTTTCAGGGAAAACGGAGATTTATAGCTAGCTTTACATATTGAAAGGAAGGCAGGGTGGCCTTGATGTCAAGCCTTACTGAAGTCCTAGAATAGAGAGGGTAGAGGGTGAGACGTAACACTGGGACCAGCAAACTCTTTCTGTAATGCTTCGATAATAAATATTTTAGGCTTTGCAGCTGTGTAGTTGCGTGGCGGAAGCACTACACTCCGTGCTCACAGACAGTAGTACCTAAGCAAACGAGTGTGGCAGTGTTCCCGTAAAATATTATTTAGGGTACAGAAATGGCAGCACAAATAATTTTCATGTGCCTCAAAGTCTTTTTTCTTTTTTTTCTGACTATTGAAAAGGATTTTTTAAAAAACTATCTCTTGAGCTATAAAACAATAGGATGGGACTGTAGTTTGCAGACCCCTGATTTGAAGGAAGATCCTCTCTCCCCAAACTCTTTAGGTAGGCATAGGAGGCCAGAGAACAGCTGTTGAAGTGGAGCAGAAGCTAATCTTGGTCCTCCCTGGGCGTCCCCTGCGGTGGGGACACACTGGGAAGGGCCACACACGGACACATTGGGAGGGGATATGAAACACAGAGGGGCACTGCCCTGTTTCCAGATCCATCATCGCCCATCCTGACCTGGGGGGCGGGGCATCTCCGCTGGAGCGAAGGCACACCTTGTCTGTGAGGGGGGGCCACACCTCCCACCTGCAAGCCTGCCTCTGCCCTATGTTGGCACGAGGGCACCCAGTTGGTCCTAGAGGCCTCCTGCGGGATGCAGAAATTGGCAAGTGGTGGGGAATGGGTAGGCTGTTGTCTTAAGGGGCCAGGTGACCCGACAGGGTACACGGGAAGAAAAAGAGAAGGGGACGTAACTGAAAGGAGCTGACTTGTAGACACAGGAGCGTATGTCATGTCTTTCTCCTAAACTACCTCACCATCGATACGCATTAGTTATCTCCTTTCCAAACTGGGAGTTCTTTGAGAATATGGTCCATCTCTTAACCCCCTTTCTCAGTCAGAGTATTATTTCTTAAATTAAGACATTCTGGTATATTACGTACACCACTAATATGTTATAAGGGAGCTAAAGACCCAAACTCGCATGTTTTCCATTGAGCCTGTCCTGCGGAATTACCTTACAGGTGTTTGTCTCATCATCATTGTCATTAATGCTTATAAATTCCTCAGCAGGAATATTTGATAATACATATTGGTAAAATTTGCCTTCTGGTATAACAAACCTTAACAAGTCATTTATCTTCTTTTCTAACTTTCCTATAAATCTTCAAGTATCAGTGTTTTTTGTCGGTGTGTGATGTATCAGCTGACATGCTCTTCTTTCTCACATTCTTTCTTTTTTCTTTTTTTTTTTTGGTATCATTAATGTACAATTACATGAAGGACATTATGTTTACTAGGCTCCCCCCTTCACCAAGTCTCCCCAACATCCCCGTTCACAGTCACTGTGCTGTAAAATCACTACTTGTCTTCTCTGTGTTGCACAGCCCTCCCCGTGCCCCCCCAACACTGTACATGCTAAACGTAATGCCCCCTTTCTTTTCTTCCCGCCCTTATCCCTCCCTTCCCACCCGTCCTCCCCAGTCCCGTTCCCTTTGGTAACTGTTAGTCCATTCTTGGGTTCTGTGATTCTGCTGCTGTTTTGTCCCTTCAGTTTTCTTTTGTTCTTATACTCCACATATGAGTGAAATCATTTGGTACTTGTCTTTCTCTGCCTGGCTTATTTCACTGAGCATAATACCCTCTAGTTCCATCCATTTTGTTGCGAATGGTAGGATTTGTTTTCTTCTTATGGCTGAGTAGTATTCCATTGTGTATATGTACCACATCTTCTTTATCCATTCATCTACTGATGGACATTTAGGTTGCTTCCATATCTTGGCTATTGTAAATAGTGCAGCGATAAACATAGGGGTGCATCTGTCTTTTTCAAACTGGAGTGCTGCATTCTTAGGGTAAATTCCTAGAAGTGGAATTCCTGGGTCAAATGGTATTTCTATTTTGAGTATTTTGAGGAACCTCCATACTGCTTTCCACAATGGTTGAACTAATTTACATTCCCACCAGCAGTGTAGGAGGGTTCCCCTTTCTCCACAACCTCGCCAACATTTGTTGTTGTTTGTCTTTTGGATGGTAGCCATCCTTACTGGTGTGAGGTGATATCTCATTGTGGTTTTAATTTGCATTTCTCTGATGACAAGCTATGTGGAGCATCTTTTCATGTGTCTGTTGGCCATCTGAATTTCTTCTTTAGAGAACTGTCTATTCAGCTCCTCTGCCCATTTTTTAATTGGATTATTTGCTTTTTGTTTGTCGAGGTGTGTGAGCTCTTTATATATTTTGGGTGTCAGCCCTTTATCGGATCTGTCATTTTCGAATATATTCCCCCATACTGTAGGATACCTTTTTGTTCTATTGATGGTGTCCTTTGCTGTACAGAAGCTTTTCAGCTTGATATAGTCCCATTTGTTCATTTTTGCGTTTGTTTCCCTTGCCCGGGGAGATATGTTCAACAAGAGGTCACTCATGTTTATGTCTAAGAGATTTTTGCCTATGTTTTTTTCTAAGAGTTTTATGGTTTCGTGACTTACATTCAAGCCTTTGATCCATTTCGAATTTACTTTTGTGTATGGGGTTAGACAGTGATCCAGTTTCATTCTCTTACATGTAGCTGTCCAGTTTTGCCAGCACCATCTGTTGAAGAGACTGTCATTTCCCCATTGTATGTCCATGGCCCCTTTATCAAATATTAGTTGACCATATATGTTTGGGTTAATGTTTGGAGTCTCTGTTCTGTTCCACTGGTCTGTGGCTCTGTTCTTGTGCCAGTACCAAATTGTCTTGATTACTGTGGCTTCGTAGTAGAGCTTGAAGTTGGGGAGTGAGATCCCCCCCACTTTATTCTTCCTTCTCAGGATTGCTTTAGCTATTCGGGGTCTTTGGTGGTGCCATATGAATTTTTGAACTATTTGTTCCAGTTCATTGAAGAAAGCTGTTGATAATTTGATAGGGATTGCATCAAATCTGTATATTGCTTTGGGCAGGATGGCCATTTTGACGATATTAATTCTTCCTAGCCACAAGCATGGGATGAGTTTCCATTTGTTAGTGACCTCTTTAATTTCTCTTAAGAGTGTCTTATAGTTTTCAGGGTATAGGTCTTTCACTTCCTTGGTTAGGTTTATTCCTAAGTATTTTATTCTTTTTGATGCAATTGTGAATGGAATTGTTTTCCTGATTTCTCTATTAGTTTATTGTTAGTGTATAGGAAAGCCACAGATTTCTGTGTGTTAATTTTGTATCCTGCAACTTTGCTGAATTCCGATATTAGCTCTAGTAGTTTCGGAGTGGAGTCTTTAGGGTTTTTTATATACAATATCATGTCATGTGCAAATAGTGACAGTTTGACCTCTTCTTTACCAATCTGGATTCCTTGTATTTCTTTGTTTTGTCTGATTGCTGTGGCGAGGACCTCCAGTACTATGTTAAATAACAGTGGGAGAGTGGGCATCCCTGTCTGGTTCCCGATCTCAGAGGAAATGCTTTCAGCTTCTCGCTGTTCAGTATAATGTTGGCTGTGGGTTTGTCATATATGGCCTTTATTATGTTGAGGTACTTGCCCTCTATACCCATTTTGTTGAGAGTTTTTATCATGAATGGATGTTGAATTTTATCAAATGCTTTTTCTGCATCTATGGAGATGATCGTGTGGTTTTTGTCCTTCTTTTTGTTGATGTGGTGGATGATGTTGATGGATTTTCGATTGTTGTACCTTCCTTGCATCCCTGAGATGAATCCCACTTGGTCATGGTGTACGATCCTTTTGATGTATTTTTGAATTCAGTTTGCTAATATTTTGTTGAGTATTTTTGCATCTACGTTCATCAGGGATATTTGTGTGTAGTTTTCTTTTTTGGTGCGGGCTTTGTCTGGTTTTGGTATTAGGGTGATGTTGGCTTCATAGAAAGAGTTTGGGAGTATTCCCTCCCCTTCTATTTTTTGGAAAACTTTAAGGAGAATGGGTATTATGTCTTCTCTGTGTGTCTGATAAAATTCCAAGGTAAATCCATCTGGCCCGGGGGTTTTGTTCTTTGGTAGGTTTTTGATTACCGCTTCAATTTCATTGCTGGTAATTGGTCTGTTTAGATTTTCTGTTTCTTTCTGGGTCAGTCTTGGAAGGTTGTATTTTTCTAGGAAGTTTTCCATTTCCCCTAGGTTTCCCAGCTTGTTAGCATATAGATTTTCATAGTATTCTCTAATAATTCTTTGTATTTCTGTGGGGTCCGTCGTGATTTTTCCTTTCTTGTTTCTGATTCTGTTGATTTGTGTTGACTCTCTTTTCCTCTTAATAAGTTGGGCTAGAGGCTTATCTATTTTGTTTATTTTCTCAAAGAACCAGCTCTTGGTTTCATTGATTTTTGCTATTGTTTTATTCTTTTCAATTTTATTTATTTCTTCTCTGATCTTTATTATGCCCCTCCTTCTGCTGAACTTAGGCCTCATTTGTTCTTCTTTTTCCAATTTCAATAATTGTGACATTAGACCATTCATTTGGGATGGTTCTTCCTTCTTCAAGTGTGCCTGGATTGCTGTATACTTTCCTCTTAAGACTACTTTTGCTGTATCCCACAGGAGTTGGGGCTTTGTGTTGTTGTTGTCATTTGTTTCCATATATTGCTGGATCTCCATTTTGATATGGTCATTGATTGATTATTTAGGAGCGTGTTGTTAAGCCTCCATGTGTTTGTGAGCCTTTTTGCTTTCTTTGTACAGTTTATTTTTAGTTTTATGCCTTTGTGGTCTGAAAAGTTGGTTGGTAGGATTTCAGTCTTTTGGAATTTACTGAGGCTCTTTTTGTGGCCTGATATGTGGTCTGTTCTGGAGAATGTTCCATGTGCACTTGAGAAGAATGTGTATCCTGTTGCTTTTGGATGTAGAGTTCTACGATGTCTATTAGGTCCATCTGTTCTAGTGTGTTGTTCAGTGCCTCTGTGTCCTTACTTATTTTCTGTATGGTGGATCTGTCCTTTGGAGTGAGTGGTGTGTTGAAGTCTCCCAGAATGAATGCATTGCAATCTATTTCCTCCTTTAATTCTGTTAGTATTTGTTTTGCATATGCTGGTGCTCCTGTATTGGGTGCATATATATTTATAACGGTTATATCCTCTTGTTGGACTGAGCCCTTTATCATTATGTAGTGTCCTTCTTTATCTTTTGTTACTTTCTTTATTTTGAAGTCTATTTTGTCTGATACTAGTATTGCAACACCTGCTTTTTTCTCTCTGTTATTTGCATGAAATATCTTTTTCCATCCCTTGACTTTAAGTCTGTGCATGTCTTTGGGTTTGAGGTGAGTCTCTTGTAAGCAGCATATGGATGGGTCTTGCTTTTTTATCCATTCTATTACTCTATGTCTTTTGATTGGTGCATTCAGTCCATTTACATTTAGGGTGATTATTGAAAGGTATGTACTTATTGCCATTGCAGGATTTAGGTTTGTGGTTACTAAAGGTTCAAGGTTAGCTTCTTTACTATCTTACTGTCTAACTTAACTGGCTTATTGAGCTATTATAAACACGGTCTGATGATTCTTTATTTCTCTCCCTTCTTATTCCTCCTCCTCCCTTCTTTACATGTTGGGTGTTTTGTTCTGTGCTCTTTTTAGGAGTGCTCCCATCTAGAGCAGTCCCTGTAAGATACCCTGTAGAGGTGGTTTGTGGGAGGCAAATTCCCTCAGCTTTTGCTTGTCTGGAATTGTTTAATCCCTCCTTCATATTTAAATGATAATCGTGCTGGATATAGTAGTCTTGGTTCGAGGCCCTTCTGTTTCATTGCATTAAGTATATCATGCCATTCTCTTCTGGCCTGTAAGGTTTCTGTTGAGAAGTCTGATGATAGCCTGATGGGTTTTCCTTTATAGGTGACCTTTTTTTTCCTCTCTGGCTGCCTTTAATACTTTGTCCTTGTCTTTGATCTTTGCCATTTTAATTATTATGTGTCTTGGTGTTGCCCTCCTTGGATCCCTTGTCATGGGAGTTCTGTGTACCTCTGTGGTCTGAGCGGCCATTTTCTCCCCTAGTTTGGGGAAGTCTTCAGCAATTATTTCTTCAAAGACACTTTCTATCCCTTTTTCTCTCTCTTCTTCTTCTGGTACCCCTATAATGCAGATATTGTTCCATTTCAATTTCGATTGGTCACTCAGTTCTCTTAAAATTCTTTCTTTCCTGGAGATCCTTTTATCTCTCTCTGCATCAGCTTCTCTGCGTTCCTGTTCTCTGTTTTCTAGTCCATTAATGGTCTCTTGCATCTCGTCCATTCTGTTTTGAAGTCCTTCCAGAGATTGTGTTATTTCTGTATTCTCCCTCCTTAGTTCTTGCATGTTTCTCTGCAAGTCCATCAGCATGGTTATGACTTTTGTTTTGAATTCTTTTTCAGGAAGACTGGTTAAATCTATCTCCCCAGGTTCCTTTTTGGGGGAACATGTAGAAGATGTCGAAGCTGTCAGGGTTAGTCTTGTCTGGATCAAATTTTTTTGCCTTTTCATGTTGATAGGTGCAATGATGAGCTATTGACTCGTCTGTCAGCTGGGAGAGCCAAGGCTTTCCACTTGCTACTGGCCTTTCTTTACTGGGAGAACTGCGACCCCTAGTGGCTCGTTTTGGGCAATTGCATGTAGACTGGGTCTGTATCTTGCCCGGCTGGTATGGAGGAAGCTCCCTTGCTGTGGGCGTGGCCAGCCTCAGGCTGCTGCTCTGCTATGGTGGGGCCCCGGAGGGGTAATGAACAGGGGACTGTTTGGGTGTTTACCCCCATGAGGGGTCTCAGAGCTGTTGCCCAGGGGGTTAGTGTGCCCAGAGTTCGCTGGAATTTCCAGCTGCTGGACTGTGACCCAGGATGCTTCCTTTCAGCTGTGGGGTCCCTGTCCCTTTAAGACTTTCAAAAAGCACTCACTTTTCTTTGTCACAGGAGTGCTGGCTTTGGGACCCGCTCACATGTCTTACTGTCCTATTTCCCTAGTTTCCAGCACCCCACGCATGCACTGTGTCTGCGCTCTGGTCCGGATATCTGGGGCTGGGTGCTTAGCAGTTCTGGGCTCCCGCTCCCTCCCCGCTCCGACTCCTCTCCTCCCGCCGGGAGCTGGAGTGAGGTGCGCTCGGGTCCCGCCGGGCCGGGGCTTGTATCTCACCCCTTTCACCAGGCGCTGGGTTCTCACAGGTGTGGATGTGGTCTGGCTGTTGTCCTGTGTCTTCTGGTCTCTCTTTTAGGATTAGTTGTATTTGCTGTATTTTTTTTTTTTTTTTTTTGAGAGGGCATCTCTCATATTTATTGATCAAATGGTTGTTAACAACAATAAAATTCAGTATAGGGGGGTCAACGCTCAATGTACAATCATTAATCCATCTCAAGCCTAATTCTCGTCAGTCTCCAATCTTCTGAAGCATAACGAACAAGTTCTTACATGGTGAACGAATTCTTACATAGTGAATAAATTCTTACATCGTGAACAGTACAAGGGCAGTCATCACAGAAACTTTCGGTTTTGATCATGCAATATGACCTATAAACAATCAGGTCAAATATGAATATTCGTTTGATTTTTGTACTTGATCTATATGTTGATCCCCCATTTCTCCTACTATTATTATTATTTTTATTTTTAATAAAATGCTGAAGTGGTAGGTAGATGCAAGATAAAGGTAGAAAACATAGTTTAGTGCTGTAAGAAGGCAAATGTAGATGATCAGATGATCAGGTGTGTGCCTATGGACTAAGTATTAATCCAGGCTAGACAAGGGCATCAAGACATCCACGGATGCAGAAGATTTCTCTCAAAGCAGGGGGGGTGAGGTTCTGAGCCTCACCTCTGTTGATCCCCAAATTCTCACCTGATGGCCCCCCTGCGACTGTGCCTGTCTTAGGTTGTTCCTCCCTTGAGGAATCTTACCCGTCTCTGGCTAACCAGTCATCTTCCGGGGCCATACAGGGAAATGTAAAGTTGGTAAGTGAGAGAGAAGCCATATTGTTTGCAAAGGTTAGCTTTTTACTTCTTTGCAGATTTATGCCCTGTGGCTTCTATGCCCAGCACTTGTCTCGAGGTATCTTTACCACCTGGAGGAATTATGATACTCGGTAAATTCGATATGAGGCACGAATTCTATTTAAGGGTTGTAATTAGGAAGGAAGAAGAAAAGCTATAGATGTAGCATACGAAGGAAACTTGGGAGGATTGATTATTTCTTTGACATATCTTCTTGTATAGTACCTTAAGTATGTATAGGTTTTAAACTACTAACTAATTTGCACACATATATTAACATAATAGGAATACGGTGACATAAACAAAGCAAATCTATAATTACCATCCATCTCCAGTGAAGCCAAGAAAACCATTTAGGCACCCTAGGCATTTGTGAAAATTTATCTATGATATGATGGATATTGTCCAACTGTACTTGAACCATCAGACAAATTAAAGCAGCCCATTTCTGGGATTAAAACACATCCCATATGTTCTTTTAACCATAGATAGTCTATAGTCATGAGATTTTGGAGTGCTACAACTTGCACCCCTCCCAACTCCTGGTTGAGTTCCAACAGTACAGATCCGGTCAAATTCGTTGTCTCACTGTATGCACATGCCAGCCTAGACATCTCCCTCCTCATTCTTATGGCAAGTCCAGGAGATGGTGGGCTGGATGCAGCCACAACCGCAGCATCGTCCGAATCCCTGTGGAGGCTTTTTGATGATCATCCCCCGGCACAAGTCCTCCAGAGAGTGCTGATGCCGGAAGCTCCTCCTCATATCGTATCTTAGTTCATTTTCTGGGTATCCAAGCTAGGCCTTGATCTCCTGCATAGAAACAAACAGACCCTTTGCCCACACTTTGACATGCCCTCTATACCACTGTGCAGAACTCATTGGAGGTCAGCACACAGTAACTGCTTTTTTTTTTTTTTTTTTAAATTAAGAGAAAGGAATATTATCAGAAAAGAGTACCTCCATAGCTGATCATCTGACACCCTTTAAGTGATCAACATTAAGGATATTTAAAGCATGCATTGATCTTTGATTTACCAATAGTTTTATCCTGTTAAGGAGTAATCCCCCTTTTCCTTCTTTCTTTCTTTCTTTCTTTTTTTTTTTTTTTTTTTAATTTTTAATCTACACTTACATGAAGAATACTATGTTTACTATGCTCTCCCCTATATCAGGTCCCCCCTAACAACCACATTACGGTTACTGTCCATCAGCTTAGCAAAATGTTGTAGAGTCACTACTTGTCCTCTCTGTGTTGTGCAGCCCACCCTCCCCTTGCTCCCTCCCCCCCATGCATGCTAATCTTAATAACCCCCTTTTTCTTCCCCCCCCTTATCCCTCCCTGCCCACCCATCCTCCCCAGTTCCTTTCCCTTTGGTACCTGTTAGTCCATTTTTGGGTTCTGTAACTTCACTGCTGTTTTGTTCCTTCAGTTTTTCCTTTGTTCCTATACTCCTCAGATGAGTGACATCATTTGGTATTTCTCTTTCTCCGCTTGGCTTATTTCACTGAGCATAATACTCTCCAGCTCCATCCATGTTGCTGCAAATGGTTGGATTTTTCCACTTCTTATGGCTGAGTAGTATTCCATTGTGTATATGTACCACATCTTCTTTATCCATTCATCTACCGATGGACATTTAGGTTGTTTCCAATTCTTGGCTATTGTAAATAGTGCTGCGATAAACATAGGGGTGCATCTGTCTTTCTCAAACTTGATTGCTGCGTTCTTAGGGTAAATTCCTAGGAGTGGGATTCCTGGATCAAAAGGTAGGTCTGTTTTGAGCATTTTGATGAACCTCCAAACTGCTTTCCACAATGGTTGAACTAATTTACATTCCCACCAGCAGTGTAGGAGGGTTCCCCTTTCTCCACAGCCTCGCCAACATTTGTTGTTGTTTGTCTTTTGGATGGCAGCTATCCTTACTGGTGTGAGGTGATACCTCATTGTAGTTTTAATTTGCATTTCTCTGATAATTAGCGATGTGGAGCATCTTTTCATGTGTCTCTTGGCCATCTGTATTTCTTTTTTGGAGAACTGTCTGTTCAGTTCCTCTGCCCATTTTTTAATTGGGTTATTTGTTTTTTGTTTGTTGAGGCGTGTGAGCTCTTTATATATTCTGGACGTCAAGCCTTTATCGGATCTGTCATTTTCAAATATATTCTCCTATACTGTAGGGTTCCTTTTTGTTCTATTGATGGTGTCTTTCGCTGTACAGAAGCCTTTCAGCTTAATGTAGTCCCACTTGCTCATTTTGCTGTTGTTTTCCTTGCCCGGGGAGATATGTTCAAGAGATCACTCATGTTTATGTCTAAGAGGTTTTTGCCTATGTTTTTTTCCAAGAGTTTAATGGTTTCATGCCTTACATTCAGGTCTTTGATCCATTTTGAGTTTACCTTTGTATATGGGGTTAGACAATGGTCCAGTTTCATTCTCCTACATGTAGCTGTCCAGTTTTGCCAGCACCATCTGTTGAAGAGACTGTCATTTTGCCATTGTATGTCCATGGCTCCTTTATCAAATATTAATTGACCATATATGTTTGGGTTAATTTCTGGGGTCTCTAATCTGTTCCACTGGTCTGTGGCTCTGTTCTTGTGCCAGTACCAAATTGTCTTGATTACTATGGCTTTGTAGTAGAGCTTGAAGTTGGGGAGTGAGATCCCCCCTACTTTATTCTTCTTTCTCAGGATTGCTTTGGCTATTCGGGGTCTTTGGTGTTTCCATATGAATTTTTGAATTATTTGTTCCAATTCATTGAAGAATGTTGCTGGTAATTTGAGAGGGATTGCATCAAATCTGTATATTGCTTTGGGCAGGATGGCCATTTTGACGATATTAATTCTTCCTAGCCATGAGCATGGGATGAGTTTCCATTTATTAGTGTCCCCTTTAATTTCTCTTAAGAGTGACTTGTAGTTTTCAGAGTATAAGTCTTTCACTTCCTTGGTTAGGTTTATTCCTAGGTATTTTATTCTTTTTGATGCAATGGTGAATGGAATTGTTTTCCTGATTTCTCTTTCTATTGATTCGTTGTTAGTGTATAGGAAAGCTACAGATTTCTGTGTGTTGATTTTGTATCCTGCAACTTTGCTGTATTCCGATATCAGTTCTAGTAGTTTTGGAGTGGAGTCTTTAGGGTTTTTTATGTACAGTATCATATCATCTGCAAATAGTGACAGTTTAACTTCTTCTTTACCAATCTGGATTCCTTGTATTTCTTTGTTTTGTCTGATTGCCGTGGCTAGGACCTCCAGTACTATGTTAAATAACAGTGGGGAGAGTGGGCATCCCTGTCTGGTTCCCGATCTCAGTGGAAATGCTTTCAGCTTCTCGCTGTTCAGTATAATGCTGGCTGTGGGTTTATCATATATGGCCTTTATTATGTTGAGGTACTTGCCCTCTATTCCCATTTTGCTGAGAGTTTTTATCATGAATGGATGTTGAATTTTGTCAAATGCTTTTTCAGCATCTATGGAGATGATCATGTGGTTTTTGTCTTTCTTTTTGTTGATGTGGTAGATGATGTTGATGGATTTTCGAATGTTGTACCATCCTTGCATCCCTGGGATGAACCCCACTTGGTCATGGTGTATGATCCTTTTGATATACTGTTGAATTCTGTTTGCTAATATTTTATTGAGTATTTTTGCATCTACATTCATCAGGGATATTGGTCTGTAATTTTCTTTTTTGGTGGGGTCTTTTCCTGGTTTTGGTATTAGGGTGATGTTGGCTTCATAGAATGAGTTTGGGAGTATTCCCTCTTCTTCTATTTTGTGGAACACTTTAAGGAGAATGGGTATTATGTCTTCTCTGTGTGTCTGATAAAATTCCGAGGTAAATCCGTCCGGCCCCGGGGTTTTGTTCTTGGGTAGTTTTTTGATTACTGTTTCAATTTCTTTGCTTGTAATTGGTTTGTTTAACTTTTGTGTTTCTTCCTTGGTCAGTCTTGGGAGGTTGTATTTTTCTAGGAAGTTGTCCATTTCTTCTAGGTTTTCCAGCTTGTTGGCATATAGGTTTTCATAGTAGTCTTTAATAATTCTTTGTATTTCTGTGGAGTCTGTCGTGATTTTTCCATTCTCATTTCTGATTATGTTGATTTGTGTTGACTCTCTTTTTCTCTTAATAAGTTGGGCTAGAGGCTCATCTATTTTGTTTATTTTCTCAAAGAACCAGCTCTTGGTTTCGTTGATTTTTGCTATTGTTTTATTCTTCTCAATTTTGTTTATTTCTTCTCTGATCTTTATTATGTCCCTCCTTCTGCTGACTTTAGGCCTCATTTGTTCTTCTTTTTCCAGTTTTAATAATTGTGATGTTAGACTATTCATTTGGGATTGTTCTTCCTTCTTCAAGTGTGCCTGGATTGCTATATACTTTCCTCTTAAGACTGCTTTCGCTGCATCCCACAGAAGTTGGGGCTTAGTGTTGTTGTCATTTGTTTCTATATATTCCTTGATCTCTATTTTGATTTGTTCATTGATCCATTGATTATTTAGTAGCATGTTGTTAAGCCTCCATGTGTTTGTGAGCCTTTTTGTTTTCTTTGTAGAATTTATTTCTACTTTCATACCTTTGTGGTCTGAAAAATTGGTTGGTAGAATTTCAATATTGTGGAATTTACTGAGGCTCTTTTTGTGAGCTAGTATGTGGTCTATTCTGGAGAATGTTGCATGTGCACTTGAGAAGAATGTATATCCTGTTGCTTTTGGATGTAAAGTTCTATAGATGTCTATTAGGTCCATCTGTTCTAGTGTGTTGTTCAGTGCCTGTGTGTCTTTACTTATTTTCTGCCCGGTGGATCTATCCTTTGGGGTGAGTGGTGTGTTGAAGTCTCCTACAATGAATGCATTGCAGTCTATTTCCCTCTTTAATTCTGTTAGTATTTGCTTCACATATGCTGGTGCTCCTGTATTGGGTGCATATATATTTAGAATGGTTATATCCTCTTGTTGGACTGAGCCCTTTATCATTATGTAGTGGCCTTCTTTATCTCTTGTTACTTTCTTTGTTTTGAAGTCTATTTTGTCTGATATTAGTACTGCAACCCCTGCTTTCTTCTCACTGTTGTTTGCCTGAAATATGTTTTTCCATCCCTTGACTTTTAGTCTATGCTTATCTTTGGGTTTAAGGTGAGTTTCTTGTAAGCAGCATATAGATGGGTCTTGCTTTTTTATCCATTCTATTACTCTATGTCTTTTGATTGGTGCATTAAGTCCATTTACATTTAGGGTGACTATTGAAAGATATGTACTTATTGCCATTGCAGGCTTTAGATTCGTGGTTACCAAAGGTTCAAGGTTAGCTTCTTTAGTATCTTACTGCCTAACTTAGCTCGCTTATTGAGCTTTTATATACACTGTCTGGAGATTCTTTTCTTCTCTCCCTTCTTATTCCTCCTCCTCCATTCTTCATATGTTGTGTGTTTTGTTCTGTGCTCTTTTTAGGGGTGCTCCCATCTAGAGCAGTCCCTGTAGGATGCCCTGTAGAGGTGGTTTGTGGGAGGCAAATTCCCTCAGCTTTTGCTTGTCTGGGAATTGTTTGATCCCACCATCATATTTAAATGATAGTCGTGCTGGATACAGTATCCTTGGTTCAAGGCCCTTCTGTTTCATTGCATTAAGTATATCATGCCATTCTCTTCTGGCCTGTAGGGTTTCTGTTGAGAAGTCTGATGTTAGCCTGATTGGTTTTCCTTTATAGGTGACCTTTTTCTCTCTAGCTGCCTTTAAAACTCTTTCCTTGTCCTTGATCCTTGCCATTTTAATTATTATGTGTCTTGGTGTTGTCCTCCTTGGATCCTTTCTGTTGGGGGTTCTGTATAATTCCATGGTCTGTTCGATTATTTCCTCCCCCAGTTTGGGGAAGTTTTCAGCAATTATTTCTTCAAAGACACTTTCTATCCCTTTTCCTCTTTCTTCCTCTTCTGGCATCCCTATAATACGAATGTTTTTCCTTTTGTATTGGTCACATATTTCTCTTAGTGTTGTTTCATTCCTGGAGATCCTTTTATCTCTCTCTATGTCAGCTTCTATACGTTCCTGTTCTCTGGCTTCTATTCCTTCAATGGCCTCTTGCATCTTATCCATTCTGCTTATAAATCCTTCCAGGGATTGTTTCACTTCTGTGATCTCTTTCCTGACATCTGTGATCTCCTTCCGGACTTCATCCCACTGCTCTTGCATTTTTCTCTGCATCTCATCCCATTGCTCTTGCATTTTTTTCTGCATCTCTGTCAGCATGTTCATGATTTTTATTTTGAATTCTTTTTCAGGAAGACTAGTTAGGTCTGTCTCCTTCTCAGGTGTTGTCTCTGTGATCTTTGTCTGCCTGTAGTTTTGCCTTTTCATGGTGATAGAGATAGTTTGCAGAGCTGGTACACGTGACCGCTGGAAGAGCTTCCCTTCTTGTTGGTTTGTAGCCTTTTCCTGGGAGAATAGCGACCTCTAGTGGCTTGTGCTGGGCAGCTGTGCGCAGACAGGGCTTCTGCTTCCTGCCCAGTTGCTTTGGGGTTTATCTCCGCTGTTGCTGTGGGCTTGGCCTGGCTGGGGCTGTTCCTCCAAAATGGTGGAGCCCCGTTTGGAGGGGGAGCGCCCAGGAGACTATTTATCTCCGTAAGGGGCCTCTGTGCTCCCTGCTGCCCAGGGGGTTAGAGTGCCCAGAGATCCCCAGATTCCCTGCCTCTGGTCTAAGTGACCTGTCCTGCCCCTTTAAGACTTCCAAAAAGCACTCTCCAAACCAAAACCACAACAGCAACAAAAAGGAAAAAACAAGCGATTTTTTTTTTTTTTTTTTTTTTTTTTTTGTCCTCAGGTGCCGGTCCCAGGCACCCGCTCACTGGTCCTGCTGCCCTGTCTCCCTAGCACCAGGGTCCCTGTCCTTTCAAGGCTTCCAAAAAGCACCCACCCACCGGTCCCGCAGGGAAAGAACGCTCGATATTCTTTGTCCTCAGGCACTGGTCCCAGGCACCCGCTCACCAGTCCCGCCGCCCTGCCTCCCTAGCACCGGGGTCCCTGTCCCTTCAAGGCTTCCAAAAAGCACTCGCCAAAAAGAGAGAAAAAAAGGGGAAAAACGCGCGATTTCTTCCGTCCTCAGGTGCCGGTCTCAGGCACCCACCCACCGGTCCCACAGGGAAAATCGCGGGATATTCTTTGTCCTCAGGTGCCGGTCCCAGGCACCCGCTCACCAGTCCCGCCGCCCTGCCTCCCTAGCACCGGGGTCCCTGTCCCTTTTAGGCTTGCAAAAAGCACTCGCAGAAAAGAGAAAAAAAAAGGGGAAAAACGCGCGATTTCCTCTGTCCTCAAGTGCCGGTCTCAGGCACCCGCCCACCGGTCCCGCAGGGAAAAACGTGGGATATTCTTTGTCCTCAGGCGCCGGTCCCAGGCACCCGCTCACCAGTCCTGCCACCCTGCCTCCCTAGCACTGGGGTCCCCGTCCCTTCAAGGCTTCCAAAAAGCGCTCGCCAAAAAGAGAAAAAAAAAAAAATAAGGGGAAAAACGTGCGACCTCCTCCGTCCTCAGGCACCGGTCTCAGGCACCCGCCCGCCGGTCCCGCAGGGAGAAACGCGGGGTGTTCTTTGTCCTCCAGCGCTGTTCCCAGGCACCTGCTCACCGGTCCCGCCACCCTACCTCCCCAGCAACGGGGGCCCGTACCTCTAAGGCTTCCAAAAAGCGCTCGCCAAAAAAAAAAAAACAGCTCCGGTTTCTCTCCACCCGCCGGGAGCCGGGGGGAGGGGCACTCGGGTCCCGCCGGGCCGGGGCTTGTATCTTACCCCCTTCGCAAGGCGCTGGTTCCTTGCAGGTGTGGATGTGGTCTGGATGTTGTCCTGTGTCCTGTGGTCTCTATTTTAGGAAGATTTTTCTTTGTTATATTTTCATAGCTCTATGTGTTATTGGGAGGAGATTTCCACTGCTCTACTCACACCGCCATCCTGGCTCCGCATATTTGCTGTATTTTAAAAAATATATATCTTTTTGGGAGGAGATTCCCACTGTCCTACTCACACCGCCATCTTGGCTCCACCTTTCTCTCACATTCTTTCTTTTGTCCTTGAAATGACTTGACACTTAGCATGGTTGGTAAATGGGTTTGTCAAGAACAGTGTTTATGGCAAGAGCTTTCTGGAACTTTCCTAGGACAGTGTCTTGAAAGGCAACGCTTACCTAATTACGTATTTCCAAAAATAACGTGTTTGGTACAGGACTTCATATTGTTGAAGTTGGCAGTTTAGGAAATGTGAGTTGGGGAAATGGAATTATTTTCCTAAAGCCCAGTACAAATGTGCATTGAATGAATGAGAGATAAGAAGAAATCAGACAGGGATCTTGCTGTTCCATTCCGTGAAATATGTGAATGCTCATTAGGAATATTCTCTACTTGGATAAGTAGGTGGAGGTGAGCTTTGTTAATTTCCTTCATTTTAAGAAGTGGAAAATAAAAGGACTACAGCATCACTTATGATTATAGTTTTTTGAAATATATATGTGTGTGTATGTGTATATATATATTATATATATATATATATATATATATATATATATATATATAATATATATGTATATAAATTTTTTTTTTCCTGGGATGTTATGACCTGAATCGTGTCCCCCTGCCCCACTCTTATGTTGGAGTCCTAATATCCCCGGTCTTCAGAATTTGCTGGTACATTATTGGGAGATGTGAGTTTTAAAGAGGCAGTTAAGGCAAAATGAAGTCATTAGGGTGGGCGTCCAATAGGACTGTGTCCTCATAAGACGAGGAGATCAGGACAGATTTGCACAGAGGGACGACCACCTAAGTGAGGACACAGGGCGTGCACACGCCCAGGAGGGAGGCTCAGGCGGACCAGCCCTGCCCGCGCCTGGACCTCGGGGCCCAGCCTGCAGGACCGTGAGAAGTTCACGTCTGTTGTCTAAGCCCCCGACGTGCGGTGTGTTGTTCTGCTTCAACTTTTACCAAAACATCATATGGGCCCTGACAATTCCATATCTCATCTACCACAGTCACATTGAGGGTTATTCTTAAGCGAGGGCTGCGGTTTCCACAGTGGAAAGCTGGGGAGGTGAGCGGCAGTTGCTTCTTTGTGTCTCGCAGTACAGTCATTCTGCAGTCACTAAAGCGGCTGCACAGGCGTGTACAGACCGTTCTGACGACAGACTCATGCACTCCTCGGTGGAGGGACGGGAGGCGAAAGCAGCAGGGCTGACCACCAGCAGGAAGCCTCCGTCCTGGGGTACCGTCACCTCATCCTAAATGGAGAAGCTGCCGCCGAGAGGGAGAGAGTCTCCCCTCCGAGTTTCAGGGAGAGACTCCTGCAGACGCTGGTGTAGCCGAGCGTTCCTGTGACCCGGCCTCCTCTGGGGAGCATGAGGAAGTGGTGTACGTCCAGTGGCCAGAGAGCAAACAAAGAGATTTGGGGGTCCACTTACTCTTCACAGCTGTCTCTCTCTCCCAGACGTGTAGCAACCCCCTGCCCTACGAGGCGGGGCAGACACCCCCTAAGCATCCTGCCGTGTTACTTGGGAGGCATGAGAGAGGATCGCCCACACCGAGCATCTTCCCTGCTCTCAGGTGCGTGGGGACCAATGTGCCAAAGGCTTCAACTTGACCGGTGAATAAGAAAGGGAGAGAGCATCTCACTGTCGTCTGGCTCAGCCCCTGAAGAGTCTGCATGCGTTGACCGTCTGG
This sequence comes from Manis javanica, assembly GCF_040802235.1. Taxonomy (NCBI): domain Eukaryota; kingdom Metazoa; phylum Chordata; class Mammalia; order Pholidota; family Manidae; genus Manis; species Manis javanica. The sequence continues at coordinate 4,097,092 of NC_133174.1, forward strand.
GGTAGGTGATGGGCTCATATGGAGCCAGGAAATTGCAGCAGGACTTGTGCTGCAGATGTTCTGATCATTCTCATTGATTTTCTTGGGTTCAGTTCAAGCTTTACGTCCATGCGTACAAGACGTCCTGGGTTGTGGGTTCTTATTTTGGGAAGTTTTGACCTGATTACCTTCTTGTATCAATAGTAATGATAAAATACGTTGGCTATGGCCTGGAATAATGACGTACATGTGCTTAAGGTAAAAGTGAGGTCTGCACACAGGAGACGGACGTCAATGCCAAAGGTTTCCTCATTGGGCCTCTACCATAGGGCACCTGGCACTCAGGGCTTCCTGTGCCTGGCACGAGGGCCACCCAATCAGCCCAGATAAGGAGGGCCTGCTTGGATTGTAACCCTCTTTAGCTGCTTGTAGTACTATTATTACTATTGTTAATTAATCCATTTTTCTTTTAGTACATTCTTTTAATGATTTTTTGTATTCATTCTATTGAGGTGCTTTATCTTCAAGAAGTGAAACCATTGCTGGAGTCATTGCATGACCTTAATATAACCTTCAAGGAATAAAGACACAGAATGGAGCGATACTAACAATTCAAGAATATCTTCTGGCAGTAAAACATGATTTGATTCTCCACATTGAAAAGGCACACTCAATCCAAAATGATAAATATTCTCTCAAGAGAATATTTTAAGAAAATTATCAGACTTTGAGGAAACTGGAAAAAAAAGTCCTCCTCTAGAGCCTCCATAAAGGAATATAGACAGCTGTCTTTGATTTTAGGACCATAACATCTTTTTGGACGTCTGATCCCCAGAACTATAACATAATAATCTTGTGTTGTTTTAAGCCACTGAGTTGGAAAGATGGGCTCGGTTGGTATAGCAGCCAATGAAAATAAAAATGTCTTTTTTATTTTCAGTTATCTTTTATTTTTGCAAAAGGATTTACACAGATTTTAAGAAACCCACCACTGTCGTCTTGCCTTTGAGGTGCCGTTTCCTAAATGATGATTTATTTACACTTTACAGTGTGGGACTAAATTGAATACAAATTATTAAATAATATCATCTTCCTCAAAACCATGATTGGAAGAAATATTTTATGGGTAAGAGCATGGGATTCATGATACTGTCTCTTAAATAAAATGTGTGCTTTTATAGAAAATATTCTGGGCTTGCTGATTGTTTACAGGAAGGGGAATCAGGAAATCTGTGTTCAGTTTTTCATTCCCTTTTAAGCACACGTGTTATGGATATTGAAGTCATTCCTGGGTGTCTTCCCTGTAAATAACGTATTTGTACTTTTCAAAAAACATTCTAGAGATACAAAGCTATATGCTAGTGAAAACCATCTGTTTGTAACTGAGAAGGAGGGAACCGCAATTGCCTCAATCTTTAGGGACTGCAGTGTATGAAGCATCAGTTAGAAACTAGATTAAGAGAGGAGTAAATACAAGGGCTTTTGAAAACATCCTTTCAACTATAGTGAATGTAGATGCTCCATTGGTGATGTGACAGACAGGCTCACATTTCAATGAAGTGAGATAATTTAACATGTGAAATTGACTATGGCATCGACTTAACAGACAAAATGTTCTTTTTTTCTCAATTCTTCTCAACCTCTTTTGTTATGTTCAAGCCTTTCTGTTGTAGACTAGAAAAAAGATTCCAAGTCTGATAAGCCATCTTCTTTGCCATAATAGGACACTCTCTGCACCTCACCCTCTGAAAGCTCTGGTGCCCTGGAGTTTTCAGGAAAGAATGATCTGCTGACCCTGACCTTCAGCTGTGACTCTCACTGAAAGCAGTCGTTGACAGGGACACCTGTCTAATAGTGATAGTCATCTGGAACTTGAAACTCTTTTGTAGGACATCAGTCACTTTCCTTATTATGCCCGAAATCTCATTCGTGTGTCAGAAGAATAACGTTAGAGCCTGGGAGTTTAGGATGATGAGCCTAGATTCTAAACTGTATCGCAGGTAAATTCAGATGCAGCTTTGAGACACATACGGATTGCCTCTCTCAGTGGAGCAAGGTAGAAGCCCCTCACTCCAGTAGTAACGGGAGGAAGAAAGTCCAGAGAGGGTTCAGAGTTCCATTAGAGTAAATTTGTGAGGGTGCTATTGGAAACGAGGGGCTGATTTAGCCCAGGGCCTGCAGAAAAATAGAGCCTTTTTCACTATCAGAAACATAACCACCTTTCTCCGCCATCAGTGTAGGGCCATATTAGTAATTATAAAGCAGTGAAATAGACACCTTTCTGGCGTTCTTCATTCCTCACGTGCTTCTCTGTGCCAGAAATCATCCGCTCCTTGCAACTCCTTCCTTCCTGCGCTCAGTCCAGCTGGTGGCCCACCTGCTGGGTGCAGCTTCCTCTGGGCATACCAGAGAGAGTGTAGGTGGGGGCTGAGGAGGGTGGGGCTCTTGTGGCTCTTCGTGCCACACGCTGTTGTGAGTTGGTGTGCATGGTGCATCTCTGGAGAGAGCTTGTTGCAAAATAAAGTTATTTAAGGGCTAGGTGCATCACAAGCTTTGATGTACGCTCATTAGCTTTTCCATTATGATGCTTTGAATCTAGTGGAAGTTCAAAGAGTATGTATTAATTAATTGGTTCAGTGAATCAATGTAACTAAGCTGTTGATACCAGAGGAAACTTCATCATTTCATCAAATACTGATCAGCATCTCTGTCCTACCAGAGACTCTCTCATCATGGAGAGCTCCTTGGGTTTTCACGTGCAGCTCTGGCCTTTTCACATTCCTACTGCATGCCTGTAGTCACATGTGCCCCCTGTAGCAACCCACCAAGGCCTCCTCAGTCAAACTTGCCCTATTTTTAGACATACAGGTACCTAAATACCATGTGGATATGATTAGGATTTTGTAACTAAATACAATGGCCAAAAAATCCTAGAGGCAAGCACTTCACTCGTGTCATGAGAAAAGGGTTAACTGTTTTGTGAATTGATTGGTCTGGTCAATAAGCATAGAAGAGATCAGAGAAAGGCAGCTATTGGCAGAAATTCACAGTGATGAGTATAAGGTGAATGACATGATTGTTAATCTAACTTTAAAAAAAAGTGAGCACCTCACTCAGATGTGTTTCCCCCCTTTGTCATCCCCTCTGACGCCCTCAAGTATGTCAGATAAAATTATATGCAATGATATTCACAATGCAGGTGGCAAAATGCCACTCGACAGTTGCCTTGCATGAGGCCATGTGATTAGTAAATGGTAGAAGCCGGTCATCACCCAGTCTTTAGAATCCAGATCCAGTGCATGATCTATTTTTCCCTGGCTACCAAATGCTAAAACCCGTGGAATCTTCCAGAATCTATGGGTGGGCTTTTAGGGAGGTCGTACACACCTGCAAACTGTATGTGCATGTCCATAATTGACATTTTTCTGAGGGAAAGCGCCTCAATATGTCAAGTTTCTCAAAAGGCCTCACAACCTTACAAACCATCAGAGAGAAAAAAGCATAGGAAATGGAAACTATAGAACGTAAAGAGCGGCAGTTTCCCATCTTCGCTGTTTAAAAAATGTTTAGTATTCCCACCAAGCGGATTTTCAAAAAAACTTTTTTTCCACAATAATGGCATATTGATTTTTTTATGATGGCAATGGACATGACTATGGAAGGTGATGGAGTTTCCTTAGTTATATATAAATAGTTCATAAATTGTATAGCATTTCCAGTAGCCAAATAGTAGATAACATTTTGTTTTGATAAAAGTCCCTGATAATGTTCATTTCTTTCTCTCCAGACTCCAGCCTCTTGAGATAAAAAGGCATCTCTGAGACAGGACAGTGTTGTGGACCTAGAGGTGTTCTTTTGTTCAGGAGGGTGGTGCTGTGTCCTGCAGAAACAGGGCGCCGCTCCCCAAGGGGGCTGACCCCACAGAGCAGGCCTTTATAAAGCGCGCCCCCTGGCGGTGGGCAGTGCAGAATCGCCAAACTTCCTGCAGAGGCCCCGATTGTGAGAGCGAAAATGGGCCACAGTGCGGGGCAGGCATCTGAGACTAGATCAGCCCAGGAATAAGAAGCTAAACACTGGCCGCAGATCCGACAGGAACTAGACCGTGCTCAGATGTCAGAGGATGGGAGAAATCAACAACTGACAAGTCGGGCTGCCTGTAAGATGGGGTCCTGTCCTCAGATGGCGGGGTGTGCATTCAGGAGAATGGATGTGGTGCCAGAGATTGAACGGGGCACGAGGCTCTGTGGGCCCTGATACCAGGGGAGAGAGCAGGAAGGCCCCGACTCTTTGCTCCTACGGACCCACGGGGGGACTTCACACTCCCTGGGCCTGCAGCGCTCAGCCTGGCACTGACACGCTGGTCCCAGGGAACTACACATTTGCCGGGGCACAAGCCAGAATCCCAGGACTGTAGGCTGCAAACAGAGAGACTGAAGTGCCCAAGAGTGGGATGTGGTGCCGTGATGAGGGCCAGGACGAGGTGTGTCACCCCGGTGGTTTATATTATTTTCACCAAAACAAGAGCTGCATCAACCCCGCATGTGCAAGAGCCGAGCGCGTGGGCCCAGCCCCTTAGGAGTGAGGACTTGTGTCACTCCAGCCCTGAAGCCAGCAAGCCAGCAGAGGTGGTAGCCAGGGCTGGGGCTGTCTAAGAATGAGAGGCGGCCCTGGGGGCTGCAGTGTGCCCCACCCACCTTCCTGTGCTACATGTTCTTCTCCCAGCAGGAGAAGCTGGCATCCTAGGGGGACATGACCCCCGAAAGGAGATGGGTGAAGGGGGTGGCTCCGTGGCCTCATGGCTGATCCCCTAGAAGCCCAGGCCTGCAGCCCCGCCGGGGAGTGTGGGTGGGAGGCAGCTCCCTCCTGGGGGCTTCAGCTGCTCAGTTTCTGCGCAAGGGCGTATCTCGGTCAGGGTGACCCATGTCTAGGGAATGTGTAAGGCAGGGGTTGGAAGCCGTGCTGCTCTGACCCAGCCGTCGGCTCCCCGGCACCTGCGGGCTTGCCCCCAGCTTTGCTGCGCGGCACAGTGCCATTCAGCTCCCCCCTCCAAACGCTGCCCCTTCCTGCTTCCCAGATGTGCTGTCCACAGCAAACGCCCTCCTCCAGGGTCCACCTGCTCGCTGCTTGCAGAGAACCCAACCTTCCCTTCGGCACAAACGTTCTCTCAAAATAATCAACCAAAATGTTTCTTCTTAAAAAAACTATCTACATTTTATTGCCCATTTGTTTTCTTAACCCTGCTTTTCAGAATCTAACTAACCCAGAATAGACTAGATTTGTGCACTTGATCTAAAATAAGTAGACTGTATGGATAGTTCATGGATAAAATATAACTAAACTGTTGTTTTAAACCAAGAAGAAATATGCAAAAATATATACTATGCTGTATTTTAATTCTCTACTTAAATGGGATTTATTTCCTCATTGCGCAGTGAAGACACTGGTGACCTTTGGTTTGTATTTTTTTAGTGCTTTACAGGCGATTTGTGTCTATTAATTATACTTGTCAGATAGTCTCCCTTTGTGAAAATCTTCCTAATGTGCTTTAACATTTTCTTTTCAAGAAGAAAGTAACGATTTTATTTTTACACACTGCTTCATTGAGTCAGTGCCCCAGACACGCTGTGATTTCCATATGAAGCGCCCTAACAGACTTCTCACCAGTCTATCACTTTACGGAGTAACCGAACATAAAGCAAGAAAGTAGATTGTTGAAAACCTTAACTCTGAAATGAAGGACATCAGTTGTTCCTGCAGGGGGCGCTGTCCTACAATGGAAAAAAGGCCCGTGTGTGCTCCCTGGCGCTCTTGATTTTGCCCTGCCGTCTTGCTCTGTTTACTATGACCCTTCTCGAGTTAATGTCTGGAAAAAATGTATTTTTCCATAGTGTGACAGCAGACATGCTCGTTTGTGGCAATGCTTATAAGCACCAAATCCTTTATTTGAAAAAAATGTATAGTCTGAACTTCTCCCGTTGATCATCAGATTCTTACTTTGAGAACATTTTCTGAGAAGGCATCAAACTAGAAAATAATGCCTTAGCTTTCTGGAGTTCATTATGTATTAGTACTAGTATTAATAATATTATTATTATTTTTCACCAAACCAGTGAGTCTGAAATTTTGTTGCATTCCCCCGAATGCAGCTGAATGGTTAGTCCCTTGGGCAGGATGGGGGGAGCGCTGCCTGAAAACATATCCTTCATCGTACATGGTTCTGGCCCGAGGGTCAGGTCTGCTGGCTTGGTTCCGCTGGTGCGGTGGCCTTTCACGTCTGTGTCCACCCACCGAGGCTCCACAGGAGACCCTCAGTGCACGTCTCACTGTCCACCCCGAGCACCCAGGCCTTCGTGTAGGGAGCTTTCTCTGTTCTGCGAGTCTCCCCGGCCATAGGAGTCGTCAGTCAGGAGGCATCACCCAAATATTCCATGTGTCCAGGCTGGTTTTGCATTTCACTTACTGTCCAACCATCTGCCGTAGATCCCCTTGATCTTTGGGGCTCCGGATTTAGTACACAGCTCACCCACAGGAGTCTTGCCAAGACCAGATCTTTAAGGGTGCTTGGAACATGGTTTGCGTTTCTTGTTTTCCAGCATTTTTGAGGTATGATTGAGAAACAGCATCATAAGATATGTATAAGTGATACCAAATGCGGTATTTGTCTTTCTCTGTCCAGGTAATTTCACTTAGCACAGCACCCTGAGGGTCTGCCCATGTTACTACAAATGACAGGAGGTCCTTCTCTTTTGACGGCTGAATAATATTTCTGTTTAAAGAATTTTCTCAGAAATAACTTAGTCTCACTAGGGTGTACATGTCTAGGAATTTATCTGTTTCTTCAGGGTTGTCCAATTTGTTACACATAGCTCTGGTTGACTCATTCCTCTGAGTATAAGAATCTTGCATCCAGTTGTTGGAGAGGTTCATTTTTTTAAAAAGTAAATTCATATATGACAATGTAAAGAGGAATATTTTTAAAATCCTAATTGACAAATACAATGGAAAAATATTTTGAAGATAAGCTGCATTCTGTATCAGACTCCATAGCTGTTATGTGAATTATTCAGACATTCATGTATGTATTTTCTGTGCATCCACTGGATTCCATAAGGTATGCAGGGGCTTCGGTATAAGACTTCAGGTCCTGCTGGCGGTGGAGATGGGGAGACAAGCTGTGCCAAGCCAACTTGCTGTTTGTATGAGTTAACATTGGTGCCCCTGTTCGCACCATATCAAGACTTCTTCCCAAAACCTTTAAAATTTCTCTAGCAGTAGCAACTGTATTTTAATTAATCTTTTGGTTTTTCCATTTGCTCCATATCCCCTGAGTATAGTAAAAATCTGGTCATACCTGTGACATGTTAAATGATTTCCACCTCGAGGCTGTGGAACAGAGCAGCCCACCCTCATTTGTCATATACAAGAGGCAAGTGTACTTCATCATCCGTCTTCCTGACCACTTCCTCATGGAACCACAAAATGACTTTCAATTACCCAGAAATGAAAAATATTCAAAATAGCCATGTGTGAGATGCTTCCATTCAGACTCTGACAGAACCATCCATAGTCTATCACAGTGAGGAGTCCGTGCTCAGTGTTAGAGAGGAAATGGAGTCTCACAAATAGGGTGCTTACATTAATTATTTTCCTCCGGGATAGTACGCGGGAAGCACCATATAATACAGAAAGGCAAAAAGATCAGAGATTGCGTTGTAGTCTAGGAAGGCCCTTCTCCCAGCAAGGTCTACTAAACGCCAGCTGTGTGATGGTCTGGGCTTTCCTGGGGCCCTAAGTGCGCTCTCTGGATTGCGTGGACAGTGAGCCGTTTGGGGCCAGAGGGCTTCTTGCCCATTTTCCCAGTGCAGGGCTGCATGCAAACGCAGCTCGTCATGACAGGAGGGGTTGTCAGCACCCAGTGAGTTCCACAGCGCCCGGGTTCCCAGCAGCTGTAAGTGGCTCGTGCCCAGTTCCGACTGTCAAGAGCCCAGAAGTCTGTGTCACCTCATTGATAAGCTTGTTCCTGTGCTGGTCCTACAGAGAAGAGCCATCAGGCGACAGCATGTGTAGCTCACACCCACATTGTGTGACCAGCCCCGCTTGCCCTTGCAGACCTCTCTGTAGGATCGTGGCTGGGTGGAAGCAAGGACTTCTGGAAGTCCTCTCGCTGCCCTTGGCTTTGGAGTTCTCCCCATTCCCAGGGAATCCTGCTCCTTAACCCATGCAGTGATGATGTGGGACCTCTTATAAATGCGGATGCATCAGAGAGAATGTGCATGAAGTTGCTCACCCTGCCCCAGCGCCCAGAAGCAGAAGCGACTGGAGTGCTTCAAAAAACTCAAATGAGCTGCATTTTAAACAAGTTCCCAGGTCGTTTCTGTATGCCCTTGACTTTGAGAGCTAATGCATCAAGACACTGTTTCTCAAAACTTAGAGTTCCTCAGATGCCCTGGAGGTCTTATGCAAACACGGACTGCGCAGCCCCTCTCTTGGACTTTCTGATTCAGTGGATAGGGGCTCGGGCTCAATGATTTCATTTCTGCCAAGTTTCAGCCGGATGCTCTTCTGCTGATCTGAAGACCAGGTTTAGAGAGCCGGAAGTTTAAATCATAGACTCTAAGAGAGCAATGACGCTAACTCAGTCACAGCAGCCTTTGTGGGAATCTAAAAGGAATTCCTTGGCAGGCTATGTGCCTAAAATAAGAGAGAGAGTAAAAACCAAATTGCAAAGAAGGGTACCTCCGGTATCCTCATTGGCATATCTACAAAAGGGGAAGAGAGACAAAGATAGAGAAAATGAAAGAATAACATAGATTTTGGGGGGAATGTGGCAATTTGATATCATAGTCATTACAACTGAATATTTTTGTGTACAAGGAGCCTAAAAAAAATAACCAGGTGTATTTAGTAGATTTCCAAATATTTCATCCCCTGAGAATGTGTCAGTGTTTCAAAACCACCGTTGAAAGGCCTAGGTTGGTTTAACTGCAGACACTCAGCTGTCCCTCTTCAATAACTAAAGATCTAAATGCTTATGTGAATATCAGAGATTGTAGGCATAATCTGTATATGGAATTCCCTTTATTTTTACTCATATTAGAGAGACGTGCTGTGTGCAACTTCTAAATACATGACTGATGATGGAGGAAGGAATATTTCACTGATTGGCCATGTCTGTTTTTACTATGGTTGAGTTCAGTAATGTTCAGAGGCAAGATATTGGCCGAATAAATGAACAAATGAATAAAGTACATGGTGATTGGTCAAATTTTTAGATATAAGGCAGAAGAAAAATAGTACCTGACTATTTTTAAACAGGTTTGTTGAGATGTTTTTCACATGCTCTCAAACTCACCCATTTTTAAAGAGTACAGTTAACGATCAGACCCCATTCAGCTTTCACCAATAGCCCTAATGTCCTTTATAGCCGAAGGAGCCAGTCAGAATTCTGCACTGCTCGGACTTGACGTGTCCCTTAGTCTGGTTTCTCATCTTTCTTTGACTTTCCTGATCTTGGCACAACAGATATTTACAAGCCATTTATTTCATAGAATGCTCTCAGTCTGGGTTTATCTGATATGTCCTCACGATTCTGTTCGGACCGCACATCTTCACCAGGAGTAGCCCCGTCCCTGCACTGTCTCTGTTGCATTCTATCACGTGATGGTACTGTTTTGATCAAGTGCCATTATCGATGATGATTTGATTAAGGTGGTCCCCAATATTAACACTTTAAATAAGGTCAGATCTTTTCCTTGATGCTAGCTCAATAAGCAGCCAAGATGAGAGTTGATAGTAAAATAATTCAAACTTTTAGAGATGAGGAACATGAATTATACTTCTAATATTTGACAGATACCCCTTATATCACGAGTCTAGGATGACCACTTTTCATGTTTCAGATAGATTTCATCTTTAATTTTAAAATCCATGTGATATTTTAAAAGAAATTGAATGAGATTGGAATGTTTCTGATTAAATTTCACTTAACTCTTCAGTCTTTTTTCTGGAAAACTCATCAAACTGGGATGCCTTTGGAGTAGGAATTTCTTAAGTGTTCCTTCAGGAAAACAGGAAGCTGCATTTTGGAAAAGGATACAAAGAACTTTACTTTCCAAAAGACTGTTTCATAGTCCATATTTAGTTTATTCATAGTAGAAAATTGCAGAGTAAGTATTATTTAATTTAAAGAATAAATTCCATAAGGTATTTTCTCATGTTTCTACCTTGTTTTTATCAAAGGAAGATACATAGTCAGAGAAAAGCATCATTTCTCATCTTTAGCACTATTCCCACTTAGGCTGGAGAATTGTGGTGGGGCCTCCTGGGCTCTATAGGAGGCTGAGCAGCCGTCCTGGGCTCTGCCCAGTGGTGCCAGGGCACTTCCCAGTCCTGATAACAAACACATCCCAAGTATCATACACGTCCCTTCCTAGGAAACTGAAGGGTCCAGAAACAAAGCTGCCCTTGCTTGAGAACTACTAAGGCAAATGATAAAATTTTCATAGAGTTTTAAAAATTTTGCATTTAGAAACTGTAGGCATAACTACAGATCATAACTGAGTTTTCTATTTGAGTAGAATTTCTGACATTTACATTGTGAAATGTTTGCATTTTAAATATAAATTTCAAGAGAAAAGTAGACCAGAGACGGTTAAATTTTAAGTATTTCTGGAGATATATTTTTGCAGTACAATACATATTAAAGTAAGTGCTATAGGGGTGACATTGATTTTTTATTAGATTTCATTTGTGTGGCCACATAAGCAAGGTATCTAGGAATACACTTTGCTGGAATTTTTTTTTTTTTTGCCAAATGTGAGGATGAATTGTGGAGCTGTAATCACCAAAATGACATTATGGTTGTTTGTGACTGGTCACAGAGCACCAGTTCCTGCTAAGAATTCACGCGGGGATATTCTTGCGCAGGTGGTTTACAGCCAAAGCACACGGCCTGCTACTGTGGCTGCTTTTCAGTCCTGCCAAGTCCCAGCTTTTTTCTATCCTTTCCTGTCAGATGGCCACTCTGAGTCACAAGGAACTGCAGGCAGTTTGAGATGGGTGTGTATTAACGACGAAAATCCTCTTTTTGGCAAATGACGCATTTGTACCGTATTTGCTGTGTGTGGCGGGGAGGAGCTGGGGAACAAACAATGTCACCCAGTATCTCACGGGTTCTCGGCCAGGGCAGAAACAAGCACGAGCTACCGCAGGGGCTCAGGAGGAATGCAAAGATCGTTCTCATGTGCTGTTTGCCCACCATCCAAGTATTTGTTCTATTGCAGCTATTGAAATACCTTCACAAATATTTTCTGGCAAAGCAAGCCTTTATTTTGGAAACATTGACTTGGCTTATTCAATTGAGGAAAAAAATGTTTGAGAAATGTTTTTCAAGTTAGTTGTCACCTACTGGCCCTTTTTTTCGCTTCAGGAAGAAATATTTGGGGCTATGTGAGTGTTAAAATGGTTCGGGAATTAAAGGAATACCAAAAGCAATTGGAGTAAGCCAATCGGATTGTTACATGAAGATGGTTAACTATTGGCAGAGGGTTAAGAATTTTAGAGAAGAAAACACAAGAAATCTGAAGGTAAGAACTGCAGAAAAACTGCAGGCAGATAGGAGACTATTAGAAATGAGCCACAGAAGGGGCTCTGAGCAAACAAAACATTTCAGTTTGTCCTACATTTCCTTTTTCTGGCCTGTCCTTCCATCAGCAGCTGTCCTGGAAAGTTAGTACATAAGAGAATGACACACGCTTTGGTTGAGCGTCGATGTGAGTTTCTGCTACACTGATTTATGGACAAAGGAGACTATGTCCTAAAGACAACAGCAAAATCAGTTTCCTAATGAGATTCCTTGGGGTGTCTTGGGTGAGGATAGAGAAGACAGGATTCAGCAGTTGCTCTCCATCGGGCAGTGGTGGCCAAGGAAGGGCCAGCAGCCCGAACCCCCCGTCAGCAGACAGCCTCGGCTGCCCCCAGTGGGCGCAGAAACATAGTCAGGCGTGCTCACTGACACAGGCTAGGGAGCATTTCTGTTTTGTGGGTTGACTTTTATTTCCGCTGCTACATAATCTCCACAATTTCCCCCGTGATATAATCGAAGCATATGGAGTGACAAATGTCAGTACAACAAGGAGCGTGAGAGAGAGATTTCATCTAGATTGCAGAGAGGTGGGGAAAAGAATAGTTTTATTGTATTAATACTTGACATTTCTAATGCGATTGCCTCCCAGCCACAGATACTCAGTGTCAGCTTTTGGAGTATGACAGAGAAACCCATGTTTTATGCAAGCTGGGAGTCTGGTACCCATGGATTTTACGAGCTTTATTCAGAAGGCTCACAGATGACCCTTCCACATCTGGAAGCTTCCCTCCTATAACTGGAGAGACATAAATGTAATCTGGTGACTTGTTTCCAAGGCAGAGCTGTTGCCCTGCTTCTGCCACCTTCTGTGAGAGTTGTCTGCTTGCCCCCCCGCCCTTGCTCCTCTGCTCTGTGCCACTGTGACCCCCGCCTCTTCTCCTCAAGTCCCCGCATCCAGGCTCGTGCATCTTCCCTTCTGATTTCCTTGATGCCCAATTCAGGTCTCCACCTCATGGCCTCCTGATGGTTCTGACGTTTAGCTCACTGGGTGCCCCGCTCTGCCTGTATCCAGGATCTTTTTTTTTTGACTCTTGTCCTCGTGAGGTACTGTTGGTGAGCCTGGTTCCCTCTGACCATGTCGAGTGCGTGAGTGCATCTAAAGGGAGATGCGTAAGACCGCAGCGATGCTTCCACTCATTGCGGGAAAAGTAATGGGGCTGGATGCTTACGTCAGGTGATGTCTGAGGCCCCGGTGTTCCTCGGTGCCGCAGACTGGGTTGTGGACCTTGGCTCAGGTGCTCTGTTTCCAGTCCCGGAACCACTGCCCCTTAGCTGAGCTGCGAGCAGCACCGCTGGGCTGCAGATGGTGTCTGCACAGCCACACGCTGAACCACACGTTTCGAGACTTCCAGCTGGTATAACTGACTTGCTTTTCCTTGGGCGCTATGCCTGGGGCCCTAGAAGTACAGACAGACGCTTTTCTTTACCTCCTTTTTGTCCTTTGCTGCCTTAACTACGCTGCCGCCTCTGTGGGACCCGGAAAACTGGAGATGCTACAGTCCTTACCACGGTCTTGTGTTTTTCAGAGGTAGCATTAGATGCCTGGGGAAGGTGGCCCCTGAGAGGGGGCTGTGACTATGAATAGAGTAAAGTGACTCCTTTCTTATGCAACTCAGCAGAGGAGCTGCCAGTGTATGTTTGAAGGGGCTCTCATTACTTTCTGCCCAAGGAGTGAAAATACTTGGATGGCTGATAACCAGGGCGACTGCTCATGAAGAGCCATGTGCGTGATCATAGTACATCCGTCTCTGCATCTCCTGAGGCTTTGTACAGTGTGTTGTGCATGGATAATGCTCCATAAACAGTTACTGACTTGAGCTACGGATTAAATTGCTCTCCAGAGTTCATGGGATAGCCGCAGTTTGAGGTGGGGGGGTGACAGAATGGGTCATGGCTGTCATCGTGCAGATTAGGTATTTCTAATAAGTTTAGACTCTTGAGGAATTTGCCTTTACTGTAAACCTTCTGTGAGGACCCATTCATACGTTGGGAGAAGTTGAGAAGCCCTGTGAACACCACAGCTGCGGGGCCACAGATGAATTCTCCTGACTCCGCAGTGTTACCCATGGCTACGGCTACCGAGGGGTCTCTGAGACCCGTGCTTAGAGAGCCCATGCAGCACTGAGACCATCAGAGGTTTAGTACAAGATTCCTGTCCTGGCAGCGCGGTCACCCCAAGCAGGTAATGAAACGGCCGTCTACTTCTTGGGTGAATGAAAACAAATCCATTCATACGAATAGCTAAACACTTTATGAAAGTAGAACACAAATAGCTAATGCCTTAAAATAAATTTAACTTGGCTAATGTGACTGCATATTGTGGCGAGACTGATATTGAAATGTATTAAATCTTGTATTATATGGCACTTAGGGTTTTAAAAACGTACTTTATTGCTGTCCTTTCACATTAAACAAATATATGAGCTTTACTTTTTATATTTATTAAGTTTTCATGTGCTGAATTTCCTTTAATTCTTTTTACTGAAATCCTTCCAACTAAGTTCATGTTAAATTGGCTGATAAAAATATCATCTATATTCCTTGCTGAAGAAATGGAACTGTGTGTGTCACTAAACGTTCACAAATATCATTCCATGCAAAGGTAAACACAGGTGTAGATGAAGGACTTATTTGAGAAGGGAAAAGAAAAGCTGAGAATGTGAACAAGGTGTGTTTCAAATGGTACGAATAAAAAGAAAGGTCAGAAGAAGTAGCAAAATTGTGAAATACTCTTCGAAGCTGAGGCAAGGAGACCGGGAAAAGAATAGAACCGGTGCTTTTCAAATGGGATGTCAGTGCTTCCTGTGTGGTATTTTTGGAATTGGGAGAGGGGCATGTTTCAGTTGTCACAATTACAGGGATTCCACAGGCATTGTAACGCATGGAAGGGTTTTGCACAAAGGAGAAGCTCCCCAGAGCACACACAACTTTTGAAGAACCTGTAGGAGAACATGGTCTATGATTCTCTAAAGCTAAAAAACTTAACTTCTTTATACATAGAAACTCAAGGCACTCTCTTTATAGGTTTAATACACATTGAGTATTCTCAGAAGGTAACCAGAGGTAACTTCAAGAAAAATCATTTACTTGGTCTCATTGAGAATACCACTAAGAGTTGTTCACTGCTTTCGAAAGGCACCTCCTTTTTGACATGCCGCTTGCTGGCTGGCTTGTTGACAGAGACCCATGTATCAGGCCACCTGCCATAGTTAGGTATTTATGGTAGATTTACAACTATGCATAAATTTACCTGCTCCCAAAACATCATGTGTTTGGGGTCTTTTTAAGTATCATTATTCAGTGAACAACATCTTCTCTTGTATCTAAGGCAGTTTATACATGGGAGCAAACATGTAACAACCTCATTCTGTTCTGTTGTCACTGTGCCCGAGCATTTGCATATTTAAAAAGATGAGTTATTGTACATTACATTGTTTTTATTTCTGCCTTGTACCACAATGGGCATTGTTTCCTGTCATGTTTATAATAATGTGTGTAGGTAGCTGTGCTGCATATGAATATCATTTCGGGAGAGTTACAAAGGTCTGGTGAAATGTTTGTGGTACAGAGGGGCGCTGGAGGGGAAAGGGGCTGTGGTGTGAAGGTGTTCCAGACGGGGGCTGTGGGTGCTGGGAGCAACTGAGACTATCAGCAGAGCTCCAGATGAGCGGTGGAGGTGTTCGGCTTGAAACAGCTTCAGTATGTGTGCGGTAAGAAGGCTGTACTTCTGAAGGCCAGGCAGGTTCCAGGCCAGCATCGGACTGGACTCACTCTGAGATGGACTGTTCTCAAGGTGTTGAACATGAACTTTAAAATATACACACGAGTTTTTCTAGACCTAAATAAAAATCCTCGCTAGTTACAAAGCTGTGTCCTATGGAATAGACAAAGATACCCAAGTCCTGCCTACTTAGGAGAAATTTATTCCTGGTTTGAGTGAAAATATACAAACAGTAACATAGGAGAAGACAGTTGTTTCAAAAGTTTAGGAATGGAATTCAAGTTTGTAAGAAATAACGGTGGTAATGTTGCTAAAGTTGCTGATTCTTGAAAGATCTGAGTAACCTCTTAAGTTTCTAAAACTTCTTTTTATGTATATTTGCAATGATATATATGTATAGCTATAATAGAAAATAGATCTTTTTCTCTACTTCTTTGAAGTTTAAATATCATTCACCCTGCGCAGATCAGATACTCAGCTATGTTTTCTTCATAAAGTTTCATAGTTTAGATTAAATCCTCAAAAACACTCAGGATTAAATTAGCACTTGAAATGATATAAAACTCTTAACCTTTTTATTTTACCCAAATTGCTAACCACTTGTCTTGGTACCATTTATCACATAATTCTTTCTCTCTTGCCTAGACTAGTCCTAGGTAATAGAGTCCCCCACCATTTGATCTGTGTTTAATACACATTGCCAGTTTGAACCCAAGAATATTACATTAGCTAAACTCCTCTAACAACAGAATATGAATGGGTTTATCTCCATGATCTCTTACACACACTGGTCATTTCCTATTGATTTTGATAGATGAGAAGTATCTTATTATTCAGCATTATTCAATTTCAATATTCATATTGAGGTTGAATGATTTTAGATAGATTTTAGCACCTTTTTGGGAATATAAAGTTTTAATATTTTTCTAGTGGTTTTTGAATATTCTTTGCTAATTAGAGATATTTTAACATCTGTCTTAGTTTGTACTACCTTAGCGCAGTATCCCAGACTGGGTGGCCTAAAGAACAGACATTTATTCCTCACAGATCTGGAGACTGAAAGTCCGAGATCAGGGTGGAAGCACAGTCGGGTTCTCGATGAAGACTTTCCCCAGCTCTCAGATGGCCACTCTCTCCCCATGTTGTAATTTTCCCAGGACACAAATCCCGTCGTGGGGGCCCAGCCTCATGACCTCACCTACACCTGCTTCCCAAAGGCTGTCCCTCCGGCCCCTGTGACACAGGGGAGTCGAGCGCTTCAGCATGTGGATCTGGGGGCACACAAACACTCCATAACAATGCCCTTCACCCTGCAAAGATGGCAGTTATTTCCCCAAATATTTAATGAGTAATTGTCCTTTACCATGTTCTTGTTAAAACGAAAAAAAAAATTTATATGTAGTCAAAATTTTTAATTATTTTGTATGTCTTTGGATGTTTGTAAAGATTAGGGTATATTGCAGGATCAGATAAATATTCAATCATATTTTCATCTAGTTCTCCAAAGATTTCTATACTTAATTTCTTTATCATTTCAAAAGAAATATGTTATAAACCACGAGCTGAAAATGTTATTTTTCAAGAAATATCAATGAATGATGTGTCTTCCTTAGCTCATTATTTTAAGTCAGATACTTTAACCTAGATTCTCTATAACAGCGTTATTTATCTATTGACCCTATCAATAAAATTGATATTGAAACTGTTCTAATGAATTGACATAAATACATTTATTATACTTATTGAATCTTTATAGGACTATCAATATGTGATGGAACATGTTCTGTGTTTCATGTTTTCTCTGTTGAAAATTTCGTAGTTATTTCCGACTCTTATGTTTTCGAAATAACGTTTTGTTGTTACAATTTACAGTTCTTCCTACATGTTCATTGTATTCTTGAGATGGTTTTTCATGTAACTTATTTTTTCTACTATTACTAAATATTCCCACAGCAGTGCTGTCTTCTATCTTTCTTCTTTTTCAGAGAGATTTTACGTACCGTCGCATCCCTCTCTCTTCTGGAAGGGTGCCCTCTCTCCCAGGAGTCTTTCCCATGTTCTTTCTGCTCTGCGTCTGGGTGTTCCAATCCCTGGTGGAAGTAGAAAGACTGCAGGCCGGGAGGGGGTGGGACCACACATGCTGCCCACACAGCTGGCTTCCTCACAGTATGTCTGCCGAGCTGGATAATTGGGGTTGACTGTATGAATGACAGTAATAATGGTCCAGTGGGGTCCTAATGTATAGGAATGCGCAGAATTGAATTAAGCCAGCCAACTCCAGAATACCAGCCACTAAGCAAAAAAAAATGCCATTGGTCTAAATTACTGTTAATTTCTGTTTTTACATGTAACTTCTTAAGTGACTGGAGAGTGGACCCGGTTACCCCCCATGCCATCGATACCGTGTCTTCAAGTACAATACTAAGAAAGAAAACACCCCTTGTGTTAAATGGAAAAACTCGGGCTGACCATCAAACTGAGACAATTGACAGTCACCTGAAATACTCTGTTTCAGTCATCTGAAGTTGTGCAGATTAATAGTGCAGGCTACAGTGTGATAAATCGGATACTTTGTGATTCTATCTGGAGGCTAAGCTCTATCCTTAATGAGGGTGAATGTTTGATTTAACAGAGGTGGACTCCACCAAGTAAGTTAGAATGTGGTGTTCTTGCATGAAATAGATTTCTTATATCAACACAGAATAATATGCATATGGTTATTTGCATTAAAAATATTTTCCCCTCCTCGATTTAAAGATTGGTGCGGAGATACAGAACATTTATCTTGGAAATATACCAAGTTGCTAGGTGGCCTGTGATGGCCACGTAGCTTGAGCTGGCTTTAAGTTAACTCCTTGGTGCTTTTGCTTATTACTTTCAGCATCCTTTTTGTGAGTGGCAGCTCTTCTTGCCTCTTTTGAGAACAGGAGTGGTCGGACAGCTTCCAGTGATAGTGTGAGAGTTTTTTCTTATTCTCAAAGGTATTTCAGTGGGAAGTTGGAAATCACACAGCAATCACCTCTGCAAGCCTGGCTTCTTTCTCTAATAGCTCTGTGACTCAGGCATGTTCCATTCTCAGCCTGGGGTTCCACATATGTGAATAGGAAGTAGTCATACCTACATCATGCGGTCATTAGCACAGATGCTCGCACCTGTAAGCGGTCAGTGCATAGTTAACTGCTGTTCCTATTTGCAAAGTAGGGGTGTTTATCAGAGCCTAAACCAGCTGTTCTTTGTTGCAGGAAGTCTCCCACAGGTGGCTTCAATAAATGGCTGTTGCATGAATGAAAATGGGTGAATGCATGGACAGCTTAATACACACACACACGGTGTAGTCCTGGTTGGCCTGCAACCGTCTGCCTTCCCTCTGGCCCTCCAACTCTTCCCCGTGCCTTGCAGCTTCCCGCCCGTTAAGGCGCATGTGTGTCAGATGTGCGGTCTTCCTAAAGCTCGTCACCGTGCATGACTCCTCCTCTGCGCTTCTTTGCCTCTCACCCCTCCTCAACCAAGTATTGACTCTCTGGTCCAAAGTGTTCTGCTTTGGACCTGCACAGGGTCTCCAGCTTTAGAGTTTTTTACATCCCTGTCCCTGTGTTCTGACTTTGGGTTTCCCCTAAGGTCCTCAGCTGGCTTTAACCTCTTGGGTCTCCGTGACCTGAAACACAATCAGTCATTCCGTTGAGATGTCTGAAATTTAATCTGTTTCAGGGGAACGGTATTTCCAAGTTAGGGACCTTGAATTTTGATATGTAGGTCATGATATTTAATGCAGTGGTATTATAAGAAATGAATGAATTTAAAAAGTAGCTGTAGGTTAAATATATACCTTATTATTTCACACAAGTTTAAGATAGAAATGAAAAAAAGTCAGTATAATCCATTCTTTTGGATCAAGGAAAAAGAGCTGGGGTTGCCTGAAAATGGGGAAATTATTACAGTAAAATCCTGTTTATCGACAAATAAATAATGAATTCATTTTACTTATTGTCCCAACCCTACATCAGAATTGGCAGCCCATGTGCTTTACTTAAAAATTGTCAAAAGGGAGCCACCTTGCAATAATGACAACATCAAAAAATCATTATAGGTACCCTGAAACCCCGGCCGATCTGCAGGTGGGGTGCAGTCTCATCGTCACTGCTTGTTCACCCGCTTCACACCTCCCCAGCTCTTTGGAAAACACCCGTCAGTATCTCCCAGCTAGCTTCACTGTGATTTCTCTTCATATTTCTCTGCCTTCATATCTGGAGTCATTCTTGCTCAGTAGCCATGACCTCTGGTTCATGAAATGCATGATATTGTCACAACTTGAGGAATTTTAAAAAATCTGGCTTGAGATATATATCACTCTGTTTGTAGGTTGATGCTGGTGAGACTGTGGCGTCATTTGCGCTCAGAGGCTGAAAGTCATGGTGTCAGTTACTGTGTGCTCTCTAGAAAACTCATTTTCAATCAATATAAAGATATGTGATTTTTGCAAGCATTATCAAAAATGTCCTTTTAGAATACCTCTGCAGTATTTTGACATCTTAAAATCAGTCCCTGTTTTCCTAGAGTCAGTTGTCATCTACTTCTGATCCATCGCTTCATGGGTATCCCAGGGGGACCAAAGCCTACAAAGTCCCTTTGCCCCAAGGCGGTGGTTTGCATAAGAACATAGGTCCCTGGTTCACAGCTTCTGTCTCCTGACATTCGGAGCTGGGTGCCTGGGGTGGTGGGGGGCGTCCTACACACTGTACCATGTTAAACAGCATCCCGGCCTCCACCCACTAGATGGCAGTAGCACTCATCCCCCAGCTGTGACAACCAGAGATGTCTCCAGATATTGCCAGTGTCCCCTGGGGGACAGATACCGGCCCTAGTGGAAAACCCCTGAGCTGGATTAATGTCCTCCTCATTCCAAGGCTTATGAAGAGGCCCTGGGGTGGGAGGCTTGGTAAGTTATATCAGAGCAATGTGTAGATGCAATGGAAGACCAGCCTCACTAATAAAAGTTATTGCTCAGTTAAAAACCCCTCCTGAGGTTGCTACAGATAGTTATCTGGACTATTTGAGCACCTGACTAGGCACTCAAAACTCATGTGCCTTGGGAGTTTCTAGACAAAGCAAAGTATGCAATGATCATCAACAAAATTATCGAGCTTGAATATTATGTGTTCTATACACACACATAATCACTTCAATTTGGAAAATCCACTTCATCTGATTAAAGTCTAGCTCTGAAAATTTTTTAAGGAAACTCTACTTGCAATATAGTTATCTATTCTTGGCTTAAAAAAAAGACAAGGGTAGTTTTTCTTCTAAGACAACATTTTTTAATTCCTACTCCTTAACGAATCTGATGTCTTTGAATACTAAGTAGTTTAATTCTGCAGAACTAAAGGTTTACCAAGTTATCACCAATATTGTTAACCTCATGAATTGTTCTCTTTAAGATGGCTAAATAGTCTGACAGGGGTATTTTCTCCAACACCTTAGTATAATGTTTCTGATTATTCAAAATTAACTTTTCTGGCATCCTTTAAAGTTCCCATTGTTGTGAAAGAAATATAATCCATATATAATACTTTTCATTTTGAGATCCTCTTAAACTTTAACATAGTTGTGAAAAAATTCCAGGAGCTTTTATTTTTCGTAAACCATTTGAAGCCAGCTGTCGACGTGATAATTATGTGGGTATTTCCTGCAAAGAAAGACATTCTCCAACAAAACCACAATACAGCCATCAAAATCAGGAAATTTGGGTCTGCGTATGCCAGCCGCAGATGCCATCCCAGTTGTGCCAGTTATCCAGAGGGTGTTCTGTATAGAAGGAAGAGTTGGCACAGATGTATACGCTGCAGTTAGCTTCTGTATTTCTTTGGCATCTTTTTACCTGCAACGGCTCTAATTGTCATGACTTTTGTTTTGAAATTTACATCCTCAGTTGGACTTTGTCTTATGTTTCCTTGTGACTAGATTTGGGTATACAGTTTTAGCAGGACTGTCACAAATATGAGCCTGTGTTCTCCTTGGCATCCTCTCTGGGGGTAGATTTGTCTCCTCATTTGCAATCTGTCACCTTGATCACTTGATCAAGGAAGAGGCTTCCAGGTTTTTGGCACTGTAATGAATCAATATTTTGTGCACAAATACTCCTGAGGTCATGCAAGTACTCTGTTCCTCATCCGAGTGGTACCCACTCGCTTCATTCTCCAGTGCTACCCTAATTCTGCTGTTTCTTCTCCTGTCCTCAGTTGACGTGACACCGTAAAGAAGAGCTTTCTCCTTTCCTGTTTATCTCCACATGGACACAGATGGCTCTTTTCTTTGGTGTGGAGTGTAACCTATTTGTGCCAGTGCTTATTGACACATGCTTCTCAGTGGATCTGACGGTGCGTCCGTCCGTTCCTTGAGACACTAACCTCCCTTTATGCATTGCCTCACGTTTCCTCTCACGTTTTAGTGCATACTTGCCTTTTCTACTTGTTACAAGGGATATTCTGCAAGGTTAATGCAACAAATCCGTTCAGATGCCAGCAGCCTTTCCTGATTTAACGTGGGTGAGCAGACGACCCACATTCCACCTGGTTCTCTCGGAGCAATGTGGCATTGCCTTCTGAACTGTCTCGTGCCCTGGGGATCCACAGCCTCAGCGTCTCCTGGGAGCCCCAAGGCAACAATGTGCCATGTCTCGCTTTGCCATCTTCTGATTCTCCGGCCCTTCGGCCTTCAGCCCCCTCTGGTGGCCGGACGGTCGCTGCCACGGGGAATCCCGCATTCTCAGAAACACACACTCGCCCAGGCCAGGCTGACCTGTGGTTCTGCTCACTGTTACGTCAACGGTGAGCTTGGTCAGGCTGCCATTCTCGTAACTTAGGAAATGAATGTTGGCGCGACAACCACAGACCTCATTCCTCTGCCCTGTCCCAAAAGTGTTACTGCAGCCCTGACCAGGTGCACGCGGCTCTCCTTCTTGCTCATTCCCTCAGGACCACGTCCCGGGCAGGGGTCCCTCAGTGTCCTCGCATTGTCCTGCCCTTCCCACACCACCTGTCAGGTGTGAGACTTAAGGGGCGTATGGGATCTGCGGATTTAGTCATTGGGCAAAGTGCTGTTGATGACTGCCCTCGGCAGTGAGCGCTCAACAGAAAATGAACACAAATGCTCCGTGCGTGATCATAAATGCTAAGGGTAAATTCACGTCTTAATGCTTTGTTTGACCAGAGAGACCTTTTAATGGCTGCTGGAATGCTGTCTGTCAATGTGTAATGATTCTAAACTGGAGGCGATTTTTCCCCATCAAGGGAGGCATGCTAATAGTATCTGGTGATTAGAGGCCAGAGATGCTGGTAAACAATTCCTCACACGAAAGTATCCATCCAAGTGGTAACAGTATCAAGTTTCAGAAATGCTGTTTAACGTAAACGGTATTATCGTACGATAATTTTACATTTCATAGTCCTTTTCTTGTTTCCCAAAGTCTTTCAAAATCTGATTTCCTTAATTGACTACTTACGACGATTTCAAGATCCTGATTGTTTCAGACTTAATTTAGCCTTCTTATCTCATTGTTTCTCTTTTCTGACATTCACCATTTACTAGGGTACAATTCTAAACGTATTTTCTTCACTGAGGGCTGAGATGGAGGCCTGAGCCTAGTCACTATCAACTTAGGAACTGAAGGTGTAGAAATCGTCCTGTATTGACAGTAGCTGTACTTATTAGTTTATTTTTGAATGTGTAAGTAGTATGTAGTCAATGTGCATCATAGAACTATTTTATTTTACTTAATAAAAATGCCACTAGAAGTTGAGGTTTGAGCTTTCCATATTCTCCACTTTGTGGACGGTTGAACTTAGTGATGAGATATGAAGAGCTGTCCTCTAAAGAGAAGTCAAATCCAAATTTGGTAAGAAGAAAAGTTGCATCGCACAATACTTCCACTTTTACACATCCTATCAGTGCAGTATGCGGAGGGATGATTGGTACCATGAGTGTACTTTATAACTCCTGTTCCCCTTAAAGTGCGTTATTACTTTATTCTTTCTACTTAATTGTGAAGATATGGTATGCTTTGGGGCAGTGTTTTATCCACACTGTGACTGGATTGTTTTCTAAAATATTCATATGGTCGTTCCTAAGTATAGGCGCTCGGGAACTTTTCCAAATAAACCGACACAAGGATTTAAGAAAAAAAGGGAGCCAGTTTGAAATATCTACATTTAGGTCTTAGTACACTTGTCCAAATCCATGGATTTGGACTGATTTAGACAGCACAGCATTGCAGAATGGTCGTTCCTTCTTTTCTGGCTTCCCAAGCGCACCAGTCAGTAATTTCTAACTTATCTCTGGCAGCAGAGATCCTTCCTAAACTATTGACTTCAGCAATTTTGTCTCTTGTTCTTTTACACAGATACCATGAATTGGTCTTGAAGATGTAAAGATGTTGGAATTCCTTCCTTCACACATTTAGAACAGAAATCAGCGTAAAACATTTGCCAGTTGCAGCCAGCTTTGCTGGGTCTGAGTCACTCCCCAACTCTCACGCATTGGTCCTCGTCGATGTTTGAGGACGTTTGAGATTCCAGCACTAGACTATGAGGACCAAGATGCCCATTAACTCCTAGTTTTTCCTAACAATTTGCGTTTGTATACATACTTCTGCATTTTATCTACTGTGCTGCATAATCTCATTTGATTCTTGCAGACAACCACAGGGTATTGAAGTAATGCCGAACATGGGTAATGTTCACCTCCTCCATCCCTGAATGTGGCCTGACATATGGGATGCAGTTAATAACTCTGTCTTGACTGAATGCCTGTTTGTGCTTAGAAGCAAGAAACACTGCATTTTTTTTTAACACTAGTTGTTTTGTTTATGGCGTGGACAAGTCGACAAGTGGTAATAAACTAGGTTTCAAAACAGATTTAAATCCCAGTTCTGTCATTAAGATTCTATCTGTCAGAAGTTCTCTTAACTTCTTTTGTGCACTTTCCTTATTTTTTGGGAAAACAATCTGGGGGAGGGAACATGAATAGATACTGCGTAGGATCATTTTCTTGTATAAATGTGTAGGGTTTTAAATTTAAGTGAACAGAACAAAGCCTTAAGTTATTGAAAGGTAAAAGAATTTTGAATTGGGTTTATAAATCTTGTTCCTGTTTACAGTAACTCAGATATTTACTTAAAAATATCACAAGGCTATGGAACAGTTACTGTCAGCAAAATTAGAAATAGTCCTTCTTTATTTAAAGATTCCAGGATGAACAGTGTACGGTGAATGGCCTTGCTTGGCATAAGGTAACACTTGCCACTTTCTTGGGAATACCGGTGATACATTTTGGCAGTTCTGTTCAATTGGCTTTATATTTGAAGTGCCACATAATAATTTAAGTCTTTCTCTAGTGTTTAATTATGAAGAGCAAATGTATATGCCTTACCATGTGACTCAAATTCAAAATTTTGCTTATATTATGTATGCAGACTTCTTGATTGGCCGCTAAGGGCCTGACCCAGCACAAGTCTCTTGGTACTTCAGACGAGCTAGGGGTGCCCTCTGACCTCCATGGGTGGCACATGATGCAAAGGTCACCTCTGCATGGTGCTGTGCAAATGCTGAGTAGAAGCTTTCCAACAGAGGTAATGAACTGTCCTAATAGGTGGTGTTTGAACAGGATAAGGGTATTCCAGGCAACAAGGACAAGGTATTCTTGGTACAGATAGGAAAATTGGCACAGGCGGGGAGAAGGAGATCGCAGGGCCAGTCAGTGGTTGCCCTTGAGGGGTCTGCTCCGCCTGGGGCCTGGTGCGATGTTGCTTTGGATAAAATCTACCACCTACGGGCAGTAGCGTTCCCGGGTTGAGCACGACGCACAGACTCCTGACTCTTCAATCCATTGTTGGGGCCGCGGTGGCACCACCCAGCTTTATCAGTGAGGATGGAAAGGGCACCAGGCACAGAGGGCTGGGGAGTCGGGCAGAGTGGGGCGAGCAGAAGGGAGACTGACTTTAACAGGTCATAAAAGAACCTGCGTTGTGTTTTGTTTGCATGGGGGTGAAGAGTACTGTCAAGCTCTCAGGAAAAAGCCTCTAAAACAGTAGGTTCTGGACCAAAATCCTTGCTCTCCAGCTAAGCAAATACACTCATAGGTGAGCAGGAGGTGGTGGAAATGTCGGGGGCCTGTTGAGGAAGGGTCGGGGTCTGAGACAAGATCTCCTGGCTGGAGGTCACAGCTCTGATCCAGAGCTGGGCTGAGCTGGCCGCCCTCCACCAAGGCCCCCACTGTGTGTCCATGCATCCGGCCTAGCAGTGGGATCTTCATCCCTGAGGGAGTAAGGACTGGCTGGACACTGACCCCATGAATGAACCCGGTTTCCCCATCGCAGCTGCCGTGCACCATCGGGGAGCCAGCCTCTATCCGCTCGCAGGTGCTTATCGACTAGACAGCTTCCAGGTGACGTCCCTGATGCTGCCCACCTTCCTAGACATCCGCTCTAGTCTATATGGGAGCCCCTGTTTCGGGGCCTCCATGGGGGGGTTTGTCCTGTACCCTCAAGCCTTTGTTCCTGACGTTGGATCCATGCCTCCTCATTCTTCCATCCATCACTCACCTGCATAGCTTCTTGGTATTTTTCACCTACCACGTCATATTGTACGTTTCTTAAAGAATGCTCGTCTTACCTGAAAACCGAAGGCAGAGGCTGTGCATTGTAACTGTATATGTATCTCTTTACCTTGTAACTGAAACTGTCTCTGCCACAGCGTATGTCTGTAACTGTATCTATTTCTGTCTCTGCATCTCTGTCTATAGTATTTGCCAATATGTATTTGCTGGTTAAAGCGGGTCTGGTGCAGAAGCTGGTGGCAGGATGCCTTGTTTATAGTCCTGTCTGAAAACAGAGGCAGGAACAAGATTCACTACTGTATTAATTAATCAGGTACTTTTCAGCTCCTGATGCATGTAAGGGGGGCTCTGGGCCCCATGGAAGGTCCAAACCTTGGTCACACAGGGGCCCAGCTTTAAAGAAACTTACAGGCCAGACCCACTCGCTGTTAGGGTTAGGAGTGGTCCTACAAGATGATAAGCATTCTTTCTGTTCTCTTTCTAAAGTTTTTTTTAAGTCAAAAACAAATTTAGATTCATCCTTGGTTTAAAATTGCCTTCAAAGCAGTAACTCTGGGCTTCATGCAGCAATGATTAGAAAACCCAAAAGTAGAAGAGATACTCTTGCTTTGTGATGGTGACTTAACCTTTCATCAGACTGCCCGGGTGAAGGTCAACAAATACTGACGCAATTAAGAATAAATGTGTCTTTATTGTGGCTTCCATTTGCATGGAAGTTGAAAGTCTGACTACACTAGCAGTGAGCTTTTCTGTAACACTGAAAGGTTTTGTAGTCCTTTCGAAGAGCATCGACCTGTAACCTGAGAGACTAGAATGTTTGTTGTTGACAGACATTTGTTAGAATATTTGCTTCAGGAAACCTTTTCTGTTCACTTAAGGTGTTAAAACATGTTTGCAGCAAGGAGGTTGAGTTGAACACTAGGCTTGGTGATAATCAATTTTTTATAACCTCACTGAATCTAGTTCAACTCAAGCTAAGCAATTTTTTTCTGGTCAAAATATATTTTCACTAAAGTTGAGTTTAAAAGCACCTTTCAAATAAAATAGAGAATCTCAGTTTTCTATGTCAAGGCCCAAGAACAAATAAGGAAAATGAAGTAAGGATTTTCGTGGCCAGTGGCATAGCCGGAACTACGGCCAACTGTGTCTTTACCGATTGGTCCAGCCATCCTGCCATCCACCGTTCTTTCCTTAAATAAGACTTTCAGTGGAGAGAGCACATGCTTACGGCACAGGGCCAGCAATTGTGTTCGACTCTGAACATAGAAAGAAAGGGAAGACATGCTATTTTTAGATGGCTTGTGGTAAAGGTGGTCGCTTGGAGGAGTTTGTGCAGGTCCTAAAGATTTCCTCAGTAGACCTTTGAGACTCCCCGTCACCTCCACAAAGAGGCATTCACGGAATCTTCCTGAAACAATGGGATTGAGAGGATGAGTCCGCTCACTGGCTGAACCGTGGCCAACGGGCGGTGCTGGTAAAACTGGGGAGGGCATCAAATGAACCTTTTTTATGTCCCTCCCTAACCACTCTCACTGCCGGGCCGAGCGCCCTAGCGGGGTCTGAGCCCGAAGTGAGGTCCCTCAGTAACTGTCGGAATGACATCTTAACAGTCCCAGGCTGACAAGCAGGAGACCCCCAGAAAGGGCAGGCCGGAGGCGGTAGGTGGGCCAGACCTGTGACGGTGATGAGCTGTTTAGCGTTTGAAAGGGACAGATCTGCCCTGTCCCCAGGCACCTGGGAGGGAAGCTTGTTTTTTCCAAGTTGAGCTTTGAAGGCAAAGCAGCAGGTTAGGGAGGGAAAGGGTGCAGTGGTACTGGGTGGAGGAAAATGCTAAGAGCTGCAGAAAAATTATAGGAGATCAAAGCCCATTCCACAGCGGAAGTGAGATTCGCTCTAGGAAAATGATTGAAACGTGTTACATGGATAGTTCATCATTTTAACAGGTTTAAAATCATCCTTTTAAGATTAAAAATAAATGTGTATAAATATATTTCTTCATTTAGAGCCTTCGGGAGAGTTGCTGGGCATCTCCCAAACACAATAGCAAATCAGCCCTAAAGTAGTCATTAAATTAGTTGATCCTGTCCAAAAAATTAGGTTTTCTGAGTGAAGCTTTTACAGATGTGTCGCTGTTTCTCATTCAGTGGTGTCAGTGCCTAGACTGCTAGGTTAGGAAACACCGCTTCCCGATTTTGATCGTTATTTGCAGGTGTGCCCAGCGTGCATTGATGAATTTGTTCCCGTCTTGATTTTGGAAGCTCTGTTGTGATTGCTCTCCAGTGGTATTTCAAGAAAACACTTCATAATATTTTTTTCTACTGAAAACTGAATTACCTATCACATTTTGTTTACTGTATCTGTCAGCCTTTCTTGTCCCAGAACGATTGTTTGCTGCATTAGAAAGTCAAACCCACCGTAAAAGAAGAAAGAGGCACCACCAATCATATTCTAAGAAAATGTCATTAAGATGTAAGAACACTTTAAGGTGGAGAGAACCCCAAAAGGAGGGAAGGGTGGCATTATTCAGAACGGCAAGCCTTCAGATGCCTGGTTAGAAGGATGCAGATATTCATTGTGTCCTCAAGCAATCTCCATCTCTACCTTCGAGATATGCCCTGTCAATGGCTTAATGTCCTAGATTGTCATCAGATAATCCTGGGGCATAAGGAACAGCTGTTTGGAAGGCAACAGGGCTATTGTGCATTTACCTAGATGATAAGGAGCCTCCCTCATTCCTTGCGTGCCCTGCCAGCCCTCTGGAATAGTGCCCCTGTGCCTCCACGCTCTCCTAGGCCATAGTCAGGTGGGAAGATCTGCAGTTAATGATTATGGGAAAAAGACGAATATTTTTCCAACTGGATAAATGTCCATGTAAATATTTTTTGAAGTAAATTCATTGGGGAATATTCTCAATATTCAGGGCTGACGTCAGCATTACAAAAATAAAAATTATGGAGTGTGAAATAGGCTGCCTTTCAGTCAGATGTTTAGGATTGCATTTGGCTTCATGAAATTTGGAATTTTTACAGTTGTTGCTACAGGAGGAAATGTCAAGGGAATCATTTTATGGTATATATTTTACCTCTTACTCAGAGATTGGCTTCTAAGTAACGTGCACTTACCTTGAACTTGGTGAATTAAGTTCAGATATTTTCAAAACGCTCTTTGTGTTCTAATTGTTCTTGGCTTCAATAGGTTACGGCAGAGCCAAGTAGGGTAGAAAAGTAAGTCATAAATAAAAATCAGAAAATATTGCATTTGCCAAATGCTTTCCCGCTTCATTCATTTTCCCCCTTGTGTTTTGCCAAAATCTGAAACAAAATTCTATTGTCCTTTGTTACATTTCTTTTTTATCACCTGATCAAATGTCAAACATTGCTCATGTGCCTTGGAGAAGAGGGTTCACATTATGAGAGTAGAGATGCATACGCCAGTTTCGACACTTTAGAGAGCTATACCGATACGTTATGGAACTTCAACCGTATGAAAAGTCGTGGATTCTTCCGGTCCTTGATGTCCATTTTGCACAGACTAACATGGGAGGTTGGGCGAAAGAGGGAAGGAGGATAATCACATAAAAATCAAATTTTTAATTTTTTGAAATTTTGCATCTCACAGGAGTAAAGATCACAGAATATTATATTTAAAAAATGACAGTTTTTCTACTCCAACCATCCACTCAGTTCATAGATACTTTCACCGAAAACCTTGCAAAGATCTTCATTAAAGAATAAGGAACCCACTGCCTTCTGAGACAACCGCTTCCATCTCTGAAGACGTTTAAAGTTTCTCTAAATGAAACAACTTCTGATATTTGAGAATTGCTATTGTGTCTCCACTCCGGGTCGGTCCTTGCTTCATTTTCCCCAACTCTCTTTTCCAGGGGGCGGGCTGCTGGGCTCACACAGTTCCAGTCCCCCTTTGGAACATCTGTCCAAACTGCCCATATTTATGTGCAGTTGCTTAACCCTGAGAAAGACATGCTTAGGGTACTGTGAAGAGGTGGAGTGGATTGGAGCTAGTACTTACTTTTCTTCATATTCATAATTCCATTTAAGAAGTCTGAATTGCATTAGCTTTTGAGACAGTAAGTATGCTGCTGATTTATACTAAACTTACAGTGAAACAACTTTTTAAAGTAATTTTATATACCACTCACCCTTATCAGATAGTTATGGATTTTTAAAAATATATAAATTCAAGACTTTACGTATTTCGACATTATGTTAAAATAATATCTATGAACAAAAAATGTTTATGATAAAGTCAAGTCAAAAATATAAAAAAATATTACATGGTTACAGGATTAGGAGTGAACTTCTTTATCCTTTTTATCATTGGTACAATACTTGTCCTGTCACATTAAAAATAAGTCATGTTCCTCTTGAGAGCTTATTCTGAACTGCTCAGATACAGATTTTCTTTTCTAACCCATTGACTCTTTTTTCCAAATCATGTCCTTTGGGACATCCATACTGACCTCCAGGTAACCAAAATTACTGTCAGAAAGGACGAAATTGAGGAGAGAACCCGTGGCCCACTCAGCTACCCTTCCCCACTACTTGGCATTGACTATAACATTGGACTCTTAACCAGTTGCCCTTTTTTGGGGTCAGTTAAATATCTATCAAAAGAAAGTAGTAGAATTTTATAACCACGAACGCAGGTGTCAAGGACTGACACTGCTCAGGAGCAAATTTTTCCATGTCCGTAATAGGGTTACTCTGAAAGACATTATTTCTTAAAATACATAAACTGAAAAATGCTAACATAACAACAGTTCCAGCCCGACTCATTTGGGGCAAAGATGTCAGACCTCCGCCAAGGCTGTGTGGTTTCCAGGGCTGTACTGATGAGGAAGACAGACGTTCTCCCCCTCCCCACCCCCAGATTCCGGGACCCCCAATATTCTGGCTAAAATCCCTGTGTCAGCAGGACTGGTTCCTTTGGAGGCTCCGGGAGACCGTCTTTTCTTGTCTTTTCCAGCTTCTAAAGGGCTCCCTGGCTCGTGGCCCCCATCATTCTGGCCTCTGCGTTCCTCACGTCTCCTTCTTTGGCTCTGACCCTCCACCTCCGTCTTAGGAGGACCCTACTAGTGGTTACATGGGCCCGCCTGGGTCATCCTGGGTGATTGCCCTAATTCAAAATAACGTGGGCCTCTCCTGGGGGCCACAGGTTCCCAAGAAGCAGGATTTAGGGAGCAGGCTAACTTCTATCTGACCCACAGTCTCCACGTTGCCTTATTTTATTTATGTCTAGTTCTTCATTCTGATCAAGTCTGCTCTGCCTGCCTGGGCCGCCTCTTTCCCTTTTCCAGATGGGTATTGTCAGTAGAGACACAGCTCTTAAACCAGTTAGAATTCTGTGTTTCCCCCTGAATCTTTCCTCCCATGTTGGCTTCCTGGCTGACATCCTTGACTATCCGGCTTGTTAGGAGAGCCATTGTATCGCATTTGCCAGCTCTCCCTCTACTGGTCACACATCCTGTCTCTGCTCTTTTCTCTACCAACATCCCTAAGTCAACTAGCAACTTCACAAAAAGCCAGCACCCGTTCTTCACCTCATAGCCCCTCTTCTGCCCAGCTCCCCGTCTGGGAAGGTGATAGTGTCTGGCTCTGTGGGTAGTCGTGAGGATTACGTTAGTGGACAGTTGGAAGCACGTAGAACCCATATGCTCATTCAGTGAAGTTCTAGCTGCTATTAATCATTCCCTCCTCAGCCAAACATCTAGAAAGCGCAGTGAGCGTTTGCTACCTCCGGTTTTCATTTCCTGCAGAAGACAGTGTGTGGTAGTGTTTAAATGTGCATTTTTCAATGTCAGTCAGACCGGTTGGCTCTGTACCGATTTGGTGTGTGGTCTTGGAAAGAACAGCTGCCCTCCACTGTCTTTGTTTAATATAGGGAGAATATCTCGCAATTGAACAAGTTGATCTGTGTGAAGCGCTTAAGTTATGTTTTGACTCAATGAATGTATATTATGCCTTCATCATTCACACTGGATCTGCAAATGCTCTGCCCTTCCCAGTGGCTCCTTAGGTCCTGTCCAGTGAGTCTTGATCGGATCCTACGTTCTTCTGATCCTCCGTCCACCCTCCTCCGTTCCCCTGCTCGGTCTGTTTCCTAAGTTGGCACCTTCCACGTCTGGTTCCTCTGAGCTCGTGTTCTCACACGAGGCGAGCTCTTCAGACAGGCTCATCCACCCGCGTGCGTGGCCTCAGGTCCCTCCTGCCTGTACCCGGGTGGGACCGTGCCCCAGGGAGGTGTCCTGGCCTGAAACTTCAGCTGGTCCGCTTCACGTGACGGCTGTGTGTCCTCTCCCTGTGAATTAGTAACCTCGTCTCCCACCCACTACCCCTTCCTCTGTTCCCTGTCTCCACAAACTGGTATCTTTTTACCAGATTTCCTAAGTCATAAACAGCAGCTGAGGCCCAGGCTTCCTTTGTACCAGTCCTGTTCGCGGAGACAAACCGCCCACCCAAGTCAAGTCTCCACTCCTACCATTTCCCTTCAGGATCTGGCTACAACCATCCAGACTAAGCTACCCATGTTTTCCTCCTCTCTGCCTGACTTTGCGTCGCTGAAAACTAAGATCTGATGGCGCAGGTCTCGACTGGGCCTCTAGATGGCATTGTGGCTGACCGTTTCTCCTGGGTTCTAAGAAAGCTCTGGGAGCTAACGCCAGGACCCTGATCGAAGCTTTGAGGGATTCACCCTGAGCACACCATGCGTGGGCTTGAATGTTTCTTGATAGCCATTCATTCTCTGGGCCACTAAGGAGATGCTGTACTAAGGGGTGCTCAGGTCACGAGGGCCCTTCACCAGGACCGGACAGCGTTCCGAGAGCGTTGAGGCATGGGCTCTCAAGAAGTACGTGGTTTCCAAGGTGTCCCTTCATTGAAAACCTGTCGTCACCTGATCCCTTGGAATCCTTTGGACTAGATACTCTCAGATTTCAACTCTTGGTTCCTTATTTTCATACATCCTTTTATATGGGTGTTTCTCTTCTTCCTTTGGGGCATCCTTCTTTGAAGATGCCTGGTCTGTAGAGCCCTGACCAACTGGCCCTTGCCGCCACCTCTCAGGAGAAGGTCCAGTCGATGTTGCATGAACACCTCCGCCAGCAGCCCTCTAGAGACTCCTTCTTCAACCCTGCTTTGCCCTAATAACGTGCATTCTTCCGAATCTTTCAGTGATGAATGATACTCGTTTGTCTAGGACAGAAGGGGACTCTGACAGCGGGGGGCTTTGCCTGAGTCCTGTCCGCCCGGAACACAGCTGCATATAAGAGATCCCCCACCCTTGTGTTTCCTGAGTGTTCCCGCCCTCTGCCTTCCGGAACCTGGCTGACCCCCCACCGTATGACTCACCGTAGGTGAGACACACTGTCCAGGCTTTCTCGTGACACCCTAGGACCTGTGGGTGTGGGTGCGACCTTTGCCTGTCACAAGGACACACCCCAATGTGTCATTCTGGCCTGAACCTGTTGACCAGTAGAGGCAAAGAAGCTCTGTGTTTCTGTCCTTTATCTCATGACCAATGAGCTGAGATGAGAGCAGCTACCTCCTGAAACCAGCTAACCACAGAGAAAAACACTTGCAACTCAGCTGCTGGGCTGGGATGCCCGCTTGCAAACAGCCCTGCATGTCAGCCCCTCTGCCAGTTGTTTACCCTCCCTGTGAACGGAGCATCTGAGCCGGAACCGCCCTGAGGACACACTGAGGTCCCTTGCGGGGTGCTTGGCCACAGCCTGAATGCAAACACCTTCGTGTCTGGTGCATTTTGATCGTGATGCATTTTCTCCACCTTCTCTTTCCAACAGGCAGCACGGGTGCTCTTTGTAGTAAACACACTTCTCCGTCTCCATGCGATTCATTCAGTCCCTAAACAAACACAGGTCTTTGTTCTTGGTCGCGTCCTAAAAAACTAGGAAGCACTTGGCATGTTTCTTTCCTCTTCCTTCCTTTTTTCCAATTTCCAGAGTTCCGTGGGAAGAAGAGGTATTATTGCCCCCATACCTCCAAGGACCTGACGTTCTGTGATCTCTGTGGAGCTTCCTACTCTCCCCTGGCTGTGTGACTTTTATCCCTCATTCCTGATTCAGGCTTTCTCTGCTCATCTCTGTGGCTCTTGTTGGAGAAACACACACGTAAATACATTGGTAATGATGAAATCGCTCCCTCCATTGTGATCAGAACTTTGTCATACTCTATTTAAAAAGTTAGCTAAGGAATCTTTATTCTTGTGTTCCACGGATCTGCGACGGCACATCCCTTTTGTCTTGAAGGAA
Organism: Manis javanica; assembly: GCF_040802235.1. NCBI lineage: Eukaryota > Metazoa > Chordata > Mammalia > Pholidota > Manidae > Manis > Manis javanica. The sequence goes on from NC_133174.1 coordinate 4,131,331, forward strand.
TGTCACTCCTTCTCAGATGCATGCTTGGCCTTCTTCACCCAGTTCCAGCGCGTACCCGGAAGCAGGCCCTGGCACAAGGGGATTGCCATGCAAGAAGTATTTGGGAGGGGTCCAGAGGAACAGCGGAGGGGCTGCGGGCTGAGACGGGGTCAGGGGGCAGCCCTAGGGTGTTTGTCATCAGGCACGTGGCCCCTGTGGTGACTGCAGCTGGCCCCCCCTGGGGATTCAGGAAGGGCAAGTGGGACCCCCGCACGGAATTATCCCACCCGAGGGCAGGCACGGGAAGATGGGGCATTTATACCCAGACCCAACTCTGGTTAGTCGTTGACCGAGAGCTGCTTCCGGAGGTCCTAATTCCTTAGCAGATCCGGGCTGCTGACGTGGGCTCTCCTGAGAGAGCCTGCCTTCGGGCAAGGACGTCCAGGTATCAGCCGCTGGCCGTGCAGGGGGAAGAAGTAAAGGTGCAGAGGAGGAATGGAGGGGCCTCATTGCATCACCTCCTCTCCTGGGCTTAGATCTGTTTCCAAGTGCCATACCCTTGTGTGAGGTCTAGGACTTTTCTATGGATCCCAAAGAAATTTCTGGAAGTTTTGTGTCCTGGTGGTGTGAATCTTATATATGCACATCTATTTATCTTTTAAGTCTCGGAATTCTGATGTGCTAAGGAGGTGGGTGTGAGATTTCAAGACCCTGGATGGTGGGCATTTGCTTTCTTTGCTGGTAGGCTTTGAGCCCATTCTCTTTGCCCCCACATAGTAGGAGCGCACATAAAACTTCCCACATCCTGGGACGCCTGCCTGTCCCGCCCTCCCGCCCTGTCTCTTCCCGTGCGTCTCTCTCTCTCCTTGCCTCCTTTCCATGTCAGTCTCCTTCTTCATGATGTACGTTCTTTGGCACACCCTGGGATCAGTGGACATGAGAATCTGTGGAACACCGAGCCTGGTGTGAGTGATTGCAAGAGAGTAAGAGGTCAGCGCCCTGGCCAGGGGACATGAAGTACAGGACAACAGCTTCTCTGCAAATGGGTCAGAGCTGGTAGGTAGACAGCCCAGTGGTGCGGGTGTGAGTGCTGGCCACGAGCGAGTCAGCGGCACCAAGCAGCCTCAGCACCAGCAGGTGTTGGCTGGAGCAGGTGTCCGGGGTCCCACTCCTCCGAAGCCTGTGCCATAGAGCCTCCTGTGCCCACCGCTACTTCCTTACCATTCAGGTTTTCCTTCAGCCTCCGAACTCTGATTTAAATCTTTGTGACTCGTTTAGGATTATTTTGGAGGGGAACTGGAATTCCTACATAAAACTTAAATCTTTCCTTTCTAAGCCGGGTGCATCTGCATGGAACTGAATGAAAGAATGCTGGCTAGACTCATTATAAATAACCAGAGGTGAACATTTGTTGAAATAGAATGAACTGTGATGTTATCTCCTTCGCGCTGTTCATGGACTCCACATTTGATATCTGCCCTGATTGATATGTTGTCATCACACATGCAGAGTTTAGTGGGAAAATTGGGGGACATGGCAATAAGTGGAACAAATATATGTTGAGCTGAACAGACTACAGGAATCGTCCTGCACTACCAAAATCTTTGTATCTGATTCTTGCTAGTCCAGTTCATGAACAGAATGGATTCAGACAATTTTTGAGATACGGTTATTAAGACTTTCAAATATATTTTCTCTCAGGTAAGCACACACTGAATATCTGAACCCAGGCACGGAGCAGATTTTGGAAAAAAGATTGCCTCTCTTACACCGTCCTTTAGAAATGTACCTTGGGTGTAAGCAGTCATCTCAGAATATAACGTTTAACACTGTCAGGGTTGATCGAAGGCATCAGCACACAGGCAGTTTACTATGTTGTACTGAGATGAGTTACTGGAATTGGTGAAAAATGATAAAAAATGAACCTTTTTCACATGGACAAGTCGTTAATACTGGAAGAATTTGCTTCAGCACCAAAGGCCCCACATGTCTGTAATATAAGGCAGCCGCTATCTAATAAGGCAGCATACTCACACTCAATCACATGTGTTTCTGAGATTCCACACTCTTGAAAAGTGTTACTCTTCATTGTTAGGAACACTCCCGAGACATTTTGCCAGAAAATGTTTCAAGTAGAGAATTCAGCGTTTGATTGATCTTGGTTTGGACACAAGCTTTTATAGATCATCAGAAGTGTGTTCTATGGATTTTGTGTTGTTTTGCTTTCAAATTTATGTTTGGTTTTAGGTGAGTAAAGAAGCATTGTATAAATTAGGTGATACCAATAGCAGTCAAGAGGCCACCCCCTTTGGAAGCATGCCTTAGACACCAGAGGTCCTGCATACTCCTGACCATCCACCTTTCTCTTTCTGACAGTAGCACACTGCATATGCTTGTGCACTCTCCAGTGCTTCCATTTCACCACCAACAGAAAGAACTGCTGCATATGTGGGAAGCTTTTACTCAATTAAGAGTGCAGCAGGTGGCAGATAATTCCAATCTGAGGAGTCCTGGGGGGCTGCATTTCCTAAGGTGCATTCACATAAGGACTGTTGTGCATGAGGCAATCCAAGTGAGAACAAGATGATAGCATCTGGGACTTTGGAGTCCAATGCAGATGAGTCTGTAAGTCAAGTCTTGGCTGCCTAATGTTTGGTTAACATAAGAAACCTAGGACTGGTTTCAAAAACACCTCTAGATTCTCATCCCAGGAAGGGCGGAGTGATGGACCCAGAGCCCTCCATCGCACACACGCTCAGCATCAATAGGTGATGGAGAACTCGCTCGCGTCTCTGTCCTTCCCCCTGAGCCGCAGCTCAGAAACCTTTTCGTTCGTTGCACTGAGGTAAATGCCTAGATTTTTTTTTCCAGATGAAATCACTTCAAGTTTTTAAAATGACATCTCAGAAAATAGCCCCAGAGTGTACAAATGGAGACATACATGGAAATAGCATGTTTTTCTTTATATTCACACCAGATATCTGGGAAGGCATATTAAAAGTTTGCATCATTAAAAAATGGTTTATGCTGCAGTTTTTAAAAAGCCCAAACAAAACACAAACCCTCTGACCGTCCTAGTTGATTCAGCGTGTAGGAGAATGACCGAGGCTTCCCCTGTGTGTGAATTGTATCAAAAACAGAAGCCTTTTAAGACGTGTATTTTTAAAGCGTATGCTTCCATTTTTGCAGAAAGAAATACACATAAAGTATATTGCCCATCACTTTGCCCTGCAGTAGAACCTGGAGACTTTAATTTATGTGGCCAATGATCCAGTGTCACCACCGTGAACCTTGGGTTGTGTTGAAAACCATAACTCAGAGGCCGTCCTCCAGGTAGACTGGGCTGCACAGGACTATTTGGCTTTGTATTCAATAGCCCCCAGATGCCTTGTTTGCTCAGTTATTGGTCTCATTTTATAGTTCGCCTGCTTCCCGCTGCTTTTTCACTTCAGGAACCGCTATGTTTTTGCAGCTGATGGAAGCTGCAAGCCCATGTGACATTCCAACTTTTTTCTTATCATTGTTTATCTGAAATTCAGCTTTAACTGGGAGTCCTGGCATTTACGTGGCAACCGGCTTTCTCTCCAAATCCCAGGGGGGATAGCAGACCGCCTACGACCTCAGAGAATCCCAGTGCAGATCTCTGTGCTCAGCACAGAACAGGCACGGGCTCCTGTGTTCTCCGCACTAGGAGCAGCGAGCGGAGGGATGCCTCTGAGCCTGATGGGCCCATGAGAACAGCGCTAGACTTCTACTAACCTGGGTTGGAGGCACGCCCGGATCCTAAGGCATCGTGTCACTTAGCGTTGTCTCATATTAGACATAGAGTCGTAGCAGCTTGAAAAAATGAAAGTTCATCGTAACTCACATCAAGTCTGGAGGGTGCCATGCAGAGAGGACATGATGCCCTTCCACGTCACTAAGCACCCAGGCTTCTTGCAGCTTTCTGCTCCACCATGCCTCAGGCACTAAGGTGGCTGCTGTGGCTCGCCCTGTCACATCAGCTAGGATGTCATCCCTCCCAACTCCCAAAAGGTACTACGCAGAAGGGAAAACTTTGCTCCTGCTCATTAGCCAGAACCTAACCACACAGCCACATCCATTTTACAGAAAGCTAGGAAATGAAGTATTTGATGGGTTTTATCTACAGGGCATATAGACATTCTGTCACTAAAATTTGGGGCAAAATTTAAATAGATCTTGCATTAGAAGGTATGTTTTAGCATCTGAGACCTTGAGAAGACCTTGTAATGACTGTTCCCAGACATCTTTGTTCATCCCGGAATTGGGCAAGTTAAAGGTTATTTTATAAAAGTATACTTCAGAAAGAAATAATGGGATTTGTAATATTTTTAAATTCTATTTCATGCAGAAAGAAATGAATTAGAGCTACATAAATGGCCAATTTAATGACAGAGTTTTAAAAAATGAAAATTTATGTTCAAAGCAAAATAATGGGTTGGGGAAAAAGTAAAATCTCTTAGAGAATTATTTGGAAGATTAAGACTAACTTAATGAAACTTGGGCAATTATAAGTAATCATTAAAGCTTTTCAAAGTTTACATGAAGTTTTGAAAGTGATGCTTGTTGAATTTCGCTGCCGACGGAGAATGCAATCTAGTCCTTCAGTTTCGGTATTTCCTGAATGAATCAGCTCTCGGCAGTTAATGAGGAAGATGGGACATAGTAACTGTCGCTGCTTTCGTCTCCCCTCCTCTGGTTCCCGCTCCCCGTTCTTTTGCATCCTGGAAGAGAAAGCCTTCTCGGTGCTGAATGCTAGTGAAGTCTGGGGTGTTCTCTTCGGAGGTCTGGGGCTTTAGTTTGCGTTCTGTAGAGAACAGAACAATCCAAACGCTAGCCTAGGATGTTTTATGTCAAGCTTTGATGCTTTCCTGTGTTCCGTGCGTACTGAGGTACAGCTGCCGCAGATGTTTACACAGGGTGTCCACACGGAGGCTGCCTACCAAGACTGTGACGGTGACCAGCAAATGCTTAGAGAAGAGCGACAGAACTGCTGGAAACCAAACTTGACTTAACTAAAGCAGGCACATCGCTGATGTGGTCTGAGACAACATAGAACTTTATAATCTCCTGCTTAAATGTATGGGCCCCACATTTACTTAGAAATTTTGTAAATATACTCAATTTTAAAAAATGGCCTTAGGTTTGTGCATTGCGTGTGCATAGTAGAGGAGTTTAGTGACCTAATACTTGAGTATCTACTTTGAAAATGGCTTTTGACATTTGCCCCGTAAGCACCCTGGAAGCCCATTGCTGAAGATGAAAGGCCGCGTCTCAGACACATCGAGGGACCGAAGACTTAAGAGGAAGCACCGTGGAAGCAGAAAGAACTTCTCTCAATCAGAGTTTGAGTGCCTAACCTGTTAAGAACAAAGCAAACTGTGGCTCAGATGTTGCCAGGTGGGAGCTCTCCGTGATCAGAAAAGGGAACTTGCTGCCACTCTTAGGGATTTATCTTGGTAATGCACAGCGCACGTGTGCATGGTTCGACTTGTTAAAACCCACTGGAATGCTGGGGACCTGGGGGGCTGCTAAATTATTTGGAAGGACGATTCCTACCCAGCTAACTGATCCAGAGTTCATTAGGAACTCTGCATTTGTATCATTTTGTTTTACATTTATAGTTGTAATAACTTGAATTTGAACTTTCAACTCATAATTTGGGTTTTAAGTTTTAATCCCCCCTTTCTGCACATAGAACCTCATGATTTAAACATGTATCTTTCTTCATTTTTTACATTATCCTGGACATTTTTAATCAAGTTTTACATTATTTGAATAAGGTAAATATGTAGGATGCTAGTGAAGTTATTTAAACTATACAGGCCCTGTGACTTATGATATTTCTGACTGTGTCATTTAAACTAGGTTGATGGTATTTGGAGGCGGAGATCAGAATGTTTCCCATAGTGTGTGTGTGTGTGTGTGTGTGTGTGTGTGTGTGTGTGTGTGGTTGCCTGGATGGCTGTGAAGCCACTGCCTGAGGCCTGATCAGAATGTTTCCCATAGTGTGTGTGTGTGTGTGTGTGTGTGTGTGTGTGTGTGTGTGTGGTTGCCTGGATGGCTGTGAAGCCACTGCCTGAGGCCTGACATGGGCCGCCACCCCATTGCGCCAGTTGCAGCCGCTCATCAGGTACCACCCGGCAGAGACCCCTGGTGACAGGTGTGTGGCCGAGCCGGGCTTCCTTCCAAGGTCCTGCATGAACAGTGCTCACTGATGGCCCTTACCATGGCGGGATCCGTAAACAGGGAAGGCTGCCCAGGCTGAGGTGGGCAGATTAAAGGTTCCCTTTGCAGAAAACTGATGACTGCCGTCCTCCAAGAGCTTACCCTAGAAAGATGACACAAGGGTCACATTGCAGGGCCCGGAGCCCAGGAGGCTTGTCTCTCATCCCTCCCAGGCACCCCCCGCCACGTGACATGTGGCAGTCCCTGATCCTGCCTGCTGGGAGGAAACCACGGAAGGTAATGGGAGCCCAGAACCCCGAGGCTGTCCTAGTGTTCTGACCTGCCTTGCCAGTGGGCCCCTCCTAAGCATGACTGTCGGTCCCTCACCCACGGGATATTCTCCTTGGGACGCTGCGTGGACAGGAAAGGGGTTATGCCGCAGCCCGTCTAAGGAGTAACAAGTCCACCCACAAGCAACTGTATGGGACCCTGCACATAGTATGGGACCTGCCCTCGTTGGACACACAGTGCGCATGGCTCCCTGTCCGAAGAGAGGGTGCAGACCTGTGTCCTACAATAAAAGAACAAGATACAAATGGACTGAAACAAACAAGCCTGACTATATTGCCAAACATGTCCAGAATATTAAAGCTTCTGTGTTTGATGATGATGCATAATGTTTGATTTGGCAGTTTGTCCACATATTGTGGCAAAACTTTGCCATTTCATAGTCTGGCTGGGGGAGATGCTTAAACTCGTGACTCCCGCTGTTCACAGAAGCCATTGATTAGCTTCCGAACGGTTAGGTGTTGGAGAACTAACACAATTTGAAAAACAAGCCCTAGAGTGGAGGGATGAAATTGAGCCTAAAGAAAATAGCCAGTTTTAAAACAGTTTTCTGTTTTATTGTTGATTTTGATGAGATCTTAAAATTTAGCTGGGGAGGCTATGAATGAAACATGTGGGTTGGCACCGGCGCAGGATGGTCACGCAGCACCAAGGGATGCAGCATCTCAGCTGGACCAGAGACGAAGCTGCCGGGAGGTACGGAGGAGCAGGGCTTCATTTCCTCTTGCACGAGAACTCAGGCCGTAGGTGGCCCAGCCTGCTCTGGGGGGGCAGTGGCTTGGGGACATAGACTTGGGGTTTTCCTGCTCCGACTGGGGAAGCCTTGCGTGCTGGCTTCTGGAGCTCCGAGCTCGGGGTGAAGGTGTCAGAGGAAGGAAGCACACACCTGTGAGCGTGCCTTCCTGCCCGGTACCTCCACGTGAGGGGGCCTGGGGTGCTCACTGTTTTCACTGGGTGCACTGCCAGCCTCCATGCTGTGGCTCTGATAGGCAGAGGAGCAGGAGGACATGGGGGCGGCACGCAGTGCCACGGGGGGCCCCGGAGGAAGGCCCTGGGGGCCCAGGGGAGCACTGTGATCCACGGAGCTGCCCCCGTGATGGGCGGAACCTGAAAAGGGTGTTGAAGTATTGACATCACTTCCAGAGGCAGAGAGACTTTTAAGGGCAGGCATTACGGGGACAAATATGTTAGAAAAATGACTTTACACCAGAACCCAAAGAACAATGGTAACAAATGAAGCACTTGCTTATAAGAAAAATGAAGGATTTGTGTTGTGCTGGGAGGTATCTGTAACTGGAGTGGAGAGTACATCAGGGGACAGTCACCCAAGGGCTTAGGGACAGGCAGGGGCTTGGGGCTCAGCGTCAGAGGAGAGGAAGCACGTGTGTTGGGAGCTTTCTGTCGGGGAGGCCTGCAGTGACAGCACGCAGAGCTGGGAGGAAAGGGCGGTGGTTGAGGGAGATACACAAAGGAAGAACAAAAGTGTGGTCCACAGGGTCCTTCCTGTTGCCTTAGATTAATGGGTGTGCATCAGATTTGAGCTGACAGATGGAAAAGGAAATAAACCGTCAAGGACAGCCACGCATTGCAAGTTCTCTGCTCAGCTAGCAGAACGGTGGTGTGACCAGAAGAAGGTTGGAAAGAAGAAACACGTTTTGGGGAAAAGGCATAGTTCATTTTTATAATCCGTGCGCTCCAGCTGATAAAGAAGTAATCGAACAGGCCACAGGTACCGAGAATCTAAAAGCAGAACACAGGCGTGGAGTCTGCAGGTGGTTACTTGGGATTTGATATCATAGACGTTGCAATGGGAAAGAAGAGGGGATTTATTTTGGAGCTGGGTGAATCTGGAGAACTAGAGAGAAGACCGAAACAGAACCCCAAATAATCAGGAGTACGCTGCTTAAAGGGAAAGACAGCGAGGGGCGTGGTGGTGCGTCAGCAATGAGGGGATAGGATCAGAGCCGGGAGGCAGCGAAGGCACTACGGGGGGCAGGTGGCAGCAGAGTTCTGTGCCGTCGCGGGGGCCAGCGAGAGGGCAGCCACAGGCCCCGGGATCCCAGCTAAGGAGGCACTCCATAGCTGCAGGAAATGCACGTCAGCAGACGAGAGACAGACATCATCATGCAGGTGTCTGAAGAGAGGAGGCGTGGAAAGAGACACGTGAGTGCACAGCAGTCCCATCCCGCCTGAAGCAGTGAGGTGTCAGTCTTGGGTATTTGCTTTTCCCTAAAAGTGCAGGTGATTAGAGCATGGGCGAGGACAGAGGAAAAGGCCAGACAGGGAAACTGAATACACTTCTAGAGGAATAGACTTTCTCTGTTTCCTGACAGCGTGGCAGAGGGTGATGTACACATATACTGACCTAACTCCAGCCGTCTGGAATGCTCTATTCTTATGGCATTATTTTCAAAAAATGAAGAAGATTTTCCCTGAAGACAGGAAATTGTCTTCTGTTTTGCAGAAACCTGTTTTTGCTTTACAGGAAAGACACAAGTTCCTCCTCCTGGGAGCTTTCAAGGTATCCCTGTGTTCAGAACTTAGCATTCTTCAGCAGTATACATACCAGCATAATCTGCAATAACAGCATCATTTCAAAACATAACATGTGTGAATGCATAAAGTAGGCAAATCTCAGCGTGCAAGGCCTCGTTTCTTTCCAGTGACATGCATGAGTATTGCAATGCAATTAGTTTTCCCACTGAAAGTTGCAATTCTTAATAGATACTGTCTAAAACCATGGAGTTAGGTCAGGAAAGGGCAGGATTTGAGGGTGTTGGGGGCATAAAGAGAGTGTATTTCTGTGGTGTGTTCCTCCTTAGAGATCAAAGCAAGTGCTTCATCATTTCAGAAACTTTATGAGGAAAGAGGGAAGATGTACCAAAATTAGCTGAGCTCATGTGTTCAGATATTTTTAGCTCTTAAGTACACATATCATGCTTCAGTAACACTGGTTAAAGGGAACAGAATGACTGAATCACGTACTTGTTTTGTTTAATTGGGGCCAAGTCACATCCGTGGCTTATTTTTGTTACTGAGGCGACCTTCATGCTGAGTTCAAGTAGCAGGTTAATTTCACAGTAAATCATAAACTTTACTGTCAGCTCGCTTCAAGCCTAGGTGGGAACGTAAGATATACCCAGGCCATCGACTAAAAATCTTCTACAAATCACGGGAAACGAGAGCTAAGGGGGATCAAAACGTAGCAGAAAAAGAATTGTGCAGCCATGCGCTTTAGTTTTCGCGTCCCCACGAAAGGAATGCACAATTTTTCTTTATCTTCTGGGGTCCACAGTCTCGTCACCTGTAAAAAAATAAACTTGAGAAGATGGGCCCCAAAGTCAGTCCGAGCACTAAAATGATAGGATGCTGTGGAAAGAAGGCCATCACTTGATGAGTGCTGGCTGCACCGAGCTGTATGGACAGAAGAGAATGACCGTGACAAGACTGATCAGAGTGTAGCTTGGACCTCCACTAGGTGAGTGAGCACCTGTGGACAGCGGAGAGCATCGTTCCTGGCTTCCTCTTATCACCAGTCCACGGCGCACTGGACGCAGAGCATTGAGAGTCTAGAGCAGCCTCTTTTCCAGCAGGCTTCATAAGCTGTTACAATTGGCTCCATTGGGCCTTTAAATTGTTCTGATTTGATCACAATCTTAAAAATTTAAATTGGGCACACATAGATCTAAATATTTAAATCACCTGCAATTCACACTTATTGACTCTCTCTCTTCTGTGCCAGAAGGTTGTGCTATTTGACAGCATACATTTGTGAAAGGCCCTTGTCCGTTAACAAGGCAAGTTTCCATAAACCCAGAAAAAGGAAAGTTGCATGGGGAGCACCAGGACATGGGGAGAAAACACCCTCTTTTTTGGATCATGAGAGGTTGACTTCACATTTGCTGCTTCCAAGAGAAGGAAGTGGGTGCCTTTCTCTAAGTCACCGGGATAGTCGCATCTCAGAAGCAATGGCAGCTGGATGCCTCTTGTATGGAATCTCTCCTCTGCGAGCTCAGAAATTGTCCTGCTGGTTAGGACTATTAAATAGGTATCAGGGGAGCGCAGTTAAATGCACACAGTTTTCTAATAAGTGTATGTGTGCATGTCTGCACACCGCTTGCATACAGCAAACACACAGTGCCCTTGTATGAGTTTATACTGTCATGGCAGGCTCGAAAGAAGCTCCGGTGCACGCATGTTGTGAAGGAAAGCAATGGGAAGTGTGTGGTTTGGAGTTCTGGGCAACCGGGGACTTGCCTTACTTTACTTCTGATGCATTTGAATTACGTGATTCCTAGATTGGGAGGAGCGTCCTGGCACTGCCCAAACGTCCATCTGTTCACACCCGTCCTTGTCAGATCCCGCCTCTTCCACTTGCCGTGACACCTCAAAGCCCAGTCCCCGCTCCTGGCTTGTGCTGGACGTGACTCTTCCTAATGTCTTCTCAAGCGGTCACCTTTCTGTGCCGACGCAGGAATGTGCCTTGGCCACTTTCCCAGAATTTTAGGGAGTTTGCTGTACTTCTGTATATGCATGTGGTCAACAACTCCAGTCAGAACAAATGCATCCTACGGTCCTCTGAGTGTGTGCGGTCTGCAGACGTTGCTCTCAGCCACCCCCTGGAGCAGCTACATAGAAAGTCACCTAATTTGTCCTTTCCCTCAGCCTTGCATTTGGGGAGATGTCTTTTATGAGCATTTGCAGTTAGCTCTCAATTTCATATCAGTTTCTACTACAAGGGCAAGCACCTCTTAGCCAAAGGGAAACTCTCTAAGACATTTTAAGTCTAATTATTATAGTTATTGCTATTATTTTTCTCCCAGTCCCATAGAAATTTTTCTTCCTCCTGAACGTGCAGAGGCCATCCCTTAGGGTCAAGGGTCTGGGTCACATTCATTGGAGGTTTTCCCTGTCCACCACTACTGGAGATCTGAGAAGCGACAAAGGAAACTAACCACATGCCACGCATTAGATCGTTTAAGAAGCAAATGTACTTTTTTTCTCTCTATGGTAAAAAACTTATGTTCAAAAGCATACAGACGTATATATTTTCTGACAAAAACTTTGCCTCCATTCTTCAGTATGTTTAATGTTGAAAGCACAATGTCCACATACCACCAATTCAAGTTGATTGTTCTAAATAAATCTGAAATGTCATACTACAATCTATTAACATTTTAGAAGAAGGTTCTTTTTGTAAAGAGCCTTTGTTTTCCTGATTAACGTTGACTTTTGACAACATCTGATGTCAACTTTCTGTGGAATGAAGTCTTTCCAAAAAATACATATATGTATGTATGTGTATACATAGGTATATATACACACATTCACACACATATATGATACACACACATATGTATCATGGTAGCAGTTTTAATATAGAAGGAATGCATAGTCCTCAACTGTCTCAACTAAGTATATCCTATAAAAATCCGATCATTGTGACCCTGCTCTTGTGGGAAACAGAAGAAACAGGGTGTGAGTCAAGCAGGGACGAGGGTTAGGGACATGAGTCACCTCCTTTCTAGCTGTGTGATCCCATTTTAACTTCAGTGAGCTTCATCCGGACAACTGGAAAACATTATACACAGAGGCTTTGAGACTTAGCAGTATTAAGTAAATATTCATTGGCTTTATTCCTGTCTGTCTGCGTCTATCAAGCTGTCTAGCTGGCTAGCTAGCACTTACCATCTCTGTGTGTGTATATGTATATAGGTGTTTATCTGTCTGGCATTTCTGAAGATGAGATGTGTGGTACACCCTGAGCATCTATTAGTGTTAGTGGAGACGTGTTCATGGATTCGGGAATTATGAGTATCAATGTATAGTGCAAAGCTCTCGGGAGAGGTTGCTAGATATTATCCCCAGTGGTTAAAGAATCAGTGAACATTTCCTAAATATACCCATCCAGAAAGCAGTCGGGGTTTTCTCATTGTTTTCCCTGGATTTTCTTTACTTAAATGTGTCTTCTTTGTTAATGAGCAATTGGAAAAATTAAACCAAGCAAAGGCAAGTATACTTGTTATGTAAAAGATGGCATCACACCTGTTTTTGCAAAAAAATCCATGTCCAGGACCCAACTCTAAACATGAATGAAATCACTATAGTTTCAGAAAAATTTTTTTTCCTCAATAAATATGAGCTGTGTTTATCTGGTGTAAGGGTTACATTTCACATTTGTTGAGCAGTGAGCTGTGTTTTTCCTCATGTGCCTGATACCCTTGCTGTTGGTAAAGGTATCCAAGAGATCAACATAACATTAAGTGTTGCTGTCTGTAGAGGGCCAAGATTTCTGCTAAATTAATCTCTTCAAGGCTGCTTTGCAGTAGTTGGGGGAGGCTTTTTCATCTTTATGCCCTGAACTCTGGGTTAAGCCTTCCAGACAGCTTCCCATGTTCGTTGTGCTTCAGAAGGTTGGAGACTGAGGAGAATTAGGCTTGAGATGGATTAATGATTGTGCACTGAGCATTGACCCCCCTATACAGAATTTTATTGTGGTTAACAACCATTTGATCAATGAATAAGAGAGATGCCCTCTCAAAAAAAAAAAAAAGACGGGTCAGAGATGTGAGGAAGCGTGTTACAAGGTGTGGAAGGCACAGGTCGGCTGCATGTGCATAACAGGCTGATGCCATGTTCCCCCACAGGGCTCATTGCTGCTCAGCCTCCAAGGAAATGCCTTTTAGGTCTTTAACACTTTGATTTGAAAGGAACATGCCATTCCCCAGGTAGCTTACAGCTAGAGCCAGGTTGATCCATGACCGCTGTGCACTCTTGAGTAGAGCCTGGGAAGCATGGCGTGGGGGAAAGGTGGTGAAAATCAGAGCTGGCTTCACTCACTTTTCAGTGCTGACTCCTTTCATGGGGCGCAAACAAAGAAAAACCGGCATGGTCTGCTGTTTTTTTTTAGTGGAGTGTGTTGTGTTGCAGAAAGTACAATGGACTGAAGTATTAAAATAAAACCTTACTCCATTGTGATGCAGTGATTTTCTCCTGTTGGCAGAAAAGCATCCTGAGGAAAAGTAAAATCATCGTTCTCATTCTAGGCACCTCCAACTGTACCTGGGGTTGGTAGACTACCGCCTCTGGGCCAAATCTGGCCCACCACTGCCTGCTTTATAAATAAAGTTTTATTGGAAGGCAGCCATGGCCAGTCAGGGACAAGCAGCGTCTGACTGCATTTGTGATACAACAGCATAGTTGAGTTCTTCACAGAATAGCTTGCTGATCGTCTGAAGGGCCTCGTTCTATGCAGGTCACTGTCTCTTCTGTAAATTCTCCTTTGCAGAATCTCATCTGGCATGTCTTTACCAAAATATTCTTTATTAGGCTCATGTGGCTGTAGAGTACTTGCAATGTGGCCACCAAAACTGAAGGACTGAGTTTCAAGTGTTACTTAGTTTTAAATAATTTAAATAGTTATATATGGCTGTTGGCCATTATGTGGGTGTACGAAATAGCTGTTTGCTTGCATCACAGCTAAGGAGCAGAGACATCTGGCAATCTCTGGTTGCGCTGTGACGGTCCTTTCTAAAATTTTTTCCTGTGAACTATAACACACACAATGTGCAGAAACATAATTATACCATCTTTATTTAATGTGTGTCAGATTACTCAAGATCTCAATTTCTTTTTGAGTTTGTTTTAATGTTTTAAAAGAATGTGTGTGTTATCGATTTTGGAGTTTTTGGCTGAACGTAGTTATCCAAATAATGTCTAGCATCAATTCTGTGCTTTATTTCTCAGCTTTCCAGAAGGTCATCAGTCATACCTTTGTTTTAAAAGATTCAGCAGTTAGCTCTGTTGCACTCTGAGTCACTGCTTTGTTCTCGGTTTCATTAATTTGTCGGTCTTTACTACTACTGTGCTTGTAGTTTTTCGAGTTATTTCCTTGCTTTTTTTTCTATGTATCTAACTGCTTGGTTTGAGTTCTTAGTAGAAGAATCTTTAAAAATTGTTTTCCTAATACATGCATTTTAGGCTCAGAATTTCATATTATTGGTTTGACTAGCATGTAACTCAGCTTTCTTTTTAATTAGTCTGCCTGAGTCTGAAGACGTGTGTCTTTCAACTCCACAAAGTTCCCAACTATTTTATTAATATTGCCTCTTCTGCACTTAAAAAATATTGTTTTGTTTTAGCGTGTTTGTTTCTCTGTTTGTCCCGAGCTAACACCATTCGTTGACTGATACACTAAGGAAGGCTGGACACTGAGTCCTTTAGGTACTTTGCTTTAGTGTTCCCAGGTTTGATTCTGAAGAATCAGTACTTTTAACACATTCCCCAGGTGCATCTTACCATCAGGCAAGTCATGAAAACACTACTTGAGGGAATTCACTCTCCATTAACCACACACTCATTTACAAATTGACCCCAGTACTTGTAGAAATAATTTTTTTCCTATTAAGCACCAAAATCAAGATATAAATATATTTGGCCCTTGGAAATTTGCAGTATTCTCATAGAATATGAATTCATAAATAATCTCATTTTCTATATATGTTCATTTGCAGATATATATGTGTATAAATGTTGAAACTTAATTTATTTTGTATTGAGTCCCCATCACTTGTTCTTTAGCTGTTACCCACAAGGGACAAGAAAAACACCTTACTGATTAGAATTTTGTTGTCCTCACAAAGCTTGTTATTTATTGCCTTAAAAATGTTTGTGTATTTGCTGTGTTGAAGACCTAGACATTGTGGGTTTACAGTGGGGAGGGCGTAATAGCTCTGGTTCAGACTGTCGGTTCTTTGGCTCGGGGTTACCTGAGTCACTTAGTGGATGAGTAACTTGGGTCAACCTGTGTAAGTTCTTGGGAGTCTTATTTCCTTCTAATATGAAATAAAGGACGTAATAACCGTGATCATAGTGTAGTGGTAGTAAAATAAGATAATTTACAAAAAGTGCTTTCATGGTATTATTCAAGAAATGATAGTATCTCTTCATGTTATGGCGAACATGGGCATGATTTTTTATGTTGATGATTACTGTTGTTGTTAGAAGATGTGGCGATTGTCTATGAAGATGACACAGTGGAGAGTCATATATAAAATGATAAATAGAATTGAACAGCATATTGCATGAAAGTTTTGTATATCGTATGGGAGTAGACCGCATTGAAGGACAAATTTCTGACCTGGGGAGCCTGTAAACATCTTAAGTCCTCCCAGGAGAAACATTTTTTCTAACGCAGTTTAGATATGTGTCAGATAATATAGAAATGTTGTTGGTCAATCTAGTTAACGAGCTTTTTATTTAAAAGAGAGATAAAAAGGTAATGACATAATAACATGAAAAAAAGAACAGGATGAATTGATGGAGTGATTGGTTATGTATGGTAAGATTCCTGTCTTAAAATTCATGAGAAAATGCCACAATCCTAATTTTCTACGTAGCAGATAGTAAAACATCAGAGTCACTAAACCAATAAAACAATGTCAAATGTAAACGAATGACAAAAATAATTTGTGTATGCACATGTATAAAAATCAAATGCACACACATCATTACATTTTCTTGGACAAAATTTGGAATATTTAAGTGAACTCAGTGATCTGTACAAAGAAATTCATTGTTGAATTTTTCACTTTTTTTAATAGGGAAAGACCCAAATCTGTTAATGGATAAATGGTAAATTTGGGATATACCTATAATGTGTGATACAATCAGTATAACATTTAAAAGGAATTCAGTGTATCTGTGAAAAGTTTTCAAAGTATAAAGAGGTAAAATGAAAGTTGTAGAAGAATCCATACTTTCTACCATTTATGTTTCTTGAAGATCCATAGAACATTGTCAAGTTTATGAAGTTACTTATTTGAGAGACTTTACTTAAGAGACACATTATGCGTTAAGTTGTGGTAGTTTCAAGTGGACAAAGAGAAAGAGGAAAGGGAGGTGGGATGTTGTCATGGGTGATTCACTCTTTCTGTGAATGTTTCATGCTCTTTTCTCGTGTTTGAAACAAAAGTGACTGCTGTTAATTCTGGGCGGCATGTACACAGACATTTGTTTTAATAGGCATTTTACTTCTCTGTTTTCTTTTATTAGAAATAATAAAGGAAGCCTTCAATAAGTTAAAAGTAGACTACCCAAAGATTGTGTTATCTATAGGAAAGCACCATTGTGTTACGAGAAAAAATGATCCCAGTGTGTTTGGAAAATCAGCCTTTTTCTTTTAATAATCTAGGGGAAATGCGTATCTTTTCATTCCTAGGCTATGTAAACATGATCAAATCACATATAATGAACTCCCATGGGTGATTTTGTTGTTGTTGTTGTTAAAGGACTCAAACAATCCGAACTTTCATCGCATGTGGATTTCTGCGTGGGGCACTAAGAGTCATGCTTGACTCCGTCAGCTGCCAGCCACTGCGCAGGGTGTCGGCATGAGTCTCATGTTCTTTGTGCATTTTGGTGCACCATGATTCGGGTGCAGTCAGAGCTCCGTGGAGCCTCTTGGAATAAAAACTTGCCATCACTGTTCACAGTCAATATTCATTCGGGGTTTTCATGGAGAGGTAGGCGGTATTATTCTAACACAAAATCATCTGTTTCTCCAAGTTATTCAGAGCAGTAAGCCTTGAATATTAAGAAAGGCCTTTCACAAGATTAGTATAGTGAAAAATTTAAGCAGAAAAAGAAGTCTTTAATAAGAGCTGTGTTGTGAGATACTGCAAATTGTCCTATGATGATTGCATTATATCTAGGATAATTCTTGTTTTCTTAATCCTCTTATTAGGTAGAATGATCACTGTCAGTACAAAACAAAGTACCAAATAAATGACATTTCATTTCTTTCAACTGTAGTTGGCATTCAGTGTCCAAGGCTATTTCATTTCTGGGAGCCTTTCCCCTTGAATCTCCATCTGCCTAGAATGGTTTAACCAGACACGTACTTTACTTACACATGACCTCTTCTCTGCTGAATTCTGACACCCCACTCCATCCCAGTTCCAACACAACACCCACTCTTGTCACTGACTGTGTGTGTCAAACACGTTTAATACTTGGTCACACACACCTGCTAGTATACACCCCCACATGCCTGTGAGTACCTGCTCCCCCGTTAGGTGCTTGAAGACAGGAGTCATGTTGTATTAGTTATTCTAGTCACGGTACCGAGGACACTAACTAACCCCTGATGGATAATGTGTGCAAACGTGAAGTGATCGAATAGCACATTAACATTTTATAAAGAGCTTGACAGTGGAAATCACCAAGCCAGCCAAGTTCCAATAGGCTGACACAAGAGAAAGAAATGTGATTGAATTTGGGTATAGGAGATACAAAAGGGCTAGTAAAAAGCATGGTTTTTAAATATTTAAATTTCAGTATGAAGAACTTTAAACCCATAAAGTTAGGAAAATAGAATCATAGCACAATAACCTTCCCTTCACTCAGCCTCCAATACCCCCTCATGGCCAGTCTTGTCTTCACCTGCACCTCTTCCCCATCCTTTATAGATTATTCTGAAGGCAATTCCATAGTCATTTCAGTTCTTGGGTAAACAGTTTAGTGTTTATCTCCAGAATGTAGGAATCCCTTGTTAAGAGTCACGTGAATGTGACTTTGGAGAGCCAGCTAAGGGCCTTGAGCCTGTTCTAGGAGGGACACAGCTTGACATGATCAACAGACAATAGACACATAAGTCTCTGGTGGGAAAATGAAGCAGACGAAAGCAGTTATCTAGGGGACAGCGTGTTAATCAGGGGCACAGGGTCCCTTGCTTTGTCCGCACTCCCTTTGAAAGCCTTTTCCCTCCGTGAGACACCTTTCCCCCTTAGGACTCCGGCCTGAGCTTATTGCTGTATCCTATTTATCCAGACAGTATTTTGCACATACCACAACTGCATTTGACAAGACCCTATTTTGTCATTTTCTATTGGTAACAGACGTCTTGAGTGGATCAGAACAGGGTAAGGGAGAAGGTGGCCCAGGAACCCTGGTGGTTCATGACGGCCTCTGCTTTTGCCGTTTGTCCCAGAGCAATGCCTGAGGATAAATCCTTTCTGCTCAAAAAATGTCCCGACTTGAATCATCTGGGATGTGATAACCATCGACGGCCTGTCTGAAACTTGGTTGGAGGCTGACAGTGAAAGAGGGCCCTTGCCTCGGATGGAAATGCAGAGGCCGGTCAGCACGAGGAGATGGGATTTGCAGAGAAGCTGTTGGTCAGAACTATTTGAGGAGCGCCCACAGGTGGGTAGGGGCATCCACAGATGTTGCTGAGGTTGGGGATCTCTGATGCCAGCCTTGAAGACACATGGTGTTTCCCTCATTCTTGAGTCCTGCTACAGGAGGCAGAAATAAGCTGTTACTACATGCTGGGGTCTGGGTGAATCTCCCATGGGGGCCAAGACTGATGGTTTACACCTAGGCATGGCGGGCTTTGTCTGGAGTCCAGCTTCTAGCAGGTTGACGGCGCTCACAACACAGGACTTATTTTTCCAATGAAATTATAATCCCCTTGAAAGCAGAGCTCAAGTGACAGTGATGGCTTCCTAACTGTGTACATACAGACACAAAGTCATCAAATTGTAGGCATCAGCAGTTTTTTTGTGTGTCGGTTATACTTCAGTTAAATCCAAAGAAACAACAACAATGAAAAGTAACAGTAAAAGCCAAAAGGGAGTGCTGTTTCATGGTGGAATACTCAGCCATATAATAGGTAACATTTATGTACAGTATTGTAGTGCTAGAGACAAGGAGAGACTAGAGATGTTCGTGCCAGTCATTGCTCAAAATAATAAAGGTGAAAAAGGAGGAAAGTGTATCTGATAGAAAGAGTGAATTATAAAAATGTTATAGAGGTATGATTGGTAGGCACTGTCCGTAGATTTGCTTCAAGGGACAAGAAAATTGAAAAGGACAAGATGAATTGGGTGTGTGTCACCACAAGGATGGAGAAGCTGGGAAAAGGACACAGATGGAGAAGAATATGTCCCCGTGATCTCTAGCAGCAAGCGATGAATAATGAAGGAGGTTTTGCAGGAAGATTGCTTTGACTGCAGTGGAACGAATAAGGCCCTGAGGAAACAAGACTAAAGTGGCTTAATCAAAGAGGGATTTTTTTTTTCCCCTCCTGTACGAAATGGACCAGCTTTAACACAATGTTGTGGAAGCCTATGCAGCCCTTTTCTGTAATTATTTACAGCAGCTCTTTTTAAAACTACAATGATTTCATGCAGAGACAATCCAAACGAAAGCAGGAGACTTTTATTTTCCTATTCCTTCTTCTGTCCCTGCCCCAGTTTAAGAAACAGGTATTTAATAGATGCTCCATAGATATTTGTAGATGAAAGACTCACTTACTGAACCTTATGAGGGACTCATAACTTAGGTATTTTCATTTTCTTCTGATGAGTTAAGAGTTGGTCACATCAATTTATGATTTTGTTCAGAAGGTTGTACGTTTATGTATTCACATTTATTATGTGCATATATATGCAATCAGATGTGTGTAGTTCATATATATTTCAGATATTTATATCTCATACATATAGACACTTCATATACATATTTGATATATTTATAGCTCACATACACATTCCGTGTGTGTGTGTGTTTATGCATATATGTAATTTTAGTTACACACAAATTGACACAAGTGTGCACTCTCTGCTTTCAGGAGCGTACATAGAAAGGAGAAAGTGTCAGCCTCTGAAGTGCAAGCACTGAAAAGGAAAACATTTCAAACCACCAGCCACATATTTTTTGCCCCCTTCCTCTACCAGCACTCATCTGAAAAGATAAAATAATGAGAACAACTCATATGGAAACTCTAGTGAAAACCCTCTGTTACCCAGTAAGGCTGTGTTTTTATTCTTCTGTAGCATGCACATTCTGATAACCTACTCTGTGTTCACACTGTCTTGGGCCTAGATTTGTGTTTCCTTTTTGAGTAAGGACTTAACAAGACAACGGCTAATAGATTGGATGATTTTGATGAATTTTCTGTTTAAGAAAACAACATGTGTATATGTGAATTCCCCAGAAGAATCAGAAAAATCTGGAAAATCATTTGCATGCACGCTTTTAACAGAAAGTCATAAAATGAGATTCTTCTTCCTCTTAGACTGGCCTCCAGTAGGGAGCAGGGCTCATTGAGTATGTAAGAATTCAAGATGGAAAGAGACCGTGGGATCCTGAGGACGACCTGCTCAGTCAGCCTGTGGTCATCTGCAGCGGCAGTCCCGTGATGAAATTAGGCCATAGAGTCATTCAGTTAGCTCCTTGCAGGTCTGTTACACCGAGAACCCCAGGACCTGATTGAGGTCAGGCAAAAGTCCTGAACCCTCTTCAATCAGGAAAGGGACTTTGCAATGCCAGGGCACTGGAGCAGGCAGCTTGTTTACAATCCATTCAGGGAGACTGAGCGATACCAAAGAATCCCCGGAGCTTTCTGGGGAAAGTACTTCAAAATAGTAAGACCTCTGAGTGCGTCTGCAGTATTTCATTACGCCAAGGGTACACTCTTTGACCATGACGTCAAGGGGAAAGTGACTCACGATGGTGACACATCCTTATTTTAAATATAGGAGGGTCACGTTGCAGGGAGAATATAGAATGCTTGTCCAAGGTGCTGTCGTCATTTCCTGCAAAAACAAGGAGCAGAAGTCCTTTTTTCCAGATTCCAGTGAATATTCTATATACCACACTTGACTTTTCTTTTTCTTTTTATAATTTTATAATTGTTACATCAAAGGAATAGAAGAAACATTCATCTAGTCTTTTTTTAGTTTTTCCTCTATGGCTTTTAAACATTCAACTTT
The DNA here is from genome assembly GCF_040802235.1 of Manis javanica. Classification (NCBI taxonomy): domain Eukaryota; kingdom Metazoa; phylum Chordata; class Mammalia; order Pholidota; family Manidae; genus Manis; species Manis javanica. The sequence goes on from NC_133174.1 coordinate 4,152,624, forward strand.
AGGTAAAGTATATGTGAAAAAAAGAGTATTACGTTGAGCATATCCACCCTCCCTCTGCATCTTGTCCGAGCCACCGTAACCAAGGGCAGGATCCATCCCGCTCAGCTGAACGTAATGATCTCTTTAAACATCTGGCTCTTCAGTGTAAAGAGTTGAGATCACTTGAAAATGTACATGTCCAGTGTTTGACAGTTGATCTCTTCTCACCAGTGTTTACAGAAATGAAATCTTTAGAGATGCGAGGTGTCTCCCTCGCCCCATTCTGCACCCCATTACCCGTGTTGCCTAGCTACTCTCGTCTTCACGGCAGGACTTCATCGCACTGTCTGAAGGTCGGGTTGGCCACTGGCAGTCACTCCCAGCCGCAGTGAGACGAACACACTGTCTGTGCGTGCCTCTCAGCAGTTGCCTATCTCTTGTCATATATACTGTTTTTTTCCCATTTTCGTGTGAGGCCCTTTAGGTCACACACTTACTCATAAGACAAAACATGAGCTTGGAAATCTCTGTGGGGAGGGACGGCAGGCGGCCTTGCAGATGGCTCCTGTGACTTCTGCCCCCACGTGTTACTGTTGTGGTGATGTCCCATCTTGTCCATGGCACAAGGAGTTCTGCAGATGGGATTCAGGTTCCTCATCACTTGCCTTAAGATGGGGTCATTGCACGAGCCACAGGAAAGCAGAGTTTTCTTAGTTGGTAAGAGAAGCGAACATTAGAGAGCTACGAAGAGGGGGTGTGTGTGCAAGGGAGGCCCCCTGATACTAGGGGAAGTGGGAGGACCTGAGGACAGCCCCCAGGAACTGAGGGACCCCAGGTCACAGCCAGAAACAAGACAGGGGCCTCTGTCCTACCACCCATGGTCACCCGGCAGTCACTGTTCTGCCAACAACCTGGACGGGCTTAAAAGCGGTTCCCTGGGACCCCCAGATTAGAGCCCGTCCTGCCAACACCTTAATTTTGCTCAGGTGGACCCTGAGCAGAGGAAGCTGCTAAACTTGTGGTAATAGGCGCAGAGGAAAATTCATCATTTTCTAGGGGTAGGTGAGACTTTTATCAGCATCTAAAAAAAAAATAGTCAGACTAAGTCAAATGTCCTAGTGAGCTGTGCTATAGCAAACAATGCTAGTAGAGATGGGACTGCGTCAGGGAAGGTGGGCCCCACGTCAGGGGGAAGCAGGACACCCCGTTTGGACGACACGGCTGAGCGGAGGCGAAGGGCATCTGCCCGCCTGGCTGGGCCTGTAAGCTCAGGAGTGCAGGGAAGGCTGTGCCTGAAACCCTGTCTGTGGAAAAGCCTGCTTGGGTCAAGGAGAGAAGGTGCCAAGTGCTGAGAGAAGGTCTGAGGCTGGGAGAAGCCTGCTGAGGACCAGCTCTGTGCCGTGGCACCAGGGAGGGCTGCGGGGGAGCATCAGGTGCGGGGTGTCTGAGCGGTTTGCCAAGGGGCAGCCCGCCGGGGTCCCCAGGGGTGTGTGATGGCACTGCCCTGACAGCCTCTTCAGGTGCAGTGACGAGGGGCCCAGGCCACAGCGGCTTTGGACAGTCAGGTCAGCAAGGACATGGGAAGAGTTTTCCAGGCGGTCATGTCTCAGAACCCCTGCACATCAGCGCCGTGCGGTCAGGGCCCTGGTCTGCGCGTTCATTGCCGTAATCCGAGGTCGGGGAGCAAGGCAGGCATGGGACACGTGCCCCTCGCATATTTGGGGAATGACCTCTGTGATGTCCTTTTGTGCGGTGAGTCTCTCAGCACCTGGAGTGAGAGGAGTTTAGAAAGCGCCTCTTCTTACAGACACCTGAGATACAAATGCAACACCCAAGAAAGTCCCAAGCCCTTAACCCTGGGGCTTTGATATTAGACCTATTTGCATTCATATTTTCATTTTTGTTTCTTTACACAGAGAAGCTGGCCAAGGGTGAGGACTTTTGACTTCCACCCCCTGACCCCTGGCCTCACCAAAGAATCTTGGTGCTCCCACAAAACTGCCCGGCTCAGCAAATGGCAGCGTTTTTCCAGCTGTTGCACCGGGAGAGCCTGGATCACTTCCGAGCTCTCTGTGGCTGGAAGTCACTGGCGTATTCTGTCCACTGCGGCTGCCAGCTGCACCCGGAATACAGCCGCTTCTGGGCCCTGCCGTCTGGCCAGCCGGCGCACCTGTTCCTATGCTCGTCTTCCTGGGCGGCCACAGTGATTCCGTTAAAATAAGTCGTGATACTCACATGGTCATGTGTGTGTCATGACACTCGCATATTATAGTGGACGCCCAAAGAGTGGACTCGCACCGTATTGCTTGCTTTCTCAGTCAGCGTAAAATGCAAAGTCTGGACTGGACCGCCATGTATTACGGGATCTCGTGCTCGGCCATCAGATCTCATTTCACCTCTCCTTCCCCGTTGTTAAGAGGTGGGGACAATCACACTGCCCTCCCGGGGAGGCGTTTCTGCTTCGTTTCTTCTACCCGGAACGGTCTCCCTGCAGAAACCTGCCCAGCTTTCTCCTTTAGCCCAACTACTCTCGCAGACATTTTTCTCTCTGACTGCTCTATTTAAAATTCTACCGACCCCGCCCCTCTCTTCTCAGTACCCTGGCATACTTTTCATCCTAGCCTTCATTGTCACCTGCGCTATGGTATTTGGACCCGTCTGGTAGTTTTCTGTCTCCCTGTGTTAGAGTGTAAACCCCAGGAGAGCCGGGCTTTCTCTGTTTCGCTCGTTGCTGTATTCCCAGCATCTGCATCTGTGCCTCTCGCTTTGGGGCATTTAGCCAGTGGTGAATTAAATGAATGAATGGCTTTATTCCTTTAATGAACAATAATCATTCTGGACTTGACTTAAAAGATAGACTTTTTCAGGAGAGAAGGAAAATTCTGTTTCAGGAAAAAAAAAAAAAAGGAATAGAGGAGAAACAAAGTGGACATGAAAGAATCAAATGATTGGATAGATGCCAAGTCACAGGACGTGGAGCTGATGCACTACTTGGCATGTATGGAAACAGTGCCGCAAACGAAGCTACATGTCCCCTCGCACTCAGATGGCCGCAGTACTGCCTGGCGACGCCTAGACCAGTCGTTGCGTGGTCCAAAACATTAGAAATTGCGTGGTCCAAAAGCAGCTCAAGAAGAGAACTCTTTACTGATTTCCTACTTGCCAGTCCCTGTGGACACTCAGGCATTCTCTCTGTAAATATATTTATTTCACAGAAGGTAAACACAAACATGACTGCCCACTGTGCAACCCTATGATTTTCATGATGGGTGAAATACCTTTCATTTTAACAATGAACCTAGAGTTTATTTATAGCCTCTGTTATTTATAGAATTTGTAGAGGCAAAAATATATTAACTTTTTCACAATGTAGCATGGAAGAAATAACATAAAGATGACATAAAACATTTTTAAACATTTTTTAAAAATTTTGAACAGTTTTTAAACAATTTCTTCTTAAACAGTTAAGAGGAAAGATTTATTTATGACTGAAAAAATAGGAGAAAATACTGGATAAACAAAGACTAAATTACTTTATCAGCACAAATGATACTTGATGAAGAATGTTTTAAGTGTGGCTGAAGCAAACAAAAATCATAAAAGAGTAGCAGGAGATTCACTAAGCTACCATTCAGCCAAGTGAACCTCACTTATTATCACCCTGGATGACATATTTACGTTTGCTGGCCAACTGCAGGGCGATTTATAGGGATATGTCATTGTTACCATCTCTTGCCAGTGTATTGCTTCAGATTAAAATATAAACACTCCCTAACTGCCCCGTGATTTTGAAGTATCATTAGCTTCATCTAAAAGCACATTTGGTTATGAGCAAAGAAAATCCTTACACCTTGGATTTAGACCAATTTCAGTGATACGTAGTGTTCACTCCATTCCCCTTGATGTAATTGTCAAATCGGACCAGCTACACTCTAGCAGCTGGGACTTGGACAGATCAAAGCCAGGTCTCCTAGAAATTAAAAACATGTGCATCTACCACTACCCCTGCCACTTGGGCAGCTGACCTCTGATTCAGAGCTGCGTCTTCTGTACTCTCCCTAAGCTCTAGGAGGCTTAAATAGCCACCTGGCTGGTCAGAGTCTCTCCACAATTTCCCTTTCTCTTTTTCAAGTGTGAATCAGTTAGTTTGCCATCGGCTCCTTCTGAAAGCCTCACAATTATCTGAGTTCTACTGTCCTTTATTCCTTATGCCTTTCAGTGGTAAAAGTCTGCTAATTATATGTCTTGGATGCTTAGTGTCTGCTCCTGTTTTTCCATATCCCTGCTTAGACTTCAAACTTCTCTCCAGAATAGTCACATTAAGTTTCTGGCTATTGTTCCAAAGCTCACAGCTTGGCACACAGCTTCCCCAGACAAGCGTGAGTCCAACCTTCAGCCTCATTTTACATCCCCCCTTGCCCATGCACGTCACACCAGTCCATAGAGGTCTGTCCACTTCTACCTACAGCCCGCATGTTCCCACTTGAGTGACTTTCTCCCAGAAAATGGTGCAACACTTTTTTTTGGTACTTTTTAAAATTTGTCATTTTTTTTGCTTAATGGCTTTATCACCCTTTCTGAAAAGGGAAGAAAAATCGAATAAAACTTTGTATCTTGAGTTTTTCGGCATAGTAAATATGTTTCCCTGGTCACATCTCTTAATACCAGATTTAATCCCATTTGTTTTCTTCATGTTTGCCTTTCTATGCCCTGAGCTCTGCATCAGCTCTGGGTTTTTTTGTATTTTGTATATGGACTGCATATTAAAGAAGCTCTATCACATTACCTAGATGTTGTAATGACTTAAGGAAAGGCAGAGAAATGTGAACTTACGGAACAACAAAATCACCCTGCAAAGAGTTGCTGATTCAGACCACAGCTAACACATCCCTTCCATGATACAATTTTTGTTAGCATGCAGTGGTATTGATTATTCTCATGAGGTGTAGACATTTCACCAGAATGGGCGGCAATAATCTAAATGAAACCACAGAGGAGATTTTTTGTTTTCGCCGCACTGTGTGCAGCCATAACAAGCTCGTGGGAAGTCCTGACGTGTAAGAGCGCTGCTCAGCCAGGCACTCCATTTATGTGCTCAGGAAATTTAGAGGACATTCACACAGGATGAGAACGTGAAGGATGCATCTGTGTTTGCCACGGAGGATAACGTGTTTTGTACAATGTACGTGTAGAAAAGACATAGGAACATTTTCCATGTCCTAGCTTTGACTCAAAATTAAGATCCACTCCCTGTGGATCTCTTCCTCACCGTTTTCAACAAGTCAAGGATTTCCAAGGTGCAGACTTTGACCCAGCTTACAACCACGGCTCCCACCCCTCCAAACCCCAGCTTCCGCATGCCTACTACGTTCCCCTGGTTCCATTCGCTCTCTAGTTGCTCGTAGTTTCTTCATGGATGCCTCCTCCTTCTCCACCCTAAACATTCATCCCCAAACACTGTTCCCTTTTTTCTCATTCTGCTGGGAAACCTCAGCTTCTTTCATGGTTTTTGTTAATCACTTTGTGCTGTTGAGTGTCAGATTCGATGCCGAACCTCTTACAGCTATGCCATGTTTTAGGCTAAGATATAGTGGTACACAGGATAATGACAGCCCCCCTCACCACCACCACCCCAAGATCTCCACATCCTAATTCCTGCAATCCATGGACTGGTTAACTTTTCATAGTGGGTGGGAGTTCAGGTTGCAGATGGGACTAAGGATGCCCATCAGCTGGACACAAAATAGGGAGATTATTCAGATGGGTCTGGTGTGACCATGCAGGATCTTCACGGTGGAAGCGGCAGGCGGAAGTGCAGGGAGAGCCCAGTGTAAGAAGAACTTACCCGGCCCACTGGCCTCAGAGGTGGAGGCAGGGGCCAGGAGCCAAAGGATGTGGGCAGACTCAGGAAGCCAGAAAGGACAAGGAAACGGCTTCTCCCTATGACCTCTGCACGGAGTGCGCTGTGCCGACATCCTGATTTTAGCCTGTGAGTCCTGTTTTGGACTTGTAACTTCCAGAGCTTGAAGTTGACAGATTTGTGTTGTTTTAAGTCACTTCAGAGGTGTCAGCAGGGAAAACGGGATTTGTGACACCTCGTTGCAACTGCTCCGGAAAACTGGTGCCAATGTGCACTCTCCGAGGGACACACTCACTTGGTCGCGTTTCAGGCATCCGCCCGAATCATCCTGTTCCCTGCACTGCAGGCACCACATCCCCTCTGTGCCGAATCTAGGAAACAACTGCGTCCTTTCTCCCCTTGTCCTGCATGTCCAGCCCTTTGTCCTTTATTCAGTGCACTTTGCCTCTTGACCGGTTCCCAGACCTGAATCTGCCTGGGTCCCTCCTGCTTTCTCAGCTCTTACCCAAAGAGGCAGTTATTGTACTCAGCGGGGTCCCTGAGTACACTTCTGCCTTAAACCTATGTCCTGAACACTGATTAGGATTGTCCCAAACAGAAACAGGGCTCGGCGCTGCCCGTCAGAAAAGCCTTTCATTGGTCACACCACCTAGAGAGTAAGTGCGAGCTCGCTGCCGTGCACAGACGTGCTGTGCAGCGACCATCCCTTCCCTGCCATTCTCCACGCCTTTCAAGCTGCAGCTAAAAGGAGTTGTTGGCCCCCTTCACACGCCATGCTGGTTCGGGTCCCCCTGCATTTTTCCAGGTGGTTGTGCTGTCTGAAATTCCCATATTCTTCTTTGTCTGGATATCCCACTGTCCTTCAGGTCACATAGGCACCATCACCCTCGGGGAATCTTTCTAACTTCTCCTGTTGGGTGGGGCTAGTGTCCCTATCTTCGAGGCTGCTGGCATCCTCCATGTCCCCACATGATCGCATTTGCCATCTCAGATCAGCATTATTAACTCTGAGGAAATTAAAATGTATCTCTACAGGTATATTATGTTGCTTTTGTAGGTCAGGACATGAAATAGTTAAGTGAAATTCTTCGGTTAATTAAAGTTTAACATTTTCAGGGAGAGATGAAGGGACTGTTCAGTGACGCTTGCGTATTGGAAAAATAGCAAAGCTCTTTATGCACTGTAAGCCGGTTGCCGTTATGTGTATCTGACAAGTACCTCTTACGTCCACAGCCAACAACAGTGATACTCAACCCTGGGTGAACATCAGAACTGTCTGGGTGGACCAGTTCCTAAGACCAGCTGGGGTGGGACGCAGGCATTAGGATTATTCCAAAGTGCATAGATAAATGTAAAATGCAGCCAGAGTTTAGAACCGCTGCAGCAGACGTGCTAAAGGATGCACGGAATTGCCGCGGAACTGAGCCTGACACTCGCAACATGAACGGGCTGAGTGTGACAGCCACATTGTCTCCCTCCTTCCTGAGCGTTCTCCGTGCTTCTGAGTGGTCCTGTCTTCACGCCTCTCTTGCTCTAAGTCCTCCCATCCATCCTCCTCACTTGAAGTGCCAGTGACCAGCTACTAACCCCTGAGCGTGGGTGGCTGCTGAGGACTCTCCTGTGTGTGCCAGACTTATGCCCGACTGGTGGATTCGGGCTTTTGTTTTGTCTTGAGATTTCTGCTTGGATGTATCCCAGATGCGTGTCCCAAACTGGTCATTTAATTTTGCCTAAAAGTATCTATTTCTTTTTCAGTCTTCCAGATCTCAGCACATGGTTCTTCTATGTACCCAGTTACTCAAGCCAGACGTCCCTGGCACCCTTTAACCCCTTCCCTCCATCCCCAGGTCCCCTCTGCCCAGTCTCTCCTGCGCATCCCAGCACACCCGTTTTCTCACCTCTGCCACATCTAGTTCAACCCTCTGTCATCTCCTGCCTACTGAGAGCCTCCTGACCTGCCCCCGATTCTCTGCTGCTTCCCTGCAATTCCTTTTCCGTAAGCAGGCAAAGCAATCCCCACTCCAAAAAAAACTGGATGAAAGTCCACCTCTCCTTATAGGCATTGATGGCTTTGTTTAACACTTCTGCACGACACCGTACATTCTAGCCCTACCGAGACATTCAGACCCATCTTGAACTGCTTCGATGAGGTACTTTACCAACCTGTGGACTTGTTCATTGTAGATTTGTCCCACAGGCAGGGAAGCTGTCAGGGTGCAGGGACCTTTCTGTTCTAATGCTGGCCTTTCACATCCTTGGGAAGTAGTCAGCATTCAGAACAGCTTGTTTGGGGAAAGGGGAGAAGATTGCCCCGTGGTGCCCTGTGGGGAGACCTAGTTTATTTTTGTGGACTGTAGTTTAGCATGTAGTTTCTGATTTGGGGGGAAAAATGTGCCATTTTTCAAAAACAAGAAGCTTTCCACAGGGGGAAAATAACATACTGTGACACTCTGAGGAATATCTTTTAATGGTTATGGAAATGCATTAGAGATGTAAGAATGCGTACTGTCTGTCTTTTGAATGCACAAGGATTCAAATAAAGGGTATGATTCTCAGGGGTAAAACGGCACGGGGATTGGAAATAGTTAGGGCACTTGGTGGAAATCAAATGGGATGAAGGAAGGCTCTGGTGGTCTCAGAAGCCCAGGCTCCGTCAGGATCTGCAGGGGTCACTCCCAATCCCAACTTTGGTGTTGCTGAGTGAGATAGGTGTACAAGCCGACGATGTGAATTGGAATCTGCGTGGATGGGAAGGGTTTTGCCAAAGCTAGGCTTGGTGGTGTGGACACAGGTCACCTCTTTCCACTGCTGGTCGCAAAGAGGGGCTGTTCCAGTGCTGCACCTGGTTCCCCACCGGGCTCACCCCAGCTTCCCTCTAGCGCTGTTTGTCACAGTAAAACCTTCTGGTTTTAACCAGTGGCGAACTTTTACCCCAGAATCACAGATTAAAGATTATAAAGCAGTATCCAGGTATCTAATATGTAAGCCCCATAAAATTATTTGCCAGATCTATAAATGACTTTATGGTCCAAACTTCTAAATCTGAGAAGAACTAAATGTTTGACATGAAATAAACGTAAGTCAAATATTGGCCCTTTAAAATAAGATTTTTAAAAAATGAAATATTACTGGAAAGTGAGACATACTTTAATGTTGATCTTGTTATGTTTATAGCTGTCACAGAGAGAGATTGAACCATCATATATATAGCCGCAGCTGACAGAGTGTATTTTCCTGTGGTTTTCATAGATGCTGAATTAGTCTTTCATTTTTACACATAACATCTAATTTGGAAACGGTTATGTTCAGGCCCAAACAGCCTTTGTTTATTCTAGTCTTCAGCATTACTGTAACGTGTGTGTACTTTATTTCAAAGCTTATAAGGCACCACATTTGCAGATGAATATTTATTCAATGTAGCCAAATTAACTCTAATGCAAGATAACCATCTGTCTTAGGACACACTGTAAACTTTTGGACTTCAGGCTTAGAAAAAAAACAACTGAAAAAGGAGAAGGGAGGAGAGAAAACTTTTTAATTTCTAGGTTTATGGGAAACAGGACATTCACAATACTTAAGAGATTACTTACTTATTAGCATGAATAACTTCTTTCTGCTTCTCAAGGATCAAAAAACACCCACTTTGGCAAAAATATCAGCTTTGCCAGCCTCCAGAGCCCCGTATGTGAGAGGCCTCTTTCTCTTCCAACCACGTAAAGGACTTGATAGTTGCTGTTCCTATGACCAATCTCAGATCTAACTTCTAATTCCGTGGAGTTTTCTCTTTACCTGTTCTAAAATTAGAAGTTTTTCTTTTGCTTTCAGAACAAGCACTCAGCCTGTACACCTCACTTTTGGAAACATCATGTAAGGCCGCATAAGTCAAATATTGGCCCTTTAAAATAAAATTTTTAAACAATGAAAAATTTGTTCTGCAGGCCCTAAGTGTCTAGCATTCCCACACTGAGAAGTGCTTCCTGATGAGAATTCTCTCAAACTGGCCAGTTTGAAAGGACAGCTAGTGAAAACTTCCTACTAATTCTCAGAACAAAAAGCGAATGAATACCCAGTCCCCTTTCTAATCAAGTGGTTCCGGAGGCTCCTGTGCCTCTAGGCCTTTCTGTCTTTGTCAGCTGGACATTTGTTTCTGTTTTTTTTCTCCCGTTAACGAGCTTCAGTGCCCTGCACACACAAGGACCCCTTGTGGGGGGCCAGTGGGGCGCGTCCCCACAGGAGGCCTTTGATGCCGAAAGGGCGGGAAGGCAAAGCTTCTACCAAAGGTGACTCCATGGTGAGCAGGCGGGGCGCCCTCGGTTGGGAATGAAATGGCATGGAAGCGCTGTCCCCTGCAGGGGCGCTGACCTGGGGCTCTGGGTTGGGAGGGGGCATTCCTTCCTGCCTCCCCGTGGGCAGCAGCACTGAGTGTGCGCACGAGTCACTGGGCCCTGAAGGAAGATGACTTCCAGGGTCCAGGCCAGTGTGGGGCTGAGTTGCCTGTGCGCCGACTCCTGCTGCGGGACAGATAATCCATCTGCCCTGATGAACCTCACACAGCCAAGCTTCCCCTTTTGGGCATTCGCTAGTATATCAAAGAAAGACAGTAATATAACCAAAGACATGATTATATATCCAGACTGCTTGGGTTCAGGTCTCAGTTTATGGGAAGGAACATGAGACCAACACTGTCTTCATCCTCAGCACGCATTCCAGAATAAGCGCGCCCGCATATGCACGTGCTGTTCTGTGGGACTGTTCCTGTGCTTTGAATTCAGCACCTAGTGACATAGAGCTTGTAGTTCCTCTTGCTCCAGACTCCAGCATATTTGCAATGAGTTCATCTTCCCAAAAGTAAACCTAGACTGTCCTGAGTCCCTACAGGTAATGCCATGTGTGGGGTGTGAGTAAAACGGTGAATGGAAATGAAGCACAAAATGGGAAACAGTGGATTCCGCAAAACCAAGCCGCAGGCAAGGCACACACACCAGGGCAGCCTGTGTCCCCAGGCTTGTTGGGTGGTGGTCACCAGGTTGATTTATTTCCGGTGTCTGTTTTCATAACAGCAGCCCACCGTACTCAGCACAAATTCCACCTCTGACATAGAATTACCAGGATCTGCAAAATGATGGAAGTCATTGAAATGATGAAAGAGCATCTGTTAAGATGACTTTTGGCCAGGTTCCCAGCTTTTCATCACTTATGGAAAATAATGATGCGCTAGTCATTATGAAGAAAGGAAATGTGAAGAAAATGCTAATGAGTAAAGTGTGATACCACCACATACACCTGGGGACACCCAGGGACGAATCTGGGGGGCCCTTTAGCAGCTCTTTCTTGTCCCTCCGAGGTACGAGTTTGCAGTGGAAAAAACCTTTTTTTAGGTACAAAGTTCCCTATTAGCCGGTAAGTTCCTATTACGGTTGATTCCTTATCATGTGGGGATATGACCCAGTGAGGAATTAATAGAAAGAAAAAAGAACTGGAAAAATTATGTTGTAAAGTAACACACGGGGAGCACAGTGGAATGAGTGTTCTGGGGCCAAGAAGAGGTAGTTCAAGTTTTCAGAGTGGTGTCGATACGTGGCTTTGAGCGATTTGCCCGCACCAAGCAACTCAAGGTAGCGTAGGTGTCCGCTCTCCCACTGAATGCCAGAGCACTTGCATATTTTTCCTTCTCAGGGGCTTAGGACTTGCCATGTAAATGCAACAAGCGAGTGAAATCTGAATTTCAGCTTAACACGTGCTTCATTTTCAGCACAGGAGATACATGCACTCATCAGTTACCCACTGTTTATCTGAATCTTTAATGTGATTCCTGTATTTTTATGTGCTCTGTCTGGCAACCCTAGCCAGTTGCATAGCATGCCTCCAGGAACCATTAGGAAATGGGAAAGACTATGAATTTTAAGATGATCATTTCTGCAGTTTACTCCAGCACAACACTGGAAAATACGTAGTGCTTGTAATTTCTGTTTTACCGTGTGTCTCCTGAAATCTTGGCATTAGGTGTTCCTGAGAGGAGAGAAAATGTTGTTGTCTGCATTTTGAGTCATTCTTGGGACTCATAAGCCCTGGTGAAAACCTGTAGTGATGACGATGTGCAATATCTACATTGAGAATAGCTCCTACTGAGAATATGGTGAACAGTAAAAGTGCTTCAAAATAGTAAGAAAGTGTCAACTTTGAGAAGACTCAACTTACCCTTGAGCCTCTCTGTGTGGTCGTCCATACCTGTTTACGTAGCATGTCATTCTATGGTCTGTATTATAGTGTGATGAAGAGACGTCTTCTGTGGCTCTGTGTAGCTGAACGCAGAGGCACCGTCAGCCAAGGCTAGCACATCTAAGACGTTGCAGTTCCCCCGGTCTCAGAGGAACACATTTAATAGTTTAGTTCAGGAGTCACACATGACCCTTAAAAAGGGGGAAATGCGTGGTCAGCTCTTAAGCTAAAACTCACCTGTCTCTCTCTCGGAAAGTATCTTTCAAAATGCACAGCCGGGGTTTTTCATTCCCACCCACTCTTTCAGAGAGGCTTTTTGGTTCACACTCACTGTGGAGGGTAGGTGACCTTACTTCATTATTTTTACATGAAGCGTGTGTGTGCTTATGTGGGACTTCTGTCCAACCCACTGACTAATATGCTCAAAATGAAATGCTGGTATTTTGTTTTGTTTGTGTTGCTTTCTATCTGGGGGCTTCTTGCCTTTCCAGGAATGAAACAAGATTGCCTTTATGATATGGCTGCTCACTTGCTAGGATGATGTTGCTCAGGCGGCTGTGCGTGAGGTAGACGCACAGGTGGGGTGAGAGGGGGTTGCATTTGTACAGGGGGGCACCTGCCTTTATCCTCTGCCCTTGTGAGTCTCAGCTGGAACCCCGTGACAAAAGACAGAGGAAAGGAGAGAAGCAAACCCGTTTGTTTCGTGCATGTTCTACATGACCCGGGAGCCTCAGGAAAGCAGACCTGAGGACACAGGTCAGCCTGAGCGGATCCACGCTGGTGCATGGACTGGTGGGCACACGTGCCAGGACGGGGCAAGCACAGCGTGGTGGGTGGGGACATCGCCAGGCATGGATGGCGCATCCCTCCCCAGCCCCTCGCCTTCCCCGGGGAAGGCCTCCTTTCCTCTGGGTGTGGGGAGGGCGCCTCCCGGGAGGGCGTTCTGACCCGCTTTGGGGTAAGGCTAGAGAGTCCTTCCTGCACCTGCCATTTCTCAGTGCCAAGGGGCCTGCCCTGAGCCCCATCACATCGAAGAGCTCAAGCTTTTCAAACAAGGGTAACCATCATTATCGGGTATTCAAATTATTAATGAGAAAGTACATTAGAATATTGCTGCTCTCTTCTTTCATGAGGCTCTGTCAGAGACAAACGTGATGAACAGAGGAACATCTAGGGGTTCCATGTCATGCGAGTGGGGGGAGTCCAACATGTGCACCTTCCTGCCATTCATAAACAAATGGGCACTTTATATCAACCCTTAGTAGAGCCCCCGCCCTTGCCATGGGCTCATCTTTGTGAGTGTGTGTTATTTTTACATCGTCTGCATGGATGTCATTTGCTGTCTCTGTGCTTCTTTCCCACAGGGGCTCAGTCACTTTGTACCAGACTGGAGCCACTCTGCCCTCTCTGTCTCTGCTTTGCAACCTTAGGTTCTCTAATTGCATTTTAAATATTTGCATAATCTCCTAAGTGGCTTCATTGTTCCCTGGGTTTAGGGCAGACTGCATGCCTGGGTTCTTTGGCATCTCAGGGTATCTGTCACGGAAGGTTCCCAACTTATAAAGGTTCTCAGGTTATTTCGACTGTCACATTGCTGTGAAGACAGGACACCTGCAGTGGAAGCTTGCTCTGATTTTGAATTTCCGTCTTTTGTCGGGCTACTGATATGCAGCACAATACTCTGTCGTGATCCTTTCTGGAAACATTTGGAAACTCCTTTTACTACAATATGTGCATAACCGTAAATCCATGTGTTTCAAAACCCTGCTTTTTTTGGAGCAGTCCTTAATGTTTTTGTTGAATCATTATAATCCTTCTTAATTACTGCCATCTTTCTTCCCAATTTGACTTCAGTCGTAGTGCCTCTCAGCTCACATGCTGGAATTCTCTGACGGCTGTCCTTTAAAGCAGGCATTCAGCTTACAGGTTTGTATACCTAACTTTTTATGGTTCCTTTATTCATTGGTTCCGTGAATAATGATGCCTTTTCCCCACTCTGTTCCCGTGGCTCAGCAACCTTTTGGTTTTGTCTCAATTCAGTGCTTTTATTATCTTTCCCATAAAGTCTTTTTAACAATGGAAGTCATGTTCTCAAGTTTTTCTAAAGAGCTAATACAAACCTATTCGGGAATTTGTAATTTCTTTTATATTTTCTTCCAGAATGAGTTTATGCCTCTCTCTGCCTTCCTTTCATTCAGTATTCTAATGATAAATGCCAAAAAAGAAAGTTGAAAACCAACTACCTTCCAAATTTATCAAGAGCTATGGTACAAAATGAAAAAGTACTACACAAGGGAAAAAAAAAACGAGTTCATTTGGAAGAGAGAGCAGGACTTTGTCTGGAAAGCTGGAGAGAAACAGCTACCTGGGAAAGTGGGGAAGTGATGGGCGCAAGGAGGTGCAGGCAGGGAGGGGTGCAGGGCCACACCTGGATGGGTAGGAGGCTCTCATCAGAGAGAACAGAGCCTCCAGTCCACGCATCTGGGAGAAGAGGACCTTGGCCAACAGAACGTCAGACCGATCAGCTCGGTGAGTCCAGTGTAAAATACGCGACTGAGCCGTGGATTTAAGATGAAAGGCGTACAAGTATTTTATCAGATTCACAAAAAATATTGGAATGATTGCAAACCTGAGATTTCCTAGGTTTATAAGTTTATTTCATTTATAGAAAACGATCTAACTATTTAGAGACTTGTTCAAATGTCATAGTCATTTGATTCCAATATCATTTTTGTAAATGTGGAGAATACTGTTTGAGTTGGTTTTGTCCAGAGAAAGCTGACCCTGAGACATCATGTTCACATCAATGGTCCCCATTCAGACCCTTTTTTCCCTCCAAGGTTATCAAAGGTCACCATCTAGCCATGCAAACGTGGACAGGAAGCCCTCTTCCTGCTCGATTCTTTCTTCCCCTCAGCGACCCCCACCCCAGCGTACACCCTCCCATTATCCTCCCTTGTCCCACAGCATCTCTCAGGGTCAGTTTTCCCTCGTCTCCATCCCCTTTCCCGTTCCCCAGGGTATCATTACGGCCTGACTGTGCTGGGAGCCCAGAGGGGCCTCTCTCCCATCCCCCGTGCAAGCAGAGACCATCAGCGGCTTCTGGGATGCGGGTCAGGCCAGTCTTGAGCATGTGCAGTTGGAGGGCCCTCGGTGGCTCCCATGAGTGTTGGGGGATGGGCACTCATAGGCGAGCCTGACCCTTCCGTGCTGGCAGCGCCGGGTGTCCACGTCCGTCTGCCTTGCCCTCCCTGTAGACCGCACGCCTTCTGAGTGCAGATGCCCTGTTCCATGATGTGTTACCTGTACTCTGCATACTGCTTGCTGCAGGGAACATGTTCAGTGAATGAACACATACATGAATTAATAGCTATCGATTGAATTCAAAGCTAATTGATTGGGAATATGCAGGCTTGGAGCCACACAGACCAGCAGGTGGACACAGTCAGCTGGTTTCAGCAGTACGTGGATGACTTACCACCGATGGACCCAAGTTGTGCTTCTGGGCAAACCATGGACACCTAGCTTTGCTCAAAACAGAGAAACTCTTACAAGGATCACCCATGTCAGTGAAGGGACCAGAGGGATCTGGAATTTGTTTTCTGTGAGAGTCAGACCCAGCACAACTGCAGTAAGGCCTGTCGATTCCGAGTAGTGATCCAGGCAGGGGCCCGGTTCTTGTGGAGAGGGTGTTTGGGTGCCTTGGGGTGCTGTCAGGTGTCCTTGTGAGCAGAAGACTGAATCCAGGATTTACTTATCTAGGCCTGCAGTACAACTGAGGTAAATTCACCCTCCTGGGCTTTTCACGGCTTCTCTTTGATTGCCAAACCACCTAAGCTAGTACAGCAGTTTTACCCATTAGCCAATTTTATGGCTAAAATAGGCGCTCAGAACATGACTAATTAAAAAGCGGAAGCATTTTCGTGCATTGAGCCGTGATTGTTGACATGATAGCTAGTAAACTCACTGAGACGCTTCACACGCAGCAGCGTGGAATTCTGCACACACACGTGTAGGTGCGCAGATAAACATGTGTGGGACAGTTGGCTTTGCGTTTCTTTCCTGCTGCTGGTTTTTGTGAATTGCCCTGAAGTTGATGAGTATTTTCCCTGCATCCCATATAGAGAAAGAGCATTAACCTAATCCACTAACAAAAGAAAACAGTTCACTGCCCATGTGGGGCCCCATACTGAAGTCACTATTCATCTTGATGTATCACACCTCAAAAATAAAAGTCTAGACCTAGTCTTGCTGTGCGTGTGTGAAAGGATACTTATTTTAAATGAAAAGATAGATGATTTCCAATGGACAACATAGATCGGTGTGGTTGGATGACTCTGTGTGGTTTGGCAATTAAAACTCACATAAACGCTGCACCATTGGGGAATTCATTACACGAACCAGTACACGGCTGAAATCTTGTCATGCCTAATTCCTGCAGTGGTTTGATTTATCTGAGGAAATGCTCTTCCAACTTCATGGATGAGGTGAAAAGAATGACGTCTCTGGAATTCTGGTCTGGTTTATCCTGTCCTTTATGAGGTGACATAAGTCCCACTACTTCTCAGATGGAGCAACAATGCAGGCAAATCTGAAAATATGGCAGCAGGTTATCTGAAAAGAGCTGAGACCACACCAGGTTCTTGTTATCACCCTAAATTGTACATTTCTTGTGAGTGTGAAAGAAAGTTTGGGGCAAAAAGCCAACTGCTGGCTAAGGATTAAATCGTGAATCTAATGAAGCCTCCATGCCACCATCTTAAATGGCCAAACAGGCGTACTCCCCCTTTATATTCATGGATCAGTCATCAAGCCCAGTACACTGAGAAGCTGAGAGAGTGTATGAATACAGGAAACGTAAAAAGAGGGCGGACAGGGGAGGGGTCGGGTCATTAAAACTCAACATGTCTGTGTTAGCCATTGAATCAGTAATTGGAACACCAAAGGTTTTGAAGCTTCCCTGTGTTGTACAAACAGAAATTTACCTTCACCTTGTCATTTCAGATGCCAAATGAGCCACTGAAAAAGAACAGAAAGAATTTTTACATCTTCTCTTGATTTTGGGAAGTAAGGTTGAGCCAAACACGGTAATGGCATTGAAGGGTGTAAACATCTGGTACGTAGGCAGGACCTCATAGGGTTGTTTCTGGTGACTGGTGACATGCCCTCTCCCCTTGGGCATCTGATTTGTTGGTAGAGCTAGTGTCTTGGTGTCTGCATCTTTCCTTTTCAGTTAACCCTGTGTGTTAAGTTTAATCCCCTCTAGGACCACTGTGGTTCGTAATATCAAGGTTCCACTGGCTGGTGTAACTCTGGTTTTGAGCAAATGATATAACAACCAGATTCCATTTGGTTCCTGTCTTGAGACGGGCCGCCTGCCTTTCTTGGCTCTGGTGGCCACATCTGTGATCTGTGACCTCACTGTCCTGCCTGGAACCCTAAACTCCCCAGACTTGGAAGTCTGCCGGACCTTGCCTGGAGGGTGAGCACCTAGGAGTAAACATCTTCCAGATGTCTGTCTCCGTGACAGGGCATCCGGGCACGAGGGGGGAGCAGTGGGCCCTCCTGAAAGGTGCACCTGCAGAGCTCACACACCTTGGGCTCTGAATATGTCTCCTCGGAGTGATGTTGGAGGCAACCTTCGTAGTGGCGCTGCAGCTGGTGGCAATTCCAAGCCTACTGCTTTGAGGCTGTGCTGTCTACCTGTCGGGCTCTGTGATGCCCTTTGCCTGTGGGATAGCCTCCCTGGTCCGCACTGGTCTGTCCATCCGTGAGATTGGGTGTCTCTCCATCAAGGAATGCTACTTGGCGCAGAAGTAGGAGGCCCTGGCGTGCAGCAGACACTTGGCACACCTTACCCCCTTAGCCTCCAGCACAGGTTTATCAGGTTGAAGGAGTATCCCCACTTTACATGAGAGGAAAGTCAAGAGTCAGACATTTACAAGCTGGTATGAGGTGCACAGCTGTTCATTGGCAGAGCCTGGGTGCACCCTCGCGGCGGACCCGTCCTAAAGCCTCAGTCTTAACCGTGCTGCTTGTCCGCCCTCCTTCCGGATAACGTGTGTGGACTGTCCCTGTGCACCTGCCTGGCTCCCGTCCTATCCATGGATCCGTCTTTTCTTTGTTGGATTGGGCTTCTAAGTGTCTGGGCATCTGAGCAGCTCACCTTCTCCAAACAGGCAGGTGGCCCTTCCAGTCGCCTCCCAATCAGGTGCCATCCGTCTCACGCACCACGGAAGAGCACGTCACACCACCCTGGCTGATCCCACCTGCCATGCAGTAATGTCTGTTTCAAACTGAGAGGGGCCTGGGGTTCCAAGGTGCAATTTGATTATGACTTTCGCTTCAATAGGTCTTTTGTGGCTCCTTCAAAATCAGTGCCTTGTCTTTGTCACTTTCTGGTGCTACAATATTCCAGTCACACATGTGGAAACATCTATTAAGCCATTTTTCTTGTTTTCTCTAATAACTCCTTAAGAGTCCAAACACATCAGGCGAACTTTCCCCACTGCATAAGGGTTTCATCCAAGATAATCATGCTCCCATTGTTCACACACATAGCTATGCAAGTTATATTATCACAAGTTGCAGTAAAATTTCAGTGGACTATAAAATGCTTCCCACATATTAAGCAACATTGCTTATTGTCATGTAAGTGTACTTAATACATTAAGAAAGTCCCAACTGTCCATTTGTAAGAGGTTGTTTGCAACTCAAAACACATTTCCTCATATAAATTCTATTATAAATCCTAGAAAAACTCCCAAGCTAGCACATAAAAAACTTAACTAGTACATCCATCTGTAGCTGTGCTAATGGTATAGGCCTAGTGCATTTCATGAAGCTGCATTAGACAAACTGTATTCTAAATATGGGCATTCTTTTGAGTAAATGATGCCTACACTGCAAGTGGGAACTACTGTTCCGTTTTAAACCATTTTAGATGTGATGCTGTTCTCTAAAACATACTAAGTTGTCCCTTCCATCTTAATCAGGGTGTTTGAACGCGTGGTACTCAGGCCCTTGTGTTTGCAGGTGCAAGAAGTACTGGCCTCACTGGGAGAAGTGGGGCCTAATGTAACGTCTTTGTTGAAGCGTTTTATGTTTCTTCTCATGTTGAAGTAAAAATATGCTCATCTACCAGTGCACAAGGTGGCCAGATGCAGCGTTCTAATCACTTACAAGGTAAAGAACCATTTCCCCCCTCTTTTCAGGTGAGCCATTGATGATTCTTTTTCGTAAGGGCTGTTCCACCTTAATGCTCTGTAGTCTCACTGCACCCCATGTTGTAACTCGGTGGCGTCATACTTGTCAACACACTAATTTGGGGATGTTTTGAGACTGATTTCACTGCACTCTGATGTCAAGAGATAGTAAAACGCAAAATAAGGAATTTTATTGCATTAGCTAAATTAATGCCCTCCCCCCACCCCAAGCTTATGTTACTTTTAAGAACATTGAAATGGCATTGTCGTGAGTCCCCGTGAGCCTGTATCCAGCACGGTCAGCCCAGGGGGGTAACTCCAGTGATGTTAAGTCTTTTCTCCACCTCGCACGCTTGCTTCATGCGTGCCTTGAGCTAGGTCTTTCCACAGACATCTTCTTGCACTTACTGTGAGCACAGCTATGGGACTGGTATTGTGAGCCTTATTATTTCTGCAGCTGTTAGATTTATTTTTTTTTAGCGTCAGCATCTTTTTTTCTGCCTGTGCTGAAGGAGCAACTAGATACAAGATTCAGCAAGACAAAGAATCTTCCCAAGAGTTCTCCGGCAGGGGATTTGCTGCAGCCAAATTCAGTGATACATTGTAGCAAGAACACTGTCTCCTCTGTCAAGGGTTGAAATGTCCTTAATGGAAAATACACACACACACACACACACACACACAGAAATTGGCTTCATCTGCAGTTATATGATTACAATCCCCTCGCCCCCAGTTTTTGAGTCCAGTGAATATGTAATATCTGGTCTGTGCATAGAGAGCAAAGCAAGATCTTTCAAGTAAACACGCCATTGTTAACAGGTGCCTGGATGTGCAAATTAAATGTTTCTGTTTTTCTCTTGAAATACGAAGGTATATATAATTGTAGAGTCTTGGTTTAAGACTTATTAAACTGTAGTTCAATATTTTTATTATGAGAAATATCAACTTTAATGTGATTTTTTTTTTTTTCTCTCAAAGCAGGGGGGGTGAGGTTCTGAGCCTCACCTCTGTTGATCCCCAAATTCTCACCTGATGGCCCCCCTGCGACTGTGCCTGTCTTAGGTTGTTCCTCCCTTGAGGAATCTTACCCGTCTCTGGCTAACCAGTCATCTTCCGGGGCCATACAGGGAGATGTAAAGTTGGTAAGTGAGAGAGAAGCCATATTGTTTGCAAAGGTTAGCTTTTAACTTCTTTGCAGATTTATGCCCTGTGGCTTCTATGTCCAGCACTTGTCTCGAGGTATCTTTACCACCTGGAGGAATTATGATACTCGGTAAATTCGATATGAGGCACGAATTCTATTTAAGGTTTGTAATTAGGAAGGAAGAAGAAAAGCTATAGATGTAGCATATGAAGGAAACTTGGGAGGATTGATTATTTCTTTGACATATCTTCTTGTATAGTACCTTAAGTATGTATAGGTTTTAAACTACTAACTAATTTGCACACACATATTAACATAATAGGAATACGGTGACATAAACAAAGCAAATCTATAATTACCAGCCATCTCCAGTGAAGCCAAGAAAACCATTTAGGCACCCTAGGCATTTGTGAAAATTTATCTATGATATGATGGATATTTTCCAACTGTACTTGAACCATCAGACAAATTAAAGCAGCCCATTTCTGGGATCTGTTCACATCCCATATGTTCTTTTAACCATAGATAGTCTATAGTCATGAGATTTTGGGGTGCTACAACTTGCACCCCTCCCAACTCCTGGTTGAGTTCCAACAGTACAGATCCAGTCAAATTCGTTGTCTCACTGTATGCACATGCCAGCCTAGACATCTCCCTCCTCCTTCTTATGGCAAGTCCAGGAGACGGTGGGCTGGATGCAGCCACAACCGCAGCATCGTCCGGATCCCTGTGGAGGCTTTTTGATGATCATCCCCCGGCACGAGTCCTCCAGAGAGTGCTGATGCCGGGAGCTCCTCCTCATATCGTATCTTAGTTCATTTTCTGGGTATCCAAGCTAGGCCTTGATCTTCTGCGTAGAAACAAACAGACCCTTTGCCCACACTTTGACATGCCCTCTATACCACTGTGCAGAACTCATTGGAGGTCAGCACACAGTAACTGCTTTTTTTTTTTTTTTTTAATTAAGAGAAAGGAATATTATCAGAAAAGAGTACCTCCATAGCTGATCATCTGACACCCTTTAAGTGATCAACATTAAGGATATTTAAAGCATGCGTTGATCTTTGATTTACCAATAGTTTTATCCTGTTAAGGAGTAATCCCCCTTTTCTTTCTTTCTTTCTTTTTTTTTTTTAAATTTTTAATCTACACTTACCTGAAGAATACTATGTTTACTATGCTCTCCCCTATATCAGGTCCCCCCTAACAACCACATTACGGTTACTGTCCATCAGCTTAGCAAAATGTGGTAGAGTCACTACTTGTCCTCTCTGTGTTGTGCAGCCCACCCTCCCCTTTCTCCCTCCCCCCCATGCATGCTAATCTTAATATCCCCCTTCTTCTTCCCCCCCCTTATCCCTCCCTGCCCACCCATCCTCCCCAGTTCCTTTCCCTTTGGTACCTGTTAGTCCATTTTTGGGTTCTGTAATTCTGCTGCTGTTTTGTTCCTTCAGTTTTTCCTTTGTTCCTATACTCCTCAGATGAGTGAAATCATTTGGTATTTCTCTTTCTCCGCTTGGCTTATTTCACTGAGCATAATACTCTCCAGCTCCATCCATGTTGCTGCAAATGGTTGGATTTTTCCACTTCTTATGGCTGAGTAGTATTCCATTGTGTATATGTACCACATCTTCTTTATCCATTCATCTACAGATGGACATTTAGGTTGCTTCCAATTCTTGGCTATTGTAAATAGTGCTGCGATAAACATAGGAGTGCATCTGTCTTTCTCAAACTTGATTGCTGCGTTCTTAGGGTAAATTCCTAGGAGTGGAATTCCTGGGTCAAATGGTAGGTCTGTTTTGAGCATTTTGATGCACCTCTGTGATTTTTTTTTTTGATCAAGAACTTAATCAAAATGAAGACTGTGAAATGTTGATCAAACCAGATCAACGCCTCTTGATGAATTTTCTGCCTTAAAAGACAGAACTAAGTCCACATGACGTATCTTTCACGGCTGGGAATGGTAGACGGATGAAAGGACACAGCACATGCAAAGGCATTTTGAAAATAAAACATGAGAAAACATATAGAATATATGTTTTTTTACTTATTTCTATTTTGTAGGCCTGTTGCAACCTAAAGGTGATGCATTAAAGAGCACACATAGAAAATTCATAACAAAAGAGATAAAAACATCACTCATTCAGCCCTGCACCAACTGAGACACTCTGAGGAGCAAGATGCAGAGGTAAATAGAATAAAAGCTTAAAGAGAAGACAAGCAGGGCGTTCGATCAAAATTCAAAAAACCAGGAGTAAGGATGCACCGGTAACACGGCAGGGTCCGTCGCGGAGGAAGGACCGCCGGCGGCTGCCGTGGGAATTCAGAGGGGAGCTGGCTGAGGTTGGGGAACCACACCGAGGCTCTGCCTGGGAGGGGGAATTTGACTCCAGTCTTGAGGGAAGAGTACGGTCTGTGACTTCAGAGGATGGGGAGGTGGACAGCCTCAGGGGAAAGAAGTGAGCAACTGCCACGTGCGAGGTGTGCTGCAGTCTCCCCTGCATGCACAGAGTGGGGCGCACATCTTCACCTGGACCTCCGGTGAACATTGGCTCACCGAGAAGCTACTCCGTGCCAATCACTGCGGCCCATGCTCTGCAAGTTTTGCATAGTTTAATTCCCACCAAAACCCTCTGAGGCTCCATTTATCCTTTACTCTTTACAGATTTGGGCACTGAGAGAAAAGAAAACAATTATGTTCAACGACACACAGTTCATAGGGACTGAAGACAGTCATGCCTGCCTCGAAATCTACAATATTGGCATAACTGTGTCACACAGTCACCTTCCTGAGAGCCTTCAGAGTCAGTTTTGCACAGCAGGGTCAATGCCAGCGAAGTCCTGGAACCTGGTTTTCTGCCTCCCGTTCCAGGGCCTCGACGCCCCGTTCCCTTGACTGTTGCTATGTACGGCTTTCTCAGTTGGCTCAGTACTTTCACAGCTCATATTTTACAAAATAAAGCTTCATCCAGGGAGTTGGAACAGATAAATATACACAAGAGAGAGACAGAAAGAGTCCAAGCACATCAGAGTTACTGAGTGCCTGGCTGCTGGTAGAGTTTGGTGTGTTAACCCCAATCTCCCAACCCTGAATCCCTTTCTCATTCTGTGACATTGATTTATTTTGAAATTAGTGGTCTCATTTTGCTTTATTTGGAATATTAATTTGGGTACAGTCTCTTAGATGAAATCGGTATGAGATGCAATGAAGAATGTATAAACTCCAGGAAAGATGTATAGAGACAGACCACAGGTGTCTTGAATATAGGAATTACCATAGTCCAAAGCAGACCGTAGGACGTACGCGCAGAAGCATGGGATGGGGTCAGAAGCAGGGGAGGAATGGACCTGAGCAGTGCGCAGCTAGGGGATGACCGCTCGCAAACCCAAAGCCGTTTCTGAGACGCACGCAATCGGTAGTTACTTTACCCCAGAACGTAGTTATTCAAGTTCCAAAAAGCTTGTTCTTTCACAGACTTCAAACACATCCTCACTAGTTACATGTGAATTTTTTAAAACCCATCAAGGTGTGATTTGGCAAGGGGGTAAAAACTTCTTTGTCGTTTAATAACTGACTATGCAGAAATCCTACATTCTCCATCTATTTCTTCTGGTGACTTTTCTTTTTTAATTTTGCCTCACATTTTTCTGACACTCATTGGTGTCTCTGTGTGAATCTCATTTGTCTTGGCACCTGAAGGATCTGAAAATTGTTTTCACACTGAGATCCTAGGATGTCACAAAACAGGACCTAGTTTAGTAACTTCATCTATTTTTTTTTCTACTTCTCAGAGTTTGGGGATGCTCTGTCCATCATTCCTTATCTTCTCAGCCTCTACCAGACATAAAATACTTTATTTGGATTGTTGACTCATCATAAAAATAGATTATTTAAATCCAAACCTGAAGCTTTGAACAAGATTACGTTAGTAAAGTGAATAGATGGGTTCACATTTCTCAGTGACCCTAAAATGTAAATGTTTAATTCTTTCCTTATCTTACTCCAGGCTGCCTAAATCTGTATAAACTCCTAAGAAAATAAGCACATATTACATATTCTCAGGGAGATTCAAAATAATGCACAGTATTCAGCACAGGGATTTCCCTTGAATTTCTTGAGTAGGAGTATGATTACTGTACCCAAATTTAACTTGCCTTCAAGGTTAATTTAATAGCTAGGAACATTTTTATCTGCCATTCTTTCTGAACTAGGGATACTGGCATTTATTATCTCATTCTGGATCAGTTCATTTTTAAGATACGATTATTTTCAGTGTGCCTTGGTTAAGCAATTTTAAATTGACCATACAATTGAAGTTGTAGTCACTAAAACATTGACCAAAAAATACTTTTAACCCATAAATAAAATTTAATTACATTCACAGCTGTCATGCTGACTTAGCCTTGAGTCTTGTCTCAATTTGACATGGCATACACATTTTATTTGCTATATATCAATGTCAGTTTTAAAAATAATTTTACAAAAATACAGTAAGCAGTGTCCTAGGACATGATGCTTAAGCTTTTCTTTTGGTACAAGGACTGTCTCCGCATTGACGCCTGTTCTAAATGGACAGAAAGCCCAAGTTTTTTTCAGTGGGATGGAGATGATATGTGATTTCCAAGTAGAGAAACACCTTTGAGGAAAAATAACCTACATTAAAACGGATAATGCTCTTGCTGAAGAGAAGGAAGAACTTTTTACTATTAAAATTCTAAAAAAATGTCAATTTGCCTTGCCAGAAAGCTATCATCTCTTCATCCTCTAAGATTGTTTGTTACAGAAAGGAAAATTCTCTGGAAGGTTAACTTAGACATTGACACCAAATTATTCTTTGAGTCTCTCATCACCTTGATGTCAAGTGAACGTTTCAAGATGTCGAAAGGAAATCACCTTACACTGTGGGCATGCTTTCTCCATACAAAGTATAAGCATGGTCCAAATGAGAAAAACAAACCTACATTTGCACTGGATCGAGTTACTTTTCATACATACGACACTGTACATTAAAACACTTAAGGAAGTGTATACAATTTCCTTTTAGAGTCTGATTCTTTTAACTTTGAAGTTCCAGTGTTTCAACATCTAAATAATTACAGGAGTAAGGAAAATGATTCTTCATTTTCTGCGTTCACATTATCATATCGGGGCCTTCATATACCACGAATCAGCAAATGACCACCCTTTGTCCGATTCAGTGCAGTGCCCATTTTTGTAAATAAAGTTTTATCGGAACACAATCAACGTCATTCATTTACGTATTGTCTGTACCTGCTTTTGGCTGCAGTGGCAAGTGATGCATAACTGCTCGTGTGGCCCTGCAAAGATAAGCATATCTCACTTTCTCACCCTCTACTGAAAATACTTGTAGATCCCTGGTATGTATCGATTCATGTCATTTTTATAGGACCTTTAGCACACACAGGAAATGTATGTGGGAAGTACAGATAATTTATTGAGCTCAGGACTGCACTAACGGGGGTGCTGTAACTTTGTGTTGAGCTCTGCTAAAGAGAGTACAAAAAAGGATATTCATGGTTGCCTGTGAGAAGACTTAAAACATTTCTACACCATATATGCAATATTCATCTCAAGATGTTTGATTTTACGCAGTGACAGGGCTCTAGCGAGTAGTGGTAATGCTGTTTTCAAAAAACCATTTTATTGCAATTAAAATTCTACTATACTTTATATATAGGTATGCTAGCCAAAACAGTATTGTATCAAAAATACAATTTTAAAGATAGAATGGATCATAGGCACAAACTTGATCCTTTTTTAAGAGAAGAAAACATGCTGAAGAAATTAACATCTTTTCTCACTGTCACACTGATTAAATAACAGATCGGACTTCAAGTCCTGTGTCAAGTACCAGTCCCACTTCTTTGCCTCTGAATCCACCTGAACATATTCCACGAAGAAATATGAAAATAGTTCAGGTTGATCTAACTGGTAGGGAATCCAAGCTGAGTGTCTACAGATGAATGTTTGCTATTTGGCTGATTTTCTACCGTCCTGTTTTGTATTATTTTTCTGTCTTTGTTTTGGTGTTCATCTGAAGACTAGTGAGGTTGTCCCTGCATCGTCAAGGTGGCTGACATTACCGGGGAGTCAGCAGGAGGCCTCTGTCCCTTTGTGTCTCCACTGCCTTGGCACTCAGGAGTGGGGGTGCTTATCTGAGTACTGAGAGAGGAAAGAGAGGCCAGGCCACCAATCCTGTGTCTGTCCTGCTGAATAGCGGATGCCCTCAGCCCAGGTGGTCAGGGTGAGCTGCCCTTCCAGAGAGAGGAGCCTGCCCTTGGGGTGAGCCTGGGCACTGTGGGTGAGTGCGTCAGTCCGCAGCCCGGCAGGCCACGCTTGCCACAACATACCACAGGCGCTTCCACGGGCACGGTCTAAACAGGCACTTCGTTTCCCCAACACAGCGGCTTCTGGCGCATCACATTCACAGCGATTCAGAATTTCTTGTTTTGTGGGCTGTTAATCTGCCTAATCTGCCAGCTTAGTTTCACCTTCCTCTTGTGCAGCACTAAAGATCAAGGAGTTCATAATTAGTTTATGTTTGCATACATTTATGTAACGTGAAGATGACAATGGAAGTCGGTGCTGCAGAAGGAGGACTTTGTTTTTTCCTTGTTATTATTTTTCTTTGTCGAGACTATTTTTTTTTAGAACAGTTGTAGGTTCACAGCAAAATCAAGAGGAAGGTACAGACAGGGCCCATATACCCCTGCCCGCACACGTGCACAGCCCCCCACTCTCCACACTCCGACCACAAGGGGTGTTTCTTACAACTACACTGATGTCATCCCCCAGCGTGCACCGGTCACACTGGGGTCACCCTTGGCGTGGCCCATTCTGTGCATTTGGACAAACGTATGATGACACGCTCGGTCACTGCAATCTCATGCAGAGTATGTCCCCTGCCCTGAAAGTCCTCCGCGCTCCTCCCATTCCGCCCCCTACCTCCCAACCTCTGGCAACACTGGTCATTGGACAGTCCCTGTGGGTTTGCCTGAATGTCATAGAGTTGGAGCCACATCCTACGCTTTTCAGATTAGCTTCTTATACTTAGTAATGTGCGTTTCGGGTTCCTCCATGACTCTTCATGGCTGGATAGTGCATTTCTTTATATACATACGTATAATATATATATATATATATATATATTTTTTTTAATTGAGGTAGTATATACACAACATAAAATCTGCCATTTTAACGATTCTCAAGCGTGCATTCAGTCACGTTAAGTACATCCCATTGCTGTGCGACCGTAGCCACCGTCCATCCCCAGAACTCTGTCATCTTCCCGGAGAGAAACTCTGTCCCCATTAAGCTCTCATTCCCATTCCCTCTGCCCTCAGCCCCTGGTTCCCACCGTCCACCTTCAGTGTCCGTGAATTCGACTCCTCACATAGGGGCAGCCTCGCGGTCGGACGTCTGCTGTCCCAGGAGGCATTACCCCTCCCTCTCAGCCCTGCCTTGCATCAGACGCTTACAGGAAGGTGGCTGCTGGAGACAGAGCATTGCATCTGAGGCCGACTGGTGTGTTTGATTTGCACAGTGTCTGTGGGGAGCCCCTAGGCGAGGCTGCCGCCCTGCTGATTTATTTACTGTAGCATGAGGGGTTCTGACACTCCGCCACCCGTCAGGCCGAGCTCTCAGAAGGCTGGGGGCACATGCATGTTGCACTCTATTGAGTGCCATTGTCATAGCAGCTGTCAGCTGGCTTGCACCTGATTATCAGTTGCAGGCAGACTGCCTCCTCCGGTTGCCAAAGATGGGTAGACCTCCTGTGCTGAGCCGACGCTTGTTAGACCCTGGTGCCGCACGTTACCAAGGGATGCATTGCTGCTAGTGAGCAGGGACAGGTCCAGCAGATACCTTCCCGGGGGACTCCACTCACATCCACTGGCCCTTTATCACAGGCAACAATAAGGCCAGCCACGCCATCAGTGACTGACGTTTTCTAGACGAACAAGTACAGAGCAGTCATGAAATCTGACTAAGCAGGGATGCTTCTGGCACTGGCTCGGCTGTCTGGCTCTCTGGGAGGCAGTTCCACATTCATTCTCCTTGGCCAAGTAGAAAGTGGGTGCTGGGCATTGCACAGCGCTTCCGTTACTGCGCGCCTTTACCGGCTCTTCCTTCCGACATCCACAGAAGGCTCCTGTAGTATGATGCCTTTCCAGGGCAGGCTCGTAGCTCAGTAAAAGTATAAATTCCTCAGAACACTTAGTAGGTTTCCAGTTTATTTACTGCCCAGTAGGTTCATGTGTCTGTCATCCCCAGCATTCTTCTCTGGATAAAGTTCTCAGCTCGGCGCCACATATTTGGCTTCTTAGTTTAACCTTAGACTTTGTCATCTTATTTCTGACTCCCATGAGATCATCTAATATATCAAGCAACATCATGAATCAGATCATTGCCCAGGGCTTGATCTCATTATTTGCCCAAAATGGCTTAATTTGGCCTCTGAGGAAGGCTTTGAACAACATTTATACCTCCTGGTGATGGGGGGCAGAAACAGTTCTTTTTTTCTTAATGACCCCAATTTCTGACCTCCCTGTTTCCTTACATCTCTCCTTGCAAATTAGCCAATTGTTGCCTAAGTTAATCTTCTTTTTTGTAATGCTTTGTAAAAGTAGTTGGAGACAGTTGAACACGAGGACCTTCCAGCTTTTTCCATTCATTTCCTGCAAAAATTACACAGTCCACCTTTTAATTTACCGTAGGTGACAAACGGACCAAATATTTTCCAGGTTTGTACCAAGGACCTCAGCTTTGTACCCTAAAATACAAGTTTCTTTGCTGCCCTGTCACCAAAACAATGAGCCAATTCCATTTTTGTTATGGAGCACCCTACTGTGGTGCCGATCTCCATATGGGACTGCTTTGGTAACTTCTCATAGAGTAACTAGGTCTTTGCTCAATAAATACTGTGAAATCTAAGAATTAAAAAAATTATTTTGAATAATACTGAACTGGCTGTAGGAAAAAGTTGGGAAAAATCTTTTTTCAAATGCTATTGACCTTTGGTAAGTAGCTGGACTCCTTTATAGTTGAGATACCCTGCCGGGGCAGCTTTTGAAGTTTGTTGAAACAAGCCAATCCTTTTACCCAAAGAAACAGAGGGTGCTCGAGGAGCAGAATTGGAACAGAAGGCGTTAGTTCCAAATGATCCTCAGCTGGCTGCCCCAATGGTAGATGATGTAAGATAATAAGCAGAGTGTAAGGTCTGTGCCTGGAGCAGTGGTGTGGTTGACATGAGTGCACATCTACACAGTTTCTACAAAAAAATACCCTGCTCCCACTGAGTGGTACTGAGACTCTTGGATTACTTTGGGGAAAAGTGGGTAATTCCTCTATCAGTAAGTGTGGGAAGAAGTGCCCTGTGTGGGTTTCCAGTGTGTTAAATCTTTTCCTTTTGAGGTGCTGCTGGCGATTTTTCACCCCCAGTTATTGAACTAGAAAGGAGTCCTGAACGTATGATTTCCCATCTGAATTTCAAATCATTTCAAAGATGAGTCATGAGAGGAATTTACCATTATGATATTACTTTGTGGTTCCTGACATTGTCTAAAAACAGGCCAATATTTTCTAAATGAAAAGTGCATCCCTTCAGGTTTTCCAAAGGACATAATTTATTTCTAAGAAAGGGCTCTGTTTTTGGTGATTTTTTTTTTAGTTCTAATATTGGACTCCTACTTATTTCTTTCTTTTTCCTGTCTCAGGTTCTTAAGAACAGACCATAATATTTATTTCAAAGGTCATCTTTGTGGCTATCCAGCCAGTTTGGTTTGTCTTCTTTTTTATACATTCCCAGTGGACTCTATGATGTGAATTTATGGGTTCTTTAGTTTGTTTTGGACACTATTTTATAACAACGGGAGAGCAGGCTTATTTTTAACTGTGCCTTTTGATTTTGGAAATTTTCCATCTCTATCTTGACATTTGGAGATGGATTTTAAATAACTTAAATGTGTAAACACTAAAAAATATAATCCATGTGTGACTACCTAGAATAATTCCAGGCACAAAGGAGGTGTTGATGGGAGAATGGAATTTCCATGCTCTTCTCTGCATTTCTGCAAGCAAGAGCATATATTACTGCAAAGTCCCCATCTCTCTGTCCTTCACTCCTTCCTCCGGAGGAGGGGTCGTGCACCTTCTGTGGCTTGAGGACTCGGAATCGGAGCACAGAGCTGCTCCTTCCCTTCTGGGAGCTGCCTGCTTCGTGAGAGCGTGTGTTCAGGTCCGGTCCTCTGTCATATCACCCCCATGGGGTGTGCGGCGGGGGTGGGGGGGCTGGTCATTTTACCATTACCCTTTCCTGAGTGGGAGAATGCAATCTTCTGAGACGTGAGTTTAGCCCATTGTTGCTAACATCCAATACATTGTGTTCTGATGAGCTTTTATCAGTAGTAAAGGAGATATTTAGCTGTTCTGCTGCCTGGCTGCTTTGCAGGAGAGAAAGTGGCACAATGGGGGATGCCCCAATACCAAACTCTCACTGTTTATTGGGGAACCTTAAGAAGTGGGCTTGGATTGAAATTTGTAAATGACATCCCCAGGAAATTATGGAAGCTTCAAGCAGGGGCTGGGATCCGGGCGTCTGGCCTTGGGATTACCAAGTGGCTTTGCTAGAGCTGAATTGTCCCTTTGCTGAGTCACTCCATAGGTGAGAAAATATTCCCAGAGGAATAAGTTATTTAAGGCAAAAACGAGCCTGAGAAAGAATGCCGTCCACGTGTGCTTGTGTGCGAGTCAGTAGATGTATAGGGTCCAGGCAGAGGTGGCTTGACCTGGGATCACACGGGCCCTGGACATCAAAGACCATCACAGCTGCTGGGCAGCTGAAGCCTTCTAAGACGTCACACAGGAGAATAGGAATTGGTTCTAGGAAAATAGATTCTTTTCATTTTCATATTCAGAATTATCAGATATAACAGGCAGGAACTGGCAATCACCTGCCTCTTTCTTTTCTTAAATGTGGTGTTTTACAACCAGGGTTTTCATGGTGTCATGCCAGGACTTTAAATTGCATCTCAGCTCCACGTGGGGGAACATAAGCATGGGAAGTTCGAGCTTTAGAAAACTGTCGATACCCAGCTGACATTGGCAGAAGGAAAAATAATGGCTGCAGCCAATTCTTTTACAGTTAAGGTTGTTCTTCACTGCGGACTCCTGACGGAAGTGCAGACAGCAAGTTTCTTAGTTTCTTGTCTAGAGGCTTTGAAGAGTCTTTAGAAATATGTGGACTAAGTTGACTCTGGATTTCAATATCGTTTAAGCTCATACAATGGGCCCTAGGTGTGAGAACTCAGTGGGATATGATATAGATTTCTGGGATTGTGTGAAATTTAGGAAAACATCCAGCAGATTTCTTTCACATATGTTCTGTAAGACTGGAAGACATTTCCACAGACCGGCTTCTATCATTTCCCACCTCAGTCCTCCTGCACTTCAGACATCCCCATTCGGGGCGGGGGACCCCATGCCACGTCTTCCTACCGGGAGAAGCCTGCTGGTCTGGCATCTTGGTGGCAGGTCACCCAGGGAATCAGCACAGTAGGTGGTGAGGGGGTTCCTGGGGGCCATTCGTACACTAGGATGTTGCCGTGGAAGGAATCACAGCCCCCAGAGATGTCCCCGCCCTAGTGCCCAGCTTCGTGAATATGTTACCTACATGGGAAAAGAGGCATCGCAGGGTGATTCAGTGATGGACCTTGAGATGGGAGATGAGCCTGGATGGTGCACGGGGTCCCAGGGTCATCACAGGAGGTGGGCAGGAAGGTCAGAACCAGAGGAGGGGATGTGAGGACAGAAGCAGGGGCTGGAATGACATGGAGCTGTGAGCCGAGGGAGAATCCTGCAGAAGCTGGGAAAGGCACGGCATGGAGTCTCCCCTCCAGCTTCCGGAAGGAACATGGCTGCAGCAGCCCTTTTAGGACCACCGACCTCCAGAACTGTCAGGCAGTGAGTGTGCATTACGTCAAGTCACTATATTTGTGCTGATTTGTTGCAGCAGTAATAGGAAAGCAGTGGAATTGACTAGCAATAACTTAAGTACAGAAAAAGTGCTGGGATCGTAAAGAAACATCCCACTAATCTGAAACCTAGGGTTACCCCAACCTTACCCCAACCAGTCCGTCTGTGAAAATGATGCTCAAAATGTGCTTGTATCATCCAACCCTGTCTGATATGAAAGGTAATTGGAGAAAGACGTTGGGAGTAAAGACATGGAGAGATTGTAACCAATCACAGAGCAGGTATCTCGTTTTTGCAAACGTTGCAATAATAAAGTACATGTGAACTGAATATATTATTAGGGCTCTGGGCCAAGAGTTGGGTGAGCCACTCAAGTCCAAGGTCCGATCCTGTTCTTACTTAAAATGTTGATATTTTATTCATTGTGTGGTTGTTTTGCATTAATGTAGATGTTTTCAAAGCACATTAATATAGTATCCATCCTGATGACTTCCTGTTTGGGGCTCTCCCTTAAGTTTTGTGCTCAAGAACAGCTCACTCGCTCCACTGTGGAAGTGAAGTCAGAGCATTAGATGTACGAGCCTCACCGGAAACTCCCGAGCATCCGGGAAAGCTGTGGGCGTGGAGGAATGCCCTATAACCGATAGGCCTGCATGTTTCCAGGGCAAGAGGCAGTGTCAGCAGCTCTGGGGGCAAATGATTCCATGGGTCAGCTCCCTCGAAGACAGCATTCGGTTCCTGAAACACAGGGCTCAGAGGGATGGGGAAGGTGCTGAGTGCATTGGCAGGGACGGGGTAGCGACTATCTGGCATGCCTGTTCATTTGCAGATTTACAAGGGGGTGTGTCAAATGCTGCACCTCGAGAGGCGCAGCACTTTATCAAGATTTTGCACATGATTAGGAGTGTTGTGTTCCTCAGTATATTAAGTACATGGCCCACTGATGAGCATAGGAAAGACAAGGGTGTGAAAACTGTTGCTGCATAGACGCATCAGTGTCACAATGCACACACGGCCCACGTGGCTGATCCTTCATGCCCAAAGTACACTCCTGATGGCTGTCACCCCCCTGGAATGAGCACATCGAGGACAGCTCCCAGTGAGACCAAAACCAGACCAACTGTCTCCATCCTTCAAATGCTGTCTGCCCGGCTGGGAGCAGCCGCATCTACACCTGAGGAGCCACCCACCAGTCTGTGCAGCAGAGAAGCAGTGTGTGCAAAAAGCACATCTGAGTCATGTGCAAATATGTACTAGTGACATGGTGCATTTGGAATGAAGAAGCCAGTCTGTTCAGGGTTCTCCCCTCCTCATCCCGGTCCACTGTTGGCGGCAGCCTCACCCAAGGAGAGCAGGCGCTCTGCTGCTACGTCCCGGCTACGGACGCTGGGGGACAGGGTCTAATTTGGGAGGTTCACTAGGAGGAAATCCACTTTTCTACGTTCCTAACCTGTATCTTTCAATCCAGCTTTTATCAGGCACAAGCTGTATTTTTATTTCCAATTGCCTGCCTTTTCTGTCTAGCCCTTGACTGTTTCCAAAGTCAGGTAAGACAAAGCTGATGTGAATCTAGTAGGTTCCCCCGAATCCCCAAGAGTGGATGATCAGAAAATCTTTGCTGAATAAATAAGCTGCCTGGTTTTTATGATTGGCCTCAATTTTATGCATTTGGATGGTTTCAAGAAAGCGTGATTACCACAGGGTAGAAAAAAGTATATATATAAACACACAATACTAATACATGTATGTGTGTGTATATTACTAATCATATGGGCTTTTTACATCCAAATTTGATGAATTTTATTTTTTGGTGTATACAGTAAAACCACTTGTACATCCTGTCCCTTTTCTTAAGAACTATAATCATTTTTTTGTGCATACCTTGTAGTGTGTGTGTGTGTGTGTGTGTGTTGGTAGGAGGGAAAGTCATAATGTATGTCTGTGTGTGTGTGTGTGTGTGTGTGTGTGTGTGTGTGTGTGTGTAATTAAGGGCTTTTAGCATGAACTTTATTTGCTTTGATTTGAATTTGATGTGTTTTAAATTCAGGGTAAAAACTAAGGTTTCCAAAGAAAGAAAACCAAAAGCATTGTGAAAATCATATAGCTTGAAACACATACCTCGTTTGGACACAAACTCGCAACCAGCAGTGATTGAAGCAGACAGGTCCCCACTGATCGGTTTTAGATTCTGTCAGATTTTCCAGACGTGGAGCCGTTGTCTGTCAAGCGGCCTGCATGCTAATTGGTCAGGATATCAGACACGTTGAAAACCAGAAATCCCTTCACACTGCCCAGTTCAAACGACATAACGAATCTGTGCTCCTATGTCCAGGTCAATAGTTTTAACCTGGCATCCATGGCTAAAATTGGAACTAAGACCCAAGTGTTTTTCATTAATGCATTTCTCCTTCCTATCTTAAAGCATTCTCTTCTGTGAGGCATTCCCTTGCAGTGCTTCCATCCATGCAGAGCCAGTCCACAAACCACTGGAAAGGATCTTATCTGGCATGTGCTTATGATTCCCAGCCCCACATCATGTAAGCCTTCCGAATCCTAAAGAAAGGCGCTCCACTTCAGAACGTCCAAAAACGTTAAACAGGCTGTGCGTCATCTCAGTGACACCAAGGTTTCTTGGAGAAAGTATAACATCCAAATATTGAGTAGGACTCTAAGATTCTTATGTGTGCATTGTTACTCTGACAAAAGAGTGAGACTATTTTAATTTCAGTTTAGCACGTCTTTCGGCCGCATTACCCTGGCCAAGATCTTCAGTCGTTTTTAGCAAGGAGGGCGTACGGGTGGCCAGCAGGCCATCCTTATGCTTCCAGGCAGGAATCAGACTTCTGACCAGCCGAAATTCACAGCCCACCCCTGCCCACGCGCCTCTGAAATTCCACTGCCACCATCTCCTGGGTGACACCTCAGCTTCTAGGAAACAGACAAACGTAAAATGCCTCCTGCCACAAGTTAGGGGCACCAGCTGGAGGCCAGCACAGAGAGCCGTGGATGGTACCGGGCCACGGCGTTGGTGTCACTGGGTGCTGACTGCATTCGGTGGACCAGAGAGGGCGGGGGTGAGCGTCCGGGCCCTCCACGGGAGCTCGGCTTCCCATCGCCTGCGCCTGCGCCGCCCTCCTCATCGTCCTGGGCAGGCGGACTGCTTTGGGAGGCTGCTTCTCCCGTGCTCCCCGCACCGCGGCGGCCAGCCCTTCTCCCTCTTCCTCTGTGACGTGTCATTGTGCCTCGTCTCATACTGTCGAGTGCATGACACCCAGAGAATCTGAAAACCGTGACATTCTTGAAGGGAAGGAGAACCTACCGCTGTTCCCGCTCCTGTGCCTCCCCCCTCCTGTCGCCACTGCACCACTGGGACAAGGCAGACCACAGGTGCCGGGCGATGGGTTGTCACCCTTTCCCTTCTCAGCGTGGAAACTACCGTCCCCGTCACCCCCTCTGACATTGGTGTGGGGTCAGGGTCGGCCCTGCATCACCAAGGTCAAGGGCTCCTTTCCTCGTGCAGCGCCGAGTGGCAGGACGGGCCGTCACTGTGGACCTCTGGGCAGCCTCCTGCCGCCCTTAGCTTCTTGCTTGCCTCCTAGCCCTCTACAAGCAACTCATTTTCGGAACAGTCCCTCTGATCGCCTGCAGTGCTAAGGTCTTCCTATCTGATGCTGGCCTAATAGTAAGCCAAATCTAGCTTAATTCCTATCAAACATCCCATAATCGCTTTCATGCCCTTTGCCTCCCAGCCCCTCCTGAAGCTGGAACAAAGCCTGGGAAGGCACAGGGATGTCGGATGACTGAGGGGAACTCCAAGACTCCTTATTGTGACTCTCAACATTTCCACATTCACTGTCTTATGTTTAAGGAAGTTCCCTAAGCAGGAACGAACATGACTCGGAATTAAATGCACCTTAGTGACCAGTTTCCCTGGGCATTTCTACATTAAGGCATTTTGGCATTTCCAGATGCTGGAACATTTTGTCAGCTGTATTGATCGCCTCTTCTAACAGCTTTGCATTATGTCTGTATCTGAAGAGGGACACAGGAAACGCCGCAGAGTTCTTGAAGGTGTGCTGTAATGGTTCAGAGTAAGAATCACGTCTAATGGCAGTGACAGGCATAATTTACTTACGAAGGCAGAAGTGAAACTCCACGTGGACTGTAGATGGGGTCTTTTTGTACGATGCCGTGGAACTCTGCTACGTGTGATGTGGAGGAAGTTAGGGAGATTGACTTCTGCTTTCAAAACAGTTGTTCAACGTTAATTCACAGAGTCACTCAGCATCCGTGTATAAATGTGTGGCAAAGATGATTTTTAAAATCTTAATGATTCCTTAGATTTATATAAAGCTATGACTCTCTTTTAGGGCCAGCTTGACTTCTGTGCATATAGAAACTGCAAATGTCAAGCTTGCCTTAAAAGGCAGGAATGGCTTAACATTCATTCATGCATGCACTTGCAAGGCATGCGTATGAAAACCATTTCATGTGCACAGTACCCCTGAGCGTCAACATACACGGAAATAGGGAGACAGAATATGGGACGTGGAAGGGTCTGCATAAATAAAACAACAGGAAAGATGTTCCCTAAAGTGATCTTTTAAATGCTGTGGGATTGCGCCCATCTTGTTACACAGAATGTTAATGGAGCATCAATTTGTCACTGGCCAAGAGGAAGATAAAAAAGCAATTAATAAGACGGCTGCATCTCAGACACTAACAATTACAGTTGAAGTGTGCTGTTCCTGGTTGATATTTTACCTGGCAGTCAGAACAGATATTATGCGCATTTCGTGGGCGAGGGAAGTGCAGACTCTCAGGTGAAGGGCCACGTGCGCAGTAGTGCACACCTGGATGTCCTGGGTTCCTGCCGCCTGCCTCGGTGGTAGTGTCTTGCTCCTGTTCTTCTTCACTGAGAAGTAAGTACATTTACTTTTATTCCATGGTGGCTTCCATGTTGCTGAAACAGAACAACTGGGAAATAACATCTATATAATTAATCTCAACTAAGTCAGTAGAACCGTCATACTACTTACCAAAGCTATGTGCTGAATGCTATGCTTTTTCCCCAAAGAGTGGAATTTGTCATCTTCCCATCATTATATTATCTCAGGATGAATCCATCTATGATAAAATGGCTTATCTCCCAAATTCTGCAGAGAATGTTGATGTTGATGGAATTCTCACACCTTTGTCTCTCTGTTCAAGGAGTGTGAAATGAACACACACACACACACACACGCACGTACACAACCCTGGCAACAAGATGCTGCTGGGGTGCCCTTTCTGCTTCAGTTGGGTAAGTTGTGTCCTGTGAGCCTTAAACGCCTCCCCGTTATCTTCCGATTAACGTCTTCCACGCTCAGCCAGTCTCTGCAGAGGCAGCACCGCCCCACGCACCCTCTCCCAGCCGTGGTCTCCCATCAGCTGCTGTCCCCAGCCAATCAGGGCCTCGTGTTGTTCTCCACATCTTCCCATTTCCCACGTCGGAGTCTCAGTACCTGCCGCTCCTCTGACTGCAGTTCCCTCCCCAGCACCTTCATCCTCATGCCCTGCCCACACACTGAGTCCTCCGCGAAGCCTTCATTCCTTCACCGCACCAGCCAGAAGGGACCTCTCTGTCCAAAGGTTGCATAGAACACCTGCTTTGAGCCCCTTATCCCAGCGCTGCCGTTCTGCTCTGGACTGCTG
Source organism: Manis javanica (assembly GCF_040802235.1). Taxonomy (NCBI): domain Eukaryota; kingdom Metazoa; phylum Chordata; class Mammalia; order Pholidota; family Manidae; genus Manis; species Manis javanica. The sequence continues at coordinate 4,190,720 of NC_133174.1, forward strand.
TCCGGAGTGCCCTTGCCTAGTGTCCCCAAAGCTGGTGGAATCTTTGGGTATAAGGGGCTCGGCCCACGAGCCAAAGCCGCCTTCAGTCCTCTAGTCACAGCTGCTATAAACTTTTTGAGAATCAGGGAAAGTGTGCCAATACCTACAATGTCTACTCCTTATTAGACGCCTGTCGTGTGCCAGGAAAGTTGCTAAGGATTTTATGCACGGAATTTCTAATTCATTGACAGTCCTTCATGCTAAGTATTTTTATTCATGTGAAAATATTCTGGAATTGTTCAGGGCATAGGGGCTGAACTGAGAGTCAGGTCTCACCTATCCCTAACCCTAACCCTGTCTATCGCAGGTACAGTGACCCCAGGCTCAGTGACCCCCTGGTCTCAGTGATTATCTGTTGAATGATGAATGAATGAGTGAATGCAGGAATGAGATATTAAGAACATATTTATTGATTTTTGGTTTGGGATGGGTTCGGGAAGGATGGGCTACCACCTGGAGAGGTTCTCACAGTTGCACGCCAGAAGCAGGACTTGCGGGAGATTGGAGGTTCTCAGAATATGATTCTGCTGAGACGAAATGCTTGTCTGTCCTGTCCCTATGCAGCCTGTCATGAAAGCTAGAGGTGACAAGCATTTGCAGGGAAGTGGTACAAAGTGTGCTGTTTATGTGGGACTTGGTTTTTAGAGGTGGTAAAATTTGATAGCTTTCAGCAACTAATACTGGTCTCTGAATTTTGAGTGTGGCCATGGTTTTGCAAACAGAGGTCAGTGTTAGAAGGGCAGGGTGTGGCAGGCGGGATCGTGGACTGGCCCCAGGATGCCTGCCCTCTGGTGTACATGCCCTGTGTACTCCCCACGCGTTGAGTGTGACTATGGTGAGGGTGCTCCTGTGATACCACTAAAGATGTGGGGAAGGGAAAGGGATTTGGCAGATATGATCACAGTCCCCAGACACTGAGTGGATTTGAGTTCATGGAAGGGAAGTGGGCCTGACTGACCTAACAGGTGAGCCCTGTCAAGACGGTCCAGGACTCTCTCGAAGAAACGCTCATGCCGGCCTTGAAGGAACAAAGCACTTGGATGTACCCCTGAAGGGGACCACGTGGCAAGGACCCTGGGGGTGGCTGCCACTTGCTGACAGCCAGCAAAGAAATGGGACTTCAGTCATTTCCTGCAGTTGCAAGCAACTGAATTGTGTCAGGAACCCGAATGAACTTGAGAATGGATTGTTTCCTAGTCCAGCCTTAGAATGCTACCCAGCTGACACCTTGACTTTATCCCGGGGAGACCCCCAGCAAAGGACCCAGGGAACCTGTGCCTGCACATCTCACAGATTAGGGGGTGTCGTGAGCAGGTGTTTTTATACACTCAGATGGTGATGATCTGTTACACTGCATACAAGGTGACTGCACACGGGAAACGACTGTATGAGGTCACGTCCGACGTGTATCACACACACAACACCAAAGCACACTGTAAGAACCACCCTGCTGCTTCTCACTGGTGACAAAGAGCCGGACTTGCTTGACGCAGTGAAACAGAACACTGTGCTAAGAGCTGCAGGCCAGCTTGCAGTCCTCACCACCCCCCAGCCCATGTCTGTCTGCTCCCTGCACACCTGCCAACTCGTCATCCTGCTCCCGCTGACCGCTGTTGATTTCACTGCTAGGAGAGCTCCTTACCAGCAGTTGCTGTGGACTGGTTTACCTTTCGTCCTCACGGCAAGCCTCTACTGCACACAGAGACCCCTGGTTTTTCATTTACGTATGTTTTCCTTTAAGTTCCCAGAGTGCAAAAAATGTTCGAAAGAGCGGTGACTTGGGGCTGAAAGGACGGCAGACTCCTGTCCAAATCGCCATCATTACTGAACCATGAAACACACCACAGCCCCTATTGCCGTGATGGGGCTACCGAAGGGACCCCGTTATTGTGACCAATTCCAAAACTTGAATTAGACAACGTCTGCAAGGATTGTCCAGACAGGGCCGCCCGCCTAGAACCTGAAACCATTTTAGCATAAGAGCAAAGAGAATGTGCCAGACTCTGTGACGTACTGCATTGACATCCTCTAGGCTGTTGGGATCCCCGAGTTCTAACTGTGCCCTACGCTCACCAGATCTGGCCCCCACCCAGCAGGAAGGACTCCCCACCCAGCTGGCTCTCCTAACAGACCAGCCTCATCTCATGGTGCTCAGCGTCACGGCCTTCGCCTCCCTGCCAGCCTGCCACATAAGTCAGACGATTCAGGGCCAGCCGCCCCCTCCCGTGGGAGTGCCCTCTCCCTCTCATTACTGCAAAGCCAGCCTCCAGGGCCCCTGCCGCTTCACTCTGCCCCCACGTGCCCCAGGGTGGCCCTGTGTGCCGGGCCTCCCCCAAATGTGACTCCACGTGGCTGGCCAGCTGCTGCCCGTCTCGTGTGTCCAGGGCCGAGTGTCCTGTGTTCATCCATCCGGGACTGTTTAGGCTGCCAAGGGATCCCTCCTTCTGCAGCAGGTGACTGGGTGGGAGGGGATGGGGACAGCCTCCCCCCGAGGCACACGGGGCCCTGTCTCGAACCTCTGCTTGCAGGGAGAGGAACCGGCTCCCCACCCATACTTCTACGCTCTGCTTTCCCGGGTCCTGGCTCTGTGGGGAGTCCTGAAACCAAAGGAGAAAAGGTTTCTGTTCTCAGAGGGCACAGCTGAGCCTACCTAGTGGCTCACCACTCAGACTCCGCCAGCTCTGAAAGAAGTAAACAAATCGTTCTGTTGGACACAGAGGCAGATCTAAGTGACCGACCGTGGGGAGCAATTTGAGGAGGGCTTAGAGAGAATATTTGAGCTAAGCTGAGAAGGAGAAGTGGGTGTTGGCAGAGGAGACAGGCCTCTCAGGGAGAGATCCTTGTGGCTGAAGCTGTGGGCGCGGCAAGCAGGACCAGGGGCAGAAGGAAGAGGGCTGGGGTGCAGCACAGAGCGAGCTAGGAGGTGCGGAGAGCCAGCTAGGAGGTACACACGCTGACCGGACACTGGGCAAGTGTTGGGGTGCAATGCGGAGCCACTCAGCCCTGCGTCTTCATGAGGTGGGGAAGCGCAGGGCATTTGGATCTCTCAGCTGACAGGCTCAGAAATTGTTTTGAGCAGATAGATCTACAAATAGCTTGAGGGGTGTATCTGACCTTTTCCTGTAAGTGATACACCCATGTGGCAATGTGTATTTTTTAAAATACCTAACTTGCTACTTAGACGTCTCCTGCATGTCTCCATGTGCATGTACATAGTCACCCAGCTGGAGGCCAAATGTTTAGGGTGCAGAACATCCTTCCAAATTCATGTCAGAGCACAATTGCTCTGAGCCACTTTCTCTTCATTTTCATCAGTTAAATTTTAGTTTTCCTCAAAAATAAACTTTGTACTATGAAAGTATTAAGATTGATTTAGAAAAAAGTTTCAGCCCACATGGTTTCTGACAATTTCAACTTAATATAAAGTGGTAAATGGAACAGGTTCTTCTGTCAACCTGTTGGCCTAACTGAATCCTTGGGGAATCTTTTGCTTGTTTTCCGCTGCACAAATATTTCATGTTTTAATGTGAGAAAGATCAAGGAAGTCACGAAGGGGGACACAATGAACCCCCCTTCCCCACTCTACTGTATGGAAGCACCGTAACGTGTACATTAGTGCTGTGTGCATTTTAACAATTTGAGAGAAAACTTAGCCTGTATGTAAATAAGATTCCATTCCTAGAGTATCGTCCCACCTGTTGGTCCTCTGATTCCTGCAGATGTTCCTTTAGGAATAAATCAGATCCGTGAACACTTTAGGCATCACTGGGAAAAATGTGTCACCCTGTGCAGTGCGCTGCGGAAAGTGGCATCCTGGCCACATCCGTCATGTCATCTCTGTAAGGACCCCTTGTGCTAAAGGAATCATGACAATCCAGGGAGGTGGACACAAAACCTCAATTGTCGTATTTTTCCCCAATGCTGATTGATAAATGTTTAACTGAGTTCATCAAGTTCTAGCAATTAAGGAAATGATTATTTTTAAGTAAGAAACAGGGACAGAAAGGTGGTTCTTTGTGGCAGTGTTATTTCTAAAGTAAGAAGATGAGAGCCCTTCTAGCCTCAGACCCTTTGTGTTTGGTGATGTGTCTTCACTAAGTTCACAGCTCCGGGTCTAGGGAGGCCCTCCCTGCTGGGACCCATGGACTAACGCGCCTCTCTAGCACGTCACGGCCACGCCGGCTCAGGTCTCGGTGTTGACCAGGGAAGGGGTGGCTGATGTAATTTAGTAGACCACGCTGGGGAAAACAGGAATAAAACTCGACTCTGAAAGAGGTTGAAATCATTTTTCTCTTTTTTGAATTATTAAAAGGCTGAGATGTTAAAGACATTGAGGATCATGCATAATGCAATTCAAAGAACACTCCTCCAGAGCAACATGAAATGTCTGCCCATGAGCCGGCAGGCAGGCGAGGCCGTGTGTGTAGAAATGCTGCAGAAACCGAAACGCACATTACTCTGCCCCATGAGCTTGTTGTTACTCAGATCATAAAACTGCAACTTCATTTCCTGTCTCAACAGATTCCCTGTGTTATGATGGTTAAACATTGTATAGGTGTAAAAAGACTGTAACGTGATCTTTAATGGATCAACTGTGTGTCTCTGGGAGATGCTCTTCATTTCAGAATCTAAGAAGCCTGGTTGTTTATATTCATTAGCTTAATTTAGCTCCTTCTCTCTGAAAAATATAAGGTGCCCTTGAGAGTTACTGGGTGTAACAGGCACGCAGTGCCTCTTAAACCAGAAGAAAGAGGCAGGAGAGGAGAAAATGAGAAATGCAAATGAGGCCAGGTGATGCTACAAACATGCATTGCTTCTCAAAGTTTAGGGAACTAGACCATTTTTGAGATGGGTGCTGGCCCATCAGTAAGACCAGCAGGACGATCAATGGCGAACACCAGGTATCTGATCCTTCGGACTTTGGGAAACCGACTCTCTCCAAGTGGGGATGATTTCCCTGACAATATCACTGGTCTCCCAAGAATTCGAACCTGGTCTTGACTCTCTCAAATGCCAAACTTCCTAGAAACGCCATAGTGTTTTCTCAGCCTTTCATTCCACTCTTCCATTCAGTCCCTTCCCTTCCCAGCAGTTCGCCCCGGTTCTGGCCGCCTGCTGTCTGGCTGCTTCTCCGTCGGCTTTCTCTGCCTGCGCATCCCGCCTTCCACGCTGCGTTTTCAGAAGCCCATCTCCCTGCCTCCCTGCCTCCGGACCTCAGGCCTTCCCCCTTCCAGCCTCTTCCTTTGCTCTCGGCGCTGTGTTCTCCGCAGTGCTTCTCCTTTCTGCCATCAGTTTCACTCTGCTTCCGGTTTCCTGATGAGCTGTCCCCTCGACGCCTCCTCAGCTGGGGCCCCCATCCTCTCCATGCTTTACATCACAAAGGGGGTCTGTCTTCTTGGCCATCCTCCGTTCCCCATCCTCCGAGGCAAGGAACCCTTTGCACACTCTTGATCCAGCCCTTCTCTGTGCCAGGATCCCCGCCTGAAAGCATCAGGTCTGTTTGCCCAGCCCTGGGACTCTTGTGTCTGGGGCCAAGGACCAGGGCTACTTATACAGAATCCTCAGACACCCCAAACAAGTACAGGCATCCTTCTCTCACTCCTGAGGGAGGGGGAGAGAGAGAGAGAAAGGGGGAGAATGAATGAGAATGAAAGATCATCAGACCGACCAGCACTTTCGCTTTGGACTTCCTGCCCCCAGAGCTGAGAGAAGGTTTTTTGTGGAAGCCGCCCAGTCCGTGGTGTTCAGTGCAACAGGCCAAGCTCACCCAATAGGCACCTCAGAGCCTCTGACCCCCAGCTAGTCCCCCGGTGACACCACAGGCTGCAGTTTCACGTCCCACTGTCCGTCCCAGGAAAACAGTGGCGTTTCCAGTCCCCCTGTCGGAGACTCTGAGCTGAAATCACTTCTGGTCTTACTTCTCCTTAGAATATTCTAAAGACCAAGTGCATGTGTTGTCAAATTACTCGTGGCCCGAGGGGAAACACTAGGAGTTGCTTTGTATTGTCAGGGACACGCATCCTACACTTGGAGGTTTGCTAAGTTGTGTTTGCTGTTTGGAAGTTTAGTTTTTGAATTTTTTTTTTGTTTTTTTTGTTTTGCCACATATGAATAAGAATGGTAAACACTGAGTGCTACCATAGGCAGTAACAAAACAGTTTATGTCAGAATATTTGCCACATTTTCCAAATCTTGATTAAAGTTGCTGTAAACAGGGAGAATTGTCTGTAGCCGGTTCTGTCCTCATGATTAAAGAGAAAAAGCTTTGGGCCCGGTGCTGGAGACAGACGGCCTTCAGTGGAAACAAGTTGTTGAAACAAAATGAAATTCACATTTAAAAAAACACATATACGTTAATGATTTGGTTTTCTGCTTGATGAAGCGTTGCAGAAAGGGGACTGGTGTGTGAGCCTTGTATTTTTGAAAATGAATTTTAATACCAGTTGAAAGTGCCATCAAAGGAGGTCTAGCTTTTTCCAAGCAGAACCATACTTTATTCCTAATCCATTTCAATCCACTCCAACCAATTAAACCTGGCGAGAGATGAGGCCACCTCATTAGTCATTAAACAGCACAGCCCATGGATCTAAAATTTAATGAATCTTACCTCTGGGATAGGCTGCCAACCTCTAATCACAGTTTAATTCATAAACACTCATCATATCTTGCAAACTTGCATATGTGTCCTTGAACGTGATTGGCAGAATTTTAAATCTGAATCAAAATACAAACTTAACAATTTTCCTATTTTGTTTAGAACAGTAAGACTGAACCCCTAAAATCCATTAGAATTTAATAATTCTGGCCCTCTCTAAAATTACAGAACAATATCCTTGAGTTTTCTTTCAGTTAAATCGGAGTGAAGCACAACTTAGTGTAATGTTTTGTTTTTTGAAGTTTAGCTCAACTATGGATAGGTTAAGAAAATAGCTATTTCTCACCATTACGGAGAGGATTTGGTTTCTAATGGCAAACCAAATATTCAAAGCTGTTTTTACAACCTCAGCAAGCTTCTGAAGGGCTTCAAGAGGAGAGCTGTCCTCGATGGAGAAAGGTCCCAGCCAACCTTCTGGGGCTGGTGCCTTGTGCTGTGTGAATGCAAAAGATTTCCAACTCCAGCCAACCGTTTGTGCAGAGCGCTTGAAGTCTAACGTGGCTCACTGCTGAGTACAAAGCGTCAAATGGGATCGGGCAGGCAACGCAAATGCAATTTTAAAACAAAACGCTTAGCGGGACTCTCTCAGGTACTAGCATCTTAGATGTTAGAAAAAGAAAAGGTCATCTCTTCTGATGAATCTTCTGTTTGCAAATTAGCCATCACAGATACTTTTCAAAGGTGTTCCTCTGTCCTTTCTGGAAACCCGACTGGGGAGGTGACTAAACTGTGTTTTTGACAATATTCAACTTAATACAACAAATAAAGGTTGCTCCTGCTCTGGGTGAAAACATGTGTGGCAACGGATTATCTTTTGAGGTGTATCCAGGTGTCTTTGGGCAACACTGACCTGTTACTAGAGAGTACTAAAAATTAAATAAAGGGTGATGGACTTCAGAGGGGCCCTCAGTTTACTCTACCAATATTCCATAGGGAATGTAGCAAATAAAAAACCAGGGATTAAGAGGCACGACCAGTTTTAATCAATGGAAAAGTGGGAATGGGCATGACAGAGAGCTGCTGTACCTATTATATGCTCAACTGTAAAAAATGCCCCTCATATTTATTCTAGTAACTGGTGAAAGGAAAAGAATCACTTTCCATTCGTTTAGGCAGTGCTGATGAAGTGTCTGCTGTGTGCTTGGATCTGTGCTGGGACGGGGGTACCGTCCGTTGTCGGGGATCACTCACGTTCAGCCTCGTAGGGCGGGAACCGGCCGCACCTCTCCAGGACGCCCCAGTGCAGACGCTCCTCTCTCCTCTTTGCCAGGCCCCTCCTGCCCAGGTGGAGCTGCTGATGAGAGGAGGTCACAGTGACGGTAGGGCAGCCTGCCTGGGAATCTTCTCTCCGCTGACAGTCTGCCCACCGCTCCTTCCGTGGTCACACTTCTTATCCAGGGCCCTGAGGACATTGGGGGACAGCTGGTGTGTGCTGGACGGCTGTGTCGAGCATTGTAGGGTTCCAGAGCATCCCTGGATGCCGGCTGCACTCCCTCCCGTGACAGCCAGGAAGGTCTCTGGAAGTTGCCCTGTGTCTTCTGGGGGACAACCTGCCCCAGGGCAGGACCCTGGTGTGGAAATGGGGCACTGAGAACGTCCTCACATGCACCAAGGGAGGTGTTGGAGCACAGAGAGGGTGTGGGTGGGGAGGACGGCGGGTGAGTGGGCAGCCGGAAGGCAGCTGGCCTCTCAGTCTTTCTTCCTGTCTTCCTGCTCTGGGCTTGGATTTTTCATGTCTTTGCACAGTGAACAAATTGGGCGAGGCCCCTCTGGGGCAGTATGAGAGTGTTCGTCAGCGTCTGTCTTGGCCAAGTGGCACCCCGTCCATGCTCCAGCCTAGTAATTAAGACAGTGGATAATAGGAAAAGTCCCATCTTCTCCTGTTCCCAGACACCTGTGTCCTTTTCTTCTCTGATACAGGAATGCAAGACATTTGCAGTATACACTATTTCAGGTATAAAGGCACCTATTATTTTGCTAGGCCGCCTTCACACAAAGTACCACCGCCTGGGGCGGCTTAGACAAGAGATGTACTGCCTCACGGTTCTCAAGGCTAAAAGCCCAAGGTGCAGGCGTTGGTAGGGTCCGTTCCTTCTGAGGCCGGCAGGGAGATCTGCTCCATGGGGACCCTCTAGCCTCTGCTGTCTGGCAGTCTGCGGCAGTCCTTGCCTCGTGGAAACGTCACTGCCATCTGTGTTTCCGTCTGCATGTAGCATTGTGCCTGTGTCCCCTCACACCGTCTTCCACTGTGGGTATCTGTGTCATGCCCAAGTCTCCCCTTTTAGTAAGGACTGCATCCCTTCTGCGTGAGGGCTCACCCTGATGACTGCAGTTCAGCTCCATAACTTCTATAAAGACTCAGGCTCCAAATACAGCTGGCTTCTCAGCTCCCGGGGCTTAGGGCTCTTTCCGGGGCGAACCGTTTAACCTGCAACAGTCACCAGGAGAGACAGGCAATACTGTACGGAGATGTAATTATACGAAGTAATGGGAGAAGGGAAAGAGGGAAAAATAGCTATATAGGTCATGTCTAATGAATAGGCTTGGGGAGGGAGAGACAAAGAAAAGTGCTTGTGTTCAGAGTAACACTAATTAGTGACCCTGAGAGGACTGGCGTATCAGTACTGTGGAAAGAGGCCGGGCACCTAGCTGCCCGAGGGGCACTTAGTCAGACAGAAATGAGAAAGTCAGTGAATTTTCCTACTATTTCCAATGCTATCCTGGGGCTACAGATTCAAATTTACTGATAAACTCAATTACAAAGGAAATACTTAGCTGACTTTATATGAATCAGTACTGAGGCGCAGATGGCATTGAAATATTTTGCCTTACATGCATAAAGGAAACATGAATTTGATATTTAATAAAAATTACTGTTTCCCTTAAAAAGAACAAAGCTGTTCCCATTTCTTTTCCCAAAGAAGAAAGTAAATCAAGTTGTTTATTTCTAATTAGGCTGAAAGTACGGTGAAATGTTTTCAAGGTAGCCAGAAAATTGTTTCAGTAAATTCAGCGACTTATCAAGATTCGTGTATTCATTTCAGGTTCCTGTGTAATTTAAGGCTGCTAATTTATACTATACAATGTATTTTAGTTGTAATTTTACTTTTAGAATTAAGAAGTTAATTTTGGGCACTGAAATGTTATCATGAATTACATTTTGTCCTTAAGTCAGAAAATTATGAGTATGTTTTCCTATATATTTTTACCAACTTATCATTTAGATGGGTAAATGATAAAATACACTAATTAAGTGTATGGTTCTAAATATAATTCCTGTAACAAAACATTCCAAAATGCTCAGAGGATGAAAAATTATTGATAACTCATATTCTTCACAGAGAGATATTACATGTTCATATTCAATGCAGGAGGCTCAGGCTTATCTATGTCTTATGAATGGGAAATTTCATAAGGGTACTCTATTGAGTTCAGCCATTTCAGCATGCTGTCAAAGGGTTGCTCTTTCTCGGTACATTAGTAAGAATTGACATGATTAGGTAAATGGTGCAACCTTAAGCATGATGTAAGGACAAGGTCAGTTGTCTGTGTGACTACTTGGTATTAGGTCCCCTGTGTGGTCCACTCATTACTTACCTTCATCTCATTTGCTCTCCATTTTCTTTATGTTAAAGAGTTTAGGCATCTTACTACCATCCTGCTGACCTGTGTGCACGAAGCAGATAGGTCTGCTAACAGAAGCAGGTTAGCACAAAGGTAGTGCTAGCCTCTTAGTCAATCCCAAGACCTTCACGTGCAACCCAGACCAGGTATGTGAGATGAGGCCACGTGGGTGAGTTACTGATCTCTAACCCAGACCAGGTATGTGAGATGAGGCCACGTGGGTGAGTTACTGATCTCTAACCCAGACCAGGTATGTGAGATGAGGCCACGTGGGTGAGTTACTGATCTCTAACCCAGACCAGGTATGTGAGATGAGGCCACGTGGGTGAGTTACTGATCTCTAACCCAGACCAGGTATGTGAGATGAGGCCACGTGGGTGAGTTACTGATCTCTAACCCAGACCAGGTATGTGAGATGAGCCCACGTGGGTGAATTACTGATCTCTAACCGAGACCAGGTATGTGAGATGAGGCCACGTGGGTGAGTGACGAATCCTCCTTTAGGTCTTCCTCCAGAGGGCTGGTAGCCCTTTAGCTGGGTGTCTGGAAACTGCAAAAAGGAGACTATCTTGCATCTTAGGTTTTACAAACGCTACTTCTGAGCTGAGTCTAACCTCTGAGTCCCAGAATGCAAATGACTCTCATCAGGATGGGGGATTCTGGGAGTCAGGTAAAAATAGAATTTGGTGGGCAGGGAGCCCAGCATATCTGAAAACCCATCCTGTCATCATTTCCCCAAGACCCGAGTGCACAGCTGAAACAAAAGCAGTTGGCAAGTGGGAGAATCCCCACCTGTGGGTCCCTGAGCCACAGAGGGAAGATGCGTCTGACAGGAAGACTCACGTGGAAGCTTCTAGAACCAGCTTCCCCACTAAAACATGGAAACAAGCTTCAGATTGCATTCCTGGGGAGGACGGCAGAGGTGAGTGCCGGCCTCAGAGCTCAGGAGTTTTATTGTTCTCTGTAGCAGCCCAGCCGACTCACCTTTCGAGGTGTGTAGTGGGTGGATGGGAGGTGGAGAATGATGTGGGCCCGTAAACTCAACACGGCGCTGATTCCATCTGCAGCTTTTATTCACGTGTCATCTTATTATTTGGACAAATACCGAACAGCCTGGCCACAGATACGCGGTTAAAAATCTGCCCATTCTTGACCTGTTTATTCTCCCAGTATCCATTCTCTTCTGGCTACTTTTTCCTATAAACCTAGCCAAGTTTTAGCAAGCATACGGGCATCCAGTGAGACCCCGCATTGTGCCCACCCCTTTGCGGCTGGATACGTAGTGGTACTAACTTGAGGGCAGTGGAGTGTGAATGGTGGTCACACAAGCAGTTTGTGCCTCCCGTCCCTGAGAGGGGCACACAGATGCCTTCCATTGTTTCTTCCTTCCTTGGCTTAGCGGAGTTGGCACACGGAGCAGGAGACCTCAGCCCAGAGATGTTAAGGCAGGTGTTGAGGATGGCAGAGCTGTGCTTCTGGCCGTCGTCCATGCACCCATCTCTCGGCGATGGCACGAGAGAGACACGAGCATCCATCCTGTTTGAACCATTGTACTTCTCGTCTTTGTTTCACAGTACTTACATCAGTTCCCAAATGATACAGAATGTAACCCTGTCTGTCCACTTATCTTTCATGCTCCACACTGAGTTTAGGATATCTGTCCGACCCCACAGGCTGGTATTCTCTTGCCCACTCAAAGTCCACAGTGGGAGTGCTTGGGTCTCTCTATCTCAGTGCAAACCCAGTGCCCTCCCTCCCGAGAGGACAGCTCTCATGCACGTGTGTGTGCGTGCAACACAATTCCCTGATTATTTAGATACTCTCAAGTTTGACATGTGAATGTCTTACTGTTAAGAATGTTCTTCAGAAAGGAAGGTGAGCAACTTTCCCTGGGAGAAACCTGACAAACAGTTCATCAGCCTACTGATCAAGGGTCGGCATCAACCGTGATAAGCCCTGGTGACAGCATGTAATAACCTCTGCATGACATGATGAGACGGGCCCTTCACTTCCGTGGTCTTCCCCACAAATACCTGTAACACCGATCAAAGCATGAGAAAACCATTAGAAAAAACAGAGTTGAAGGATATTGTATAAAATGCCAGACCAACCTCCTGCAAAGCTGTCAAAGTCATCAAAAACAGGGAAAGTCTGAGAAACCGTGGTAGTATAAAGGACACCAAGAAGATATAACTACTAAATATAATGTGAGATCCTGGATGGGATCCTGGAGCAAAAAACAGACATTAGGAAAACTAAGGAAATGCAGATGAAGAACAGACTTTAGTTAATAATAACATATCAATATTAGTTCGCCAGTTGTTATCCATGAGGCACCCTAATGTAAGGTGTTAACAGTAGGGGAATTGGGTGTGGATATCTAAGAACTCTCCAATCTTCTTACCACTTTGCTGTAAACCTGAAACTGTCCCATAATAACCTATAAAACTATCCTATAATAAGGTTTACTAAGTGTTTAAAAAATGCCCTTCGGTATATTTTCTGTCTTGCGTAGAGGTGATTTCTTTCAGTGTAACCGTGAAGTTCAGCAGGAGGTAAGACAGTGAATGTGGAGCGCCCTAGCTGTAAAGGGGAGTAGTGGCTGCCAGTTGTGGGAGAGGTTTTGTTTTTCTTTATTTTTAAAATGAGCATGTGTAAATATGGGTAGAAAGAAGGCATGAGACGGAGAGGAGAAAAATTCTGGGAGGAGAGTAGATAACAGACTTCGTATCCTGGGAAGTCACTAGTCAGTGGGAACCAGGAGGCAGGTAGACAAGAAGAACACCTTTGCGATCACAACGGGAGGAGGGGAAGGGAAGATTGTCTGTGTCACAGGTAAAAATGCTAGTTCCATGTTAAGTGCCAAGCTGAGCACATGTATTTTCTCTCTGTACAGAAAAGTACATAGTTTGGCAGAGAATGAGGGGAACAGCCATAGGATCTAAGGTTCAGGCATAAAAAAAAATATGTACAAAGATAAGAAAAATGCGAGAAATGTAAGGATCTAGTAAGTCTCCAAGAAACAAGAATCAAAGGCTGGGATACCACAAGGAACTCTCCCCAGTTTTTATTTGCCCATATGTTGTATTTTTCTCTCTCAGTGTTGCTTTGATTTGACACATCAGCCTCTTCCCCCTCTCAGGAAACACAGCCAGCAGGTTCTGCACCCGTTCGTGGATTCCCAGGAGAGAGGTGGCAGTGCCCTTACTGACGTGGGGACACGGAACACTAGTGAAGAACGACAGCTCTGCGGCCGGCCTGTCCAGTTTGAGTCTTTGATGTAATTTTAGGCAGGAACTGTTTCCCAGTTTTCTCCTCTGTCAGCTGAAGATGGGACATGTCCCCAAGAACTGTGAATATTAAACACAAAACACCTAGGCCAGTATTGACACAAGGATCAATGCACAACTGGGATTTCGGTGTGAGGGTGTATGTAAAACACGGGACCTCGAGCATTAAAGCCCTTGCTGGATTCCCGAAGAAACAGGAGCTAGGTGGATAACGCCAGGGAGAAGGTGAGGGGTGAGGAGCTGCAGGTGGAGGAACTTTGAGAGGCCGCGAGCTAGTGTGGCACGGTGCCCATGGCCAGAGGGAGAGGACTCGGCTATGGTGAAGGAATCCCCATGGACAACGAGAACGGTAGGAAAGATGGGGGTCTAGGAAGCAGTCTGTGTTTGGGAGCATCCTTGGGACGGATGATCAAACAGCAAAGTCATCATGGTGTATTAGTCTGTAAAGAAAAGGGTTAATAAAACGCGGAAAGGTGGCAAAGGGAACAGTGCTCTGGGCATCATGAAAGGGCCCTGGACTGGCAAACAACAGGAGGGTAGGGAAGGGTGGGCAGTCAGCAGCTGGTAGCCAGTGAGGAGAGATCATACCACCGAGCTTCTGGAACTGTCGCCAGTAGAGCGCTCACAGGTCTTCACAGAGCTTAAAAGAAGTGAAACGCACTGTAGCACCACGGCAAAGTAAATTCGTTTTTTGGAAACTGGTCTGGTTCCAGATTGCCGTCAAACTAAAACACAAACCTGCTTACTCCTCAGAAGGTGTAATGTATGACTTCGTGTATGGTATGAGATGTATTTTGTCTGGCAAGAAACGTGAACAGCGGTTGAGGATTTCTGATCATTGGTGTATTGGATTTGAAGGTCAGGGTACTCGTTATCCTTTGAATGCTTGATTATGCCTTTGAATAGTGTCCTAATTCAGAGAGGCCTCATGCTCTTTGTCCTCGGCACTGAATTTCCCACTGTGGAAGATGCCAACCATCAGGAAAAGAGCTTATTTTCTATGGATTAGATGTAGAAAGATGTAGAAAAGCTAAATGGTTATAATTGAATTGTGGCTCTTTTGTGAGTTTAGTTACCATATTGCAGGTCCAATGTGATAAAATCTGAATCCTGCACTAAGTTGTGGCTTCAACATTCACATGTCATTTGACATTTTTAATCTTTCATCATATTCTCAGTTGTTTCTTTGAGATAACTGTGAACTTGGCCTTAGCACAACCATTTTTTTTTTCCTTTTCTTCATCTTTTTAAAAACTTTAACCAAATGTGGCTCTCCTTTAAGGGACATTTATGTCAAAAGTTTTGAAGGATACTGGTGTAACTCATCTAGCTGCTCTGGAATTCAAATTGAGCGTGTATTTTGACTGGACGTGGCACTCAAGGAAAAACCTATGTTGCCACAGTTAGCGGAGCTATTACACAATATAATTGATTCAAGATCAGGTCTTTAGAAACTTAACTCGTAACTACTAATATCATAGATAATGTTGATAACACTGGCATTGAAAATCCTTTTCCAACTAATGGAATATAACCACAGAAAACAGAATCAGAGAGTTAGTTTATTTTTCAAGGTCATTTAATAACCCTTATTGAATTATCTTAAAATTCTAAGCAAATGGCGCCTAGATTTTGCTGGGGGCTCCAACTTTGAAAGTGTGTGGGAAGTTGCTTTTATTTCTCCAGTGAGAGAATGGGACTAAGGACCCCAGAGGAGCTGGAAAATCTGACATCTGCCAGGGGCTTAGAGGCGAGGCAGTTGACAAGTTGACCTCTGGTTCTTTGTCCATCATGTGAGTCTAGAATTTCTATAAAAAGGCCATGTGATCTGGATACCCCAGTACTTGTTGAAGAAATGTGACTTCCAGTCTTCGGCTACTATTGACTTTGGGGCTATTCCGGGACAAGCTGTTAAGCCTGTGTGAGGGCATGAGCCCCTCACTGTCGGGTGAGGGAGGTGGGTAACGATTACTTACACTTCAGAGCCATTGATACAGTAATTTGTGATGGGTAACAGTTAGATTATAAAATGCAAAGGAAGGTCCTAATTCAGCAACAAATATTCAGCCACTTTATGGTGCTATTTTTTAAGCAGAGGAAATTGATACAGCTGAGGTGAAGAGTAGTTTTGGCTTCACTAGGGGTTCTCAGCTTATGATCTTGGAACAAGCCACATCAGCATGGCTAGGGAAGTCGTCAGAAATACGTACACTCAGTCCTCTCCCCAGACCTACTACTGAATTGGCACCTCTACAGGTGAAGCCCAGCTATGAATCCATTACTAAACGTCCAGGGATTCTGACGCAAGTTCTAGCTGGAGATCCAAAGCTCTAGACCAGAGGTCAGCAAGCTTCTGTACAGGGCCAGATACGAAATATGATAGGCTTGCCGACAATGTGGTCTGCATCTCAGCTACTCAACTGCTGTTTTACCCTGAAAGTGTCCAGAAACAGTGAAACGTGAGTAGATGTGGCTGGGTTCCAGTGAAACTGTATTTATAAGAGAAGGTAGCTCGGTCTGGTCAGCAGGATATAGTCTGCTGACCCCCAGTGAAAACCTCTCTTCCTAGTTTTACACCAGTTGGGCTTGTTTTTGGTGAGTTGATTTGAAAGCATTTATCCATGTACATGTTTTTTTTTTAATGCTTCTCTTTATTCAAAATATATATCCTTTCCTGAGTGCCAATTTAAAATATGATTTTTCATTATTGGAATTTGGAAGACTTTTATGTGTAAACAGAAAAGGAGATGCTTAGGGATAAAATTAATTTAGAGAACATATAATTCAATTTAAAATGTTGATGTGGTAGTTGAATTCATCACTGATACATCATGAACAAAATCTTATATCAGATCCTACTTACGGTGGAACATTTATTGGGTGTCACAATTGATGCATTACAGTAAATGAATTTTAACATCTCTGTGCCTGGGAGACCTTCATATAGATCACTGCCCTGACCCCACAGCTAATAAATGAGTGCCATCAATCATCCAAGAAGTCAGACACTGGGGGGCTATGTCAACAGAAAAGCACTACTGTAGATGTTCCCAGCCACACAGATGCTTGGCGTCTGGCAATTTGGACTTAGAGAATATATCAGTCAAAACTGTAATTGGTTATACAATGTCACATGACTCGTTTTACACTATTTTCATATTGCAGCCTTGTGCCTTGATATATGTCATTTCTCAGTCATGGTAAAGCCTGTTCAGGAATACTATGCCTTTCAAAACTGCCTGTTTAGCACACTGTTTTAAATTGGTGCTATAGATGTCTTTTTGAGTTTAGATAAATGTGCTTATTGCTAAGTCCCACCGGCTGCCACAAAGGTCCAGGAAGCACCATCTAAGTGACTCTGAGTGTTTTCAGGTTTTTCTCTGTAAGCTTTTTGGAATGAGTTTGATGGACTTGCCTGCTTTTTCTAGCCCCAGCAGTCTGGCCATGTCTTCCCTCCCCGGTCATTCCCCTTGGGCTGTAATACTGTTTAGCCAAACATAAGAGCACCCACACAGGTAGCTCATGCTCATGGTTTCCCAAAATGCTTTGGTAGAGGGAAGTGTTCTCAATGTACGCAATTTAATCTACAAACATAATTTAATAATATGCCATGTGTAAAATTAGGGAACTATTTGCATATACACATATGTAACATAGGGTAAATATAAACTATTTTGTATTCCCTTACATATCTTAAAATTAAAGATAGTAGGAAATACATTAAGTGCAATCATGTAATTTATTAATAAAAGAAAATTATTTCCTACTCTTCTCTAAATTTACAGAACCCAGGATTATTATCAAATAGATTTGGGATGTCATATAACACCAACATAGTCCTTTACTAAGAAGAAAAACCACCATAAATATTGGCTGAGACATTGCGTGACTGAATGGATTAATGAATGAATCAGTTACGAAGCCAGTAGCTGAATTTAGGAGAGATTCCTTAGTTTAGGGAAATTGTTAAAATGTGCTTTAACAAAACAGCTCCATGTAACTGCCCCTAAATGACAGATGATTGTCCTATGTCCAACTGTGAAAATGTACGTAATTAATTTATACTACATGTACATTTCTATTATTTTTCTGATGGTGAGTTTAGCCATTTTATATTGTATCTTTTTTAAAATTACTATAAAAGCCTGTTCGTTTCTGCAGCACTGAAACAGAAAAATCATTATTCATTTCTACTGCAATTTGAAAATTTGCAATTTTCAAATTTGCAGTTTTCAAACTGCATTTTGGAAAACTGTTATTTTGGAAAATTTTAACCATGTTCTTAGAGTTTTTTTTTTTTTCTGAATTTGACTGTGTTTTACCTATTTTTAATGTGTGCTTGTATATACTTCTTGCTTGCCAGTGTTTTTGCGTTCTTAAAATTGATTTAGAAATGGCATAGCCCATAGACGCCTCAGTTATTCATTAAGAAGGACTCTGATAGCCTCTTGTGGGCTGAGCAAAGTGTGAAGCGCAGCTGAGAGTGAGCTGGTAAGAGAGACCTTGCATTCTGGAACTGGAGAAAATGAGAAAGCCCTGCAATGGGGATGCCATGTGAGAAGTGACATGAGAAGCAGACGTCCAGCAAATGCACTGAATAATTAAAATATTGCAAATAACCCTTGTATATTCTTGACACAGGTAAAAATTGCTGCAAGCCCTTAGGAGAAATATCTGGCAATATCTAGCAGTATTAAAAATATATTATTTGATAGTGATACTTGAGCTGGCTATACCATTCCTGAGAATTTCTCCTATAGATATACTCATGCATGTGTGGTAGGCCATATGTACAATTTTAGTTATGGCTGACACATTTATAGCTAAGGATTCCAGGCAGCCTCAGTGTCCCTCAGAAGAAGAAGCATTAATTAAAATATGGCATGCCCCCATGACAGGAATGCCACCGTAACATAAGGATAAGAAACATTTCAACATATGATATTAAGTAAAAAAAAAGTAGGTTGCAAATCCATGTCTATGCTATTCTATATGTTATGCAAGTAAGGGGAACCCTAGAGTATCTCCATCTCTGGTCCAACGAACATCTGGTCTTGTAGAGCAGCCAGAGAACGGGGCACAGTGAAAGCTCAGGAAAAGGAGACAGTGGGCTGAATTACCCTCCAGTTCTCATAGAGAAACCAAAGGAGAGAATCGGTGGATATTAAAATAAGAAAACTATTCTAAAAGAAAATAAAAATGGCTTCTTTGAATATATTTGCTGATGGCTTCCGGGACCATCAAGAATCTCTGGAAGACAAAGTCATGAACAGCAGTTTTGCAGGCTTAAAAGACCACCTGACATCTTTGTGGGATTTGTTGTTCATCTTCAATATTAACATGCCTGGGTAAACTAGAGAATGAAGTCAGTAAACATAGTTGAATATCTTTCCTCCAGGCACCGAGAGAGCCTCCATTTATTCCAGCTACATTTCCATTGCAGAATTCTGAAATCCAATGGGTAGACAGTCTATGCACTGGATGGAAATTTATTTGAATAGTAATAATAACTACAAGTATTGAATAAAAACCAAATTACAAACACTGTACTCAACAGATATAGAGCTATGTATCCATGTATTAGGTAATCCTTGCAACAGAGGGGAGACATGGGAATTATTTTTACCATTCTTCAAAAAAATAAAGTATGGTGTCATATTTCAAATAAAAACACTGAAGTGTTTGGGGCCTATGGAACAGTTGCATGAAGTTATAAATCAATTAGGCAAAAGGGTTGACATCTCACTGTAACTTTCTCTTAACCACCACTGTGTACCTTCCCAGGGATGCAAAAGAAATGAAATTAAGGAAGAGAAATACCAATCAGTGAAATTGGGCAAGGGAAGAATAAATGTACTCATCATAAGGTCTCCCTGTATATCAGGCAGTACTCTGCAGTATATAAATGAGGTCTACCTCCATTACTGGTTCACCAAGTAGGGTAATTCATTTTGCATTTCTCTGAGGGTTTTGCAAAAGAAAAAATTGTGAGTTCTCCTCGTGAATAGAGATCAGAAGGTTCTTCACAAATGGGTGTGTGTATTTAAGAAGAGATGTTCATAAATCACATTGATGCAGGTACTACGTATCAGCACACACACTCTACAACATTGGCACCTGCAATTTTTCAAATTAAAAGGATATGTTTTGTGCATGTACGTAAAGAATACAACACGTTGCCTATTTCAATTTCATGCATTTCATTTGATAAATAAATAAGTGGACACCCATCTATGATGGTGATAAAGAACAGAGGATGCAGATGAATGTCTGCAACATTGGAAGTCTTTGGCCACTGGGCGTCACAGTTTTACCCTGTGATGGTTAACCTTTCAACAGTATGTGAAGGGGTCCTATATTTCTGGAACCTAAATATTCAGTGTTACACGGGTTCGCACTGTGAGTGAGTGGTTTTCCTTACCTATACCACCATTCTTTTTTCAGTTTACTGTGCTATGTTTAAAACACATCATTGCTGTTGCTTTCTACCCAAAACTGGCTGATGAGGATTCAACCTTCAAATATTTAAGTGTCAAAGGATTGTGTTTGTCCTACTTAGGTTTTATTGTATCAAACTGAAGTCTGAAGAATTTGTACAGTGCATTCGTGCATGTGCTTCAGAATGTTTTTGAATAACTGCACAATTCCCACAGGATGTAGTACAGAGTACGATTCCCATAGTACATAGACCGATCATTAGACATAATCATCATACCTTAGTGTCCAGTTGTTCTCGTCCCTGCCTTGTGTGATGGCACAGCCCTGCGCATGTGATGGCAGATGTACTTCGAAGCTGTACCATTAGTTAGAGCCTGCGGTCAGGGTCCTGTCTGCCAAGATTGACGGAAGTGACCCGCGGTGACAATTAAAAACAGTTGCACTTGTTCAGTAACAGAAGTGCTACTGACCTCGAAAGGATAGAATGTGCCAGATGAGGCGACTTAGCCACATGCTCCGAGGACACCATGGAAAGTTCCTTATGCAGTACTGTATCGGCAGAATTGCAAAGGTGAGTCTGATGAAGTGGTTGACTCTTTTAGAAGTCAGTGTTTAAGCCCCGTGATGGCATGGTGTCATGACTCTCTGGTAAGAATTACTGGGGACGGCACAGCAGTAGGACGTATAAAAATGTGTGGGTAGATGGAGGGCCTGCTTTCTTGGAGTGAAAGGATGTTTTTCTATTCACATTGTCAACATGCAGCAAATGCTCAGTTCTCTCCAATCCATGTCCACCTTGCTTTGTGGGGATGGTGACATAGGAGAAACCAAAAATCAATGACACACTGGAGAGATGTTATTCTTGCTTACAACTTACAGTAGAAAAAATTTTTACGTGATAGAAAAACCAGGAAAAATGAGAAGCACCCATTAAATAGACATTTTTGGTGTACTTACTAGTCAGATGAAACTGAAGCTGCACTTCAAGAAAACCCGTCTCCTCTGGGAGCCCGCAAGCCAGCGGGGAGCCAGGCACAAAACCAGTCGGCACGAAACACGTCATTAGAAATGTGACACGTTCTGTTGGTAGACCTGTCCGGTTTCGGGTACAGAAAAGGTTTCCCTGCAGAACTGATGTGTGTCCGTCAGGCCAGAGGGGCCAGGGCTTGGAACAAGGGTGGTATGAGTTGTCCGGGGGCACTCCTGAGGGCAAGGTGCATGGGTGCTAGAGAAAGGGTGGTGAGGATTTATATGAGCTGCAGGTACAGCGTATGCTGAGTCCGCAGAAAAGATGGACGAGGCGATCCTGAGAATCCTAGCCGCGCCTCAAGGACAAGAGAGCGCGATTGAGAAGGGCCCTTAGGAGACTCTCTCAGTCATTTAGGGGAGAGAGGACGGCAGCCTGCTTGGGTCATGTTGGGTGGAGATGGAACAAATCACACAGGGCCGAGTGACACTTCGGAGTTGACATTGACAAGACACGGTTGTGATGTGTGACTCGGTGGTCAGAGGAAATCAGTGGGGGGCATCCCTCAAGAATCGTCTCCGGTGTCTGGTTTGCATAACCTGGTCAAGAAGGAGTGGACAGTACAAGAAGTCGAGTATCCAGAAAAAGTGTCGTGAGCTCCGTCTGGACATGGTGAGCTAAGTGGGGGTGTCTGGAGCTTTAGTGGAGATGAACAGTGAGTAGATACTGGTTTCTGGTCTGAATCTCAGTGATACGAGCTGGGGATGGTGCAATGGGTCATTTTCTGTGTCCACTCGGCTGGGCCATGGCACCTGGGGAGGTAGTCAGACATCACTTGGGATGTGTCTTGTGAGCGTGTTTTTGGCTGAAATTAACATGCAGATCGGGGGCTTTGAGGAAAACGGTTGCCGTCTGTGATATGGGTGGGCCTCATCCAATCAAATGAATGCCTGGCAGAATAAGACAGGCTTCTGAACAAGAGAAAATTCTGCCAGCAGGTGGGCTTCAGAATTAAACTACAGTGTCCGCTCTTTCTGGGTCTGCAGCCTGCGGGCCCACCTTGCAGCTGTTGGGCCCGCCAGCCTCTATAGTCACACTGAGCCGATTCCTCAAAATAAATCTCCTTCTAGATATACGCACATCCCATTTGTTCTGTTTCTCTGGACCAACCCTGACCAACCCACGTGGTGATTCTGATGTCACGGATGTAGTGAAGCTCCTTAGGTAGAAAGTACGGAGTGCGAAATCCCACTCTTTGCTCGCACAGCAAAGGCCTAGTGTGTGTTTGCTCAGCACTCCCACATTTCTCCCTTTATCACAGAAAAGTATTTGCACGCATCTCTTCTCGAAAGTGGATTTACGCATGCGGTTTCCTTCTAGTCTTGTGACTCCAGCATCCTGACAACTGCTGATTGGCCCAGGGGTCCGATCTGGGTGACAGTGGCTGAGTGTTCTCTGCGGGAAGGCGCAGACAGGAGCTCAGGAAGGACCTGCACTTGTGTTCCCATGTGTAGATTTGGAGATACGGGGCCTGGAAACTTGAAGGTGACACCCTTCTGGGCGACCGTATTCCCAACTATTGTCTCTCATATTTCTTCGAGAGAATAAAGGCTATGTGTGGAGAGAAGCAGAGACCCCTGTCCTTGTGAAGTGGAGAGAATGACAGCAAAATGGAAAAGAACATTTGAGTTTGGAGGGAGAACACAGAAAGCTTTCCAGATGTCAGGGATTTCAAGGAAACAGGGTATTTCAGACTGACAATAATGCTCTTGAGAAGTCAGAAAGGAAGGAGACCAGAAACTATCCATGGTGTTTGGAGGATGAAGATGCTGGTAACCTGAGCAGGGGCTATTTTTTGGAGTGACAGATTCATGTGAGAAGTAAGCTCAAAATGCAAAAGTGGAAACAATTATTACCGCACTTGTACGAGGAACTGATAAAGTGTAGCTGGAGAAGGAAGTCAGAGTGAAGGAGAACTTTCTTTTTCCTTATTATTTTCCTTTTCTCTTTCTGTTTTTTTCTTCCTTTCTCCCTTGCTCTCTCCTTCTCCTTCGCCCTTCCTCTCTTTCCTGCTGAGAAAGTAAAAGGGTTTTAAATGTTTTCATGAATACTCCTCTAGGAAAGGAAAGAGTAAAGATACAAACGTGTAGCAAGGAGCGTTATGTTCCTGGAAAGCAGGAGTTGGACCCGCAGAACCAGTGGACAGACTGCTCCGGGGAGGGAACAGGCAGTGAGCAGGTTTCTCCCCAGTCAGATGCTGTGTGCCTGGGGGTGGGAGGCTGGGGGCTCCTGTTTAGGGGGTGATGTCTCTCCGTGGTGGAGGTATTGTGTCCTCTACTGCGAACACGGAGTGAGGCACGATTGGATTTGGAGCGTGGTGAGCCTTTAAAGGAATAATTGTGAAAAGTGGATATTGAGTTGAACCAAGAAATGCATTACATTTTTCTGGATATTTTAAAATCCTGGTTGATTGTGGTGATCAATAATGCATTGTTGTCCATCTGGCATTTTCAGATGGTTTTTCCCAGTAAGGCTCTCCTCTCTGAGTGAAAGGAACAGCAGCAGACAGATCTGACGTGTGAACGTTTTGCTCATTGAATAACATAAAATGTGGAGCGAAGAGAGCTTAGCTTCTTGGCAAGGAAGTTATTAAAAAGGTTACCCTCTGCGGGGCCGTAAGTGGAGATGCAGACAAAAGAACATAACAAGGAGTATGGACGTCCAAAGGAGGGCAGGTGCCAGTGGATATTTGAGCTGGATGAGATTGAACTTTTCATTAGTGCAAGTAGTCAGTCAATCAGCAGGGATGGAAGGCGGTCTGAAGATGAGGTGCTTCGCTTGCTGTTCTGGAGAGGGAGTAATAATGGAAAATAAAATTAGGGCATAGATAACCACAGATGCCATCCAGGACAGGGCCAAGGTAGGAGAGAGATGCAAGGAGGGTGGATCAGAGGCGTGGACACGAGCAGGCTCGCAGTTTCCTAACGCACGGGGCCGAGCTTGGCTGTGAGACTCCCAGCCAGCATGGAGAGCCCTTCACCCATCAGTGTGTTCCACACAGGCTGTTTTTCACTGGGGGAGCGACCTTATGATCAATTAGGACCTCCCTCAAAGGTGCCGGAGGGGAAGTCATTGCAGCGGGGGGGCTCAGTTTTTGCAGGCTGGCAGTGAGTGGACTGGCACTGAGTGATTTCAACTTTTAGCAAAGCAGCTGATGACTTTGTCTTTAGGGAACTGTACCTTGAACTATGCTGACACATCCAAATTGTATCCTTCACCATCACGGCAGCCGAAAAGGTATGGAAAATACTGGGGAACGGCGTCACCAGCCTTGACTCCTGTGTGCAATTCGACAGATTTTTTTGTTTATTTCTTTTCTAGTATCTGTGTAGGTGACATAGAAAACACAAAGAGTATCTACAGCCTGGTGCTGTATTATTTCCTAGAGGAAATAAAATGTTTCATGTCAGCGCAGCAAGGGTGCTCCATTCCATCCCAGACTGAAGTAATGATCTGTCTCATGGAGGAAAACCGGGTAAATAATCGACTTTGCACAAATCTGGAATGATAGGAGGGTCTCCAGTTCCTCGAAGATAAGTGACTGTTGCCTTCCTGGCTGCTGTGTGTTCATACCCGTCACATTTCAGCCATTCTCACCTGCAGGGTGAGGGGGTGTGGGTCACGGACAACATACAGAGGTGGGTGTGTGCGAGGATGTTTATAGAGAAATCATCACCTTTACTTAACAAACTTCCTGACTGTGTGTCCCCCACCCCCCAAAATACAGCCGTAATAGCATTTTGTCACATAAAGGTTATTTTCAAAATACCTCATCTTAAAGTCTTGTCTTTATGTGCTGAAAACTATTGTCTCTGCCAAGGGTCTTGAAAGCATCATATGTGAGTTCTCTTCCTCTTTTTGAAGCTCCAGGCACCCGAACACAGTGGGGCGTCCGCTGAAGACTGAAAGTGTGTCATCCCACCGGTCATTAGAAATGAACTTGGGGCTTCCAGCGGAGATGTAACCTAATCAGACAGCTTCTGTAGCTCGTGTCCTACATTTCATTACTATGTGATGGATCAAAAGCAGTGCCCCAGACAGCTGCTCTCTTTTCTTAGGTCATAACTCCACAGGGGCAACTGTAACATTTCAGACAGCGACCATGTCATCTCAGGTCTCAGGGTTTGTGTCTGCTGTGGGAGGGCGAGGCTGTTATCCAGCCCAGAAATAATTCTAGTGACTCATTAATTCATGCGCTCACTTACAAGAGTGTCTCAGGTTAGAGACATAAAGAAATAAAAATGCTTTGGCACATAGGAAGGATGTTTTTTATCAAGTGGCATCATAGCAGTGAATTACCGTGACTTCCATCACACATCACTTTGGAAGTCAGAGGCGCAGAGCTGTGTAGATGACATGTTCACCCGCTCGGCATTGTATTTGATTATGTATCGCAGTGGGGATGAGCTGTGAAATTTACTGTCGTACGTATGAATTCACACAACTCTAAGTTTGAGAAGTATCATTTCAATTTTATATCATCATCACTATTTTGACCTAAATACGGGTAATAAAGATGAGATGCCCAGGCATACAAGAAAGTGTGAACAGCTGCCGACACCTGAGATTGTGAAGTGCTGCACAGGACAGCTGCACTCATCAGCCCGCACTTCTGTCCATGGGTCATCTAGCACCTTTCTCAGGGTCAGAGCTGTAAATCCGAGGAACAGAGCTGGACGGGCGTTCAGGGGCCTCGGGGTCAGAGCAGTAAGTCCGAGAAACAGAGCTGGATGGGCATTCAGGGACCTCGGGGTCAGAGCAGTAAGTCCAGGGAACAGAGCTGGATGGCCATTCAGGGACCTCGGGGTCAGAGCTGTAAGTCCGAGGAACAGAGAACTGGACGGGTGTTCAGGGAGCTCGGGATCAGAGTGGTAAGTCCAGGGAATAGAGAGCTGGACGGGCATTCAGGAACCTCGGGGTCAGAGCTGTAAGTCTGAGGAACAGAGCTGGATGGGTGTTCAGGGACCTCGGGGTCACAGCAGTAGGTCCGAGGAACAGAGCTGGACGGGCGTTCAGGGACATCCAGGGTCAGAGCAGTACATCTGAGGAACAGAGCTGGACGGGCGTTCAGGGACATCATGGTCAGAGCAGTAAATGAAGAGAGGCCAAACACAGTGGGCAGCTTGAGCAGAACACAGTGAGAACGCAGGACCTTGCTGAAGACAGCGGGGATGATCCAGAGGACAGGGGTGCAGGGGTTTGAGCTGGGGAGGGAGGGAGAATCAGCCAGGGTCCAGCACTAGGCCGACTCTCTGCAGACCCCACCAAGTTTCCGCAGAGTTATCCTAGTGTGTCACTTAAATGTAATTCCAGACTCACTGGTTGAATGCCTAATGTGTGTCAGTCACCCAGAGGTGCTGAAGCACGAGCTCCACGCATATCCTAACCCGTGAGGCAGTTGGATCCGTAAGGCACGTCTGCTCACCTCCGCGATGCCAAGGAGAATAAGACGTATGTGCTGAAGTGAAAGCATGTAATGATTCAGGCGTCCCCATGAGGGGAAAACTGTACTGACTCCAGGGGAAACACATAAATATTCTGTTGGGAGTAAAAAGAGCTTTGACCTGTGAAGGAAGTGCAGTCTTACTGGTGAAGGAAGCAGAATTGCTCTTAATGGAGTGGGAACCAGGGTTTAACACGAGGGAAAGCACAAGCTGTCCATGCGGCTGGGCCACGGTGAGTGCAAGGGCAAGGTGAGGATGGAAGGCGGATGTGGGAGGTTTGGGAAGTGGAACGCTAGCTGGAGGGGCTCGCGAGTGGGTATGGAGTGAGAGGGAGACCCGCTGAATGGTTCAGACCTGAGGAATCTCGCCGGGCACCGCCACAGCACTGGGAGCTGGCACGTTCTTTCCACAAGCATTGCTGACTTTCCAGGAGAAACCAAAGGCCCCCCCCACAGAACAGAAACCAGGCCCCAGAACAGTCCTCAGATAGGCGTCTACCCTAGGGAGCAGCTCAGGCCAGGGCAACTTTCTGGGAGTCCCCTACCTGGGCGGCCAAGGGTGATGCCCACCAGCCACACGTAGCTTTAGATGGCCTGACCTGTGGCCGGGGTGCTTGGAAAATAATTTTTAGCTCTATCTTATTTCAGTTCATTTAAATGTGAACAGAATGGCCATAGGAAGCTACTGTCTGCCGTACTGGACAACTGAACTGTATAAGGATGTAGAGTCATAAAAAGAAGCTTACGAAGCCCGTTAAATAATATACGACAGACTGTGGCTCTTT
The DNA here is from genome assembly GCF_040802235.1 of Manis javanica. Classification (NCBI taxonomy): domain Eukaryota; kingdom Metazoa; phylum Chordata; class Mammalia; order Pholidota; family Manidae; genus Manis; species Manis javanica. The sequence goes on from NC_133174.1 coordinate 4,218,021, forward strand.
GAGGTCAAGGAGTTTCTCCCATTTCCTATCAAGTTCATTATCGGGACATTTCTGCCTTATCGTGAAACCTGATGTTGAGGGCATTGTCAAGGACACCCCAGAGAGGGTAATGGACCAGCAGTCTGTGGCCTAATCTAATTTGGCAATCCAGTGTTTATTTTTTCATCTGTTACAGTCACTTGGCCAATTTTAATTGAATGTGTTCGTGCAGTGGTTTATCAAACCCTCAACCTTTTAACATGTCTTGGTTCGAGGCAGCTCATTTCTGAGCATAGATTTCTCCTGGTGGCTGAGATGACGGCAGCTCCGAAAAGTCATTTTTGTGCTCGGAGGTTCGTGCTGCTGTAAAGGGTGTAGGCGTCAGGCAAGACAGTCCAGGTGAGAAAGCACCTGCCCACGGGAAGGTCTGCAGGTGAGAAGAAAGCAGCACCGAAGTGCCGGAGGTAAGGAGACAAATAACAGGGAAGCTCTTTTTAAAGAAAAGTCCTGTCAAGCGCAGGGAGAGTCCAAACAGCAAGTGAAGATGCTCACCTTGGTGCCCGGGAAAATGGCTCTTACATTATTAATCATCTTTGAGGTGGTTCTAGTTCTTTAACGGTAACGTGGTGACTGATGGATCAGGAGACACACATTTGTCCCCAGTCCCGCTCTGTAGTGGCCTTTTAGGTATCTTCAGGGAGCCCAGTGTAAGAGGGAACAAAATAACTGTGTTTTAAGCTAGAAGAAATGGCCTCCATCCTGTGTTGGAAGGAAGCAAAATATCCTGTTCTCACCAAGGTGACCCAAAATAGAGAAGGTGGTTCCGAGGGCATTTCAAAGATGGTGTGGCCGAAGAAAACAGCTCTCAGTTTGTGGATGAAGAGCCAAAAGTTTGTAATTGCCCTTTAAGATACTTAGGTTTTAAATTAGCACTTGATAGGAAAACTAGCCATGTACGTGTACTGCATTTCCAAGTGAAAAAGCAGCAAAAGCATTAAGATCTTACAGATAAAATGACCAAGAACACGGCCAAGGAAACAAATAAGAACCCTCCCCATTTCTCATGCCAGTTGATCCCTCTGCACACCCGCAATGGGATGTGACCCTGGTCTGTGGAAGGCCCACACAGGGCACCAATTCTGAATTCGATTCTCATCCTATAGCTCCAGGCAGTTTTGTAGCAGTTTTCTCTCCTAGAAGCATTTTAACAATGAAAGGAACACTCATTAGAAAACGTTGTCATTTCTACTCATTCTGTCTAGATGTTGTGTGGTACTCAGAAAGATAACCTTTCTTCGGAAAGTGCTTTAACATGTTGACCTCATTGCTGAAATGCTGCTCACATGGTCATCTTTTGCTGTCTGGTCCTGCCCTTCTGCTTAAAGAGCAAAGCGGCTTTGCTCAGGATGCTGGGAAATCTCTTGACTCTCGTGAGCCTGGACGGATCACGTGGCAGTCCTGAGCCAGTCACTTCCAACTTCTGTGGTTTGGCCGAGGCTTTTCCATGTCTGGCATACCCTGGGGCGTGTGGCCCTGTGTTGCCCTCCCAGGAGAAATCCTGCCCTCCCCAGGCTGCATTCAGTCAGGCTCGTGACTGAGGCTGGAGACGTGCTCACTCCTGAAGTCCAGGCTGAGCGTAGCAAGGGGGGAAAAGGGCCCCCAGAAGAAATGGGGCAGGGTGAGGCTCGCAGGGAAGTCAGGGTGGGCAGACAGACAGACCAGGTGGAGTTCTGACCTTAGCAACACACCTACGTGCTTGCTTATTTTCTTCTTCCCTAGTCAGACTACTGTCTTCTCTTCCACGCAAAATATGACTGTAGTAATAACATTTCTTTTGCAATATAATTTGCTAACTCTCTAATTAGAATGTGTAGATTCACAAGCAACATTGCTTTGTGTCCGAATCACATGTTGGCACTCGCATAAAAACCAGAGTGAGAAAAGAGAGGGCAGGGCGCTAGACAGCAGGTAGCGGAAATGTGCTACCTTTGGGGATTTACTTGATAAAACATTCACTGCTGTTGTACTTAAAATATAAGATATTTGTTTAAGGACATTTTGGAAAGGATCATTTTTAATATATACATGTTGCCATCATGTAGGACATTTTCAGGTAATTTGAATCATGCGTTACACCATGAAACCTTTGAGGATTTCTGCTTTATAAAGGTACATTATTGGTAGACTACAGAAGTGCCCAGTGACCCATATAACTTGAAATTAAGAATCTTTACTTCTTTAAGGAGCCTGATACCCAGTTTTGCCTGAAGTCTTACAGAATTATTTTTACTTCATAAGGAAATGTAATATCTTCACCATCCATAAGTAATATAGTTATTAACAATTATATGAAAACAAACAATGTTTTCTTACTCAACCCTCAATAATTACATAATTGTTTTACCTAGTTACAGGATTCTGTCAGCACATGTTTTAAACAGCTCATTTTCTAGAAACACAGAAAGAGCAGGGATGAATTTCAGTGCCCCTTCTCCAACCACTGGAGGCCAAAACTGCCTTCCTTTAAATTCTTGAAATCAAGTGAAAATGTCTATTCATGTGCTTACAGAGTTATTTCTTCTAGATGTAATCTTACAGTTACATGGGGGAAACAATTTAACTTAATTGTGAAATGTCGTGTAGTTGCATTTTTTAGATCTTTCTGAAAGCATGATTACTGTGTTTATGTTTAGTTTTCTTGAGAATAAAGTTTTAATGCTTCCTTCATGTTCCCTGAAAATTCCTCATGTATTTTTGTGGGAGGAATATGCTGGGCGGGGGGCCTGTTCATCCTGCAGCCAGATATTTAGGGATAGACAGGGGGATAGCTGAAGTTGAGACTGATGGCTGTTTCTTCAGAAAAGAGTCTACGATTTACAAGTCCCATAATAGTAAGGTGACCTATCAGGTGTCTACCTTGCAATGCATGCCGTAGGCATGGCTAGGAAGAGCCACACATGAAAAGTAATAAATAACTGAGGAAGCATAACCAGCATCATTGAAAGCAACGAATAAAGGTACAAGAGGAGGTTGTAGCAGACAAGAGTCTAGGGGCTCATCTGCAAGTGTTCTGAAGGAGCGTAAAAGCACAGTCTTGTCACCAAACCCTGAAGCCCATTTGTGTTACACCTCTGCCTCCGTGTTATTTTCCCGGTTGAGTTGAATGCAAGTTGTTGTTTGCATGTTTCTGGACGGAGTGATAAACACATGTTATGGTCTTCGGGAGAATGCAAGTGGGAAGACGCATGATGTCCACGTTAGAAAAGAAATGGCAGTACAGGCTGCATGTACTACATGCCAGATCAATGGTGTCCCAAATACCACATAATTCAGAGCAGAGAAGCATATATGGACGGGGACAATGGAGCCTTCACATGATCCGAAACAGCCAGTGCACACAGGGCTTTGTTGAGGTATAATTGATAGACAGCATTGCATGAGTTTAAGGTGTGCAACGTGTTGACTGGATATACGCCTGTGACGCAATAGGATGGCCCTGTCGTGTTAGCGAACCCCTCCATCGCGTCGCATAATCCCATTCCTGTTTTGTGGTGAGAACTTTGACATCTGGTCTCTTAGCAGCTTTCACATGTACAATCCAGAAACACTATATTCACAATATATACTGCATATTACAGAGCACGGAGGAGGGGTCATCGCCACCATTTCTTCCCATGAACCCCCGGTGTCCCATGATAGTCAAACAAGGATTGTACCCAAGGAGGTTTCTGACCCTCGTTCTTCTCTGAGAACCGACTTCTAAATAAACGGAGGGGTGAAGTAAGGATTCCACTGGAGTTTTTAGTGGCATGGTACCCTCTTGGAGTAACAGTCTTTTATGTGGTGTTTTGCATTTTAATTCACCCTTGGACACTGAAGAAGTCGCTCCGTGGAAGCTTCCCATCTCAGAACAGTGGTTTCTTAAACTGATGGTATCTCCAGAGCTTCCGGACAACTCAGGGGCTGTGATAGGGATAACCAAGAAGCAAGTGTATTTAACAACAAATATAAAAGGTAAATATATAAAAGCTAGATTTTCAGTTGAAGGTGCTGCTTATTCAGATTATCAATTAAAAAGAGCATTGGGGTTTCAGAACTGCGGGGCCCGGGTGGTTGACCATTGGACCCACGCAATCATGATGAGGCTTTGGTTTGTGGGTTTGCTCTCCGTGGTAGGGGCACCTTCATGCCGCAGAGGAAAACGGCACGGCTGGGACATGGGGCTGCTTACACGTGCGCACAATGCCAAAATGAAATGCGCCCCTGGTCTACAGAACATGTCCAAGTGATGTCAGTGCCATGTTCAGGTTCAGAATGAGGCGTATTGTACTCAGAATTCTTTGGTCTCTTTAGGATGAGTCTTCCAGCCCATCTTTTATTGGGTATTCATCTCTCCCAGGGACTCAGATGCTGAAGCAGAGCTTGAGGTCAACCAGCTGACGCTGACGCCCTAGTTCATGGGCTGGCATGGTGCAGTGAGGGCCTGAGTCAGCCCCACTGGGCCACACGTCCCCACCCCTCCAAGAAACAAGTCATTTCCCAGCACTCTATTTATCCAGGTACTGCCAAAATATGAGCTTAGTGTGACCTTGGCCCTTACCAGCTAATTGGAGCCATTCTGTAAGTGAGAACATATTGCAAAAACACAGAAGATGACGTGTTATAAGTTCTGCAAAGGCCGCTTGCTTCCATTGCTGCATTTTTCTCATTATTTGTTGGAGCAAATAAATACAGAAGCCAAGAATAACTAAGTTCTTTAAAATTAGTAAATTGACCAGCTCCCCCAACTAGTAAGTCTTACGGTAAGGAACTGGGTTGGTAGCTCTTCATCATGAGTTTAACTGAAGAGGTAGAAAGGTCAACTTCACCCTTAGGTAAAAATAATAATAATTTTATAGAGTGTCTGGTACTGGCTGTGGCTCTGCCAGTTTTCACGTGGAAACTGCGTATCTGTGAACAGATGCCCGTCCCCACCCCACCCCCCCGCTCTCTCACTGACCTGAGAGCTCATTACATGCAGAGGAGCATAAGAGAAGCTCCTTACACTTAGCACAGAAATGGCAGTTTCCTGTCACGGTCAGACCTTGAGTCTGTGTGCGTTCTTTGCTTCAGGGACCGGTGCTGTGGTCCATAAGAAGTACATATGAATATGGATATGTACTTAATACACAGAATGAATATGTACTCCTTACAGCCATGTATAAAGATGGACAGTCCCAGAAAAACTGAGGTTCAAACTCTGCTGCCTTCTCTTTAAGTAAACCACGCTTTTGCTTGTTTTGTTTTTTTTTTCCATATTGAGCTGTTGAGTCACTTTAGAATATCATGTGAAGATTATCTGTATCACTCTAACATTTATGTAGGAATACTTAGGACCCAGATAAAGTTCCTTCATTATTTTTGGAAGTTTCTATGAAACTATGAAACCAGACTTGTGTTAATACATATTGTATCACGATTGGTACATAAAAATTCTCTCTTGTGCTTCTAAATCATCTTTGCCTGATAGAATCTTAACAGAAACCAGAATTTAAGATGACTATGGAATTGTAAAATTTCTAGTGGCCACATGACAAAGGCAAGAATAAATTAGTGCAATTAGCATTATGTCTTATTTAACACAGTGTATCCCAAACATTACAATCAATCAATATGACAGGTTTAAGGGGGTATTTTATATTCCAAGTTTTTTGTGTGTTTACACTCACAGCACCTCTCAGTTTGGAAGCATCTCACTTCAGGTGCCAAACGGCCACCTGTGCTGAACGGCTATTGTACGGGGCATATGGCTCGGATCACAGTGGGCCTGGACGCTCTTCTCGGCCTCCTACACCACCATTAATAGGATTGATTCACTAGAAAACATCCTTTTTGGATTTTAGGCCGCAGACTTAATGCTGGTCTAGCATAGTAGGCACTTCCCTGCTATTCGAAGAGATCACAAAATCTGCACCCAAAGTTCTTTCAGTCACATTAGGCAGTTCTCAGAGCGACTTAGGGAGTCAAAGGTCTTAAGAAACAAACGTGTACACTGAATGAGTTTAGCCTCGGACAGGTCCTATGGCTCAGGATTTGCTGACGAAGTTGCTCTGATGGAGCAGGCGCTCATCAGGGGACGCTCCAAGTCACAGAAGGACAGGGCAAAATAGAACCACTCATCTTAAATTCCATGTCAGCCCCATGGAAACATGTGGCAGGGACCTCATAGAGTACCAAACATTCTCCTCTTTGAAAAATATTTTTAGACAAAACAAGAACTTCCCACCATTCAAGATATTCATTGTTAAAAGGCTAATAAAAAAAGCATAAACAAATAAATACTCAAAAATGTATAGCTACCATGTTTTTCCCGTCCACTCTTAAATCTCATTGGATTCATAGGGACATTGCAAAATTAATTCTGAGTTTTTCATTTCATGACTATAAACAGGCTAATCATGGCTATGTATTCATTTTGTCACTCTAAAATACCTGAATGCTACAGAATTACACACAGTAAAATGGAGGAAGCTGCTCTAACCTTCCATTCATCCCAGTTTAAATCCCTTTCCCAAAGGCAAATATTAATAGTTTGGCATATAACTTACTTCTCTCTTTTTTTTTTTTTGGTTTTTTCTTTTGAGAGGGCATCTCTCGTATTTATTGATCAAATGGTTGTTAACAACAATAAAATTCTGTATAGGGGGGTCAATGCTCAATGCACAATCATTAATCCATCTCAAGCCTAATTCTCGTCAGTCTCCAATCTTCTGAAGCATAACGAACAAGTTCTTACATGGTGAACGGATTCTTACATAGTGAATAAATTCTTACATGGTGAACAGTACAAGGGCAGTCATCACACAAACTTTTGGTTTTGATCACGCATTATGAACTATAAACATTCAGGTCATTTGTTTGATTTTTATACTTGATTTATATGTGGATCCCACATTTCTCCCTTTATAATTATTATTATTTTTATTTTTAATAAAATGCTGAAGTGGTAGGTAGATGCAAGATAAAGGTAGAAAACATAGTGCTGTAAGAGGGCAAATGTAGATGATCAGATGATCAGGTGTGTGCCTATGGACTAAGTATTAATCCAGGCTAGACAAGGGCAGCAAGACATCCACGGATGCAGAAGATTTCTCTCAAAGCAGGGGGGGTGAGGTTCTGAGCCTCACCTCTGTTGATCCCCAAATTCTCACCTGATGGCCCCCCTGTGACTGTGCCTGTCTTAGGTTGTTCCTCCCTTGAGGAATCTTACCCGTCTCTGGCTAACCAGTCATCTTCCGGGGCCATACAGGGAAATGTAAAGTTGGTAAGTGAGAGAGAAGCCATATTGTTTGAGAAGGTTAGCTTTTTACTTCTTTGCAGATTTATGCCCTTTGGCTTCTATGCCCAGCACTTGTCTTCAGGTATCTTTACCACCTGGACGAATTATGATACTCGGTAAATTCGATATGAGGCACGAATTCTATTTAAGGGTTGTAATTAGGAAGGAAGAAGAAAAGCTGTAGAGGGAGCAGACGGAAGAAAACATGGGAGGATTGATTATTTCTTTGACATATCTTCTTGTAGAGTAACTTAAGCATGTATAGGTTTTAAACTACTAACTAATTTGCGCTCACATATTAACATAATAGGAATACGGTGACATAAACAAAGCAAATCTATAATTACCATCCATCTCCAGTGAAGCCAAGAAAACCATTTAGGCACCCTAGGCATTTGTGAAAATTTGTCTATGATATGATGGATATTGTCCAACTGTACTTGAACAGTCTGAGAGAAATCAGACAAATTAAAGCAGCCCATTTCTGGGATCTGTTCACATCCCATATGTTCTTTTAACCATAGATAGTCTATAGTCATGAGATTTTGGGGTGCTACAACTTGCACCCCTCCCAACTCCTGGTTGAGTTCCAACAGTACAGATCCACTCAAATTCGTTGTCTCACTGTATGCACATGCCAGCCTAGACATCTCCCTCCTCATTCCAGTGGCAAGTCCAGGAAATGGTGGGATGGACACAGCCACAACCGCAGCATCGCCTGGATCCCTGTGGAGGCTTTTTGATGATCATCCCCCTGCACGAGTCCTCCAGAGAGTGCTGATGCCAGAAGCTCCTCCTCATATCGTATCTTGGTTCATTTTCTGGGTATCCAAGCTAGGCCTTGATCTTCTGCATAGAAACAAACAGACCCTTTGTCCACGCTTTGACATGCCCTCTATACCACTGTGCAGAACTCATTGGAGGTCAGCACACAGGAACTGCTTTTTTTTTTTTATTAAGAGAAAGGAATATTATCAGAAAAGAGTACCTCCATAGCTGATCATCTGACACCCTTTAAGTGATCAACATTAAGGATATTTAAAGCATGTGTTGATCTTTGATTTACCAATAGTTTTATCCTATCAAGGAGTAATCCCCCTTTTCTTTCTTTCTTTCTTTTTTTTTTTTAATCTTTAATCTACACTTACATGAAGAGTACTATGTTTACTATGCTCTCCCCTATATCAGGTCCCCCCTAACAACCACATTACGGTTACTGTCCATCAGCTTAGCAAAATGTTGTAGAGTCACTACTTGTCCTCTCTGTGTTGTGCAGCCCACCCTCCCCTTTCTCCCTCCCCCCCATGCATGCTAATCTTCACACCCCCCTTCTTCTTCCACCCTCTTATCCCTCCCTGCCCACCCATCCTCCCCAGTTCCTTTCCCTTTGGTACCTGTTAGTCCATTTTTGGGTTCTGTAATTCTGCTGCTGTTTTGTTCCTTCAGTTTTTCCTTTGTTCCTATACTCCTCAGACGAGTGACATCATTTGGTATTTCTCTTTCTCCGCTTGGCTTATTTCGCTGAGCATAATACTCTCCAGCTCCATCCATGTTGCTGCAAATGGTTGGATTTTTCCACTTCTTATGGCTGAGTAGTATCCCATTGTGTATATGTACCACATCTTCTTTATCCATTCATCTACCGATGGACATTTAGGTTGCTTCCAATTCTTGGCTATTGTAAATAGTGCTGCGATAAACATAGGAGTGCATCTGTCTTTCTCAAACTTGATTGCTGCGTTCTTAGGGTAAATTCCTAGGAGTGGAATTCCTGGGTCAAATGGTAGGTCTGTTTTGAGCATTTTGATGCACCTCCATACTGCTTTCCACAATGGTTGAATTAATTTACATTCCCACCAGCAGTGTAGGAGGGTTCCCCTTTCTCCACAGCCTCGCCAACATTTGTTGTTGTTTGTCTTTTGGATGGCAGCTATCCTTACTGGTGTGAGGTGATACCTCATTGTAGTTTTAATTTGCATTTCTCTGATAATTAGCGATGTGGAGCATCTTTTCATGTGTCTCTTGGCCATCTGTATTTCTTTTTTGGAGAACTGTCTGTTCAGTTCCTCTGCCCATTTTTTAATTGGGTTATTTGTTTTTTGTTTGTTGAGGCGTGTGAGCTCTTTATATATTCTGGACGTCAAGCCTTTATCGGATGTGTCATTTTCAAATATATTCTCCTATACTGTAGGGTTCCTTTTTGTTCTATTGATGGTGTCTTTCGCTGTACAGAAGCCTTTCAGCTTAATGTAGTCCCACTTGCTCATTTTGCTGTTGTTTTCCTTGTCCGGGGAGATATGTTCAAGAAGAGGTCACTCATGTTTATGTCTAAGAGGTTTTTGCCTATGTTTTTTTCCAAGAGTTTAATGGTTTCATGAATTACATTCAGGTCTTTGATCCATTTTGAGTTTACCTTTGTATATGGGGTGAGACAATGATCCAGTTTCATTCTCCTACATGTAGCTGTCCAGTTTTGCCAGCACCATCTGTTGAAGAGACTGTCATTTTGCCATTGTATGTCCATGGCTCCTTTATCAAAATATTAATTGACCATATATGTTTGGGTTAATTTCTGGGGTCTCTAATCTGTTCCACTGGTCTGTGGCTCTGTTCTTGTGCCAGTACCAAATTGTCTTGATTACTATGGCTTTGTAGTAGAGCTTGAAGTTGGGGGGTGAGATCCCCCTACTTTATTCTTCTTTTTCAGGATTGCTTTGGCTATTCGGGATCTTTGGTGTTTCCATATGAATTTTTGAATTACTTGTTGCAGTTCATTGAAGAATGTTGCTGGTAATTTGAGAGGGATTGCATCAAATCCGTATATTGCTTTGGGCAGTATGGCCATTTTGATAATATTAATTCTTCCTAGCCAGGAGCATGGGATGAGTTTCCATTTGTAGTGTCCCCTTTAATTTCTCTTAAGAGTGACTTTCAGGGTATAGGTCTTTCACTTCCTTGGTTAGGTTTATTCCTAGGTATTTTATTCTTTTTGATGCAATTGTGAATGGAATTGTTTTCCTGATTTCTCTTTCTGTTGGTTCATTGTTAGTGTATAGGAAAGCTACAGATTTCTGTGTGTTAATTTTGTATCCTGCAACTTTGCTGTATTCCGATATAAGTTCTAGTAGTTTTGGAGTGGAGTCTTTAGGGTTTTTTATGTACAGTATCATATCATCTGCAAATAGTGACAGTTTAACTTCTTCTTTACCAATCTGGATTCCTTGTATTTCTTTGTTTTGTCTGATTGCCGTGGCTAGGACCTCCAGTACTATGTTAAATAACAGTGGGAGAGTGGGCATCCCTGTCTGGTTCCCGATCTCAGAAGAAATGCTTTCAGCTTCTCGCTGTTCAGTATAATGTTGGCTGTGGGTTTGTCACATATGGCCTTATTATGTTGAGGTACTTGCCCTCTATGCCCATTTTGCTGAGAGTTTTTATCATGAATGGATGTTGAATTTTGTCAAATGCTTTTTCAGCATCTATGGAGATGATCATGTGGTTTTTGTCTTTCTTTTTGTTGATGTGGTGGATGATGTTGATGGATTTTCAAATGTTGTACCATCCTTGCATCCCTGGGATGAATCCCACTTGGTCATGGTGTATGATCCTTTTGATATACTGTTGAATTCTGTTTGCTAATATTTTATTGAGTATTTTTGCATCTACATTCATCAGGGATATTGGTCTGTAATTTTCTTTTTTGGTGGGGTCTTTTCCTGGTTTTGGTATTAGGGTGATGTTGGCTTCATAGAATGAGTTTGGGAGTATTCCCTCTTCTTCTATTTTTTGGAACACTTTAAGGAGAATGGGTATTATGTCTTCTCTGTGTGTCTGATAAAATTCCGAGGTAAAGCCGTCCGGCCCCGGGGTTTTGTTCTTGGGTAGTTTTTTGATTACCGTTTCAATTTCTTTGCTCGTAAGTGGTTTGTTTAACTTTTGTGTTTCTTCCTTGGTCAGTCTTGGGAGGTTGTATTTTTCTAGGAAGTTGTCCATTTCTTCTAGGTTTTCCAGCTTGTTGGCATATAGGTTTTCATAGTAGTCTTTAATAATTCTTTATATTTCTGTGGTCTCTGTCGTGATTTTTCCATTCTCATTTCTGATTATGTTGATTTGTGTTGATTCTCTTTTTCTCTTAATAAATTTGGCTAGAGGCTTATCTATTTTGTGTATTTTCTCAAAGAACCAGCTCTTGGTTTCGTTGATTTTTGCTATTGTTTTATTCTTCTCAATTTTGTTTATTTCTTCTCTGATCTTTATTATGTCCCTCCTTCTGCTGACTTTAGGCCTCATTTGTTCTTCTTTTTCCAGCTTCGATAATTGTGATGTTAGACTATTCATTTGGGATTGTTCTTCCTTCTTTAAGTGTGCCTGGATTGCTATATACTTTCCTCTTAAGACTGCTTTCGCTGCGTCCCACAGAAGTTGGGGCTTTGTGTTGTTGTTGTCATTTGTTTCTATATATTTCTTGATCTCTATTTTGATTTGTTCATTGATCCATTGATTATTTAGTAGCATGTTGTTAAGCCTCCATGTGTTTGTGAGCCTTTTTGTTTTCTTTGTAGAATTTATTTTTAGTTTTATACCTTTGTGGTCTGAAAAATTGCTTGGTAGAATCTCAATATTTTGGAATTTACTGAGGCTCTTTTTGTGAGCTAGTATGTGGTCTATTCTGGACAATGTTCCATGTGCACTTGAGAAGAATGTATATCCTGTTGCTTTTGGATGTAGAATTCTATAGATGTCTATTAGGTCCATCTGCTCTAGTGTGTTGTTCAGTGCCTGTGTGTCCTTACTTATTTTCTGCCCGGTGGATCTATCCTTTGGGGTGAGTGGTGTGTTGAAGTCTCCTACAATGAATGCATTGCAGTCTATTTCCCTCATTAGATCTGTTAGTATTTGTTTCACATATGCTGGTGCTCCTGTGTTGGGTGCATATATATTTAGAATGGTTATATCCTCTTGTTGGACTGAGCCCTTTATCATTATGTAGTATCCTTCTTTATCTCTTGTTACTTTCTTTGTTTTGAAGTCTATTTTGTCTGATATTAGTACTGCAACCCCTGCTTTCTTCTCACTGTTGTTTGCCTGAAATATGTTTTTCCATCTCTTGACTTTTAGTCTGTGCTTGTCTTTGGGTTTAAGGTGAGTTTCCTGTAAGCAGCATATAGATGGGTCTTGCTTTTTTATCCATTCTATTACTCTGTGTCTTTTGATTGGTGCATTAAGTCCATTTACATTTAGGGTGACTATTGAGAGATATGTATTGCCATTGCAGGCTTTAGGTTCGTGGTTACCAAAGGTTCAAGGTTAGCTTCTTTAGTATCTTACTGCCTAACTTAGCTCGCTATTGAGCTGTTATATACACTGTCTGGAGATTCTTTTCTTCTCTCCCTTCTTATTCCTCCTCCTCCATTCTTCATATGTTGTGTGTTTTGTTCTGTGCTCTTTTTAGGGGTGCTCCCATCTAGAGCAGTCCCTGTAGGATGCCCTGTAGAGGTAGTTTGTGGGAAGCAAATTCCCTCAGCTTTTGCTTGTCTGGGAATTGTTTAATCCCGCCATCATATTTAAATGATAGTCGTGCTGGATACAGTATCCTTGGTTCAAGGCCCTTCTGTTTCATTGCATTAAGTATATCATGCCATTCTCTTCTGGCCTGTAGGGTTTCTGTCGAGAAGTCTGCTGTTAGCCTGATGGGTTTTCCTTTATAGGTGAACTTTTTCTCTCTAGCTGCCTTTAAAACTCTTTCCTTGTCCTTGATCCTTGCCATTTTAATTATTATGTGTCTTGGTGTTGTCCTCCTTGCATCCTTTCTGTTGGGGGTTCTGTGTAATTCCGTAGTCTGTTCGATTATTTCCTCCCCCAGTTTGAGAAAGTTTTCAGCAATTATTTCTTCAAAGAGACTTTCTATCCCTTTTCCTCTCTCTTCTTCTTCTGGTATCCCTATAATACAAATGTTATTCCTTTTGTATTGGTCACATAGTTCTCTTAGTGTTGTTTCATTCCTGGAGATCCTTTTATCTCTCTCTATGTCAGCTTCTATACGTTCCTGTTCTCTGGTTTCCATTCCTTCAATGGCCTCTTGCATCTTATCCATTCTGCTTATAAATCCTTACAGGGATTGTTTCACTTCTGTGATCTCCTTCCTGACATCTGTGATCTCCCTCAGGACTTCATCCCACTGCTCTTGCATTTTTCTCTGCATCTCTTCCCATTGCTCTTGCATTTTTCTCTGCATCTCTGTCATCATGTTCATGATTTTTATTTTGAATTCTTTTTCACGAGGACTGGTTAGGTGTGTCTCCTTCTCAGGTGTTGTCTCTGTGATCTTTGTCTGCCTGTAGTTTTGCCTTTTCATGGTGATAGAGATAGTTTGCAGAGCTGGTACGAGTGACCGCTGGAAGAGCTTCCCTTCTTGTTGGTTTGTGGCCTTCCTCTCCTGGGAGAATAGCGACCTCTAGTGGCTTGTGCTTGTCAGCTGTGCGCAGACAGGGCTTCTGCTACCTGCCTGTTTGCTATGGGGTTTATCTCCGCTGTTGCTGTGGGTGTGACCTGGCTGGGGCTGCTCCTCCAAAGTGGTGGAGCCCCGTTGAAGGGGGAGCAGCCAGGAGGCTATTTATCTCTGTAAGGGGCCTCTGTGCTCCCTGCTGCCCAGGGGGTTAGAGTGCCCAGAGATCCCCAGATTCCCTGCCTCTGGTCTAAGTGAACTGTCCTGCCCCTTTAAGACTTCCAAAAAGCACTCTCCAAACCAAAACAACAACAGCAACAACGAAAGAGGAAAAAGAAAAAAAAAATGGAAAAAACGTGTGATTTTCTTTGTCCTCAGGCGCCGGTCCCAGGCACCCGCTCACTGGTCCTGCTGCCCGGCCTCCCTAGCACTGGGTTCCCTGTCCCTTCAAGGCTTCCGAAAAGCACCCACAAAAAAAAAAAAAATAAGGGAAAAACGCGCGATATTGTTTGGCCTCAGGCGCCGGTCCCAGGCACCCGCCCACTGGTCCTGCTGCCCTGCCTCCCTTGCACTGGGGTCCCCAGCCCTCCAAGGCCTCCAAAAAACACTCGCCAAAAAAGAAAGGAAAAAACGTGCGACCCTCTCCGTCCCCAGGCGCCGGTCCCAGGCACCCGCTCACCGGCCCTGCCACCCTGCCTCCCTGGCACTGGAGTCTCTGTCCCCCTAAGGCCTCCAAAAAGCACTCACCAAAAAGAAAAAAAAAGGAGTAACGCGCTATTTTCTTTGTCCTCAGGCGCTGGTCCCAGGCACCCGCCCACCAGTCTTGCTGCCCTGCCTCCCTGGTATTGGGGTCCCCATCCCTCTAAGGCTTCCAAAAAGCACTCGCCAAAAAAAAAAAGGGGTAGGGGGGAAGGCGCGATATTCTTTGCCCTCAGGCGCCTGTCCCAGGCACCCGCTCACCGGTCCCGTCGCCCTGCCTTCCTAGCACTAGGGTCCCTGTCCTTTTAAGGCTTCCAAAAAGCACTCGCCAAAAAAAAAAACCGCTGCGGTTTCTTTCCACCCGTCGGGAGCCGGGGGGAGGGGTGCTCGGGTCCCACCGGGCCAGGGCTTGTATCTTACCCCCTTCGCAAGGCGCTGGGTTCTTGCAGGTGTGGATGTGATCTGGATGTTGTCCTGTGTCCTCTGGTCTCTATTTTAGGAAGAGTTTTCTTTGTTATATTTTCATAGATCTATGTGTTTTGGGGAGGAGATTTCCACTGCTCTACTCACGCCGCCATGTTGGCTCCACCTCCAACTTACTTCTCTTTTAATAAACTTACACACATGCATACATGACTTACATTAAGAAAGCTTTTTTAAAAGTGTTAGATTCCAGAAAAATTGCAAAGAGAGTAGAGTTCCTACATATCCCACACCCCATTTCCATTACTCTTGGTATTTTACCATAACACAGTACAGTATAATGTCAAGTGTTAATAAACCAATGTCGAAACATTACTAACTGAAGTCCCAGCTTTTCCAGATTTCCTTCCTTTTTGCTTAATGCCCTTTACTGTTCCAGGATGATGACCCCGTTTAGGTAACCTGTCAACGTATAGTCCTCTAGTTTGTGACAGTTTCTCAGACTTTCCTTATTTTGGATGACCTTGACAGTTTCGATGGGTACCCCTCACGTATTTTACAGAAGCCCTTCAATTCGGCTCGGTCCATAAAACAGTGTAGAGCCAGGGTCTGCAAAGTTTTTCTGTAAAAGGCATATTGTAAATATTTTCAGGTGTGGGATTACTCTATGGTCTCTGCTTCCAAGGCTAAGGTGTGCCATCTAGTATGAAAACAGCCAAAGAGAATATGAAAATGAATGGACAAGGGTGTGTTCTAATAAAACTTTATTTACAAAAATAAGCAGTGGGCTGAACTGGTCCCTGAGCTGCTTGCCAAGTTCTGATATGGAGATGAGAATCCTAACCTAGAATAAGTCTTTCTGGTTCTGACATAGGGAGGGAAGCAGAAAACACAGAGTGAAAAAGAAATTAAAACAGAAAAAGTCAACTCAAGTTTCCTTGCGTTTCTGGGAGTCAGAGAAGTTCGAGTCTAATGGTGTTTGACCCTGGATAACCGTGTGTTCTGTGTTCCTCTGGTGGCCTGTGTGGTCACAGAGTGAGTATAAAGGATAAGGGAGTGTACAGGGTCCCCCTCCGCGCCCTCTGACAGCATCCCCCGTTCCATTAGCTCCCTGTCCTCCTGGGCTCCTTTGCAGGTAAACAGAGCTTCCTGTTGGGGGAACATTTCTGGGGAAGCCATCCTGAGGGCAGGAACACTGAGCTGCCTACAGGTGGCCTTCCCCTTCTGGAAGCCCTGCTGGGCAGTCCCTACGTGTTCTGCAAACTGAAGTCAATGCTTCTCCCGCTCAGTACCTTCATAGCTTTTATTTTTCTTAAAACCTAAGCCAGGACTCAAGTATTCTCTGGTTCTTCTGTTTTTCCTAATATTGGTGTCGTTACTATTAGTAACGGTGATATTACCAAGGCCTGAAAAGAGTGAGTGGGTCTGGTATTTTAGATCAAATGCTCATTTATATAAAAATAGTTTTCTTCTTGTAACTCCATGTAAGCTAACCTTTGAGTCCTCATTCTGCCAGGTGGCAGACAATCAGGTTGCAGCCAAATTCTGTTTGGTTGAGTAAATCATTTCCGGCTCTTTCTCTTCTTCTCTGCGATGGTGTCTGAAATTGTAGGCTATTTGTAGTCCCTGCGCTGGGGCCGGGCAGCACCCTGGTCCCCGGCCCGACCCTCGGATGTCTCCAGTTCCTGACTGTTGGTTGGTTGGTGTTGACATGCGATGGCATGCCCCGTGCCGCCTTACCTGCGTAACACCTGGCTGCTGTGCCAGCTCCATCTCAGTTAAAGCATGCTGCCTCCTTGGGAGCTAGAATTCCCACGGCTCTCACTTTTCTCTCGGCACCCGGGGACCCTGGTGGACGGTCCGGGCTTGTCTTTGCCTGTGTGTGCTGTTTCTCCACTGCCCCAGAACGAGCATACCCAAGGCACCTGGGCACTTCAGGCCTTTGCTTCCCCTCTGCAGGAACGGAGCACATGCTCCCTCTGCCCCGGGGTGCCTGAGTTCACTTGGGGGTACAAGCATCTGTCCCCCTTTCCTCAGTCAAAGGCAGTGAGGAGGCAGCAGTGAGCGGAATCGGCCCCCCATTCTCGTGCTCACCCCCATTCCTTCTGTTTTCGCCTCTGCAGACCAATAGTCTCCCATTTGGGCAATGGCAGCGCTCTACCTGCAGGTCCCAAGTAGCGGGCGTTGGAAGGGGTGGGGGCTTGGTATTTTGGGGAGAGGGCATCGTGGGCTCAGGGAGAAAGAATTCACACGTGCTCTGTTTTCATTATTCACCTTAATTCATAGTCCCACGGGGAAGCACATCAGGGGTGGGAAATCATAAGCGGAAGAGACATGGCCACTGCTCCATGAGCCGGGGAGTATCCGAAATGTGACTAATACATGAGCAATCCATGCAGCTACCGATAGTTAAATACATTTTACCGTGTATTTTGTGAGAGTGCAGAAATGTCATTTTCTTTATCCCACTATTTTATTATAATTTCTAATCAAAGTCTAGTCCACTCTGCAGGCATGAAGCATTACAAAAATGTATAGGAAAAGGTGAATGCTCTCACACCGGACCTCACCTCCATTTCTCCTCCCACCTTTCCTGTGTGACCTTACAGAGGTCATTGTCACTTCACACTTCCAATAGCCTCTGGCCCCTCATCCGATGTGTTCTTCAGAGAAGTTGTCACCCCGTGACAGAAAGTATGCATTTTTGTGTGTAATTTGTCTCTTATGCTGGACATCTGTCCTCGGAGCAAACGGATGTGTTTTCTCATTGCTGTATCACCAAGCTTGTGTAGAGAGGCTCAGTAAGCTGTTCCTGGATGAATGAGTTCCACTGCATTTATGTATCAATTTTCCTGGACTGGTATTTTGTATATAACCCGTGACACACAGCAGATACCCGGTAAGTAGTTATTTTAAGTGTGGTAGGTAGTAATCATGACATGATGAGCATGTCAGATCAGGTGGTGAAAATGGGAGCATATCGCCGATGAGACATCTAGGGTCTTCTGTGGCTTTTCATATACAGGGCATAGGGTATGAAGCAGTGGATGCGAAAGGAAATGAGAAAATGATACTGTAGGCATCTGGCTTTCTTCTGTGGCCGTGTGAATATCCAGGGGTGCTCGTTAGAGCTGACTTTACTGAGCGCTTATGGAGGAATACCCTCTATCAGATGGCAGGGCTGCATCTCACTTAGGGTAGACTTCCATTATCAGAACAGCCCCATAAAGTGGGTACCACCGTGAACCCTCAAGGCTTGGGAAGGCTGAGCCACAGGCCCAGCGACACACAGAGAGCAAATGATGGAGAGAAGTTTTTTTTTACCTACTTTCTAGATTCAAGAAATATTTCATGAACACAGAAGAGGGTCTGGATACAGATGATGTTATATGGATTCTTAGAGTGGGTACACGAGTGAGTCCAAGGCTGATGGCTCCATATTTCCCATTGAAGAAGGAGGTGGGTCTTCAGTTCAGAGTAGGTTTTAGGGAGCTGTAAAGATCATTTGAAAGGACTCCAAGAGCCTCAGAGAGGGGTACAACCTAGAGACAAATCGGGGTGCCTCTGAGAAGTCCAAGGGATGTAGAAGTCCGTGTAGGGTCTACGCCAATGGAAGAGCTGCAGCGACGGACATGAGTAGCTGCTGGCTTCATGCAGGTCCAACCAAGATTCCTCTCCCTAATTTTTTTTTTTTTGGGAGTGGGGCTCTGGCTCAGTGTTTTATCTTGACATTAACCCAGAGAGCTTTGCAGCCAATGCGTGTATTTCTTTCCCCGGGTGCTAACATCGTTTGCTGGGTTGGGCCGGCATCCTCAGCCCCGGCCAACGCCTGTCTGGGTTGCAAGCTCCTCTTCATTTTCCAAGCTTCCCCAGTCACTTCACCACACGGTGCATCGTCTCAGCTCCAGGCCCACTAAACAGGCTCTCACCAACTTTTCATGGCTTGGGAAGAATTTTGACTCAGAACACTCAGAACCAGCATGTCCCGGAATTCAGGTGAGGTTAACAATGGGCGGCCTTGCTGGTAGGGAAGCACATTCAAAGGTAATGAATGGGCTTGAAGGAGCATTTGGGGGCCCTCCAGGCTGCGTGCGAGCTGGGTCCCCGGGGGGCTGCTCACTTGCGGGCAGCTGATGGTGCAGCCAGGAGGCTGGGCGGTGCACGGCCGTGGGCACAGCTCCGCGGGCTCGGAAACGTTCTCAGGGCCGCGGTGTGGGGGAAGTCAGTGCATCTCCACATGGACCGTTGTGAAGGCTTCCCAGCAAATGCAGGGATTCTCCGTGACAGTAACGCCAGCGACTGTGTGTCTGCTGCTGAAGCCAAGGTCACGCTGGCCGGATTTTCCTCCTGCCATGAAACAAAGCTGTGTAATAAATTTATGAAGTTGAAGTTATTTGCAATTCATGTGCTCTTTGCAAATCAAGAGTAGATTATGAGGATGATGCCTCTTTACACAAGGCAGCAGGTGAGGATAGGAAGCCCTTCTAAACGGTCCCGTAAGCACCCCAGGTAGTTTTCTGTGCAGACCATGAGTAGCACCCTCTCTTCATACTTGGGAAAACCGCTCCTTTGAAGTTTCTGGTGGTTTAGTTAAAAATTGTATTTGATATACTATGCCATGAACTTTAAATACCTGGGCAAATGACTGATTCAGGCGTCACTTAGAGGTTCTACCGTCATAAACATGTTATTTTCTGACTTCTGTGGGTGGAATTCTTTAAAAATGAATAAACTGCATTTTCAGAGCAGTCTCACATTTAGAGAAAAATGCAGCGGAAAGCCCAGAGTTCCTATATTCTCTCCTTATATCCTCCAGTCAGTTTCCTTGGATATTAACAGCTTACATTACTATGGCCCATTTGTTACAAATGACGAACCCATACTGATGCATTATTTACCAAAGCCCCTGGTTTATGTTGGGGTTTACTTTTTGTGCTTTTCAATTCTGTAGGTTTCAGCAAAAGTATAGTATCATGTATACATTATAGCAACTTACAGAAGTGTTTCACTCCCCTAGAAATGTCCCAAGATCCACCTATTTATCACTCCCCACCTTCCCTTGGCAACTGCTGATCTTATTACTGTCCCCAGACTTGTTTTAGTTTTTAAATCTGTACATTTTGCCATCTGACTACATTCTTTTATCAAAGTTATACTCATTTTCCTGAAATTGACCATCACTAAGAGATCAGGATGATAGTTTTAGCTTCAAAAAAATATATTTGGTTGTCATATTTAACATATATTTTTTAAACCTGCTTTCATCCAATGTTAATAGACTCATTTGGTCCTTTAATAGTCTTGAATATTATTAAATATCCCTAGACGAAAATGGTAAAAGAAAGAAATTACATAAACAGTGAAGTAGAAAGAAAATTTATCTCAGAGGGTTATTTGTGATTTTAATTCAAAGAAATATATTTTGAAGGGCTTAGAAGAAATATGGCTAAAAAAAGTATGTGTATGAATTTTTCTGGGGCTGTTTAGGGTTTAGAAAAAAACATAATGCCAGTTCACCTGAAGTGAGAGAAGAAGTTATATTCAGGCAGTTATAATTGAGTGAGGATGACACACACAATGTGTGATGATCTTAAAACCTGTGTTTGCGTCCCCTCGGGAAAGGCCATGCGTGTGGGCTGCAGAGGGTGAGTGTGTCAGGACAGGCAGGCTGGGAGTGTGGCCAACTTGCCCGTGCGTCTGCATCTTGCCTTGACAACTCCGTTGAGTCAGCCCAGCGTGGTGTATGTATGGCAGGGGTTTGTGGGGTGGGCAGGAAGCTCCTTCTGCTCCACTGTCCTTGCTGTGTGCCGCGGCAGCAGCCAGGTTAGCCCTCAGGAGGAGCTCCCCCCGATGCTGTCGTCTGTGGCTAATCTGGGGCTGAGCAGGACGGGCTGACAGGCACCTACCTGCTTGTGCAGCTCCCCTCTAAAGTCAGTTCCCCCCGGGAGCGCTTTTGTGTGCCCGGCCCCCCATGCCCACCTGCACACACCTCCCAGGCCACCTGATCACAGTCTGCCCATCGCATTCTTCCCAGAGTCTGAGCAGCCAGCCAGACCCGTCGGCTCTGTCCCGTGCATGACTTGAAGTCCAAACCCCGGGCCATGGTTCTCTCAACACGAAGGGGACAAATACGTGTATGGCTTCAAATCCAGCCTGCATGGAAGGTTTCCTGCAGCTTTGTCTCCCCCATCCCCACTTCGTAGGGGCACCACTGTGCACGTCCAGGGTCTGGGCTGCAGGGAGTGGGTACACTGATTGTTATTCAGGTATGGCCAGGCCACCATATCAGAAGAAGATGACATGCATTTGCAGATGGTTTGTTATTCACGGTTCCCAGAGGGGAGGCCGCACGTTCAGCACTCTTACCTGCTGCGGGGAAGCCGGAGAGACCAGGACAGTCCGTGGAGGGCCGGGGTGACCAGTGGAGATGACACAAGAGCCGTTAGTGGGGCTCCAGGGTCTCTCTCTCCTGGCGTCCCTCCGTTCAAGTCTCCCATCAGCAGCAGAAAGAATATCCCTGGCTCAGCGGGGGTCCGCCCTTGACCCCCACCTATTGGATCACGGGGATGGGGCACAAATTGCTCGCCCACCTTCTGCCTTTTCGGTGCTTCAGAAGCATGTATCGTATGTCACCTATCATGTGAATCGGCCTTTTCTTATGTGTTTGATTTGTGAAGGTCCCCAGCAGTGTCAGCGTGCAGCTCAGACATCGTCCCTTCCCCATCCCCGGGGAGGAGCCCTGGGCTGGCGCCCATGGCGTCCTAAGCCCCTCTACTCTGGAAAAGGCTTAGGCTGCGACCTGCTCGGATTCCGGCACACGAACCCCCCGTCCACCCTTTGCACTTAGAGGTGCGCATGTGACCATTTGCATAAGTGCAGTGGTTCGTAGGGGTGGAAGCCACGCCCAGGCCTCCCTAGAACCGCGTCCCACCGAGCGCTCGGCTGTCCCTCTCTGGGGACCTGGGAGGCCCGCGTGTGCCCGAGATGGCAGCTGGCCGATGGAGCGGGACTACCTGAGGGTGATGGCAGCGATACATGCATCTGTGTTGGGTCCCTGACATGAGGGGACACGTTTGTCACCGTGTCATATCTGCCCTGTCCTGACTCGTTGTACATCACGATTAGTATACGTGTGGGGTTTTTTCTGTACGCCTGGTTTTTTGCTACTCTGATTTGAGTCACCCGAACAGAGGTTGCTGGGATACTGTGCGCAGGAACATATGGTCTCAGCAGTAAGTTAGGGAATAAACCTAAGGTGAATGGGTAATGATTAAATATGTGATATAGAAAAAAGACATATAGGTATGTACAATCCTATCTATGCATACATAGGATCTCATATACATACATACATACATACACACACACACACACACACACACACACACACACACACACACACACACACGCACACATTTATTTCCAAGCCTTATATGTATGGATATTGGAATAACATATAGAGACAATAAAAAAAAAAGAGTGAAAGTACTGGATTATTTGTTAGCTTGTTCACTTACTAGTTTTTCCTTCTGAGTTGTTCACTGATTTATTTCTAGCTTTTTCAGGCTTAGATGGAATTTAATTTTAGATCAGGTTTCTACATTTTTAAGGGAACAGCGTGAACTGTGATAGATGTTTACCAATGTAATGAACAGCAAATTGAAACCCCGGTTACTGCCTGGCTGTTTAACACGATCCACATGGGTTCTGGAGTGGTGATGAGAGCCCAGGTCAAACAGGTTGTTCTGGAGCAAACCATGCGGAAATGTATCAAACATAGTTTACTCTTTTACAACAGCATTCTACTGTTGGGTGTTGTCTATGAGGAGGTACTTTTTAGCAGCTGTCAAATCACAGTGCTGTTTCCTGGGGACAGTGGCAGAAGGGGGACGCTCTGCCAGGGAAGGGAAAGCTTGGCTCCACTAAACAAAAAGACTGGCTTGGCCAAGGTTCCTGTGGCCTTTGTCCGTCACCATGGCAGAGTTCGTCATACAGAGGAGTGACACCCCCAGAACAGGTAGGACATGGCACTCGCCATGGCACCCCCAGCACGGAGGTGATGGGATTGGTGAGATCCGACCTAGCCACACTCCGTATCTGCTAGAAAGAACAACTGGAGCTCAGAGACCAAAAGGGAAAAAACAGCCCACCCTCAGTCCCCTGCGCAGAGATTAGACCATTTCACAGTAGAGAATGTAGATGCCGTTGTCCTGTAAGACAGGCAAAGAGGTGTCCCAAGTGGACACTGTGGAAAACCACACCACGTGCTTCCCACATGACTCGAGAGACCAAACTCAGAAAGAGAAGCCCAGACACCACCCTCTGCCTAACACAGCATAGAATATGACACAACGTACGCGAACTGCCTTTAGACGTAAATGTAAATCGGATCTCTGTTAATAAAAAAGGCACTCAAACCAGATTAAAATCCAGTGATGAGTTATTGTCTACCAGAGACACCACTGAAACAAATAGATCCAAACATTTTTATTAAAAGAGAATGCAACATATGTCAAGGAAGAATAATATTTAAAATGAAGAAAAAGATAAAAGCCAAGAGCGGGCAATGGTAGGGAAGTGTCAGGTGTTAATAAGCTATGACTGTGCTCACACATTGAGTGAGATCATCAGAAATAGGAGAAAGAGAGGCTGGGACACGCTTTTCAGACCTCAGACATTAGTAAATAAAAATCATGAAGTTTGAGGAAGAAATCAGGATTTGATGTATAGGCCTCTTTATTCAATACCTAGATATACACAGCCAATGCCCACCTTCTTAGGCGCAAAACATTTGCAAAATTTGGCTTCATATTTAGCTACAAAGAAAGCCCCTAATGAATCAATAAAGGGGGCAGTAGTAGTTGCTACATTTTATGACTAGGAAACCATAAAATTAGAACTTAATAACAAAACCACTATAAAATCCTAAGTGGGTGTGTTCTTTTAACAACAGCACTCTTTAAATAACAAAAATTAAAGAGGGGGTTTAGAATGCAATTGCATTTTTTTTTCAGAAAAATAATGCTAATGGGCAGTGTACAAATCAAAACACAGTGAAGATTGTCTCTGGTGATTTAACAAACTTGAAACAACTGGTTCTTGAAGTGTATTTCCTGCTTGAGTGTTATGTGTTTGTTTATGTTAATAAATAAGACGAAACGGTGAAGATGTCCTCAGAACTTCATTTCTGCATCAGAAGCCGCCATTTGTCTACTGAATTGGGTAGTTAATAGAGTGCAAATACTGGAAGGTAATTTTTTTCTGTGTGTGTGTGCGCGCGTGCACACACTATTCACAATGTAATGGCTACAGACCCAACGTTCTTTTACAGTTAATCTGTACTGTTACCATTGTCTCTAACATTTTCGTAGCTTGAGAAAAATCAGTAACTATAAATTAAGTCCAGATCTGTAGCACTTGCTGATTTCTGCAACAGGAATACTCCCGCCATAGCCAACCTCAAACCAGCAGTGTGGTCCTGGACACAGAAATGGGAGGAGATGAGTGGTCAGCACCACTTGATTCCACCACAGATAGGAACTCAAAAGCAGAGATAACATGCACGGAGGCGACAGGATAATCATAGGTGTGATCATTTATTACTGGGGATCTTAATGCAAGTTGACTGTAAGTTTATATACTTTAATTTTTAATAATGACAGCATTGAACAAGAGGCTCCCCAAATTCCTGAGATTTTTAAGAAGTCAGGATGAACCAGCTCCATCCAGTGCATCCAGGCAAACAGTCCAGCCCAAAGTGTCCTTAGAAAATAAGTTCCAAAAAATGTAGTGTTTCATTTCTAACCTCATGAAATAAAGTTGAAACCCTTACAATAATGTACCTAGACAACCTGAAAAAATAGGAGAACAAAGAAATTAATAAAGTTAAAAACAAAAATATTACTTGGAAGATAGGAAAACGGGGTAGAATTTATATATAAATGCAATACCGATTTCTTTAAACCAGTTTGCGGTGTATCCAACTGTAATCTCTCAGGGCTACACTTGGGGAAGTTGGTGTCAGTTCCCCAAAGAGAGGAGGTCCCTGGCTTGGAGCACAGAACACAGAGAGCCAGATCTCAGAGCAGAGAATGCTTGCAGAGGGTCATGGGAAGGGTGCGGGGGACTCTGAGAGGTTACCTGCTGTCCCCCTGCTGTGGGACCAAAGTCGGTGTCAGCGCCCACTATTCCGTCTACAATTCCACGATGTTCGCAGCTTTGCACGAGGCTCAGTACGGTTTCGTGTGGCCCACAGGACATCTCACCAGAGGGTAAGTTCCCGGCCTTGTTCCTAGGATGTAGGAAGACCTGACTGCACCTGCAGTAGGACCAGTTCAGGCCACTCCGGCTTGTTTGGGTCCCCCCCACCCCCCACCGCCCCGCTCCTATGAGCTAAGCAAGTTAAAATAAATATTTTAAGGAATGCGGACTCTTTGCCCAGACATACCTGTTCGGGCGCAGAGGCAGGAGGCGGAGCCGGTGAACCCAAGGCCCAGTCCTCTCTTGTTGGTAGTGCAGGGCACACCCACATTGGGGCTCTGCTGCGATGCAGGCAGCTGACGAGGGACACCAGTGAGGGTCCTCCTGGCGTGGCTGCGGCTGGGCACCCGCTGCAGAGCCACGTTCTGGGAACGCAGAGGGCAGAGTCAGGTCTCCGGCACCTCCAGATGAGAGACCAAAAGGCTCACAACAGCAGGCTTGCTTCTGCGAGCTCAGGGTTTGTCTGTCTGTGTGTTTTCTCAGTTCTGGTCATTAGCTGCAGGCACTTGCGTCCCCAGGTCTTACCTTGCAGCGAGATGGCCTCTGAGCCTTAGGGATGGCTTCCCCTTGATTCTGAGAAATTTCTCTGTGCACTTGATGACAGGCCAAGGCTCCGCAGGCAGCTGCACATGAGGACAAGGTGCACATGTGCTGTCTTAGACCTTGGCCTTGTATTCTAGAAACAAACTTGATAGTTACCTGTAGGGCCTAATGCCCTCAGGCCTGGGACACAGTACAGCTCTGTGGAGAAAATCCTGTGTACTTGACTGTAAGCCAGGGAAAGACAGGAGGGAAGGGGGAAAAGCAAGACAGGGGAGTAAATATGAAGGATGAATAAGAATATGAAATTGCTGTGTACAGAGAAAACAATAGAATGTTCATGACGATGAGGTGCATCTTCTTACAGGTGAAATTTTAGGCAACTCTTAAAGCATGAATAGCCATGCTTGCAATTGAAAAAAGTTGTCAAAGACGCCGTCCACTTTCCCTACCCACCTACGCAGTGACAGGGGAGGCCTATTTCATAGGTAATTTTTCCCTGTAATATAAGGAAAGTGAAATTTCTGTGCTATTGAACTTTAAAGGAACAATTAATCCCTATGGTACTAAAACTGACCAAGGCCATATAAAGAGAAGGAATAGTTGTATTAAATATTACAAAGGTGGATTAGCTCTGTTATTAAAATGTGACAGAGATCAGAAAGTAAGAAAGTATTTGCATATATATATATATATATATATATGTCATCTCAGTTACATAAATATTAATGCAAACTATTTCTTAAATTGAACATTTAGACCAGCAGTATATTAGGAAGTAATATCCTGTGATGAAATAATATCTATTTTAGGAATACCAGAATGATTCAATATGAGGAAATATATTAATGTAATTCATGACATTATTAAGTTAAATGAAAAAAATAACTTCACTGTTTCAGTAAGCGGGAAAACAGAATTTGATAAAATCCAACCATTATTTTGTACAGAAATTCTAAGTGAACTAGAAATGAAAGTAATAAAAATAACTTTAACCAAATGCCGAAATATGTCTTAATGGTGAAAAAGACGTTCCGTTGGAGTCAGTAAGAAACAAGGTGCCTCTGCCAGTATTTATTTTTATTAATATCAGGGTGAATGCTTAGCCACTACAACTGCTTAAAATTTTGAAAATCAGAATTAACATTGTTTGATGATGGGAAAGTCAAAAGAATTAATAGTAATAATAATAATAGAAGAAAACAACATGTTAAATAAAATAGTCAGTTACAAAATAGGCATACACATTTCAATAGCATCCCTATAATTAAACCGTCCTAAATGTACAGAGGAATTAAAAATTCCACTTATAATAGCACAAACGGTTATTAATCTTCAAGAACTCAAGGACTAGGGTTCCCATGCATCTTTCTTAAGGAACAATTAAAAGCTAGTGAATAATCTTCAGACAACAGAAGGTACTAGAGACATCACATCAAGAGTAGTGTTTACCGTTAATTTGTAAAACTAAGAGAAAACATGGATCAAAGTGGAGAGAATTAGTGCGATTGTCATGTGACCTGACAGCACAGATACTACAATGACTGAGAATGAGAGACAAAGACAATAGCATGTGCAAAAAAAATTGAAGTGTTTTTAGCAGTGAAAATTGCTGTTAGTCCTGATGTTGTTTGAGGTGTTTGTAATGTGAGACAGAATGTGTGAATAATAATGAGATACTTTAATTTTATCATCCCCTGTTCCTGAGAATGAAGATTCTCAACATGGAGCAAAGATGGGAAATGGAAGGGATTAAGTACAAACCCTGCACCCCCAACTTTGCATTGGAAATATGGGTATAAAGTCTCAAGGTTCAGATACAGTTTTCAACTGCATTGAAAATTCTCGGAAACGGCCACCAAGCCACTGGCAATGGCATTCCTGGCACCCAGATCTGGGTTTGGATAAGCCACCTCCTAATTCAAGAAGCTTGAGTTTCTTGGAGAAATATCTGCCTTTTGTTCAGGAGCAGGGGAGGAGAATTCAACCCTGGCCACCTCAGCGCAAGGACGACACTTAAGACTGTGTGGCATTAGGTCAGAAGGGCTCAGTGCCCAGCTTGATGGAGCTCACGCTGGCTGGAGCTGAGCCCATTTGAGCTTCAGGAAGGGTAAGACTTGTAACGCATGAAAACCCGTCCAGTATATTTAGAGTCATGAATGTAGAAAGATATTTAAAAAATAAAACCAGTTGGTCGCATTATGAAGATGAGAGGTAGCCAGTTTATTACCTTGAAAATCTAACATGTATAAGGAACAGAATGTTAGCTGAGAGCTATACAGTGAGTGCAGTTAAGTAAATAAATACATCAAGCCATCAAATTAGAGCCAGGCCATTTTTCAGCCCTTGGGGAATTCATGGATGCAGGCTTTGAATGCCAAATGTTGATAACATAAAAAAAAAAAAAGTGAAAGTCAGAAAATATGTACCTCTTGATGAAAGAATTCCGTTGCAACTATGGGCTTGCCAAACGGATCAAATCTGATTTTGATCAAGCCTCTGAATTTAGCTGACAATTATCAGGAAATGCAGAGAACAGGGCAACCTGTGTAACGGTACCATAAACATGCAATAAATAATACTCAGACTGTGGAAAACACTACAATTCAAACAACCTGGGTTTTTCAACAGATGAAATGTAATGTAAAAAAAAAGATAGAATTAGCAAGAGTAATTTTAAAACACACAAACCAAACAGTAACCAGCCTGCTCCCTGACCCCACAGCATGCAAACAAAGGGAAGGAGTTATGATCAGCTTGTTCTCTGGCCTGACGTTTCCAGACATCAGCAAAGCCTATACTGGTGCTGTTTCCTGGAGCTTCTCATCCCTTCCTCATTAGAGTCTCGGCCAGGGGAGCAGTTAGTGAGTCTAAACCTGTTACGTGATCAGCAATTGCCCTCATCTTTGAAGAGTGGCTTTGGGATAGACAAAGGATTTGGCACAGGATGGGATAGAGGAAATTTTCCAAGGAAAGAAGCCCCTTTCTAAAGATCCATGTGCCATCAAAGACAAGACCAGGAGGGTACACAGTGAGATGAGAAAATGCAAAAGGAATACAACTTTATTTCTTTACCTTCCCTGGCTTTTCTAAATAAAAGAAACTTAGGGAAAAGCAAGCCAAAAGAGACTTCAAGTCATCCAAGACCTTCCAAGAGAGTTGGGCACCCACGAGCCCCCCCACCCCGGGAAGTGTGCCTCCCTGTCCTTGGAGACTGAAAGCTGAGACCGGATTCCAGGACACGCTCACATTTTCATTTCCTGCAAGGGTGTGTGGTGGGGCGGTTTGGACTGGCCGTGAGAACATCCAGGAAGCTGACTTAGTTTAGGGCTGTTCCCCACCCCTAGAGAGGGGCCTTTCCGTAGCTATGGCCACTTAAATAATGGGTTGCTTATGCTCCATGAACAGTCCTCCAATCTGTAAGTTTCATGAAAAGGACAAAGAGGGAGCATTTGTCATACTGAATTTTTCACTGCTGTATGAATTTTTTAAAACCATGTGCCTACATTTTTAGAAGTATAATAGTGGTATCTGGATGGTGATGTTAGAAAATCATTGCCTCTTCTCTTCATTGTACTTCAGAGTACTAAAAAACAAATCCGTGTTATCTTAAAGAGCATAACTAATGAAAAATTCTAACTCTAGGATCTTCTGTTGAAACACTTCAGACAGATATGCAAATTATATGAAAAATAGCTACCGTCATAACATTGCTTATTTGAGATAAAAAATGAATCCCTTTATAGCCCCAAAGTTGAGGACTGGCATTTTTTTTTTTTTAGAGTATATAGACACAAAATACTCTTAGCCATTAAAATGATCTAGATACATTTTATTATCATGAACTTATGTTTCTAATATCACATGCAGTGGTTTAAAAAAAAGATGGTCTTCTGTCATATGGTGATCCAGTTTTTGAGATGTATGTATTCATTATATACATAACCACCCAGTCAGTAGTCTGGGTGCACAGAAGAATGTTCAAGATCTTAAAAATGGCTCTTCCAGCAAGGAAGAAACAGATTACTTACATATTTTGGCTTTTCTTTTTGCATATATGCATTTTTTAATTTTGCTACAAAACCATGTAGAAACAAATGGGGACTCTTATTTCAAGTTCTTATATACATTTTTTTTTACTTAATTACACATAAAAAAACATCAAATAAAGTATGTCATAATATTAGAAGTATTCCACAAAAGTAAAACAAATCTAATGAAATTTATTTTCAATCCTGAGCTCTGCCTGTTGGCAGAAACCTGTAAATATTAAAGGGATTATAAAATGGAATCATTCACACGTTAATTTGACAGATGAAAATCAAGCATTGCTCATTGTCCGAAAGATGATGCTTTTCAAATCTACACCCAACTCTCACTTTCCATTTAAAGCCCCTACTTTTCTGACACTCCTTAGGCACCATTACATTTTATGAAGACCATGTGGAAAAAAAACATTTTTTCTCTCAGGAACCTACATTTGCATTCTCCAACATTTATGTATTTTCCCAAGAGTTTTTTCTGACTATCGCTATAGCGAATTGCCCTCATAGTCAGATTGCTCAGTATCTGTTGTTGAGTAACATCTCTGTCCAGTAAAATGAGAATAATAACTGTATTTATCTCACAGGTTTGTGGAGATTTAAAGGCAATGCCTCTAATTTACCAAGAGCAGTTCCTGAGATAAACACTAAATGAGTGTTAGATACCAAATAGTAGATGTCACTATTACCATTTGCTTTATTCTACATGTCATGTTGATCCTAACAATTGTATGCATTACTTCTTCAATATCTGCTAGTATTCCTCAGTAGTTCCTTTTCTTCCACAATACTGGACAATTGTTCTGACCTTCAAATCAGTCTTGCTTCCTCAAGTCTCGCGCCAGTGAAATGTACACCTTACATTCTTACCAGTAGGATCTTCCCAAGTTATATGGGATAAAGTAATTTGCTGTTGCACTACAACTACAGAGGACACCATGGTAAATAATACTTTACTGAGATGGCAACTGCCTACATTTCCAGAATTTGTCCTGCCCCTTTTCTTTGTACCCGTTGTTTTAGTTCGTTTTCCAGGATGGCCTCCAAAGAACCGTGCCTCCCCGCACTGCTCCCTCCTGCACTGAATCGGGGCAGACTCTGTGATTTCTGTGAGGCCATTAATGGTGGAAACAATGCTAGGCCGAATGTAGGTGTGAGTTAAAAGGACTGTGTATCTTCCACCTATGTGCCTTTGACAGCTCTGAGTTGCCATATAAGGAGTTTAGCTACAGCACTGGACAGGGCTCGGGGGCACCATGTGGAGAGGCCAGCAGACACAGAGACTCTAAAACTACATGGTGAGACAGACAGATCTAGCTCTGCCAGTGCCCCAGCTGGGCCCAGGTATCCCTACCAAGGCATGTGACATATGAGTGCGCCATCATCTCAGATGCTCTAACTGATGCGCCAGATGACAGCACTCCTAGCCAACACCGTGCGGGGCAGAAATACTCAGCTGAGCTCAGCCGACCCACTGAATAGGATTACACAATAAGGTGCTTGTTTGAAGCCACCAAGTTCTGGAACAGTGTGATTCTCAATAACAAATAACTGAAATAAATAAATACCTGAAGTGGGGTGATTGTACAAGATATGCGCTGGGATCGGAAAGCTTGTCCAAACTTAAAGACTCGTATATTTTAGCTTCATATGGTAGGTAGGTAGGTGGGTGAGTGGGTGGGTGGGTGGACGGATGGACGGATGGGCGGATGGACGGATGGACGGACGGACGGACGGACGGACGGACGGACGGACGGACGGACGGATGGACGGATGGACGGACGGACGGACGGATGGATGGATGGATGGATGGATGGATGGATGCTGTACATTCTCTGGGTTTGGATAAATGTGTAATGACATGTATCCATCATCACAGTGTCACACAGAGTAGCTTCCAGCACCCTGAAAGTCCTCTGTGCTCCGCCTGTTCATCCCTTCCCTCTCCCTAACCCCTCGCAACCACAGCTCTACTGCCGGCATAGCTCTGCCTTCTCCAGAGTGTCATAGAGTTGGAACCGTGCAGCATGAAGCCTTTTCACTCAGCAGTACGCATGTGAGGCTCCCCGCCGACGATCCAGGGCTTGGCGGCCCCCCACCCTTTGGAAGGGGAGAGTCTGGGGCACTTCTCCTGCCTCTGGGTCATGGTCATAGGCTTCAGGAGCTGTGTGTTGGGAAATTTTGTTGATACTAAATAACCATCTTGATGCTTCGTAACAAGCCAGGAACGTATAAACACTCAAAAGCCAAACACGGTTTAACAAAATATCTTACAATAATGCCACAACGAGCATCTTCTCTCTGTTGGCTCCAACTAGTGTAAATGACTGTACACAGTGACGATGAAAGTAAATGAACGTTCAGGCAGAAATGGAGCACACAAAGCAGGCTACCAACGGAACATGGACAACACATCCACAATTGATAGATGTATAAAACAGCAGTCACAACTACCCTGCAACTGGGTTAGACTAGTGTCCCTCCGTTCAAGGAGACACCCTATCCATGCATGGGTTCATCTGTTCATTTATTCAGCCATCTGTGTATTTGCATTTCCTTCCTGTTGCTGCTCTAACAAATAAGTACAACACAGATCCAGTAACTTACAGTCTTGGAGGTCAGAAGTCTGAAGGGGTCTCACTGGGCTAAGGTCCCAGGTATTTGCAGGGAGGGCTGTGTTCTTCCAGAAGCTCTAGGGAAGAATCCCTTCCCTTGACATTTCCAGATTCCAGAGACGCCTGCAGTCCTAAGCCCATGGCCTCTTCCTCTGTCTTCAAGCACATCAGTTTGGCGTTGGCATCCCTTCCTCGCATCATTTTTCTGCCTTCGGCCCTCCCGCTCCCCTCTCATAAGGACCTTTCTGATACCATTGGGCCCACTCAGATAATTAAAGATAAACTTCCCATCTCAAGACCCTTAACTTCATCACCTCTGCAAAGTCCCATTTGCCATAGGCCCCGTGTCCTCAGGTTACTGGGATTGGAACATGGGTATCTTGAATGTGTGTGTGTACTGCAGGGGGTTATCCTGTCCACCACAATATTCTGTAGGCACTTCTGAGCAGTTTCTATCTGACAAGTATAGTCATTTCTACTGGTTAACTTGTCAAGTTAAAAAAATACACGTTTTTCAGTGGTGAAGCTTAGAACCTCACCCCCCCTGTTTTGAGAGAAATCTTCTGCATCTGTGGATGTTTTAATGCCCGTGTCTAGCTCAGATTAACACATAATCTACAGGCACACACCTGATCTTCTACAATTGCTCTCTTACAACACTAAACTATGTCTTCTACCTTTATCTTGCATCTACCTACCACTTCAGCATTTTATTAAAAATAAAAATAATAATAATAATAAAGGGAGAAATGTGGGATCCACATATAAATCAAGTATAAAAATCAAACGAATATTCATATTTGACCTGATTGTTTACAGTTCATAAAGCATGATCTAAACCGACAGTTTCTGTGATGACTGCCCTTGTACTGTTCACCATGTAAGAACTTATTCACTATGTAAGAATTCGTTCACCATGTAAGAACTTGTTCGTTATGCTTCAGAAGATTGGAGACTGACGAGAATTAGGCTTGAGATGGATTAATGATTGTGCATTGAGCATTGACTCCCCTATACAGAATTTTATTGTTATTAACAACCATTCAATCAATAAATATGAGAGATACCCTCTCAAAAAAAAATACATGTTTTTATGTTAACATGTTCTTTTGATTCTTTATTAAGGTAGGAATGGTAGCACCCACCTCTACTTTCCAACCAGTTCTTATCTGACCTTCCACCTCTTGGAGATGGAGACATCTAACTGTTTGAATTGCCCATTGGCAAGGGTTCATAACATCTAGATCTTTCTCTGGAAATACAGGTGGGTCTATTGTGCTTATTCTACAAGCCGATTCTGGAATGTGGAAAACCCGAAGGAAGCATTCATCGGGCCACAGCAGGACACGGTAGGACCCACACACTTCAGCTTGCTGGGCCCCTCCCGCTGTAATAGATTTTCATGCACCCTCACAATTTCATTTTTTGTGATGTGAGGAACACGTTCAATGAAAACATGCCCTTGGACCCTACATATATGGTTTTTCCTTGTGATTTTAGAGGAAATCAGTACATTCCCGTGGGCCCCTGGACATGTGGAGATCATGCAGTCACGGTGCCCACCAGTAGCTTAACTGTTCCTACTACTGTAGCCTCAGAAAGCATTGATGGCCTTCTCTGGGGTCCCGGGCAGTGAGCCTGCCACCAGTCAAAAGTGTGCTGTCAGGGCTGAGGTCTGCTGCACGGACACCTTCTGCTCATCTTCATCAGCGGGCTGCTATTTGGTTCACATCAAGTTTGAGCTTAAAACTGTTCTGATGTACAGTTCTTGGATAGCACTGGGTCTCCCTCTGCAATGTCTCATGGTCTTTGTTTTTTGTGAGAATAAGCACATGCTTTCTAAAGCATACACTACATTATTTATCATTTTTATTCATTACGTGTATTTTATGGCATCCATCCCGTTTTTTTCTTTTAGTTTTTTTTTTCTTAACTGTCTGTGAATTTTTAGTCCTAATTTGGACTCCGTGCTTCCAGGGAGCTTTCTGAGAAGTCATTTTGCTTAAATGGACTCCTGGGTTAGATCAACCATTCCTTGGAACCCATAGGTTCTTCTGTTTATATTTGTCACTTGTTTTCTTGAAGTATGTCTTTATATTATGTATATCTTGAAGTTATATCATCGGGAAGAGTATCTAGGACATAAATTTTATGAAGCCCAAATATGTTTGTCTTGGCCTCAAGCTTGGTTAATCATTTGACTGGGTTCATATGATTTTTTCCAAGAACTTGAGATAGAGCTGTTTGTTTTCTGCAACCACAGTGGGCATGTGAAATGTCTACGACAAATGTTAATCTCATTCACTTGCAGATAATCTGTCCTGACTCTGTGGTCTACCGTTTATGGGGTTTATTTCACCTGGTGTTCTGAAGTGTCACAAGGACCTGGCTTCTTTTGCATTCCTGTTACTTTTGACCTAAAACCACATTTCTAATTTTATGTTTTTACAAATAATTGATTCCTTTTTGATTTCTCTTTCTGTAAGCCGTATCGGTGTGATCTAAGCTCTTGATTGAACATGGTTGGTTGTGTGTGTGTGTGTGTGTGTGTGTGTGTGTGTGTGTTTTACATTCTCTGCCCTAAATCCTTTCTCTTTTCTTTGAGATCAGTTTTAGCTCTCATTTACACAGTCTTTGACCTTGCCTTCTGCCTGATTTTTTTTGCAACTAATGACTTCAGGATTTCAGGAGATAGGAGGGGCTGGCTGTGATTTTCTCTCACTGCGCTTCCGCCATTCTGTCTTCCCATCAGTGTCCTCCGTAGAATGCCACAGAGTTCCTAAATGCTTCAGTAAGGTTATCCTTTACTCTGGGATATAAAAACTCACCCTAGCTATTAAGTTTCTCCAGGTAGGCTTTTAATTTACAAAGAGAGGAACCCTTTTTGCCTTTCTGCAGGCACAAGGGAGGCAGGTTGAAATGTCCCTGCGGCCAGGCTTCATTACCCCCTCTGCTCCCCACCCTCTAGCCTCCCTCCACCTTTACCCCCTGCGTCTGATTATCATTAAATACATGTTCTCCAAGGCGGGTTGCACGGCTCAACTTCTTACATGAATAGTCCTTCCAGAAACCTGTCTGCTTTCCAGGCTTTGACCTACTTTTCTCTCCAGTTATGGGTTCCTTCCTGGTTTTTTTCTCCTTTTTAAATGGGCATCTGCAGGGAAGGAAAGACCTATTGTTGTTCTCCATCCACAACGTGGAACCAGAAGATGTTGAAAGTTTATTTTTAAATAATTTGATTTGTAAAAACTGGTGATTCCAATCAACACATTTTCATACCGGCAGAGCAGCCTGATAATTCAAACCTGAGATACAGAGAACACATTTTGCACGAGAACCCCACATGTCACTGGGTTTTTCTTCTCTGTAAAATGAAGAGGTCACATAAATGGTCAGCAATATTCCTTCTTCGCTAATACCCTATGCCCTTCCACCCCAACATAGTATAACATAAGAAAACACTGAAAACGTTAAATAAAATAGGCCATTTTTGAAATTTGATGCACAAAAACATATAATACTAACAATAGCCCATTCTCCTGAAATATTTCCATTGGATAGGGCATTTATACCACTCACTTAAAAATTGACCTTATTTTATTGGAAATAAGTTTCAGAAATAAAAACAGAGCCCTATTTCTTAAAGTACAGAATGTAAAAATATTTTTGGAGAGACTTTAAAATATTTTGGTTTTGTAAGTTTGAAAGCACATCTCAAACACTTACTTCTGCAACAGTTTTTCTTTTAAATGTCAATTGTTTTGTTGTCTGTCTCTTCTGAAACGATGCTTAGATCCTGCCTAATGAATTTGAGGCCACAGAATTACATACCATGTCTTTTCAGAGAAAAAGCAAAGAAAGTGCTTCCCAGGTAGGGACTCTTAGACTTTGGAGTTTGCATTCACTCTATTTGCATCAGATGTATTTCACATCTGACCCCTACTGTTTGCCTAAATTAGAGTGGAAATTAGACAGCAAGGGTGCCTAAGGCAATGAAGAGCACACTTTTGGAAATTTTAGAAAAATAGCAGAAAAACCATCAGCTGAGCATTTCAGCCTTGGGCTCCTTAAATCAGCCTGGGAACAACCG
The DNA here is from genome assembly GCF_040802235.1 of Manis javanica. Taxonomy (NCBI): domain Eukaryota; kingdom Metazoa; phylum Chordata; class Mammalia; order Pholidota; family Manidae; genus Manis; species Manis javanica. The sequence goes on from NC_133174.1 coordinate 4,254,433, forward strand.
CTAATCGAAATGGGCATGATAGGTGAAATAACAATAAAGACTTAATTTGTGAAATCTGTGCAACATAAAGATAGGATATTTTGCATTTGATTTAATCTCACTAATGGGAAGTAACCAGTCAACATTGGGCATTAAATTTGTATCACTTGAGTCCATTCTTTCTTTGTTCGTTTCTGTTTTTCTTTTCTTCCAAAAGTGAATGGACCAAGAGCAAGCACAGCAGAAACTCAAGTCATCTTATGTGTCATGTTCTGCAACCTGGCATTTTTTTAATTAAATGCATATTGTACAAGTATTTTTAGGAGCTGCCCTCATCCTTTGATATTCTTTATTGCTTGACCGCTTAGAGGAACACAGCGCCTTTCATGCAGATTGAAATACATCTACGAGCTGGTAAGGCCACCAGGATGTAGCAGATGGTGAGGCATCGACTTCCAAGGGCCACTCTCGTGTGCCACGGAAACTGAAAGGAGAAAAGACACTCATACCGTGCAAGATGTCCTCATGTGGTTAAGTCACATGTGAACTAAGCATAACAAATGGGCATGTATACCAGCAATGTACCTGCAAGTTAGAACATGCTAGCAAATGAACAAATGCATAGTTTGATGGGAGCAAATAGTGTGTGATGTCAAGAGGAGGGAAATAATGGCAGGAAGGTAGGCTGCAGACAGGTCTTGAAGAACTTGAGTTCCCAAGGAGGGTTTTATCCTTCATAAAGTACATAATGGTCACTCACAAATAGGTTGTGATGAGCAGCGTAGCATGGTGACCTCTGTGCCTCTGGAAGAAGAATCTAGCAGTGACGTGTCAGAGGGAGCTCAGAGCAGAGACTGATGTTGAGGTTCTTGCAAAAGTTTAGGTAAAAGCCAACAGCCTGAAGAACAGAAAGAGATGGACCTGAGAAATACCTGGACAGCAAGAGCATTATAACTTGCTAACTGTAAGAGACAGGATAGAGAATTAACCGCAAAATGGACATTTACATCTCAAGCTGATCTCAAAATAGCAGATGCTAAGTTTTAGTACAGGATACTAGTATTAGTTTTCTACTGCTGTGTAACCAAAAAAAGAAAAGTAAAGAAAAACAGGGGGACTTAAAACACTGTTAATTAGCTCCCACTTCTGTAGGTCAGAAATGCAGCAAGGTGTTGCTGGCTTCCGTGCCTAGAGTGTCACAAGGCCCAAGTCAAAGCCATGCGGGTGGGCTCTTCTCTGTGGGCTCTGGAGAAAGCTCCGCCTTTCGGCTCATCTCCCGTTGGAAGAATCCGATTTCTTGCCATTGTAGGATGGAGGTCCTTGCTTTGTTGCGGGACGGTGGGAAGAGGCCACTCTCAGTTCCTGGAGACCCTCACCTGTTCCTACCTGTGACCCCTCTGTCTTCAAAGCCAACAATAATGCACCAACTCCTCCTCGTGGGTGGCGTGTCTCTGACATCCCCTTCTGCCAACGGCCAGAGAAAATGCTCGGCTCACAAAGGACTCAGGGGACAGGATTAGTCCCACTAGCATAGTCTTCCTTCTAATCAGCTCAAAGTCAAGTGATGAGTCATCTCATTTCCATCTTCCAGAAACCCTTTTGCCTTGTACAGGGCGTGAGATCTTCCGTGCGGTTGGGGCAGGGGCATTTAGGACTCAGCCTGCCCAAGCATCTCTCAAGGGATCACTCCACCTCCGGAGAAGGGTGGCATCTCTGTACTTTCTCCTTCAGGCCACCATCTGTAATCGGTGCCCTCTGCATTTTAATTCAAGAAACAAAGGCCAAGGAAATGAGGAAATGCACAGGTGAGGAGATAGAGAGAGAGCTGCACTAAAGCACAGGGTGTCTTAAAATAGCACTCTCTTCGAGGAAGGTGGTGTGAGCGCATGTGCTGTGAGTCCATACAGAATCAAGCTCGCCAGGCACTGGGAACATATTCCGAAAAGAAGAAATCTGTCACCACGCACCTCATGCCAACAAAAACTTCAGAGCACATCAGCAATGAGTGTACGAATCGGGAGGCAGTCATGTGATAAAAATAGACAATCATAAATGTAGATTTCCAAACTGGCTAGCTCTACAGTCTGAGAGTTATAGTGCTTGTGTTATGGCTGAAAGATTTAAAAAAAGACAGTCTTTTGACATTTGTAATAGTTGCAAGTTTGAAATTGTGGCTGGTGGAGTGTGTAGCTGTGGAGTGTGTAGACAGTCTTCTGTCTGTTAGAGATAGATTAAAATCCACAGACTCTCTGCCTCCGTCTGTCTGGATCTGGGCTGATGATGCTGAAAAATCATGGGCTTTCATTGAATCTTCCTTTTGTCTTCTACTCGGTTGCTGCTCACATCAACAGAAATTGCTGAGTAAATTCTATGATAGGGAATCGTGGCTCCATATTTAGAAAAGCCGAAGGAGTGGAGAGTCAAAAAATGGAGTTGATACTGAATAGAAATACAATTTTAATGAGAATTTAAGAGTACTTTTTTTAAATTCTAAGAACATAATGCCACATTGCAGTGGCAAGTCATGATATTGGAGCCAATGCTATAAAAACAGCTGTGTGACACAACAATCAAAAGGGCGTTCCCCAAGGATGTCAAGATAAATCAGAAAACACCTATTCCTTGATTATAATTTACTTCTTTCTCTTTACATGTTTTGCTATTTTTTTTCAAAAAATCTTCATCGTTTAATTGTTCAGATTTTCTTAGAGTTTAAAAACTCATAGTTTCTTCAGGTTTTCTTTGTCACACATTTACATGAAATCTCTCATAGTTTTTCTTTTGATCAACATGGCTATATTTATTCTTAACATGTTCTTTCTGGGGCTCAGATATTTCATAGCAAGCTATGGCTTTTATGACAACTGGTTATCGTAATTTCAGCCACGATGCCACTATACAACTAGCTTGTTTCAGCTCAGTCCAAAGCCTTACACAATTCCAGTTATGATATTAGTAATAGTCCCAAACATAACTACAGATCCATTATTGATGTGTTCAAACTTAGCTTCCTGGAAACTAAGTATGTGTGAAGACCGGTAGACTAAAGCAGGCATGTTAACATGAGAGACATTTGAGAGGTGTAAATTTTCCATCATGGGAGAACAAATTTCACAGATACATACAATCAAATATTTTTAAAATAGAATGTAGGTTTACAGTTGTCCCTCTTTAATGTAGAATGTGGTACAGTAGCAGAATTACCTCAGATTTTAAATTTAGATCACATTGTTTCTGCTTGTCTGAAACCTTGCTTTAAGCATTAGATATTTAATTGAATGAGTAAAAAAGCAAAGTATTTCAATGTAGATACTTTCTGTATAATCTCTAAATAATTCATAGATGATGCCACAAAGGTGGCATTGTTAGATATTGTAAACATACTTACTATACAGTATTTCTTAGTTGTCGTCAGTTTGGATCTGGGATAAAATTGTAACATTAAAGTTAAATTAATTCCCATGCTGTGTTCCACAATTTGTTCTTGGCCCAAGAGAAATTTGCTTGGAATGCAGTTAGTTTTTTATTTGTGGGAATGAGAAAGATGTGTGTGATAGTATTTGCCTGTATTTTCCCAAAGTAAACTTTAAACCTCAAATGTAGCCTCCAGCTAGTGGCTGTCTTGGTTTTCTAGAATTAAAGCACAGATAAATTGTGAATCCAAGAGGTATATTTTCATGCCCAGAGAAGAACTGGCTCAAAGCTTGGGAATGCTCTGGAATACATGCGTGGATGCTTCTGGTCAGTAGAAAGAACAGACAAGTGAAAACGGAGAGGGGAAATTCCAGCCCATGAAACAACCAGTGTGAATGACAAATTACAGTCAAATATTTCTCAAGAAATTATTTTTTTATCCCAGAGAAAAATTAAACCTCTCCCTTTTCCACAAGTCATAGAAGAAAGAGCAAGGTCCTGTGCTCCATAACCCAATTCCAGAGACAACTTTTTTCTTAAAGTAACACGAAATGTGTCTTGATAGAGATGAACCTCAATTATGTTTTTACCCTGGCTGAGGGGTGCCCATAGTTGACCTACGGGCAGAGAAGACAAGCCACTTTGGAAACCAGAGAGGTGTGAGGCACTGTGGCCCTCTTGAGCACAATCAGCACCCCAGGAGACTGGACAGAGCCCAGGATTCGCTTACCCCTGAAAGATCATAAAGCATATAATCTGGAAGATTCAGGCATACAGAGCCCAGGCACAACCAAACCCGTCTGCTGTGTAAACGGGAGAGCATCACCCTAGACGTTCTTGGGCAGAATTTTTAGATGACTGAAAGTTTCAAAGCATTGCCCATTCAAGAGGGAGTCAGTGAGGGTGACACATTTCTCATAAAAGATGTTTAAAGGTCTTAGAAGGTGGGCATTATAAAAGAGACAACAGTGTCTGTAAATAAGAAATGTCTGAAATACAGTCTTTGAAAGACACTCTACAGCCTGCATGGTGAGTAGTATACACCTGGGATTATGTAGCATCATTCTTTATGGGCTTAAGTTAACCTGAGGGCTAACTGAGCAAATAATGGTTCTCCTGTCAGCCCCTGAGTGTGCCTGTGGGCTTATCACTCCCCTGAAGAACTCTAGCCTAAGCAGTGTATGTTTTATATCCTTTCTTCCACTTGATTTCTTCATATATCTGACCCAATGATAAGGATTCCTCCCTACCTATTGGGAATCTATTAAAATGCCTCATCGGCCAGGGTCCCCCACTGCCTATTCAAACCTGTTATATTTTTTCATAAAAAATTAACTGTTCCACCAATTTTTGCTGTCTTTCTTCTGGCAAAAGGGCGGATGATGCATGTGTTTTTTTATGGAGTTTATGCAGGCTTGAAACAGACCCTTGTAGCTTTTCCCTGCCTTTCCGTTTGTGCTGAAGTGGCCCACATCCCTCGCCTGTGTCACCTATTATATTAGTCACCTATGGCTGTATAAAATATCCCCCCAATGTCGTAGTTCCCAAAACAGCCCCCATTTCCTATCTCCCATTGTCTGGGAAGGATGTAACTGGGTCTTCTGTTTTGGGGTCCCTCACAGGCTGCAGCACAGCAGCTCCACCAGGAGGGAATTGCTTCTAAACACAGCTGGTTGCTGGCCAGCTTCCGGCTTCTCACGGGCTGTCGGGCTGCAAGCTTTAGTTCTCTGTGGATGTTGCAGAAGCCTGCCCTCATTGGGCTCTCCGACACGGCAACTTGCTCACCAAAGCCTGCATGCCACCACATCATATAGAGCACCCACTGCAGCAAAGTGGAAGTCAGAGGGCTTTTAGCCTGGTCACAGAAGTGACCTCCTTAGAGTCCAGTCACTGGGCCTGCCCACTCCAAAGGAGAGGATCAGGTTAGGACACAAACGCCACACGGTGAGGCTCACGGGGCTCTCTTGCCGTTGTCTCGCCGTGCGTGCACTATGACCTCTCGATTTTCAGGTTCTGCTTTTACGGCGTACATCTCTTTCAAGGGAAGTGAACCGACTACTTCCTCCAAGTACATTGGCCGTAAATAACAGATGCCCCACACAAAAACGGAAAACTCAATTCCAAATACCCTTGCCTGTTCCTAAAATGAGGGTGTCTCTCCCCATGTAGGATCCCCTGGCCTGTGCCCCTCATAGTGTGTGCTCTGTATCACCTGGGAGCTTGTGAAGGTGCAGAACCTCACGTTTCACTCCAAAGCCAGAGCCAGCATTTTAGCCAGTTCCCCAGGGGACCGGTGTGCCAATGGAAGTTTGGAGGCGTTGGTCTAGCTCCGTGCTTCTCAACCTGGCTGCACAGTGGACTTGCCAGACAAATTCGAAAGGCACACGTGCCTGACTGAGTCCCATCTCCCAGGGCTTTACACTTTACCATGTGTACGGCATGCCTGGGCCAAGTTCTCCCCAGGACTCGGACGTGCAGCCAGGAGGGAGAAGCGTTCGTCCATCCCAGTGTTCATCCTAACAACCAGTGATAGAAACAAAAATGCCAGAATAATTTGGGGTATGTAATTCTTCATTTGTACTTATGTAAAATGAAGTTATTTTTAAAATTATTTTCTTTTTTGTCACATAGAAGAGCTGAGGGTATTTTAGGCCCGACTGGTATGATTTTCATACTTCATCTTCATCACAAATTAATTTAGGGCAAGTATTTCCTGAAATGCTGGATAATTTACCTGTCTTTTAAAGACTCTAAAATCCTAAGGGACACAGCCAACCATGTTGAGAAGTCACGTTTTCTCACCTTATTGTTGATACTACCAAGGAAGTGCAGAGAACCGCCGAGCTGAACGCTGGTCCATCCCTAAGAGTTATGAAAGTCCAAGGGACTTTCAAATTCAAGTCTGAAAACTCATTCAGTGGGAAGGAGTGGATCGGTGATCATGTGACATATAAAGTGGTATTGCAGATATTAATGTTCAATGCGAAAAATAGCCTGAATGCCTACCCTGACCCAGTCACTCTGCTTGAGGATTCAAAATAAAGAAAAAAACATGTACAAGGAAGTGCACCCACTTACAGCCCCTGACCCTACAGTCAGGAGAAACAGATGTGACTCGACATTCAGCTCTGTGTTGAGCTGAGCGTTGCGATAAGAAGGTACCCAGGATGGCATGACTGGGGACGTGGAGGAGGCGCCAGTGCCTGCCCGGTGACACGGGGGTGGCAGGGTGCAGCGAAGCAGGGGGAGTTGCTGCCGTTCCTGGCTTTTTGGAGAGGAAGGCAGCTAGGATGAGGAGACCTAGCAGGAATGGGGAGGGATGAGGTGGCCAGACCAGAGCTAGTCTTTCAGCCCCTGGGGAACTTTGGACGCTTTTTAAGAGTCACGTGCAGCAAACCAGGAGCCCCAGAGGCAAGCAGCCAGGTAAAGAATGAGTGAGGCTCGGTCTCCAATGCAGACAACCTCCGACTAGGGGCAGAAATCACATAAACACAAAACTCCAAGGGAGGATAGTCCAATAGGCGTGTGTAAAAGGATGTGAAGGCACAGAGTTGTGACCGAAGGCCTCCAGGGCGTCTGGGCTGCAGCAAGCCACGCGGTAACCTCCTCGCCATTTCCAGGGTCAGCGGGAAAGCCAGAGCTGGTGAAATCCCACGAAAAATGTGGGGCCAGCACGGTCTCTTATTTGTAGAGAGAATCCTCTCCTTTTTGTGGATTTATATCCACTTTCAGTCTCATATTTATAAATCCCAGGTTGATTTTTATTACTCTGATTTTATAGTTGGTTTTTTTTTTTACCTGCTTTGTGTTTTAGTTTTCTTTTCCTTCCTAAAATTTTCTTTTAATTTTGAAAATAAACTAAGTGGTGATAAGCCAAAGGAAACCGTCTCTCAGGGTGCGAGCCATCAGAAAACGATGCATTCAGAGAGAGAGAGACCCGTGAGGGTGGTAGCTGCGTCCGCAGGGAGGCAGCTTTCTGTCCATTTTCCCCCTCATTTCCGTGTGCCTCGAACTCAGAGTTCAGTTAGAACATTTTAGTGTTAGGGCGTCTGAGTCACAAGCTGCCTTGTGCCATAGTCATTGTGCGAGTCCAGGAATCTCCTTGTGGATAGAGGCTGTCTGTCATGTCTTGGTCCTTATCCCAAATTCCTGGGCATACGGCAGGCTCTCTGCAAACATTTGTCAATCAAATCAGGCTTCAACCATGGGAACAGACATACAACTCAGTCCAGTTGACTGGAGACTCCTGGGAAACCTGAGAAAAAAACTCAAAATCCTAGCACAACCAAGGACTAAGAGGGTGGCTTGGAAGCATCGTGCTACAGATTGTCCAGAATTCTAGAGAAGTCTCAGATATATTTTCCATGGACAAAACACTGAGAAAAAAATACGTGTGCATGTTTTAGTCTTTAGCTAAGGGAATATTTCTCGATTGTTCCTTTACTAGCTCAAATTGGCCCAATGTAAAAAAAGGCAATAGCCAGGAATAAGATCAGACTTTGACTCACATACTTTTTAAATTAAGGAAACAGAATTCCTATCAGTATTTCACATTAAGCTAGCCCACCATTTCCATATGATGAATATTCCTTGAAACTAAAATTATTCATATTGAAATCTTTATCTTACCATCTTCATATAGGATTTTTTTCTGTCAAGGCCTGCAAATATTGCTGTTTTACTAGTTAAAAGGAGATGGGCTCTCTTTCCAAATCTGTTGGGAAGACAAAAAAGCTATTACATTTAAAATCTTCACCACTATTTGTTTGGTCATACACACGGAAGTGAATATACAACTTTTATTTATAAAGGAGAAAGAGCCGCTATCATTTGCCTCTCATTATCCCTGTCTGTCTTTTTAAAAAAATCACAGAACATAAAGAGGATAGAGTGTGAACAGGTGAGTAATTTTTAAATTATGCAAGGAAGACCCTAAGGATTTTTAGTAAGAATCAGGAATACCACCAGCCACCCACATGAAAACAGTACGGAGGGCTGTTTGAAAAGGCAGATTCCCAAGACGTGACCCTGGTCGATCTGGTTTGGAGACCCTGAGCTAGATGCTACCCATCTCTAGTTTAAGAAACACCACACCCCTCCCCTCGCGGGACTCCAGGGCACTGACAAATCTCAGTGCCACTAATGTATTTCTCCCTGGGCAACAACACAGGACCTGAGTTTCTTGAGCCCACCGTGGCTTCCTCTGGCCAAACCCCTCCTGCAGTTTTCTTCCCTCCCCCTTCCTTCTCTAAGTTTATTACGTGCACTCATCAGATCTCGGTTTGAAGGTCAGGACCTTCGTCCCGAACTCCTAGATTTGGCCACTGGCTTCCGTGCTTTTTGTCAGCGTTCTTTATTTCTTTTGTACAACGTATCACATCTGTTTTTTTGTATTTCATTAATTTTTTTCCTCAGCATCTGTCCTGATTATTATTCCCCCATGAAGGTAGGAATTGTGTCAGTTGCCAGTCAAAGATTTTATTGGAAGGAATTCATGAAGTGAATAAACAAATCAGCGTGTTGGAGAATCTTAGCCATTAAGCCGAAGAGTTTGTATTTTATTCTGGAAGGAAAGGTATTTGGTGTGTCTTGTTTTTTTAGCACAGTAGATGATGCTTTGTTGTGAACTTGAGCAAGAGAACTGGTAACAATCTGTTGTGCAGGATGTAGAAGAGGCTGGTGGGTGTCAAGAACTCTAAACAGAAGCTGATAGAAGGTTAAAGCCCAGCACAGGCCTCGGGTAAAGAGAGGACAGATTTCAGTGACATGATGAGGTTCAGTGGACAGGACTTGGTGACTCTCTGGATCCCTGGGATGACGCAAAAGATGAAACATGCATCAGTCTGACTTTTCACTGTTGAGGCTGGACATACAGACAAGGAAGTGACTGCAACCTGTATCAGGAGGGTCATAAGGAGCCCCCAGGCTGGCAATTCCAATTTTCTTTCATGATCATTGCTAAAGAAATGGACCATGCTCACCAATATCATCCATTGCTTCTCATTCAATTAAAAAACACACCAAATGCTCAAGACCAATATGTCATTACCGTGCAATTAATTTTATTAGAACATTTCACTAGTCTAAGGGGAGTGGCTTCATTTAGAGCATACGGTGTACAGCTTCACAGTATTGGAATCATCTATCTATATACATTTTATATTTGTGAACTAAAAGGCACCATCTTCAGGTATTTCCTGATTTCAAAAATGTCGGTGAACCAACCAGATTAATTTGGAAGAGTAACGCTTGGAGTGTAAATCACATCGGTAACTTGAGAGGAGTTAGGGTCTCAGCCCCTAATGTTCTCTTGAGGGCACTAGGTAGGCTTGACAGACTTTAGTTCTGCAAATGTGATGGGATGCCTTTAGGCATTAAGAGTGCAGAACCAGAGAGCTTTATTAATATAATTGTCTGTTAAGCAGTTAGAAAAGGTAGCAAGGAGGGGTATCAGACACCGACGGTGAGATGTCAGACTGGCCACCTGCCCGTGCCCTTCTTTCACAGTCTGCAGCTGTGCTGTCCGCCGTGGGAGCCGCTAGGCACCCAGGACTATCTTTGCATCATGTCAGACTGAGGAAAATTCAAAAATGCATTGCTCAGCTACACTAGCCACATTTCCAAGAGTGATTGCATCTTGGAAAGTACAGTTATCAAGTATTCCATCACTGTAAATATGTCTAATGGACAGCCCCTGGGAGATGTCTTCACCGTCCAACTCCAATAACTAAGGCATTTGGAACTAAGATTGTTCAAAGGAGTGATGACTTTCCTCCTGTGACGCCCATTCCCTCCACCAGGAGTTCTTCTAAGGGCAGTTTCCTTTATTTTCTTGATCCAGTAATATGAACTGGACTGAATTATATCATTTGCGAAATGCGTCGATGTACCTGTGGGATAAATGATCTGTTTCCCAGCATTCAGAGTTGGGTGGATGTCCTCTAAGAGGCCCGGAAGCTGGAGACGAGAACCGCAACACAGCCTCTGACCGGTTTCCACTCTCGATCTCAGTGCATTTGCAAGGTTCTTTCCCAGTTGTATCGCAGTGCAGTTTACATAACTAGTATTCACATTTCTCCATGATTTCAGAGATTGAGAAGGAAATAACAGAGCGGATAAACAAGCCTTACCAGTTCCCAGAGGGGCACCGTGTCTGCAGCTACTCCACCCATTGTTTTTAAGTCATTTATTCAGTTAGGTTTGCTTGGCTCAACCCACTCTAAAACAGGTAGTGGGAACTTGCAGAAACGTGGACTACGGTCTAAGGAAAATGGATGTAATTAGAGTCAAGGAAAGTACGGTTAGCATAACAATCCAAGTGTGAGCGAAGCGCTTGTTACAATGGAAGCTATACTGTTGAATTCCGCTTCTAAAAGCAGGAACGAAGAATTACTCGGATGCACAGACCACGTGCATATCCTTCCAGCAATTCTCCGTGAACAGGAAGATTCACAGCCTGGTTTTGGTTACAATTGGTCAGCAAAAAGTAGGACGGGACCCACTGCTAAGGAAGTAGTTTGGAGGGTTTTATGTCAGCAGTAAAAGGCCAGTCAGTGTGACTTCCCTGACGTGGACACAGACGGCCACGCTGGCACATTCTTAGAAAATTTAAGAGCCTGTTTATGATAACATACAACCATAAGTAGGTGCCGCTCTGTCGGCAGCCATCAGAGAACGGGATGAAGGATCATCTCCAGAAGGCATTCACGTGAGATGCTTGTAATTTGTATCTAAAGTACCTAAACTCATAAATTAACGTACACTTTTCTCCAATGACATATATGTGCATTCATATGTACATATGATTGTTTTCCTATATTTAAGACTTGTCCCTAGTAAGTATATTCTGATACAGGTGAAATTCAAGGTGCGTTTTATGGCCATGAACCAGAGCAACGGGTTTTATGTAGCCTTGACCTCCTCAGCACCGTGTTACCACTGACCTACCTAACCAGCAGCAGACGGGAGATTCGGGGGTAACCTGATCTCCTTATATAACTTATCTCTCAGTGTCATTTACATACCAGTCAAGGCTTCTCTTTCAAACAAAGTCATCCCTTTGATCATTTGGATCAGATTTTATTTTTTCTGTTAACTAGATAATGACCTTCTTCTCTGTTATAAATAAGCAGCCAAGCATAGATGCTAAACTCTAGAAGTAATAGGTTACAGACAACCTCAGTGAGATCCCCCGCCTTCTGTCTAGCGATCACCAACATGAGTGCAGGCAGAAGTCAGCTCCGGGGTAAATGAAAAACAGGAACTCGGTTTGCTGTTTCAAAGCAACAGCGGGCCCATGAAGTTAAATTTACATTAAAATGCAACTTTTTCTTCCTCGCAAGATTATGTCTAACTTGCTAACGTAAATTATAAAGCCACATGATTTAAATCTTCAAGCATATAACATTTCTAAAACATGTAAAGTAAAACTAGGGATCTCTTCTTAGGAAAGGGGCACATTGCTTTCGATAATACGTTTCAGCAAATTGGCTGGTAAGTGTAATGAAAGGTCATCCATCATTTTAACATTCAGGAACGCTGCTTGAAAGGGTATCCATGATAAAACCAGGGACTCAGGGAGGAGCACACCACGTACTGGGGTTACAAAATGTCATTTCAAGGATCAGCAATGGGAGTTCTAAGTGAATATGACTTTTAAGCTGTAATGATGTTTCCCAAGGGATGGTGATATTTAAAAATAAAATTGTAGTTTAATCCAACAATATCTTTTTTCCATGTTGGTAGAAACAGTTTATTTCTCTTGAAGGCACATTTTCCAGTTCTGGGACCAATTTCTGGGTCAGTGTTGCACAGACCTGGTTAACCATTGTCAGTCTCTTGAGAACCTAAATTCATGTAATTTAAAGGAATATGTTTTTAAGATGCCAGGTGAAACCAGGAACTTTGTAAATGCAATTATAAAGCCCTAATATTTAAAAAAAAAATTAGACACTTGTATTTTTTTTTTCAACCTGTAAGGTATGGTATCCGAGTTAATCATCATAAATTTTATATGTATAAGTAACACATTTTAGCTTGCAGAACAAACAGCTGTTAGTAAGTTTCTGGTCAAAATACTTTCATAAGCACTTGATGACATTTTATCACATCTTTCAGTATGGATTTCATCAAAATTACATGAATCATATGAACCAAAATAATTTTCACTTCCATTTTGTAGCACAGCAAAGCCAGTGTTTATGTTTGCTTTGCCACTGATCGTTTCCTGTATTTGAGCAAGTGACCCTTGGCCTCGGTTTTGTCTGGAAAACGAGCTGTTTAAGCTAAAGGCTCTCCAAGGTCCTTTGTTAAAATTTCTACAATTCTCAACGATAGATGGAATTCCATGTTTAAAACAGTTGCCATTAGGACTTCATAAAATAAAAAATAATCCCATTTATTAAGTGCAATGCTGCACTAATGCAGACCTTCCAGAGCACCAGGGGGGCAGAGAGAAGACAAATACTTGCTTCCTGATTAAAAGTGGATTATAAAACTGTAACTGCCGTGGAGGAGGCCCCCAGACAGTGATGTTGAGGCGGAGGAAAGGGAGAGATTGATTCAGACTGTGGAGACTCTGATTGCTCTTTGGAAGAGGTGCAAAATGGGTTGAGGCCAAGTGGTGAGAAGCTTTGAAAGTTGACCTAAGGAGTTTGAGCTTCAGTCCATCCCCATAACTTGGTGAGAACCACAGCCTGGCTCACGCGATGGACTTAGGCTGTTGCACAGCCCCGTGCGTCAGGAAGAGCATCTCAGCGGAACCTCTCAGGCTGACTTGGGGCTGCGTGGGGTGGGATGATTCCATCGGCGCTGTGGAGTGCAGACCCATTGGCGGTCCCGGGTGCAAGAGGTCCAGTTATCTATATTTACATCTTCCCACTTAACCTCTTCCCACGACCCCACCCGTGTTTTCTATGGTGACTTTTTTTCCTTCTACGTCTTTAGTTCTTCCATTTCAATTTGCTTTTCAGGATGTACTTCTTTACAAAGTCCTACAAATAGTGCTTTCAGTGGAGTGGCGTTCTCAGCTACATTTTCACTCTGAAGAGATAAAAATTTCCCATCCTTTCCCAGAAATGGAAACTTTCTCCCCAATTCTCATAGTTCCCAGTAGCATATACACACTAACGACTTAACTCCCAAATAGCTCACTCTGTCACGACAGTCTTAACTTTCTTAACTTACTCACCCTTGTAGCCTACGGACTGCTAGTCGTCTTCTCTGGGTCAACCAAGGGTCCCTTCATTTAAGGATTCTCAAAATCCAATGTATCATTTCCCTCAAATCTGTGCCTTCTTCCACATCCCTCTCCTCAAGTAAAAGCATCACCACCCCCCTAATGGGTCGAGCCCCAGATCTTGCCTGCACCTCTGTCTCTCCCTTACATTTAATAAATTGATGTTTAATCAAATTCCAAGTCCTAAAGGTCCCACCTGCTGATGAGTTCTGAGCCGTCTTTCTGTTCCACCCACTGCTGCCTACTTATTTGGATTACTGCAGCGCACTCCCAAATATGCCTTCCTGTATCTTTACCCCCAGACCCAACACACCCCAGACGACTGCTGGAGGGAGCAGCTCAAAGACACCGAGTCCAGAAACGCCTTTGTTCAGGTCTGTCAGTGGCTCCTCCACTTTAAAATCTAACTTCCTGAGCACAGTTGGAGGAGACCTCTGGCCTCTGCCGGCCTCTGCACATCCACGTGTCCCACTCTGCTCTCTGCAGCCTGGTGTTTTGGTCATTCATTCTTAATGACCTGTGGTTTCCCTGCATACCTGCTTATAATAATCCTCCAGTCCCTACTCAAAGCTCACCCCGCAGATCGCTGTCTTAGATGGACGGACACCCACATTGGTACCTGTATTGCCCCACACGTCTCCACCAAGCACGCATACTAGTGTCTGTGTGTCGACCTGCTTCACCTCCTCTTCTGTCGCACGTCCTAAAGGTCTCCTGGATCTAGGACCTGCAGCAAGACAGGGCACCTTGTCGGCTCTCCGTGAGCACCTGTGCATGAATAAAGCCGGAAATAAGGAATGGCCCCAGACTCAACGGTCTGAATCCCGAAGGGTGCTGGGTGTGAGAGGAGGCGGGAGGCCTGAGATGGGCCCGGCCCTGGCTCACTAGCAGATGTAAGGGAGCCGTCAGCATGCCGGGAACTTTTACCTCTTTGTGGGCAGGGAGGTGATTAGTGGTACTCACAACCAAGGCATGTACCAGGGAGAGTGATATGTTTGCACAGAGGAATATGAATTCTCTCTCTCACAGAATGCATGTCAGTCACCTGGGACACCCCCACATGAGTGTCCAGGAGGCAGTTGGAAAGAGAAGTCTAGCAGGAAAACACAAAAGTGAGACGAGAAAGCTACAGGAGATAGAGCCACAGGGTGCAGGCTATGGCCATGGAGGTCGGCAATACTGCCGAGAGTTTAGAGAGGAAAGCTGATGATGATTGAAAACCCTGAGTAATGTCAACGTTAAAGGGCAGGCGGGGGCAGGGGAGATGCAGGAGGTGCCAGCAGAGAGCTGGCAAACGCAGAGCAGCAGCAACCATGGAGAAGCATAGTCCGTGGTTTCAAATGCCACCAAACAGGTCAGGTTCAAAGTGACAAGAAGGTCCTGTGGTGAGGCTGACTCCAAAACCAGGTGCAGCTGCCAGCGGGGGTGGAAGCCATAGTGGAAGCAGCTTCACGTGCTGGAGACGGGAAAGAGGAGCCATCCCTGGTGGTGTCCCGTCATCTCTCGGTGTGGCCACTTTCCCCCTGACGGGAGGACAGTAGGTACGGACACTTAGGGAAAAGAGGCAATTGAGGTGGAGTTCCTTGGTCGCAGACAAGTTGCGCAGTCTTCGGACCTGTGGCTGTCTGACACAGGAGAAGTGGAGGGTGCAGGCAGGGTTGTGCGTGGACCAAACTCCAGAGGAGAGGGAAGGACCTTCAGAGGAGGGAGTGAGGTGCAGGCATTCTTTGCTACGCAGAAGGCTCCCACATGGAAGAAGGGAAACAGCAAGGGGGCATTCAAGATGCAAGAGGTTGGCGTGAGTGGGGTCCTGGGCGCAGTCATAATAGGAAAATCCAAAATAGGAGAAGTCTACGTCTTTCTTCTTTTTATTCAAGTATAGTTGATAGACAATCTTACATTGGTTTCAAATATATATAACACAGTGGTTCACCAGTTCCCATAGTATTAAATACCCACCCCCACTAGTGTGGTTACTATCTGTCAACATGGGAAGATGATACAGAGTCATTGACTATATTCTCCATGTTGTACTACCATCCCCGTGACCAACTTCTATTATGATTGAGAATGTTTTTTCACCCTCCCCCATTCTAACCCCTCCCCTTTGATAACTACCAGCCACTTCTCAGTGTCTTATGAGTTGCTTATTTCACTAAGCATAATAAATACCCTCTAGCTCCATCTTTGCTTTCTCAAATGGCAGGATTTCTATCTTTTTTATGGCTAAATAATATTCCATTGTGTATATGTACCACATGTTCTTTATCCATTCATATGTTGCTTCCATATCTTGTCAATTGTAAATAATGCAGCAATAAACATAGGGGTGCATATATCTTTTCAAGTCATGGATTTTTGTTTTCATCGGGTAAATTCCCAGACGTGGAATTATGGGGTCATATGGTATTTCGGTTTTTAGTTTTGGAGCAACCTCCGTACTGCTTTGCACAGTGTCTGTGCCAATTTGCATGCCCACCCGCACCGCCGGACGGTTCCCTCTTCTCCACGTCCTCGCCAACCCTTGTCATCTCCTGTCTTTAGGATGGTGGCCGTCCTGACTGGTGTGAGGGGATATCTCATTGTGGTTTTGATTTGCATTTCTCTGATGATTAGCGATGGGGAGCATCTTTTCATGTGCCTGTTGGCCACCTGAATTTCTTGTTTGGAGAAGTGTCTGTGAGAAGTTCACTTCTTATTGGTAAAGGAGCCACCATGCAAAAAAACAACAACAGTCTCAGCTATAAAAATAGAATGAGTTTTATACACAAAATTGAGCACCAAGTAGCAGCACTGTGTATTCCTTTGTCTATTCAATGATAAAAAACTCTTCATTACTATGCCATGAAATAAGAAACAAAACAACATGTGCTCACCAGAAAAACGAGTTTCGTGAAACAAAGAAATACGGTGTGAATATTAAATTTCCTCAAGCACATTATTAATGTATTCCACTTAATATAAAAAGAGCAAGCAATAGCACGAGGAACTTAGCCCGATTCCTTCAATAAGGAGATGCTCAAAGAGTATGGCATTTTTGGAAAAAAGCAGAACTGGACAAAGTGATTTGACTTTTATGTTAAAAAAACGTGTCATCTTTGTAGGCATTCAGTGAACTGGCATTTTGATTCCTTATTGCAGTTTTCAGGAGTAATCATGAGTTAGAACAGTAATGAGATCTGACCCCTTATTAGAAAGGAAACCAATAATGTCCTACATGTGGTAAGGCGAATGTAGAAAAGCAGTTAATACCACAGCCCAGAGTACTGTCAGATATAAAAGTGCTCTATGCACCAGTCTTGTGAAGAAGAATAACAAAATCACATCAACGTATAGAGTTTAGAGTTTGCAAATCACAAGTATACAGCATTGTGTATTCACATGCAACCCTGAAACATATTTCTATAAGAGATCGGAGGATGACAAGTAGGGTCCTTATTGATCCAAGCAGGAAGCTCCTGAATTCTAAAATATATATATATATATATATATATATATATATATATATATATATATTTCAAACACATGGATAGTTTTATTCATTGAAGATAGTCTCCTCATAATTAACTGCATTTCCAAAATTATATTCGTGGGATTATACTACAAATTAAAATGTTAGACATGTCGATGCTTTCACTCATGAACAGTGAGACATGCAGTTCACTTTCCCAAGTTATGAAATCAAATTAGAGAATCCTACACATTTAGAAAGCTACATTATCTGAAAAACGTTACAATTCAGTGTCTTCACTTTATGGATGAAGAAACTGAGACCCATCGAAATAAGGAGACTTGCCCAATGTGGTAATTCAACAAAAGAGAACAGACCGACTCCTTTGCACGACTTGGTCTCTGGTTTTGAAGGCTAGCAGTTTATTGGTGGTTCTTGGTGCATTTGTTCATTCTTTACATCACTGAAGCATTGTTTTTATATTTCCTTCTCTGTCTAAACATGATGTCAGGTTCACATTACATCACGGGCAGATAGAAATGTGCTTCAGTATTAGCTTGTGTATTTCAAATCGAGTGGATGTGATTCCCTTGTCAAGGTCTGCTTCATTTAGTTTTGTAGGGAAAAAGTCACTAATGAATATGAGCACCTACCATGTGCCTTTTAATCCTGTTCTTTAGAGTGTGCAATTAAATATTATGGCCCAGTTTTACAGATGAGAGGACCAAATCTCAAAGGTGAGTTATTTACCAAAGTTTCCAGCCAAGAAAAGGTAAAACTAACATTAAAAAGGACTGTTTGATTTCATAGCCCGTCTTCTTCCTATGACATTCTTTTAGTTTGTTAGATTTTAACTACCTTGAAAGATAAAAATGGATGAGATTAGAAGAGCTCAGGTGCAAGAAAAGTGAAGATAGTCATTAACTCCAGACTTTATAAACTTCAAAGGTAAGTCCCATAATACAACCACTGAAATAATATAAGTAAAATATAATGAAAAATCAGGAGGTAAGAAAAAGAGAAAGACTGGAAGTGAGACAAAAAGAAACCACAAACAACAGTATGGTTTCAGGCCCAAAACAGTATGGTTTTAAGTCAATTATCAGAATAAATGTATGCATCTACATAGAGGAATGAATGGCTCTGCAAATAGTAATAATGGAAGTCAATATATAATATGCTAGTCTGTCAGTATCTTTAAAATATAGTTGACTCTGTTCACTAAGACAATAAGAAGATATTGCTGCATTTTTAACCCCTGTGAAAAAAGAAACATACAACAAAGCATGAAGTCCAGGAAGGGAAATGGAAATAAACTACTTTAAGGTTCTTACAGCCGAATGCAAGCAGGTGTAGTACCATTAATGGCAGACGATAATAAGTTAATGATGCATAATACGAATCCCACAGCAACTTCTAAAATAAAAAAAAAGTTACAGCTCATGCCCTAAAGAGGAGGTAAAATGGAATCATAAAAATAAGCCAAAATAAAGAAGATAAAGAGGGAAAGAGAATAAGCAGACAAATAGCAAGTAGCCTTACACCTCACATTCCGTAGGAATGGTTTCTCGGCTGGAGGTATTTGTCAGAATCTTTGGACACTGCATTTGAGATGAGTGAATTTTATTGTATATAATATATGACTCAGTTTGGAAAATGAAACCACAAAAGAAAAAATAAGCCACGAGATGAGAGGAAATATTTGCAATACATATTGCCAATGAACGGATGTTTCTTCAAAGTGGATAAATAATTTCCACCCATCAAGAAGGAAAATTCAAACAAACCAAGGGAAAAAAGAGGAAAATACATGAGAAGGCATTTAGTAGAAGAGGAGACACAAAGTGCCAGCAAAAATAAGAAAAGATGCTCATTTGCACTACTCCTGGGGGATACAGATTCAAGCTATGATGAGATACCATTTTGCATTGTCTGATGAGCCAAGATTTAAATGTCCGATAAGTATGAGAGATGGTGTGGAGGGATGAGACACGCCACTGGGGGGAATAAAATACTCTCAGCATTTTGGAAAAAGCGTGGAGTTACCTAGTAGGCACAGCAGATAATGTACAACAAATTTCATTCCACTCCTTGGGTAGTTACTGTGTAGTGGCACAAAAGGCATTTGCTCACATTTTATAGCATTACTTCTGTAAGTAAGAATAGGAAACGACCTGTGTCCACTGACAGAGTGGGTAAATGGGGGTGTTTTCATATAATGAATATTATGCAGCTGCAGTTACCAGCATGGATGAATATCAAAAGCATAACAGTGAGTGGAAAGCAAGCTGGATGCTTACATTGAATAGGATCACATTCACATAAACTTCAAAACCATGCAAAAATGAATACAGTGTATCTAGTGATGCATATTGTAGTGGTAAAACATTTTTTAACTTTGGGAACTAGGATCGCAAATGGGAAAGTGGCAGTTGAATGATTACCTGTCAGGGGCGAGAAGAGTAATGATACGATTGTTATCTTCACTGTAAGTGTTTGGCTATGTAAGTAGGAGCCCGTACATGGGTGTGTATGTGCGTGTCCTAAATCAGTTCTTAAAATGAGAAGCACAGCAAATAGTTTTGATTATTTAAAATGAAAATTTGTAAGCCGCTGGAAATTATAAACTGTAGTCCTGAACTTCACAAGTGGGGCCAGTTTATATTGATTTAATAGACATTGGTCTTCATTTGGAAATATGCATTCAGTGCCCATATTACAAAATTTGACCCAGAAATAGCTGTCGGGATGATTAATTTCATGTGTCAACTTGCCTAGCCCATGGTTCCCAAGTGTTGGTTGAATATCGGGCCGGATGTTGCTGGGAAGGTATTTTTTAGTTGAGATTCACATGTAAATCAATAGATTTTGAGGGAAGCAGAATGTGCTCCATAATGGGGAGGGGGAGGTCTCATCCAATTAGTTGAGGCCTAATGAGAAAAGCCTGGGGTCCCTCAGCAAGAAGGAAGTCGGCCTGCAAACAGCCCTGGGACTGGAGCCGGTAACATCAGGCTCTCCTCTGGGTCCCCAGCATCTGGTCTGCCCAGCGCATCTCTGCTTTTGCAGCCCTGACAGTCACGTGAGCAGGTCCCTTACATCTCTCTCTCTCTCCCAGTGTATTACACACACACATTCCATTGATTCTGTATTCCTGGCAAACTCTAATAAACATCTCACATTTTTTTTCCTGTGCCTCTTATGTCACATCTTGTATTCTGAATCCCCTCCTGTCCTTCTCTCCTGCTCGCCCATCATTAACTGCTAGTCTTATGCGAGAGTGCAGGCACATGTCCTCTTTAATGAAATGCTCCTCAGAGCCCCTGGGTGGGGTGTTTGCCTTAGTACATGCCGTCAAAGCACCTTGGCCCTGCCACTGCAGGGAATTCATCAGAGGTATGATTTCACATGTGTAGGATGGTTTCATTAATGTCGTTTTCCAGTATAGGGTCCACGGAGGCATGTCTGATTTTAGGGTAGTGTCCTCCATGTGATAGGAGCTACTTATCTTTATGAAGCAGGGGGGGTGGGGATGGGTATAGTAAGGAATCTTTTATTATCATACATATTTTAATGTCTTTATCAGACAACATGCTTTATGACTCACTTTCATCTCTGATTCATCTTTCACTCCCCAAGCACAATGTCTTTCAAAACAATGCCTTTCAAGTAGGATTGGTAAAGGGACATAATAAGGGTCAGAAGCTCTTATGTCCTAGGTGCCATTCTTAACATAGGTTTTCAGTGAATGCTTAGATGAAAACAGTGATTGATTTCTTTTGTTTAAAATCAGGTTCTGAGGTTGCGGATCACATCACATTACTCTGTACAGATGATTGAATAAATCCTGAAAGGCGTTCGATATGGGGAACCAGAGTAAGGCGGGCAGCCTTCAGTCAGTTCAACAGATCTGCGAGAGTAAGGGCAGTATCTACACACCCACAACAAACCTTAATGTTTCCAAATTATCCATGAAGGTTCCATGCCAACACGAGGGGGCAGGATAATCTTCGAAGGAGAGAGAGTGGCCCACAGTGGTGGTAACCGCTCAGGAAATAAGCAAGCTGAGTCACACTGAAGCAGGTGGTAGAAGGGAGGAGACAGGGCTGCATGCCTGGGCCATCTCTGTTGAGTAATTTGGGGTGGAGGACAAGAGAAGAAAATGGAACAGTCTGGAAGGCTGGCGGCCACTGTGATTGTAACAGGAACAGCCGCACGGAGTTCCGTGTCCTGCGTCATGGGGTGGGGCGGGAGACGTCCCGGCTGATGAACCTCCTTGTGCTCCAGAGATTAATGACATCAGTCATCAGAAGTGTGTTAGAGGAAAGATGTTAAGTTTCAACCTGGAAAATTCATATTCTCACACAAAATAATCTGATGACATTTTCACAGATGTGAAGAAAGACTTTGAAAGGCTGTGTATACATTTTGCGGTTTGGGTATTTTTTATTTCTTTTTGTTTTGTTTTGTTTTTGCAGTCAATGGCCAAGCGAACAGAGAAACCACCTTTCTTGGTGAACTAATTAATGGGTATTAATTACACATTCATACAGAGACAACAATATCTAAACTAGAGCCTCAGAATGTTTGTACTGTGCACAAATTTATGAGAACAGGAGCAAAAGCAGATGAACCTTGGAAGTTGTTCTGGGATCTTTCTAGAAATCAAAGAGATGGTCTCAAACTTAGCTATCATGAAGAAATTGGGAGGGTGAGCAGTGAATCCAGGCAGGTCCTGAGAATCCATGCAGTGGATTGGAGAGGTCATATCACAGCCTGAAACAGAAAGACAGGACAGCTCAGTGTCCGCCCCTTGAACAGCTACAGTTGAAAATTTTAAGAAGAAAAGCATAATCACTAAAAAGACTGTATTTTTACAACTTAGCACTTTTTTTTTCTTTCATGGGAAAATTTTATAGGTCTTCTTTTTGCCAATGAATATATTACAAAAATTGAATACACGTAAAGATTTAGGAAGCTCAGTTCCTATATCCACTGAATTTTCCCACTCACTTAGATAGTGCCAAAGTACCGTTTCTTCATAAAGGTAGTACTTGGATTTTTAAAAAGGTAACAATGTTACGAAGATAATGAACATGATGCAAAATTAGAAGACCCAGATTCGATTTTCTCACATACTTTTTATAATTCTCACTTTCTGTGTAACATTATCTGAAAGTACTCTTGAATGGTAGATTGTAAGAATTTATGTATTCTGGAAAAATATAATTCCACTAAAATCCTCACATGGGTGAAACAGTTCTGAAATATTGAAATATTTATGATGATACGAATGAAAGCATTAAAATGAAAATTGTCCATAAGTAGTTTATTCTGATATATAGGGTTATTCGTAGTAACTTTTGCACAAGTTCCATTTTTAGAAGGTTAAAGTTTCGAAGCGCTTAAAGGTGATACACAGTACTTCTTTTCAGATTGTTACTTAAATAAGGGTGACAGAGGCTGTCCCAGCTACTTGGATTCTGATAGTTAAAATTCCTGGCTTGATTCAGTAAGTGTCCTTTGTAAATCATTGCAGGTCAGTACAGGTTCATGGCACTGCATAATGTACCTAAAAAAAGGATAAAAAGTCTACTTTTACTTTTTTTTAATTGTTATTATAATTTTTTTTTATTTTTTATTTTTAGATAATTATTTTTTATTGAAGGGTAATTGACATACAGTATTACATTAGTTTCAGGTGTACAACGCAGTGACTGAACATTTATATACATGATAATTCTCGGTACCAGCTATCACCATACCAAGTTGTCACAATATTTTGACTATATTCCTTATGCTATACATCACATCCCAGTTACTTACTAATTTTACAATTGGAAGTGTGTACTTTATTTTATTTATTTATTTATTTACTTATTTATTTTTATTTATTTATTCATTTATTTTTGTGGGGGCATCTCTCCTATTTTTTTTTGATCAAATGGTTGTTAACAACAATAAAATTCTGTATAGGGGACTCAATGCTCAATGTATAATCATTAATCCACCCCAAGCCTAATTTTCATCAGTCTCTAATCTTCCGAAGCATAACGAACAGGTTCTTACATGGAGAACAAATTCTTTCATAGTGAATAAGTTACATGGTGAACAGTACAAGGGCAGTCATCACAGAAACTTTCGGTTTTGATCACGCATTGTGAACTATAAACAGTCAGTTCAAATATGAATATTCGTTTGATTTTTATACTTGATTTATATGTGGATACCACATTTCTCTCTTTATTATTATTATTTTTAATAAAATGCTGAAGTGGTAGGTAGATGCAAGATAAAGGTAGAAAACATAGTTTAGTGCTGTAAGAGAGCAAATGTAGATGATCAGGTGTGTGCCTGTAGACTGTGTGTTAATCCAAGCTAGACAAGGGCAATAAAACATCCACGGATACAGCAGATTTCTCTCAGAACGGGGCTGGGGGAGGTTCTAAGCCTCACCTCTGTTGATCCCCAATTCCTCACCTGGTGGCCCCCCTGCGACTGTGCCTGTCTTAGGTTGTTCTTCCCTTGAGGAATCTTACCTGTCTCTGGCTAACCAGTCATCTTCCGGGGCCATACAGGGAAACTACTTTTACTTTTAACTTTTACCCCAGCATACAGTTTCATTATTCAGTCCCTCCAATTGACCCATCACCAAAGTTTGTCCTCAAAGAACAAGTGTGGGAAAATTGGACACCACTACCTTTTGAATGTTCACAAGTAATTCACAAAGTATAATTTTTAGAATTTAAATTAATCACAAGTTCAAATATCTTATTTTAAAACACACATTTTTGGCTGTGATATTACGTAGCATTATGCTTGGATCTATGAACTAAAGAAGAAAATTGATTAGGTGGTTTGGCCTCTAAGAAAATATTAACAAGTGCATGAAAAGCAATATAAGACAAGAAAGTAAAATTTAAACGGATTCAGATCTAACATAGCTGTTATCTAATATGTATCATACACAATGTGACACATATATAATCTTACATGTGATACTATAATGGGATATACATAGAGTGTCATATGCAATATGATATATATATAATCTTACATATGAATATATACACACACACACATATATATATATCCCATTCAGACTAAAACTTAAATGGTAAATTAAATAAAAAATACACCTGGTCTCACCAGTGACAATGGAATTTTTCAAGGACTACTCCTTTGGGAGAGAAAACAAACCTGAACTATGGCCGGTCCAGGGGGCCTAGGGCTGACCAAGAAGTTACTGGAGGAGGTAATGCAGGAGAAGGTAGCAAACCTTAGGCTGGAGGAGAGGTAGGAAGCCAAACCGGGTGCCCCATTCCTTGCCACACCCCTAGAGCGGATCCGGAAAGCTTGCCAGGTGTGTGTTACTCCTTGGCTACCAGCAGAAACAAAGCATATCTCTAGTGAGGCCTGCAGAAATGCCAAGGACTGACCTCAAGAGAGAACTCCCTGGTGATTCCTGGGGGCACTTGAAGAAAACCACTCCTGTGGGAGGTGAGGGGTACAGCAAAGAGTAGGTGTCTGATAGATTCTAGAAGGTTCAGGCACAGAACAGAGAACAGCTGGGTATAAAATGCTTAAAGAAATGAGGAACACCGTTCACACAAATATGGATGCAACTAGTGCTTATTAGGAAGAAAGATAAACATTTGGATATTTAAAAAGGTACTGATAGAAACATCAACTCTGCTGAGGTTCACAGAAGCTCAGGTGACAGGTTATGTAGCAGGTGACGTGACACAGGTGAAGAGAAAACTTGTGCACCCGAGAAGGCACTATGTGAGTTGGTGTTTCCCCCGAGGAACAGAAGCAACAGTCTGTGGATGGACACAGAGAAAGGGGTGTATTGGGAGGAACTGCCTCACGGGGTTGCGGAGGCTGAGGAGTCCCCTTGTTGGCTGTCTGCCTGCTGGGGGCCTGTGAAATCTGGTGCTTTTGTCCTCGTCCAAATCCGAGGCCAGGGAACCAGGGGCACTGAGACCCACGCGGAAGGGGCATGCCTCAGCCGGAACAGAGAGCAAATCCACCCTCCTGCCCTGTTCCTTCCACTCGCCCTCAGGGCGTTGGACCGGGTGAGGCCCACCCACCCTGGGGACAGCGGGTCTGCTCCGTGATGCAAATGCTGGTCGCTCTTGAAACATCGCCACAGACACACCCAGAAGTAATGTTTTACCAGCTGTCCGTGGCTCCCATGCCAGCCAAGGTGACCCAGAAAATTAACCATCACAGTTATTTAGCGACATTTCTGCAGAATGCACCACAAGGGCAAAAGGGAATGGAAGAAAGAAAACACAAGGTAAAAGATTCAGGTGTTAAATGAGAAACTCTAACATTCATAACAATGGAGGGTCAGAAGGAAAGACTGGAGACAGTGGAAGAGAAGCAATGTTTAAAGAGAGAAAGGCTGTGATTTTCCAGAGCCCACTTCACATATAACTTATTTAGAAGTCAGTGACACAGAGATACATCAAGAAAAAACCCATATATTTGGAAATTAAAGCACACTCTCCACATATGAATACGCATGCATACGCACACACACACAAGAAAAACAAATACAAATAATATATGGAAGACATCAGTAGAGATTCTGTAGCTGTTAAAGGAATATTACTTTTAAAACATATTATGCTAATAAGATTTACATCTTAGATGATATAGACAAAATAGTCAAAAAAACACAATTGACTAAAATTAAGGGAACAAAAAAAGGAACTCTGGGTATTATTCTATCTGTAAAATGAATGACATTCTTTTTTTAAAAAAAAAAAAAAACCCTAATTAAAGTCCAGACCCAACTTCCCTTTAACAGGTCAAAGTTGTCTCTAGTGAATGAACAAATTCTTAATTAGCAATACCAATCATACTCTGTATTCCTGGAGATGACACTGTAAGTATTACCTCAGACAGCGGGAGGTTGGGTGTGGCTGTGAGTCCCCTTTTTGTGACAGGGAAGGGTCTGCCTGTTGGTCTGGGCGATAGGTGCACGTGCGTGTTCCTAGCCAAAAAGTTAATAACCATCCCACTCAAGACTTGTGTGTTGTACTGTCTGTAAATTGCAACTCAGTAAAAATGCACACATTAAATAAGTAGAAAATAAGATGGAAGGAATAAGGCAAATATCTCAGCTGTGGTTCTGAATGCAAATATTTTGAAACGGCCCCTCCAAAGGCACAGGCAGTCTGGTTAGGTTAAGATACCCGTCCGAGCAATGCTTCTGTCAAAAGAAAACCCCACATGGAACCAAGCGATGAAGAAAGGTTACACAGGAAGGCGTGGCCCAGGCCACATCAGGCAAACAGACAGAAAGAGACAGACAGATGAAGCAAACCCCCGCTCCAAACATTATAAAAACCAAGGAAATGTATTGATAAATGGTTTCAAATTTGACTGAAGGAGCAGTCGATTAACCGAGTAAATCCGGAACTAGTAAAAGAAGCACAGGTTAAATGAGGATCTCTCTCCCACACAACACCAGGGCCAGTGTTAAGAAAAACATAGTCCCTGTGGTGTATCTTTGTATATACCTTGTTCTAACGAAAAATAAATAAATGTCAAAAAGCAGCCCGCATAAATAGAACCATCCCACAGAACAATGCAGCGGGACCTTCTCGTTTCTGACCTTGGATACGATGGGGATATTTAAATCAGAACAGTCCCTTCGTTTACTCAGACCTCTAAATTCCCCCTGAGGGTCCATGTTCTCAGCAATTTTCTGCTGCGAACCCTCCATCAGGGCAGACCCCCCAGGATATCCTGTAATGTTTGCCTGCCCTTCATCCAACAGACAAGAATTCCCTGCACAAGGTACTGCCGAGATTTGCATCTCTTTCCACAAAATAGAGTAAAGAAGAAAGAGAACATGCGACCAGGAGTGGGTTGTGAACTCTCTGTGGGACGTGTCCCCTTGTTGACTGAGCATTGGCGGTGCTGTGACCCTGTTGGAGGGCAGAGACACTTCTGCCCCTCGGGGCTGGAAGAATTCTAACCGCTTGCAAGGATTAGAGGCAATCTTCAGACCTTCCCTGCAGAGGAGGATCCTGTGCACACACAGAAGGGGCCTGGTGAGCCTGCCTCCCAGGCCTGGGGTTCCCTCCCCGGCCTGGGGCGGCATTCATGAGGAATGTGGAAGCTCAGGTTGCGGGCACCAAGTCCCCAGCAGGCAGAGCACAGAGAGGCACTGCAATGTCATCCCCTTCTTGCTAGAATGTGCCTCCGCTTTAAAACCCTGGGGTCCTTCCAGGAAGGAAGGGCTTCCCTGGCCCCGGTAGGCCATGCAGCCACTCCATTCCTAAGGTGTTTCAGGTGAGTAAGAATTAGAGACAGCAGAAAGCCTTGACCTCACCAGACCTTCCCTGTGCGTGCCCTGAATACCAGCCGCTCATCAGGTCCGGGTCTACAAACAAGGTTTCTGGAGTATCATCTACCTGATGGGCTGACTTTGAAAATAGTAACATGGAAACTTACCCAAGGAAGTGGGTATTTTCCTTCCCAGGGGGGCCCCTGCCGTGGCTGCACAAGTATTCTAAAAATGCCACCAGGGCCCTCAACAATGCTGAGACCTTTTTTGTTTCTTTTTTTTTCATTGGTATCAGAACTAGCATATGAGTCTCATGAAGGAAAAGATAAGTGATATTCATTGGAAAAATATGTCTCAGACACTGTTGAAATACTGTCACATCAGATATCTCAGGTGAAGTAAATATTATTTTCTGTTCTCTATAAAGGAGACAATGAGGCCTGAGGCATTAAGTCGTGAAAAAATAAAATTGAAATATTTCACTCCTTTTCTGTTAGCAAAATTCATATCATCAAATGAAATCACTTCCGTCGTTCACTGGTCCAGCCGGATGCCAGATTAGCTATACAGCTCTTTGCAGATCCAAGCTGGCCTCAATGGCGAAGACTTTCACCGCTGTGACAGTGGGAAGACCATGCCCCATTAATTTCAATAGTAATATCTCCAATAAGCACATAATTATTCATTTAAAAATGAATTACACTCACCAAAAGCAGAAAAATGAGTGAGGATAAAGTCAGAAAACTCTAAGGGTTCTGGGTGATCCTGGAGAGACTGTTTATTCTTCCTTATCTAAAAAATTCACCTCCAACAATTGTACGTCTTAGTAATGAAGAGAAATCACTGTTACAGTTTTATAGGGAACTCAAGTGGCTGCATTTAAAAATGATCAGGACATGCACGTGGGAAATCCAGTCATACCTTTTGGGGTAGTTTTCTATGTTCATGTGTGAAAACCCCTTTTGGAATGTGCTAACTGGCCATTCGGAGGGCTTCTGGTATTTGCCCCAATACATACTTGATGCAGGAGTCAATAAAAGTCAGTGATTGTGCCGTGGTTTTCATATCCTAGGGAAAAACTGAGCGTCATCTAATCTTCTGGGAATGTTGGAAGATGCTCTTGCGAAGGTCCTGCCGTCCCACTCCCAGGAGCCACACTGTTTTAATGCTAATTAGCATGGCTTTGCTATGCTGTGAGAAACCACCTCTTTAGTCATAAAATAATAAGTCATGTTTTTTTGTAATGGAAGTTATCTCCACCAACCCTGACATGCAATAATAGCAGCAACATGTAATAGAAGCATAAACCTGTCCCGACGGAATGTACCGTGTTCAGAGAAGAGATTCAACCAACATTTCACAAACAGCATTTCAGGCACTTTCTTATGTTAAGATTTCTTTCATCTTCAAAGACATTTGGGGGCTGGTTTGAATCATGCTACATAGATCCTAAGTGATAGGGCTGAAATGTATATCCTATTTTTTTGGCACCAAAGGTGGAGGGTTTTTTCCACCCATTACTGGAGGGGATGTGGCCAACGCTTCCTACCAGGGAAAGTCAGTGATAAAGGAGAGGTTCAGGAATGTGGTTGGTGGTGGGGCTGGGTGTGGTGGGTTTCACATCACCAGTGCCCTCTTCAACAAGCTCAATTTTCCATGCTTCCTCAGGTTTCTGTCTATATAAACATCTGCTTTCCCCATCTAACCCCATCTGTCCTCAGCAGGACACATATTCAGACCCAAGACATATTCAGAAGCCTGTCTCCTCTTAGTCATAATTATCTTGGAAGCATAGCTGCCACACTGTCTTATCCCAACCCAAAGTCTCAAAAGTTCCCCAAAAAAATATTTTCATTTATTGCATTTTGGAAGACATTCTGTTTCATAACTTAAAACAACTGTTAAATTCTGAGAAGAATGGAGGGAGAAAAAAAAAAAAAGAAACAGAAATGGAGGTGAAGAAGGTCTTCTCCAGTCAAATTCTTTCCAGATAATTAAGCCTATTTTATTTTCTTATTGATTGATTTTTCTTTAGGAAAAGTACATTTTATTTTTTAAATGGATTTTCAAAAATTTCACTGGTTCTGCGCTGTGAAGGGAAGGGATTAGAAAAGGTTGCTTCGCAGTTTAAGTTTACATAATTCTGTAATCACTGACTTGAAGATTTAGAAATAGAAACAGAATACGGAAGGGCTGTAATATATTTTTCCCCATAAAATGGCCACTCCAAAAGCCTTTACTTTCAATTATTTTCCTAATTGTGTCATCTTCTGAGGAAGTTTGAGTACCAGCACATGCCATCCAGATCATTACCATGATTCCAAAAATAGTAAAAATGAAATTTTTCTCATTTGCAAAGACAGAGAGAGAGAGTGGGAGGAAATGAGAAACAAAAAGAAAAAGGTTTCAATTTACTTAAAAGGACACCATCTGGGATGATTTATTCAGTCTGAGTTTATATTAGTTTTCATCATTAAATCCTAAATTTGCTTTTGGGACATGATTATTTTATGTTCCATTTTAAGTTATACATACTTAATTCCAGAGAGCTTTAAGATTAACTCAAAGGCATGATATGCTGTTCTCTCTTTTATTGCTAATGCTGCTCCATAGAAGATACTTACAAAGACCTGAAGCTCCTTGTCTTCCGTACTTTTGAAAAGGAGCACATGAAAAGTTATATTTCACAACTCTTCCAAGGAGATCAAGGAAAAGTCATGAATATTGAAAAATAATTTTAATTTTCAGATCGATGGATATGAGAACATTTGTTTACACTTTTAAATTATCCCCCCTATTACTCTTTTCCATGTGTAAGACATCATTTTTAATCAGACTGATGAGAGAAAAGAAGGTTTTTCTTACGTCCTGTGCTAAGGAAAGTGATACTGACCCGGTGGTTTCTGACTTTGAAAAATAACATGCCAGCGCCCCAAAATGACGCCGTGAATTATCAGGTCACCTGACTTCAACAACAATGTATAATTTCAGTTTTGGACCATTTGCTTAATAATTTGCTTTAGAAATATCAGGCATTTCAAAATAATTCATCAGTCTAGTTTTTGCCTAGTGACCTACTTTACCTCAACATCTCATATCAGTTCAAACACACACACTCCCAAAAGGGAATCCTGTTCATTTGACATGCTGTCCTTTACGTTCCCAAGAAGGGGGAAAACACAGACCTCGTGATGATCTGGTGAGTGACTGATACACTGATGTGTGCGGGCTCACAGGGAAGGCTGAGTGCATGTACTCTCTGATTTGTATGTGTGGGTGTGTCAGCAAGAACCTTCAAAACTCTTCAGAAACAACCAAATAACATCTCTTAATTTCATGGTTCCTGCATCTGCTTTATGTGCACACAAAAAGCTGCATATGGATATCGATAGCAGCTTTATTAATCATTGCCAAAATTAGAAGCAACCGAAATGTCCTTCAGTAGGTGAATAGCTAAATAAACTGCGGTACTTCTGGACAGTAGAATATTATTCAGGGCTAGAAAGAAATGAGCTGTCAAGCCAAGCAAAGACAGGAAGGAACCTTAAGTCATGTTGTTAAGCGGAAGAAGCCAGTCTGCAAAGGATTCCAGCTCTGTGACATTCTGGAAAAGGCATGCAATGCAGACAGTAAAAAGACCAGTGGTTGCCAGGGATCAGGGGGTGAGAGGGGTGAAGAGATGAAGCACAGAGGATTTTTTTTAAGGCAGTGAATCCACTCTGTATGATACCCGAGTGAAAGAAATATGTCACTACGCATTTGTCAGCACCAAAAGTGACCCTAATATAAACAAACTGTGGGCTTCGGGTAACTAGGATGTGTTATGATGGTTCATCAATCATAGAAAATACACTTTGGTGGGACATGTCGATAGGGCAGGAGGTTGTGCATGTGGGAGGGCAGGGGTATATGGGAAAGCTCTGCACCTTGTGCTCAGTTTTGTTGGAGCCCTAAAACTGCTCCAAAAAATAAAGCCTATAATGTGTGTGTACATTTATAGCATTTATGGATATATGAGATTATATCATCTCACAATGGAGAATTCTATCCATTTGACAAATAGAGACAGAATGAGAATGATATGTGCCATGGTAGTGAAATGAGATCAAACAAATCTTTAGCCCTTGATTGAGATTCAAGGGATATGAAGGGCAACGCACCTTTACCCTGTGAATGATTTAAAGCCCCTGGGCATAGCATATTTTGCATCACTTCAACAAATGTATTGATTTTTAAAATGCTGTGGATGGAAACATCATCTAGCTCTTTTCTTGGACAAATTTCTCCTTGGCATTCAGCTATAGAATTCGTGGGCAAAGTTCATGTATCAGAAACACTCACCCAAGTGTTTTCACTTTTTGAGACTCCTGTCCCGATTATAACTTTTTCTTTTCTATAAGTGGGAGGTGAATACTTTGAAGTGTTAACATCTCTGGGAAGCAGGTGAATACTTGACTCCCTTCAAAGGTGAGTTCTCCGCATAACTGTACGGACGGTGAAGGCGGAGTTGGTGCTAGGCAGTTGCTCCCTGCAGTGGACACCAGAGAAGGGCAGTTCTAAATCAGGTGCACCCATCCAACCTCCACAGGGCCTTGAGGTCTTGTCCAGTCCAGCTGAGCTGCACACCCTCCGTGTGGAATTCCTTGTGACTAAGGACTGGATATATATTCATATATTCTATATGTAACATTTGTTGGTGCAAATCGACCATCCCATCTCTTTAGTGAATTTTTATAAAAACCTGTCTGTGTCCTGTTATCTAATAATCACCCACCCACCCATCCATCCACCCACCCATCCATCCATCCACGCACCCATCCATCCACCCACTCATCCATCCTTCTACCCACCCACCCATCCACCCATCCATCTATCCATCCATCCATCCACCCACTCGTCCATCCACCCATCCATTCACCCATCCACACATTCAGCAAAGCCTGACATGTACCATGCCTATTTCTATCTTTGATGAAGATTACAAAAATGAATATAAGGTTCTTTCCTTAAGACATGCTTGTTCTGACAGGAGATATATAATATTTAGATAAATAAATAGTCACGCTCTATTGTATGTCACCAGAAGTAGACCCTCAGTGATTTAGTAATTCGTATTAACAATAAGTAAGCTCAAGAACCATAGACGTTTGGAGAAGTGTATTATATATTATTTGCTTTCCTCCTGGCTACTAAATAATTTGTTGCTGTCATGCACTGTCAGTGGGGGCAGTATTGTCCCCAAGGGTGTGGGAATTGGTTCTTGGGGGTGAAAAAGTCATTAAATGCATTAAAAGATATCCAGACTCTCTATGGGGATTAAAATTTCACTGGGAATGGCAACTAGGGAAAATAAGTCCCAAAAGGCTTCTTCTGGAAATGATAATTTAAAAAAGGTTGAGAAACACCAGTTTCTGCACATTGCCTAGAATCAAAAGGCTCATTCAAAACGATCTCCATGAATCATCACGGGCAGCCACCATATTCTGCCACATATCATTCCCTTTAATAATTTTCTTTGGCTGGGTAATGGGATAAACAGTTGAGCAGTACACTGCTTTTGATGATTAATGATGGTCTAATGAGTTGATCCTCCCCAAAAACATAATTGCCGTGCTCAAAGACATGACCCCTGGAAGCGAGTCAGAACTGCGTAACCGTGGAGCAGAAACAAGAGAGAGTTTTATGGCTCCATTTGGGTGTTTATCCCATTAGTTTAGTAGCTGGCATTAGTCATGTTATTTGGAAGTTCCCAACCTTCAAATCATGCTACATGTACACACTAAAAGAATTCTTTATTACAACCGTTAACCCTAAACAACATGTTTTACTTAATGGTTGGCATACTTTCACCAAATACATATTTGTTTGTCGATTTTGTTCTCTAAAAGCAAGGACTGTACTTTATTAAAAGTCTCCAATTTCCCATTTTACTATTTTTCCATTTTCCTTGCAGACGGCTCACTCAGTAAATTTTAGTTGACTTGAGTATGCATGACTAATTAGCCCCAACTACATCGAACCCTGTTATTAAATCCATGCTTGGACTAAAATTATTTATTTTCATCTAACTAATTCCACCTTCTAAGCAGAAACCATCCTGAGCCCAATATATAACTTGAGACCTTGAGGGAATATGGTGTGTTTAATATCTGCCATCATCTAAATTAGATTGAGTTGACTGGACACCCTTTCTAGAGATGGGCTCAACTTCCTTCTGGGGCCGTCATGGGGGAAGAGGGCCTATAACTCTGAGTCCCACCAGAGCTACAGCTAATACCGAGTAACTCAGATGAGACTTGAGAAACCTCATCCATATTTTTTCCAAAACTCTATAGATTAGATTTTCACTTTTGCAAATACATTGATACCATCTTTACAGGAAGCAAAGGGAAAATTTATTTTGAGTCCTCATTTTGCAGTTGAGGAAACTATGGTCCAGCAAAGTTTAAAAAAAAATAATATAGGACATATGATTCAGAAGGAAATGATTATGAACAGGTGCAGCACAGAGGATTTTTCTGGAGGTGGTACTATTCCGCATGATCCTGTAATAGAGGAACGTGTCTACACATCTGTCAAAGCCCACAGAGTGTACACCGCCAGGAGTGACCTCAGCTGTGAGGTATGGGCTTGGGGGATCATCGTGTCAGAATAAGTGCATCAGTCGTGACAAGTGTACTTGCTGGTTTAAAGGGGGAGATGGTGAGTGAATGTGGGGCAGAGGCATCTGCGAACTCTCTGTGTTTGCCGCTCAGTTTTGCAGTGAACCCAATACAACTCTAAAATATACAGCCTGTTTTTAAAGAGGAAATAATTCCTATGATGACTCAGTCTTCTGCCAGCATGAGCTTCTGTTAAAATGTAATTAAATTACTCAATCTTCTTGGGTCCTTTTAAATACAGCTGGAGGGGCTGGTGGTTGTCGGACTGTTAGTAAGGTTCTTCTCTGGGCCTACATTTTCCCATCCATACAATGGGAATCTAGCATTATGTAAATAGTAAATAATACACGTAAAGTCATTCTGGAGGTACAGTAATGAAGGCATCTTTGAGTGAATGGTAGTGGCTATAGTTATTGCCCTTTTGGATTTAAATGGTCATTCTAAGACACCCATTACTAACATCCCTATAATTATCATAATTTATAATTCCACTTATAAAATACTTAATATCAAACTTTTATGCTAATGCAAACTAGTATTGTTACCTAATCATTTGATAGTTCATACTGAGGCTGCAACCTTTGTCATTTATATTTTTTAATGTCAGAATACATGATCACTTAACACAGAATGAAAAATGTTACAGTAAAAGCATCCCTTTGCCATAGGCTGTATGTGTTGTATGTTTAATGATGACCTCTGTGTTGAACTTTGTTTGTGATAGTAGTGCTAACAGCATGCTGGTGTGCTAATAGTACCTCCTCCGCTGTCTGGTGGGGTTGGGGCGAGAAGGCTGTAGTGTGATCATCCGCACGGCCGGGGGTCCTTTGGTCACTTTGCCGCTGCAGCTGTGATCCCCTCTACCCCCGGAGAGCCCCTCAGAACTGAGAACACTGCCCCCCCATTACCCAGGGTCACAGCCAAGTGGCCTCGGAGCTGCCATGTCCCCAATCCTGCCTTTCAGCCAGCGATGCAGTGTCACATCAGAGCAGGACAGATGAGGAGGACGTAGGAAACCATCCGACGGGTGTTAAATACAGAATTGTCAACCACAAATAAAGAATTGTTTTGCACATTCCTCTTTCACCAAAATAGTGCAAAGGAAAAGGAGGTTAAAAGGTGTAGGAATTAAACTGAGAAGCCGAGCGTTGCAATCCGTCCCGTTACACCAAGGAGAGAAACACGTGTCCTGCTCTCCAAGTTTTGCGTGAAGTGTGGAATCTTGGACTCGGTAGAACTGACATCGTCAGGGACAGGAGGCGCTGCTGGCTCTGAGGGCTGCGGGCTGGGTCCACGAGCCAAGGAAATGCAGCAGCATCTTGAGGCAGGAGATGGTGCCACACAGAGCCCCCCTCCACCCTGGTCTCCAGGAGGGGCGCAGCCTTGCTGACAGCTGATGTTCGCCCTGTTGAGCCGTGTTGCCTCTCCGACCTCCAGAACTGTAAGATCAAAGCTCTGTGGTTTTTCTGCCACGACATTTGTGCTAATTCATGCAGGAGTCATCAAACTAGCACACTGGGCATCTCCGTCATTGGTGCAAAAAGCATTTCTGAGTGTTGGATCAACGGGCCGCGGTACTTACTTAATTATGCAACATACTAGGCGTTAGAATGGAAATGTGACCAAAATTCTGTGCGGTTCAGAAAATAGAGCGCCCTGAATCTGCATCTTGGGAAAGACTGGAAGGTAATTATTTATCCAGAGCCCCTGAAAGTTGCCAGGAGGAGAGGAAGGGAAGATGGAAGCCGTCCGTATCAGCATCTGCCATCAGGGGCGTGTTGTGGGACAGGGGGTGAGTGTGTTAGTGTAACGCACACTGATACTGGCCCGGGTATTCTTTCCAGCCATCTCAGAGGCCCCTGGCATCGTGGTGCACAATTTCTCCACCCGTCCACAGCTGCGAACCTCATGTTCAGACCTAAGTCTCCTCAGCTGGGGGCCGTCTCTGGCTGGCTGCCAGATGTATCCCTGGCCCCTGATGAACCCCAGTCTGGAAGTACTGCTCAGTGACAGAGGGCAGGAGCTGGGCAGGAGCATTCCTCATCCCTCCTGGAGGCCGGTTGCGAGGCGTGCTCCACAGTCTTGCAAAGATAGGGACCGAGCCCTGTTGGGTGTGGCCGTGTACCCCTCACCAGGAGACCCGTCATTACAGTCTCTCCCTTCCTGTATCGCATCCCTGCTTCAGCATGATCCTCACGACCGCCTCCTGCACGAACTCCTTGCCGCACATGTTTATTTCAACATCTGCTTTGGGGTAAAAGCCCAGATAAGACCATTGCAAAACGTTTTTCTAACCCATGGAGAATTAGCAAGTAGTGTTCAGATGTGTTGGTAAATGACGTTGAACAATCCATCCTATTTAGCTCCTCCCTCTTGCCTCTGAAACCAGAGGTGCTTCTTGTTTGGTGTCTGTTGGTACCTGCAACACTTTATCACGCGGCCAACGTGATTGGAGAACAAGCTCAGGAGTTAAAAAAAGATAGTCACATCTTAGATACGGATCCTTCAGGGTGCTTGACTCTAGGCTAATCTGCTACCATCAGAAAACAGACAGACGACAGAAAGCTGCTACACTGTGTGTAGGAAGTGTGCACCAATGGACTGAGTTGTGTAGAACTCCTTTACATGTTATCTACATGTGGAAACACTTCGGTCCCTGAAGTGAACTCAGTCCTCTGAGGTGTTTCAACAAGGCCCCATCCGGCCAGCCAAGCCACTGGAGCAACGTCAGTCCGAATGCCAGCACCCTACTCATTGATTTGATGGTGCAGAAACCATAGTTAAGATGACCTATTCATTACAAATAGAAAATGCAAGGGTTATACGGGCTCCTAAAATAATTTTCAACAATATTTATACATTCCAGAAACCAAAGGGGACCTTAAAAAGTCATTTTCTGTATTTCTTTGCTATGAGGCAGAGCTATGTAACTCTTACAAGACAAATGGATACCCCTCAAATTCTTGAAGATTTACAGGTAAGAGCTTCCAACAGCAACGTTGCAATTTGTTTTTGAATTTCAGTGTTCAGTGTTGATGTTCAGATTGTGTGGTAAATGCATATAAATACACAAGATCATTTTATATCATGCCAGTCTTTTTAAAATCTAGATGAAATAA
Organism: Manis javanica; assembly: GCF_040802235.1. NCBI lineage: Eukaryota > Metazoa > Chordata > Mammalia > Pholidota > Manidae > Manis > Manis javanica. The sequence goes on from NC_133174.1 coordinate 4,291,598, forward strand.
AAGCATTAATCTGTTTCTTATTAATTTCATCCCTCTTACACATTTTTCATGATGTCTCGACTAATGCTAGTACCCAGGCATCCTGTGGAGACAGAATGTTAAATAAGGACCAAAAATACCTAATGACAAATTTCCACATTTTGGAAAAATATTAGTAATGTTCCTATATTCTGACACTATGCAAAGTTTTGCTGGTCCGCCTCGTTGTTTGTGGAGTCTAGAATAAATAGCAAATGTCTGCATTTCTGTTTGAAGACTCAATTTAAAAAACAAATGTGTGATTTCATTGTCTTAAAAATGACATGATAAATATATATCATCCATGAAGATGGTATAGATTATCAGTAATGAGAGGAATATACTTACGAAGCAGACCAGTTTACACTGTGCAGACCCATCTATCCATTTTAGTGGCTAGGAAAGTATATTTTTCATGCTAGTTTTTTTAATGCCGACAGACATGGCTTACTAGTAATAGCACAGGATATATTCCAAAGAATATATACCCAAAGAATATATCCTGTGTTCCTCTCCAAGCGCAGTGGGGACGCGCCTTCTGTGAACCGGGACTGTGCATGGATGAACTGAAACATGCAGCCTTCATGATGCCACCACTATGCACAGGAAAAATACCTTTCGGAAACCAACCGATGATTCCTGTGCAGTCATTGAAGTTTATTAAGTGCCAAGTGTTATGGCCTGAATGTTTATGTCCCCCTAAGTTCTTATGTTGAAGCCTACCCACCAACATGATGGTATTTGGAGGTGGGGTCTTGGGAGGTGCTTAGGTCATGGGGGTGGAGCCCCATGAATGGGGTGAGTGCCCTTAGGAAAGAGACCCCAGAGAGCTGTTGCCCTTCTGCCGTGTTAGAACGCACCAAAAGATGGCTGTGAGTGCAGCAGGGAGAAGACCACCCAAAGCCAGCCATGCTGGCACCTGACCGCACGCTTCCAGCCGGCAGAACTGTGGGAAATCAGTGTCGTTCATTATAAGCCCCCAGATATAAGTATTTTTTCTTTGATTTTTCTCCAGCCTGTGGTATTCTGTTACAGGAGCACCAATGGACTGAGACACCAGAATCTGTTCTGTTTGAAGAGATTTGACATATTTGCTGTGATTGGGAAATCTGAGTAAGAATCAGGAGCAGAAAGCACATGACCGAGCCTCTTTACAATATAAGTTTGATGGTACATAATTTACCCAAAAACCTTTTATTTGAAGAAACAACACAAAGAAGGGTGGCAGAGAATATCCTCGGCCCGGGAGTCTACTCCTTGGCACGAGGGAGCCGTGAGCAAGGTCTTCTAGATGCCCTCATCAGAGACACCATCCTGTAGTGTGTCTTCACAAGGGCGGTGTGCCTTTCTTTTGTGCGTGTTTTTTTTCACTGATTGGTACACACGAGGTGTTTTTTATTTGATTTTTCTCCAGATGATGAGCTGCGTAACAGTTCCAGTATAGACAGGGAACATCAGGCGAGTCCCAGTCAAATGAGCCCAGCCCTGGCATCTCCCTCTGTGAAATGTGACGTCTGGTAGGTCATAAAGAATAGCGTCCAGTTCCCTTTGAGGAGCACACATTGCAGGCTTAGTCGTCTGCTGGAGCCTGTCACCTCCACATAACAGTGATTGGAGAGGCAGCGCTGGCCCATGAGGTCATTTAGCCTACGTCCTGTCCAGACACAGGCCAGCAAACCTCTGCGGAAGGAGATGTACGGAAAGGACTTTACATTTGGAACTGGTTCCCCTCTACACGCTGTTTCTTCAGAGCATTTATTCAACCTGCTGATCTCTGAGCTAGATTCTCAAGAGCGGCGGGCGATCAGAAGGTCGTACGTAGGTATGGGCAACATTCGTAATTTTCCCCCTCAGTGCGGACAAACGCTAAGACTAAATCCTGGAGGATGTCAGACTTTAAACATAAATACATTTTGTGTTCATGTGTAATTTATTTCCTGGATTATATAATGTGATGGAGGATTCCCAGCTCATGAGTGTTAAGTCTTTCCATATGTGTGGGCACTAGGTAAGTTCTATATTCTAAGTCATCTTGCTGTGAATCTTCCCATAAAATAAAAAGTGATTCTTTTAAGTAAGTTACCAGTCTCTTTTTCAGTGAATTTGGTTTGTTCCCGGGTTTAATTTTCTTAAGGAAGAGCCACATAAAAAATTAAGTTGATTTTTAAAAGCTCAAAATTGCTTTTCCCTTTGGAAGAATTACGGCTGCATAACTCAAGGGAATAAATGCGTCTACCTTTGTAACGAGAGAATGACTTTTAGGATGCTTAACTCAATGGTATTTGATCGGTCATCCCAGTGATGGAGCCTGCAGGACTCCTAACCTAAGAGGCATTGTGTCTCAAACCCACAGGTGCACATGGACTTGCTTATATTGTAACTGGAACATATCTATGAAAATATAAAATAAATACGTAGTTCTTGACAAAGATCTCCAATGGTCAAGGACTTTTCAACACCAAGTGTTAACGTTCGTGTTGGCATTAGGTTTGTGGAAGTGTTGAGATAATGTGCCGTGAAACAGTATGTGATACACAGCCGGTGTCCACTGGTTACCAATGTGGGTGTGCAGAACTCATGTACCTGGTTTTTTAAATCAAAAGAGGAGGAGAGGACTGTGAATTGGCCAATGGGAACAAACTCTACTTAGAGCAAAATCTCTCTGGGTCAGCCGACGATTCAGTCTACTACCTGACTCAGTAGATGACACATTTGATGGTTGTCAGATCTGGGATATGTTGTTCGCTCATCTTTTTTTCCTTAATTCTGCAGTTTTGAACTCTCTGTGGGACTCTGCCGGAAGTTGTTCTGCATTCCGTAGGTCACTGTTCTTGTTTGGGATTTTAGTTCTGTGGGGGAAAGTGTTCCCAAGTCTCCTTGGAGAATGATAATGAAACACAAAAGTTTATTTGCTCGGTGTCACAGCAGATGTGGAACAGTTGGAGCGCACAGAAGGCAAAGTGCATTGAAATGCTCACGGCTTGGAGAAATCGGGTTAGTGGAGACCCCAGGGAGAAGAGATGTGCCCAAGGGTCTCCTGGGATAAAAATGCAGCGAGGGGGCCGTGCGGTTGTGAAATAAGTGAGCCACCCTGCAAAAAGCTTCACTTCTCTGTCACATTGCCCTCAGCCTGCTGCATCTTAGGGACCAATTCCTAAGGCCCGAAGACATCTTGACTGTATCCTGTTGCTTTCCAGACATTTCCAATTATGAGAAAAGTCTCGCTTTTATCATCAAGTCCCATTTCCTGGTATAAAAAAAGTCCCACCCAGTGTCAAGTTTGGGTCTAAAACTCAGCTTTCTCTCTTCCCCCAACCTGTAGCTCAGGGAGTGCTGGAGAGAAGGATTCGGGGTCTGGCACTTCTCTCTGCCTCCTACTTTCCCCACTTTGCCCCTTAAAGATTTGGAGCAAGCAGAAAGGAATTTTAAAAAAGGGGGGAGACATTGATTGACTGAACTATTGCTCTTTGAAGGTTCTCTGTGCTCCCGTTGGCTGTGGTCTGTGCTGACTTTGTGGCAGGTGTCTGCGTGTGGAATGCTGGTCTCGTGAGTTGCCAGAGTGAGTTCTTGCAGAGGTTCCCCCGGGGTCCGCAGCGCTGCACAGCTGCCCAGTGAGGGCACAGCGTTCTCCAGCTCGTCCCCCGTGTGCCTGCTCCCACTGCTGGAGCTCTGGGAGGTTCTACCGCTGCACCACGTTAACTCCAGTCTTGGAGCTCTGGCTTCAAACATGTTTCCCCCAGGCCAGCGCCTCCTGGGGCCTGAGCTCCTTGCGCCCACGCTCTGCTCTCTTTCCAGCTGGCTGCCTCTGGCAGTACCAGCCTGCCTCTGCCTGGACCAGAAACACAGCTTTCCTGAACACAGCCCATCCTCACAGGGCTGCCGTTTATCTGTCATGTGCAAAGCAACCTTTCACCTTCTACCCAGTGAGTGTTCATATGTACTGAACTGTTTTCTCCAGAAGGCCTCTGTGTTCCAGGCTTCTGAGAGACCTGGGAACCGTTAAGACTCCAATCCCAGGGGGAAGGGTACCTGAGCGTGAAATTTTAGGCAACCGTTACGGAGATATATGGGGAGAGCGTTCCTCAGAGGCCCTCACATCCCAGCAGAGAATGGAAGCTGACTCTTTCTTTGTGGTCACCTGGTCCCAGAGGCACCATTTGAGTCTTTTTCTTCTCTGTAGCCTTAGGCATTTTGTTTAGTTTTGTTTTATTTCAGTATCTGACTCTTATTACTGAGTTTGTTGATAATCCAGCAGGGTGCAGTTTTCTTCTGTGCACAGTAGGATTACTTGTTTATTATGATAGCAAGAAGCTTTTTTTTTTTTTTTGGTAGCCTGAAAGACTCCAGGGAAAATAATGGGTTGACTTGGTTACATGGCTGAGGTCTCTCTGCTGCAAAATAAGGGAAAGATGAGGTCAAGAATGCAGCTAAAGATACTATAACTTCAGGCAGAGCTCACACCCTAGATGTGGTTCCTAAAACCAAACTGTTCCTTTAGAGCGGTAAGAAATGGTTCTCTCAGACAGGAGTTCTTCTCTTCCATGAGTACAGGAGGCTATCCAAGACCCAGTAAGCGTACGTTTCTTTTATTCTGGTTTGCAAAATGGAACATGTGTGTGTCACTGCTACAGTGTCCTTATCACTATCTGAGTAGTCATCATCCACTGCGTCATCCATTCTGTTGTCAAGGTGTGGAAATCACTCTCTCTCTCGTTTGTGTCGTGATCTTGTGGTTGCAACACTATGTGTGCACCACATGAGAAGTCGCATTAACCTATTCCAGTGAAAATCTAGCCCAAAACGTTTTTCTGGGGAATCACTTGGTGGATCGGCAGGGTGCTTTTTCAGAGGGTGGGCGTGTGGGTCTTGCCTAATGGAGACCCATTGTCAGAGGGAGCCGTGACTCACCTTGCAGACAGGCTGGTGGAGGGGCAGGAAGCAGTGGGCCAGGACGCGAACGGGGTCCTCCTCCTTTTCTGTTAATACTTCAAGTTAAACGCCATGCGTTTTATATTTACGGAAGTAAAGTAGAATATAAGTTACATTTCAGGCTCCCGAAAAATCTGGTTTTAAGGAGATGTGAACTAATTGTTACAGACGGGCAAAAGGAAAACCGACTTTTTCTTAGAGAAAAAAAGCATTTTACTTCCAAGTAAAAAGTGATTCTCCTTTTTCTGATGAGAAAGGGAAAGAAAGGGGCAGGCAGAACAGCCCGAGTGCTGTCACCCGCCTCTCCCTTGGAGAGCATCCCCCAGGGTGTGAGTGAGGTCGCCACACAGCAACAAGCAATGTGCCGGACCCTGAACGTGGCCTCTTCTGAGTTCCCATAAATCACGGCAGATTTGTCTAAGACTGTGGCATGGGAGACGCCCTGCTCAAACAGCCCGAACTGGGAGTGTTTTTATAGAATTCAATCGCGGCAGCTTGAACAGATTCTTTAAAGGTAAAGTTGAATTAGACAGAAGCTGCTTTAAATCTCTCTAATTACCAACACGCCATGCTTGATTGTGGATGAGATAAATCGGTTATCTAAGTTTCATTGAAGTTTCTCTTTGTTTTTTTAAATGAATGGTTGGGTGGGGGATGCTTACTGTTATTTTATTTTTTTATTCTTCAGTATTTATGGGGAAGGGTGTTGCCTCCAAATTGCAAATGGTCCCCATCAGATTCTGTGCTAATTTGAGGAGTCTTCTTTCAAGGGACTCCATAAAGAGGTAAATTTCCATTTGAAGGAAAAAGCTTCTCCCCAAATCTTGGTCAATGTCCTAAAATGAATAAAGGTAAACTGCTACTCAAGTTTTTTTCATTTTCCTCTTTTCCAGGTGTTCTGGCACCCAGAGGGTGCTCCTTCCCCATTCTTCCAAAGTCTGACATTCCGGGCCTCTCCTGTCTGTACCCAACAATGACATTTGGTGTCATCATCCAGTTGAAGAGCCTGGCATGCAAACAACCTGGCCGATTCATTCCTAGAGCCCACGTTACCCACGCAAGACCACGGCCAAGACTGATGTCTCCATCCCGGGCATGCTCATTCAAACGCGCTCTGGTGAGTTCAGACCCTGAGATGGTTAAAATGAGGAGTACACATCATTCACATGCTCCCGATCGGTGCGTGTGCTTTGGCCCACAGAGGTGCCTCTTTGTTGTAACTCAGTCATCCAAATGGATGTTTAATGGAATGACATTCATTCCATCCAAGTGGAGTTCTTCCCAAGGGCTAGAGATGGCGTCCCCTGCCCAGGGGGTCCTCCTGGAGCGAAGCCACAGCTACGCTTGACAGAATCCCTCATATTGTCTCCCAGACTCCCTGGCCAGCGTCCCTTTGGAAAAACTCTAGAACTCTGCTCTCAGCGGCCAGATATTTTTAATAGACTCTATGTCCTCAGTGCTGGCATTTTTTTTTTTTTTTTTTTTTTTTTGAGAGGGCATCTCTCATATTTATTGATCAAATGGTTGTTAACAACAATAAAATTCAGTATAGGGGGGTCAATGCTCAATGTACAATCATTAATCCATCTCAAGCCTAATTCTCGTCAGTCTCCAATCTTCTGAAGCATAACGAACAAGTTCTTACATGGTGAACGAATTCTTACAGAGTGAATAAATTCTTACATGGTGAACAGTACAAGGGCATTCATCACAGAAACTTTCGGTTTTGATCATGCAATATGACCTATAAACCATCAGGTCAAATATGAATATTCATTTGATTTTTGTACTTGATTTATATGTTGATCCCACATTTCTCCTATTATTATTATTATTTTTATTTTTAATAAAATGCTGAAGTGGTAGGTAGATGCAAGATAAAGGTAGAAAACATAGTTTAGTGCTGTAAGAAGGCAAATATAGATGATCAACAGTGCTGGCATTTTTGATAAAGACTTTGAATAGAGATGCTAGAGAAGTGTCCCTTTCGTTGGCTGGGAAGATGTTGGTTATGCCAATGAGTGTCACTCAGGGTGTACAGGTGGGACCTGAAGCCTCGGCACATACGAAGGGCGGGAGACCACATGTGAGTGACTGAGGGATGAACACAGGTCTTTCCACGGGGCTAGAGGTGGTTTCATGAGATGGGCAGAGAGCGGGCCATCCGGGGCCCTCTTCTGGGGGTTCTGCTGGGACCCAGGGGTCAAGAGAAATGAAAAAGAGCACGAGTGGGTGAGAACAGCTGAATGATTTCATGCAGGACTATTCTTAAAAGAACTGGTCCGTCACCCCAGCTTCTGTCGCCCACTATAGCAAAAAGCAGAAGTCGGATCCGACACCTGGCACACACTGAGTGCATCTTCCCCTTTCCGATTCATTTTATGGTGACTTGCTAGCTTTTATTTTGCCATTTCCTTTCTTCCAAGAACCATGTCACCTTTATTCTACTTAAATTGAACTTGATTATTCAGCGTCAAAGATAAAAGTCATAGGACACTTTGGCCATGATATTATTCTCAGGATCTGTCCTTCACCTAAAAATATAAGTAGTAGGTTATCCAACTTGATATTCCATTATATCTTTACCCACTTTGGAGATCCAATTAGAAATAATGTTTTTTTCTCCAAAAATTGTCATAAAATGTAATGTATACCTATCCTGATGGCACAGTATATTAAAATACTAATTGGGAAATTCTCACCTGCACCTTCATTTAGTGAGTATTATATGGAAAATAAGTAGTTGATCGATGTGGAAGCACACTGATAATGTCATCTTTTGCCGTGTTTATTTTTCTCTGAAATAACATCCATGATTAGCAGCGCAGAAGCACAGTGATTGCTTTTTCTTGAATTTGCTACATAAAGGATGGGAAAATAATTGCTATTTGGTGAGCAACTTAATGCTATGCGCTGGATCTGATTCTGCCTATTTGAGTGCAATCCACAGTACCAAAAACTCAAGATGGAATTATTAGTGATCATTGGGATCTTCCACTGGTTCCACAAGCCATGTGCTCTTCCTGCCATGCAGGGGTCACTATACTTTTCCTATAGAGGGTCAGATAGTAAATATCTTAGGTTTTTGTGAGCCATGCAGTCTCTGTGTCGACTCCTTAACCCTATTGTCATAGCGGGTAAGCGTGCAGAGATATGTAAACAAATAGGTGCACCTATGTTCCACTAAAACTGTATTTACAAAACTAGATGGGGGTCCATAGCATAGGTATCTGTCCCCTGCATGATACCATTATTTCCTTTAAAAGAATACACTTCTCTTTTTCCCGCAATCTGTCCACATTTTGCACTTTGCAGCACGCTGCCCTGCGCAGAACGGCTTTCTCCCCCACTTGCTGTTCCCGATACATTCTGAAATATACAACCACCTCCCTGAGTTTCTGCCATCACCAAACTTTGTGACAAGGTTAGCCAGACATTTATTGCCTTGTTAAAGAAACCGAACTGGGGTCTCATCTGGGGAAGGAGGCCTTCAGGCGTGATTACTGGAGGGAGTAGAGAACAGGAGCTCACAGAAATGAGCGTGTGTTGCAAGCACAGACCGAGTCACCATACCTGGAAATCAGAGTGATGGGAACAGGCTGCTTTTGGAGCAGAGAGACTCAGAGAGATGATGCATGCCTCCAGGAGTTGAGAGAAAAGATGATCATTCTTTCCCGCAGTCACTATGGTGCATAGTGTGAATATGCAGCTCCTTCTTACGTGAATAAACACAATTTTGTAAATTCACAGAATTCAGAGAGGAACTCCAATTTGCCATGTTCCTGCTTACAAGTGTAGCATTTAGAGATTCAAGCTTTTGCGATGAGATAAACCGTCTCTGCCAGAGGAATGTGAGGTGGCCAACCAAGCTCACTGTGAATGTTTGGTCCCTGTATCACCCGTCTGTCTCCTGCAGTGGGAGGAGGATGTTCTTTTGGTGGGTAAGGCTTGATGCCATAGATGCCAAACATTAAACCTGAGGAGGCCTAATATCCCAGTGGATCTGAAAGCAAGAAGGCAGGAGGAAACAGGGTGCAATCACCTTCGTGTCCAAATGTGGAATAGCTTATACGTTCCTTCATTTTCCTTCCGTTGATCTGTCCTAACTGATATCCAGTAATGTTGCTCTTTCTTTCAGCTTATTCGTTTCAGCTTTACATTCTTCTGCTAAGAGCCTAGGGTTCTCTGCCGCCACAGATTGCATCAAAGTTAAGTAAACCACACTAACCCTACCGGTTACTGTTTTGAGATTACCTCCAAGTGTCGGGCGATGTTTTGCATGCACGCACAGGGGGGTCTTCTTTAATCTTCTGTCCACAAGTATGGGATGGGGACTGTGATAATCACCATAACAAACTATAGCAGTAAGTCGATGAAGGTCACTCATTTGAATTAAGACCAAATCAAGACAGTTCAACTTCATGAACCCAGAGCTGTAAAGTGGCATGTCAAACGGGGTTCTGCATCTGTGTCACAGAACATGGGGGCATCCGGCACGGTGAAGGACACGGGAAGCCGATGGCTTCTTTGCTTCTGGTCCACCCGTGTGTCTTGGGAACCGAGGGCAGACCTTGTGAGGAGGCTGAAGACGTGGTTGGGGATTGCACTGGTGATCTCTTGGTGGATAACAGCTTCCCACAACCTGAACTGCTTGTAAAGAGATGAGGGTCTTTCTGGAAACTTGTGGCAATGGCGCACCGTGATCTGAGCAGGTGTAGGTAACCCAGCCTTCTGCACTGGAGACTCCAGTGGGGGGAAGGGGCTGTATTTCCAAGTATTAATGCATTTTTCCCAAAAGGTAATTAAAGTAAAAGTAGACAGACTAAAATAACTCTCCCTCCTAGATAGCATTTAAGCTATTAGAATAGAGTTATTTTGGCAGCCAGAATCATTGTTACATGGAATTCTGCAACCCTAAAAATTTTCACTGAAAAAAATACTAGTTACTAGCTCGCCTTCAATATGCTCTTCAACCGAGCCAGACAGCTCACTGCGTCACACAGCTGGATAACGACTTTGTACATTATCAACCATGTTCCTCTCTCTGTGCTGACATTCTCATGATGTCTTTGCTGTGAGTCTGGGCAGAAAAGGGCACAGAGAGTCTTATACACTGCGAGTCATGAGGAATGAGAATGTTGGTGACGAGAGGACCTTGTCCTCAAAAATTCCAAACGTGGAGACGAGGTTCCCCGTCCAGGCTTCCTCGCCGTTCCGTAGGAAAGTCGTCGCCCAGACACTGTGCATTTGTTACGCTCAGCGAGGCGCACATGCCTGCCCTGTCCTGGGGAGCCAAAGGAAGTAGAGCAAAGCCGACACCTGCGTCTTTCAGTTTCCTGCGGGTAGCATTGACCCGCAGAGAGCCTAGGTGCTCTGAGGCACACAGATCCCCTCTGCTCATCCTTCGGGAAGCAGCAGTGACTCCAGGGGGTACCGCGTTCTAAGCACTTGTGAACTCGGTGATAAATACATTCTCCAGGTAGACATCCAGCTTCTTTTCAGCTGGCAGTCCCGGCCCAGGTGCTGCGTGGCCCTGATGTCGAGTAGCGCATCATCCTGAACCCGTGACCTCAGCACCAGGAGGTATGGAAGAAAATGAGTGAAGAACACGTGTCTGTGTTTTCCTCTCCAGAAGCAGCTCAGCAGCCCTGAGTATATTCGAACCATTGTAAATCCCTTTTCTGTGGAACTCGCAGGAAATGTTGTAGCCATTTCTCATCATTAATGATGTGTTGGAAACCCAGCTCTGTTTGAACTCCTGGATCTTCAGAATCGATAACTTTACCACGGTGACTCATTTACTAAATCTAGTTGCGAATTAAACAGGAGTTCCTTGATTTAATCTTTGGAAACTGTGGGCCTGCAGAGGCTTCAGCTTCTGAACAATGTGTTTATTGCATTGAGTGTTTTGATCTGCGTGGAAGAGAGAGTGCAGATGGAGCGCGCTAGCTTCCGTCCACAAAAGTAACGTGCGCCTCCAGACATTTTCATTACCAGTAAGACAGACTTTTCCCCATTTTCAGGTCTGAGTTAGTTCCAGGTGAGAGAAGAACCCCGGATAATAGGTCAATTCAACATTCCTCATATTCTCTGAGAATATAGTAGGTATTGTCCTTGGCACACACCAAACAAAACATAATGTGAAAAATGAAAGGTCTTTTTTTCCATGTAAGGAGTGTTTCATAAGTGGGATGGTCGATACGAAAACCAATAAAACCTAAATGATAATTAAGCAGTGCTGGGATGTTTATGCTGAAGAGGAAACCTGTGGCGATGCCTAGTCACAGAGAAATTCACAGACAGGTGGTTTTGAGCCAAGCCTTAAATATAAGGAAATGGGCTTTAAGGTGGCAGGAGGTGTGCATACAGTAGGCAGAGGAGCCTGCGTAGCGCTGCAGATTACCAAGCATGTCCGTGGGCAGGCCCGCAGCCAGCAACACAAGCATGGCTCAGCCATTCTTGAGAGATACGCTGTGCCGTAAAAATCCACATGGATTTGACTGACAATAACTCAGCCATGGAGGAATTATACACCAGAGAAGAGAAGAGCCGAGCCATATCTGCACCCTAGAAACATTGTTCTGTCTGCAGGAAAGAGGATGAACTGGTGAGTGAGGTGCTTGCCCGCCCAGGAGAGCGGAACAGCAACAGCTCTAAGGGCTCGGCGTGCATGGGGTCAGGGAACCAGGTGCCCCAGCCAGTGCAGAGTCTGAAAAATACACCCTGTGCATGCGTTAGACGGTCCGATCAGCAGGAGGCTGACTTGGAGGGTAATGACTGTCCCGGCCACCGAAACAGCGTGGAGGCCCAGGATTGAGGCCAGAGATCATGAGGAGATGGAAGTATTGCCAACGCTCCTTAGGTTCTAAGGCCCGAGTAGGAAACACGGACAGGGAGCGTCAATTCTGGAAGAGGTAGAAGGGAAGCAGTTTGTCAGCTCGAGGATGGACTTGACTTTATTCCAGCCTTCTCGCCAGACACTTCTTTGGGTACGAAATACAGTTCTGCTGCCACCCCCGATCTTTCTGTAAACTCTGACTACTGATAAAAAAAAAAAAAAAAGACTTCACTTTACCTGACCGTGAGTCCTGGGAACCACAAATGCTTATCTCTCTCATCAGACTTGCATTATTGGACAACAGAGGCATTTGGTTTCAAACTGCTGTTTCAGCTATATTTAAGAATTCCACCGGATCGTCAGTGGGCTTCTGGACAGCACGCATTCGTTTGACCTCTCAGCAAATTAAATTCTAAGCTGCATTTTTACTTGTGGAAAATGATTGATTCAGAAATGCTTCTTGGGACGTCCATGCAGCCAGACTTTGGACTAGGCAGCAGGTTCACATCCACAAGCAAGGTTGATGGTTCCTACCTTATAGAAACTTGGGGGTCCCAAGAATAGCACTGACTTGTGTGGGTTTTCTCAACAGCAGAGCCCACATGAAGGGTGGTGCTTCCATAGTAACTGATTTGACAGGTGACCTCACAGGAGCGGCGGGCAGTTTGAGTGACCTCACACTCACCTTCCCAGCTGAGATCGAACCAGGTGATAGTCTGTGCTTATATCTTCTTCAATACTATGAACAGGTGGCCTTTCTGGGGTCTCTGTAGTGCCATGGACTGCAATCTGGGTGCCTTGTTTCACCATTTGCCAATGAAAATGACCCTCAAACGTAGTGCTGAAGAGTGTCTAACGTTGCTGAGTACAGGAGGCTGTGTGGTGCCTGATGGAGACCATCCTGTGTCCCACAGCCTTTATTAGGCAGGAGTTAAGAGTGTTAATGCTTGTGAGGTCCATGTTAATGACTCAACCATGGGTAGTAAATAAGGTGGCTTTGAACAGAAGCACTCATAAAACAAGAGTATGTATTGATCAGTTGACGAAAATGTGACCAGAGGCTCCCGGGAGCCTGACCCTCTCTCTTCCCACCCAGGCTGCAGACCAGTATTTGTTCTTCAGTGTTCAGCAAGAGTTTACAGAACATCGCCACCACGACTGACAGGAATCGAATGCATATATACCTTAAATCCAGACACGAAGAAAACAAAGCAAAACAAAACAAAAACTTAGAACAGAATAAAAGCCAAACTTTTCACAGGCAAGACTTTGTTGCCAAACACAGCCAGGGAGTATCTGCAATGTCGTGCATGAAGATGGTGTTCAGGTGGTCACGGAACACCTGCGGGAGCTTCGCCGAGTGCAAGGACAGGATAATGCATCATGTGGTGGTTTTAAAAGTACGCTCACAGATTCACTGATACTTCTCCCCTGCAAACATGGCGCCAGTCCCCCGGCCCTGGAACGTGGGCTGGACTTGGTGACTCGCTTCACGTTAACTACATAAAGCAGAAGGGATGGGGTGTGAGTTCGGAACCCAGCTTGTGTGAAAGCATTGTCTCTCTCATCCTGATCTCCACCGTGCCCCTGGATCCCTGGTTGGGGCCGCTGCCCATCGGGAAGCCACCCTGAGGGGGGCCCTGCTTGTGGGGCTGGAACTGACGCTTTCTGCCACCAGCCAGCTAGGCCCCGAGGGCTCCTGGTATCCGCCACGTGAGGGTGCCATCCTAGGACCAGGGCCTCGGCACGGTCAACGCGTCACTGAGCCGGGCACTAAGTCCAGCCACATGCAGATGACCGCAGTCCTGGCCGACAGCTGAGTGCAGCTTAATCAGACAGCCTGGCCCAGAGCCATCGGCTAAGCCACTTCCACGTTCTTGACCCTCAGAAGCCGTGTGAGATCACTCTTTGTTGTCTCAAGCTGCTAAAAGGTGAGGGTCGTTTATGATGCGATGGTGGATAACTCAACCACCTGGCATTAGTGCTTTCTACATGGGTGCTTCAGAGAAATGAGTGAATTGGGGGGGAGAGCCTGTTATTCAGGAAACCTTATACATCAAAAAGTAATGGAGAAGTTTTACAACAGGAACACTCCTGATAAGGAATTCTGATTAGAGCAGAAAGCAGTAGTTGCCGGAAAAGAAAGAGTTTAGTTTATTAAAAAGTAGTAAAAAAAAAAAAAAAATAGAATCCCATTTCCTTTGTATATGACTCGGAAACCAGGAAGAAGATTAAAATATGATAAATGCAGAGAAATGAAGAAGAAAAGAAAGACAATTATGAATTCAAAAATATAAAACCTGTTTCTAAAATAAAAATGCAATCAAATATGTTGTGTGACACTGTAAGTACTATAAGTTTGTAATATACTATTAAGTTTATAACAGTGTGAAATTTATAAAGTAAACCTAAAAAGTAGTATTTGTAACCTTAATGTTAGTCCTGCTTACTGATTTTTTGGTGTATAGGTCCACCTACATATTAGGCACAGAAATATAAATAATGGTTCCAGGTGATTGCCGGTATTCAACATTGATAGAGAAGTGACAGAGCTTTCTCTGTGAGTGTGAGAAGAAAGGACGGGAGTGGGGTTATTAACATCCATATATGCTGAAGTGGGGGGTCTCTATGTGGACTTGAGTACTGGCCAAAATGTGAACTACAACCAGTAACTTACTATAATTCTGAATTTCAGAAATTGTGAGGATTATAGGAGGGAACACGGAATGATGTAAGGACTCTAGAAATGCTGTAAGTTAATAGCCTCTACCTCAAGTTAATAAATCAAGAAATAGCCAGGTACACATTCAGAGCTAGTGAAACAGAATCTTAAATTAATTTAAAAATCTAATTTGTAACAGTATTTGACCTTTGGAGTTGGCATACATAGTAGGAGGTGTAGGTCAAGGAGATGTTTTTTATCATGAGCCGGCCTCGTTTGCTAAGTGATTTTTTTAGCTGTATCCTGGTTCCTGGTGCGGCAGTTGCATTAGATTAAAGACCATTAATTTCTCCATCTGTCAAATGCAGTATGTAAACAAATCATTTCCTTCTACGTTTAACCAGGTTGAAGATTTCCTTCCCTAGATGCAGGAGGCTCCAAGAATGTCATAATGTTTGGTTTGTGCAATCCACATCATTGTGCCTGTAACCACTCAAAGGCATTAAGACATTTATCAAGATTATTCTTTTCCAACATAATACATAAGCTGCCATCCCAATGTTGTAATTTTCAATGTTTCATATTATCCAAGAGGTATAACATGATTCACTTACTCACACAGTCCATTTTTAATATCAATCTAATGTTGCCTTTTTGCAGTTCTTCAATGTATGCAGTGGAATTAATGCCATAGACAACTAGCTTAGAGACAGGTGTGCTCTAACAAGTTAAAAACGACTTGTACGCTTAGACCATGCCTGAAAGAGCAACATTGTTAAAGTCCAAAGTGTGCACTCTACTCATAACAAGATTCACATTGCTTCTCAATTAATTTTTAAATGACGCATTGCCTAGAAACGGTCTTAAATTATTAATGTGTGTGTGTTGGTTTGAAAAACACATTGCATGACGGGAAACATCTTCCTTTTGATCACCTACGTAAACAAGCCTGAGAAAATAAACAATATTTTTATCTAAGGCTGATCAAAAAATCTATAGGAGGGAAAAATGTTATTTTTACCAGAGATGAGAAGGAAAAGGTACTTTGATTAGAGACTTCCTTCAACTTCGTGTGGTGATTCTTGCCCCTCCCTCGTGTGCACCTTCTTTTTCCGATTTCCCAGCTGATCTTGCCTTGTGGCGTGTCCCGTAGGGTCCAGTGAGGCCCCGTGAGCTCGGAGGCACTGGCATGCCCAACACACGCCCTCCTGCCAGGTCTTGACCATCTTCACAGAAAAGAAAGTCCTGTATTCACGTTCCAAAACTCTGTCATTCCTTATACACTGTGGAACGATTCCAGCAAATACATTTTAATAATTTCCGAGGGGTTTGAAACCCCTCTCATCTCTGGACTTGGGGGAAGGCCACATGCTTTTGGCTTGACCTCTTGTCCCCAGTGACTTATAAGAAAATAGGTGATTTTTTTCAACTGTGGGGTTCATTTCCCCCATTTTCTTGACTGCACATTGGCACCATATAACAGGGTGAATTTTAACTGTGACCTCAAATTGAATGTTAACAAGGCTGTGGAACTATAGGAGCCTCCTAAATTGGCCATTTTGATGGTAATCACTGTTATTTTAATACAAATGGTAAAAGGGCACTAATGGGAAATGGCTTTTTAAACTTCAGGTCACCTGTGAAACTGTACTTCTGTCCATTTGCTGTGTATTCTCTGTTGCCCTGAGAAACTGGAACGGAGATGCTTTGGGAGGACCTGCGTCCTCTGTGCCTGGTGGTTGTGGAAATGCTCTCGCTGCTCTAAGAACGGCAGCACCGATGCCGCTGTGGGTGCTAAGCGTGCGGGCCGAACAGGGCTGTGATCAGCAGGTTTCACCATCTGCAGAAATTCTTCTTGCCAGTGTATTTACTCTCCTCCATGCCAGGCTGGGAAAGGGTTATTCAGGTTTTCACCAAGACCGATGACCCTGTATGTGCTGGTATCTGGTTTGGTCCAGTATGAGTTAGGATGCTAGGGTCTGGACAGTTCCCCCCATTTGGGGCTGATTATCTTTCCCCTTTGCACATTGATAGTGCTGTCATTTGGAATTATGAGCAAATTTAAGCCGGACCCACTGGGGTCTCCAGGGAAAAAAAAAATCTGTCATGCGCTTGATTTGTTTTTCTATCTGTGCTATGTACGGTCATTAAAATAGTGCAAAATGATCGCTGAAGCAATCGCTTTCATCAATATCATAATTAGTTGTGAAAGTTAACGCAAAACAAAAGATGAGGGTAGGCGCAAACCCAATCAGAGCCAGTCTGACCAGTTTTCATCTTAAAATACCATAGTTTCCCCAATGCTCTTCAGTTAAAGATAAGACATCTGTTAGCCCCCTTGAGGTAAAAGGCAAATTGCTTGCATGCCGCAGAGGCCTTGGCCCCCCGTGCAGGAGCTCTCGGGGCTGCCTGCAGGCCCCTCTCTGCTCTCCTCTCCTCTCTGATAAGAAAGCCTGGGGCCACCACTCCGCTGCCTGGTAGCAGAGCAGAGCCGTCTTTGTTTCCCACCTGGACATTCATTCCCTGATGACCCCAACAGCCCCAAGTCGCAACTTTCCCCAAACACGGGACTGTGGAGATGACCATATATCTTCTTTAAATTTTCTTTAAGAACTGCCCCATTACCGGAAGTCACTCTTACTTTGACCACAGTCCACAGTGAATTACATTTTAAACATTTGAGGCTCTGCTGTTTTATAGAAATGGAACCCGTTTTGCTTTCACAATGTAGACCCCCTTCCAGTTTCTTGGCTGAGACCCCGGCACACCGTAACAAAAGACAGATGAGCAAGGGAAAAAAGAAGCAAATTTAATAATACGTTTACCTCCCATACCTGTGGAGAGACCCAGCAAAACTAGAACTCCCTGAAATGGCCCAAGTCATTACCTTAAATATACCATCTCCAGCTAGAGATGAAAGAAGATTTTGGGGGTGGAGGGAGCCAGTTAAGGGAGGCGACTGGGAAAGACGCAGTAAGCGGGGTCTTCAGCAGACTTAAGTTGGTGACTTCCCCGTGGATGCAGTTCTAAAGATGTCGAGTTATCCTTCTCGTCCTGGTACAGAGAGGGAGACACTCTTACATGGCAAATGCAGATTTCCCTTATAAATGTACATTTCCCACTCGAAAGGGCAACTTCTACTGGGTTTTCAGACCTTCTCCTGTATCTACTGTTTGAAAAAGAACCAGCCTCAGTGTAATCCTTGTGCCAAATAGGCATACTTTAGGGTGTCTTATTCTGCTCCCCTTCAGCCCGTTAGAGACTTCAGAAATCATTGCCCGAAACTCTTGCTTGTAAAGATGGTTTCCAGAGAAACCAGGCAACTTGGCCCTGAAATGCCATGAAGTATTCGCATTGGTGAGGGGCACCTCGTGCAAGCCGATTTCATAACACGGGCTGTAACTCTTCCAGTAACGTTTTAACGTTTTAAAACTCATAGTCAACATCAAAGATCATAGTTTGAAATTTTTAATATGTTAGCTATTAAGATGAAATCATTAAAAAAGTTTTCTGTGAGATGAGAGACTCTAAAACTGTGAGCCTTTAAGCGTGATTCTCTGTAACTAAGGATGATCCTTACGATTTGTTTACTTCTCCATTTTTCCTTTACCTGCCTCAGCAAACAAGCAAACAAAATGAGATTCAACGAAGGATAACATCATGCGACATGCGTTCAAGTCTAGGAAATTCTAGTCTACAGGACGAATTTAGGCAGAAAAGTTTGATGGTAAAACACGTCGACTCTGATAAAGCAAAAGCAGTTGATGAGCCGTCGTGACAGAATAAACGATTCGAAATCGGTCACAGATGGTCAGTGTCTGTACAGAATTTCATACGTAGCACATTTCAAATTATCTTGGGAAAGAAAGAACTTTCCTTGAAAAAAATCAGTTATGTGCCCCTCTTGAGATAAAGATAAGCAATTTTTTTAAAACTTGAAATTGTTTTTCCCTTACACATGAAGCTTATTTTTAAGAACTTGGAGATTCTTCCTTAAATATGATTTCTTCCTAAAATCTTTGTGAATTATTACCAAGAGAAAAAGTCAGTATGGCTATTTTTTTCTCCTGTCTTCTTTGAGGTTCACCATTATTGAAGTCTGCATTAAAAAAATAGAATATAAAGAACGAAAGAGAAAGACAGATTTGCCTCCTTTTCAAATAGTTGGTGAGGTTTTCTTACACCCATTTGAGTATAGTTTCTAGCTCTTTGATTAGTAGAAAGGTAGAATATCAGCTTTTTATCACTGAACATGCCTCCAGAACCTTCCTTTTTATTTTGATAGTTTTATTTTGATAAAGTTTTCTATCAAAACTCTATAAAAAAATGAAAATATTTTTAAAGAACAAAAACTAAAATATAAAAGACAATATAGTCGACCCTTAAATAATGTGGGAGTTAGGGGCTTCAACTCCCCATGCAGTTGAAATCCATATATAACTTTTAACACCCCAAAAACTTAACTAACATAGCCTACTGTTAACCAGAAAAGAAAATGTTTTTTCAAATTGTTGCAAATCTCCAAAATATTTACCAATATACTTACCGGAAAAAAAAATCCGTGTAAGTGGAGCCACGGCGGTTCAAACCTATGTTGTTCGAGGGTCAACGATATAGAAAAAAATAGCCAGTATTTCTATCAAAGCAGTAAATGTAAGTGAGGTCAGTTTATCCACCTATTAAAAACAAAAGATCTCACACTTACATACACATGCACATCTTACCAGAATCCAAAGTGGAAGTTATCACTACCAGTTTATTCCACCACAAACAATAAAAGGAGAATCAATAACAAAATGAAAGTTTTTTAAAAAGCACCTAGAAAATTTAAAGTAAAATAAAATGAAATCAATTACAATCTGTCTTGTAGTCAGTTACCATTCTATGTCTCTAGTCTTAACTGTTGAGTAAAAGAAAAAAAAAACTCAAAATGCAGAATTTATAGAAAATAATGTTTCTTTTTATGAGTAGCCAATTCATGCTCAGGAGAAATTTTATAACTTTCAAAATTATATTAGTGAATAGGAAAGAAAAATATGTGAAGAATAGTCAACCAAAGTTGTTAGAAAAAGCAGTTGAAAATGAAAATTCTGTCCCTCAATTTTGCTGTGAACCTTGAATTGCTCTTAAAAAAAAGTCTGGATTAAAAAAAAAAGAAATATATAAAAGAAAGAAAAGAAGAAAAATGAAATCAAGCATTCGAAAACAGACAAATGATAAAACATAAATAAATCCAAGTGTTGGTTCTGGGAAAATGTATGAGTAAAATGAGTAAGTCAATAGATAATGTAATTTCAAAGTTTGAAATTTGAAAAATTTGAAGGTTAATGAAATAAAAAACAGGGAAAATGATAGAAGGAATTACTTTATAGAAATTAATTTAATGACTGTATAAGAACAGTTAATTTTCTAAATGCAAAGTACATAAACATAAATACATCCAAGTGTTGGTTATGGGAAAATGTATGAGTAAAATGAATAAGGCAATAGATAATATAATTTCAAAGTTTGGGAAGTAAAATTAAAGAAATGGCAAATGGAAAATGATAGAAGGAATTATTTTACTCTACGGAAATAAATCTGATGACTATAAGAACAGATAATTTTCGAAACGCAAAGTACATATGCAAATATTTTGATAGAATTTTTGACATGAAAGGATGGTGGTGAATATCTGTTTCTGAAGAGTTTCTCCTGTAGCTCTCAATACAATCTGTATTTTCTAAATAAAATGGGCTAAAAGAAGCAAATATAGCAAGTGAATGACAATGTATGTACACATTAGTTCATTGATGTAAACCTAGTGCCATTTACTCAGTGGGGAGGTAGGTATCGAAAGCCACTCCAAGCCAAACACGGTGTCAGACACGAAGGTTCAGCGATTAGGAAAAGCAGACACCACGGCTCATTTCTTGAGGGGCTCAGGGCCTAGCGGGAGAGGAGAAATATCAAAGAAACAGTCACACACACACACACACACACACACACACACACACACACACACACACACACACAGAGCTGCAAGAAAGACAGCTAACTACGAGGAGGAAAATGGACATCTTTTAGATCATTTGCAAATTCCAAATATCGCCTGGATCGGGACAGATGATCAAATACGAGCAAACACTGGTGATGGGTACCAGGAAAAGTACTGTCCGGTTTCTCTGGGTCTCTAGTTAAATGTACAAGAAAAGCTTTCTTTACCTATCAGTTATGTAATGTTTTGAAGTTAGGTTTGAACTTTTATTTCTCCCATTCATGATTATCTCTGCTGAACTTGCTACGATTCTGCAGCATGTATTGATTCTCCAACCACAGAAATGGCCGAAAACGGAAACACAAATAAAGCTATTCGAATCCATCAAGTTTGACAATGAGTTTGTTATTAATAAATGCCTTTGAGGATTCTTAAATCCTTGCCTCCTGCTTAGAAATCATTGAGGACCTGAGGTGCGTAAGGCTGTTTCAGTTCCCGAGCAAACTGAATTTTATTGATGATGTGTATATTTCTCCCACTGTTATTTTTAGATATGAATATATTTAAGCAAATTATATTGGCTATATATTGTAGATAAATTCAAGTAACCAGGTTTAGACCCATCTCAATCCACTTTGGAAACAGGAAGCATCTCCAGTCCATAGTTTCTACTGAAATCTTTAATTATTTATTTGAACCCAAAGGCGTCTATGGATTTTGCAACATCTGGGCCAAGATGAATCCTTAGATATCCTTAACTCTGAGGCTAAGCCACCTGAATACTTCAGTCTGGATGTACCTGTTGTCTGTAACGGATGTCATTCGCTGTGCATTTCTTTCTATTAGTTAATTCGATATCTGAAGTCACCCCAGATTATTGGTGCTCATTTTCATGACAATGGTCTTACATAAACATTCCTTTTTTGTTGTTATCTACATTATTAAATCTTCACCCTAACTAGTGCAGTTACTGTAGACATAGAAAGATGTACAGAACTATTGACTGTGTTCTCTATGCTGTACTTTCATCCCCTTGACTGATTTATGTTATGATTGAGATTTTGTGCCTCTTTATCCCGTTCACCTGTTTCACCCACCAACCCCTGCCCCTCCCCCATGGTACCCACCAGTCATTTCTCAGTGTCTGGGAGTCCACTGCTGTTTGGTTTTTGGTGTTGTTTTGTTTTTAGATTCCTCATACATGTAAAATCACATGGTATTTGTCTTTCTCTGCCTGGCTTATGTCACTTAGCATCACACCCTCTAGCTCTATCCTGTTGTCACAAATAACAAGATTTCTTTCTTTTTTATGGCTGAATATATTCCATTGTGTATTTGTACCACATCTTCTTCATCCATCTATCAATGTACACTTTGGTTGCTTCCATATCTTGGCTATTATAAATAATGCATCAGTAAAAAAAAAAAAAATGCACTGAATTGAGGATTTTCTTTTCTTCAGATAAATTTCTTGAAGTGGAATTACTGGGCCAAATGGTGTTTCTGTTTTTAGTTTTTTGAGGAACTTCCACGCTGCTTTCCACAGTGGCTGCACTGATTGGCATTCCCGCCCACAGTGTAGGAGGGCTCCCCTTTCTGCACGTCCTCGCCGATACTTGTCACTTCTTGTCTTTTGGATAGTGGCCATTCTGACCGGTGTGAGTTGATATCCCGTTGTGGTTTTGATGTGCATTTCTCTGATGATTAGAGATGGGGAGCATCTTTTCATGTGCCCGTTGGCCATCTGTATTTCGTCTTCGGCAAAATGTCTATTCAGGTCCTCTGCCCATTTTTTAATTGCCTTATTTGGGTCTTTTTGATGTTGAGCTGTATCAGTTCTTTGTATATTTTGGATATTAGCCCCTTATCAGATAAATCATTTGCAGATATATTCTCCCACACTGTAGGTTGTGTTTTTGTTTTGGTGATGGTTTCCTTTGTTGTACAGAACCTTTTTAGTTTGATGTAGTCCCACTTGTTTATTTTTGTTTTTGATGCCCTTGCCTGGGGAGACAGCGTGAAAAAAACGACTCATGCTGATGTTCAAGGGATTTTCGTCCCTATGTTTTCTTCTGAGAATCTTATGGTTTCATGTCTTATATTTAGGTCTTTAATCTATTTAGAGTTTGCTTTTGTGTGTGGCATTAGACAGTAATGCGGTTTCTTTCTGCTACATGGGTAGCTGTCCAGTTTTGCCAACACCATTTGTTGAAGAGACTGTCTTTTCCACGCTGTATAGTCTTGCCTCCATGTCATGTATTAGTTGACTTCTCATGTAAACTTTCTGAACTACGCCGGATGTGCCCGTGAGTCCAGAATAAATTAAGATTTGGTCATGCACGTACCCCGAGCAACTGAGACAGAGAAGTCTTTTCGAACTGACTCATAGAGAGGGCCACTGTTTACACAGTCAGACCCATTTCCACCAAACTGAGGAACTTCACCATCCGAAGATTGTGACATGGGGCCTCCCAGAATTATGCATGAGCTAGCAAAATCCATTCATTCTCATTGTTGAGCCCAGACTGGGACATCATTGGATTTAGGAATGTTCAGTGTCGAGAAAGAAGGCAGCCCACCATGAGCTCCATTCCAGAGGGTGGGAAGCATTGTTCCTTAGGAATTGCATCTCCTCTGACAGCTCTGTGGTGGAGGCCAAATTCCCCAAAACAAGCAAACTTCGTAGAAGTTTATCCTCACTCCACCATCATGAATCTACTTTTCAAAATAAATAATATCTGATTGAAATCATTGATATTCTAATCCATTTGTTATTGCCTAAATGTTTATATCCAGTAAGTACAGAAATTCTACTAACTTCCAAAGCTTTTAATCACATGACAAACGAGATGGTATGCCGTCTTACAGTTATAAGTGAGTCCTAGATCCATTTCAGGAGCCATGGAAATTTTGGCCGCAGACGGAATCTGTCATTCTGCACTATCTCTATGATTTTAGGACGAGTTCCAAAGTTGAAGGAAAACAGAAATAACGGTAGGCAATATGTATATATGTTGAGTCTCTCCATCATTATGAATTATCTAACATCTGTCACTGTCTTCAGAATTTATAGGTCATGCATGAAGTGGATGGAGCCACAGAGACTTGCCTGCAGGTCTCAGCACTCCCGTTCACTAGATGATGGACTTCAGGCAGGAAGTGTGGTCCCTTAAACCTTGAGTACTTCATCTGCACAGTGAAGGCATGTGAAGTTTAAGATAAGCATAATGCATCATGCCTTGAACCCAGTGCAGACTCGACACAAGTATTTTCTACATTAACTCAACTCTCTTGACTACCACAACATACATAGTGAATTATTTCTTTTCCTGTTGCCCTTAATTATTTCTAATCCAGGTTTCTTTTCAAAGTGTATTTGAGGCAACCTATAAGACACATGCTATTACGCAAAACCTACAGAATTTAGGAGAAAGCCTCGTTAATGTGAAGATGAGTGATAATTACAAAAAAGAAAAATGTAAGGGAAAATTTATGTGACAGGGCAGGTGAAACATTGCCTTTGAGTACCTGGGTACCTTTTGGCCAGGAGAGAAAACACTAGGAGTTGAAAGTGCTCGTTTCCTAAAGAGATGATGCTTTCTGTACCATCAGGTACATGCTTTCTGTATCAGTTTCCAGATGTTTCCCTGGGCCTGAGTGGTGATCAAGGCACATACTTTTACATCAATCTTGCAAGACAATATTGCCAATGATAGGTTTTCAAAAAAAGCATCAGGTTGACTTCCACTGATGTTTCTAATGAAGCTTTTGAGGCTAAGTTCGCCAGTAGCTCAGGTTCTAGAGCGCTGACCCTCTGCCTACACCTGGGATACCTTTCTGCTATGCTGAACTTCTTCTTACTGGACGTGCTACAGCTTGACCCACCCTAGGCAGCATGCTGAGCCAGTAGAGAGGGCTGAACTCCCCTGAAACACCCTCGGGGGCTTAAGTAACCATCAGTGGGACAATTCTGAATTTTGTTCCGGAGTCTTCAGTGAAGAGAGCTCTCTATACCCATGCTAACTCCTTCTAGATTTTCTCCCTACTTTGTTGAGCCTTCTCAGCAATGACTTCCTAAGATCCTGTCCCCAAAAATCTATCTGCCCTTAGGACCTGAACTCAACCAAGCTCTCCTCTGGGGGGAACCCAAGTTAAGACAGATTTCATTAAAAGTCAAAACACGCTGCTAAATTGTAGCTTTATGAAGGCTTTTCTGCGGGACCCGGACCCGCAATCCACCCTGTTGCAAGAATGAAGTGTAAACAGTGTCAGGCACTGAGCAGATCCCAGGCAGTGGGCCATGTTCTTGCAGAGGCGCCCTTAGCAGCTCCGTGTATGTGCGCCTGGCAGAGTCCCACGCTTTACAGCTTCCCATGGGGTCGGTCCCGCGGGGCTGGTGGGAATAAAACCTGCCAGAGGCGAGGAAGGGCACTGTGGGCCTGAGGGGTTAAGCAGCCTTCCCCAAGACCCAGCTGGTCTTTAAAGGGAAAAGGTGGTTGAATTTGGATGAGTAGTGGAGCCTCAGGGGGATTCTTTTCATAAACAGGGCACAGCCTGGGCACGAACACAGAGCAGATTAGAAAGCCTACCCTGAGCAGTTGTTGGGAGTGTCATAGGCGGCAGGGAGCCCAAGTTCACTGGCTTGGCTGGAGACTTCCTAGGTTGTAAGAGGTGTGAGGACTTGAAGACAGGAGGCACGAGGGCCGTGGGTTCCAGTTTAGGAAAGATGGCAGCACTGAGATTCCTGACAGCAGAGACGGTGCTCCATGATGGGTGTCGCCCCAGGGCCCAGTAAAAAGCAGGTTGACTGCCTGCCTGCCTGCTTGGAATCTAATTTCATGATTTTGGGGAGACAACTGCACTTAGTGGCAAAAAGAGATGCCAAATAACCGCAGGGATTAAGAATTCAAAAAAACATGAAAGAAGATGGGCTAAAGGCAGAAAACTTGTGAGCAGACAAAGGTGATAGAAAAAAGAAGCCTTCTCCAACTCTGGGGAATTAGGGACGTGGTAGTGCTGGAATTCACCTGGTAAGCCATCGAGCCAACTCTCTAGTTTTCTAAACAGGCATGTAATGGTCCAATCTCATTTATGTTCTGACTTCCTGAATATCAAAAATCAATTTAGGGATAGGAAGGGACGGGAATCCTGGAATTGCACATTTGCCACTGAATAAATTTTCTTTTCCTCCAATCTATGTGATTGCCAATGATGAGGAAAGTTATTTTATGATAAGGAAATGTTGAGGGAAATATACGCACATATTTTTCCTCAAGGATTTTGATTTAAATAGTATCATTTATATAACAAAGTTGCTACAAATATATATGCAAATCCATTTCATTCTTAAGTAAGAGCAAAACTTACCTATTAGCATTTTGGAACGATCCTAAGAGTAGCAGTATTCCGTGCTCATTAAGCATTTATTATGTAACAGACAGAGTAGTTTGCACAAGTAACCTCATCTAATCCTAACAACTCTATGAGGGAAATACCAATTTTTATTTTCCCAGTTTTAAAAATAAGGAAACCGAGGCTTAGGTGATTTAACTAATTTACTTTGTGTTACCCAGACCATCATTTTGAGTGGAAATTTGAGATGAGGGACTCTCTCCGGCAGCCAGGCTCTTCCCCATTACAGTATGAAGTACTAACGGGCCCTGTAGGATTCAGTAAGTTGGCCGAAAATGAAAACATTTGCATGACAGCGCGTAATGAATCATCCCCCTCCTGCCGGGTAACGTTCACTGACCATCATCTGTTTCTGCTTACAAGGTTTGGGATTTTCCATTTAAAATCATTTCAAAACATTGTATTTGCATGCAGCCTAGTTATTTAAGTATCTCCTACTGTTTGATAATCATTTTTATAGAGATGGTCTAAATACCTTTAACCAGAACAAGGACTGCTTTTTAAAGGTGGACTTTGGTGCTCTCCGTCATTGAAATCTGGTTAATTCTTCCTGTCCTGTCAACTGGGATGAATGTGGATTCAGGAGAAACCTTCCGTCCATTGTCTACCACATAATTCTTGAGAGTATTCCAAAGGGAAGATAGACATGCCCTCTCTGAAACGTCCCGCCATTCTCAGTGGTCCCCCACCCGCCCTGTCCGCCTCCCTTTGCTGCCTGGGTGAGCTAAGGGTGTGTGTGGCTTCGGTCACCTTAGGAAGCAGGCAGTGCAGATACCACGGAAATGCAAGCAAGGGAACAGAATCCTGTGTAGGAATCAGAGCTTGAAGACATCGTTTCTCACCAGACACTATTTCTCAGCGTTTTGTGCGTTTGGGTGTGCTTCTCGGGGGCTGATGAAACGTGGGACTTACTCTCTGTATCCCATCAACAGTTTTGTTCATGATCTCATGCGCTGTGCCCTCTTAGCATCCTAACACAGTGGAGTTTGAAGTTGTGTTGATGCCTTTTTTTGAAAACAAATTGATGGGAATATCACCTAATTAATTGATATTGCCTATTACTAACTCAAATATTTGCCTTTTCTCTTATGACATCCCCCGCTTCCAAGGCAAAAAAACACCTCCTCTGTTAAGAAAGTGTTTATTACACTGATCAAGTATTTCAGCCTTCCCTGTAATTCTGCGGATTGAAGAGAATGCCACACCTCGTGAAGGTTTTATGCTGAATGCTTTGCTTCATGCTGACCCCATCGAGAAACACTTTGGAAACATTTATGGCTTTTTCTTCATCTGGTTATTTCAGAAGACAGTCTGATGAACTTGAAGCTTCTCATTCTCCCACTTGTATGTATGCAGCTACTGCTCCAGACAGACGCATGATCAGCAAAGCAATTCACACGCAGGAGAAGGAACAGTTCTTTGAGCTTCTATCTAAAAGGAGAAAAAAAACAAAAGTCCTCTAAGAAATCCTATTCATGCTCTGCACTTTGTGAAGGGATGGCTGTTGTACTTGGTTGGGTACAATTTCAAAGCTTTCTGGTGTGTGACGTACAGTCTTGAATGGTTAAACCATTAACCTCTATCCCCCATGGGGTACATCACTTGAAAAAAAAAGAGTTGCTACCCTGGAAATGTGACTCTTAAGAAAATCTCTAATTTCAAACAGACTCTTCTCTGACTGTAAGGAGGGTAAATAAGAGGAATTAAAAATACAAACCAAGGTTAATGTGTACAGTCTCCAGTCCTATTAGCTATGCATTTATAACCGTTAGGTGTGGACCCGCATGAAATATGCATTAGATTCATTCTGTGTGGATAGGGATGTTTAACAGGAGAGCCCCACTATCACCGACTTAATTCTCCCTGGGTTTATCAGGTAGTCAGGAGACGCAGGAGATCCTCTGGATCTGAAGGAAGCGCAGTTTGGACTGAACCCCAGCAGCGGTAAGGAGGGACGGCAGGGAATAGGGGGCAACATGTGGGAAGGCGTCGCCCTTCCTTAGTGAGCATCAGCCCTCCAGGCAGGGACAGAGCAAACCCCACGTCCCCACCCAGGTTTTTGTCTTAAGGAATCTAAAAAAGATTTTTGATGAGAAACTGCCATTTTCTTCTAACACTGTTGAAAGTAGGAGGTCATTTAAAAAGTGAATATATTGCAAGCAAATTTAGACTTAGTGCTTTAAAAATACTGCATCATGTTGCATTGGATAATATCACCCCAAAATGCATGGCTGCTGGGACCTATGAGTGTGATCTTATTTGGAAACAAGATGTCCACGGACATAGTCAAGTTCAGGTGAGGGCTTGGTGGGCTATGGTGGGCCCCAATCCAGTGCCTGGTGTGTTTGTAAGAAGAGGGAAACGTGGACAGTCACCAGAGGAGGCAGCCAGGTGACACCAGAGACAGAGGCCAGAGGGGTGCCTGTGCCCGCCGAGGACCGCGGAGCATTGCCAGCAGCAGCAGAATCAGGTGCGCGTCCTCTCCTTTCTGAACAGCTTCCTGTAATGAAGAGCGCGCATGAGCACACGGCCCGCTGAAGCCTGTAAACGGACACACATGGGGAGCTGGCCTCCAGAACACGGGGCTGCTCCCACTGCCCCATCCCTTCCTCCATCCCTTCCTGGTGCAACACCGTTTCCCTGTCTAAAGGTCACACCGTCTCAGGGTGAATTGCTGACCCCTATTAGCCCACAGAGTCTGGCTTCATTTCCTGCTAATTCCTTTTGTTCAATGGTAAAACCAAACCAGCCCCTGAGTGCCCAGACTGGTCCCTAGGCCTCTCCCCTCTCTGCCCCTCTCTCCACCCCTGCAGCACACCCTGCTGTCATTCTTGGCAATTCCTGTGATGGCTTGACTTTTTTTTTCTTCTCTTCTTTTGCTACCATTAATGTACACTTACATGAACAACACCGTGGTTACTGGATTTCCCCCCATTATCAAGTCCCCCCCACATGCCACATTACAGTCACTGTCCGTCAGCGTAGTAAGATGCTACAGAGTCACTACTTGTCTTCTTTGTGCTGTACTGCCTTCCCCGTGCCTTCCTGCTGCATTATGTGTGCTAATCGTAATGCCCCTTACTCCCCTTCTCCCTCCCTTCCCACCCCCACCCCCTACCCCCAGTCCCTTTCCCGTTGGCAACTGTCAGTCCATTCTTGGGTTCTGTGAGTCTGCTGCTGTTTTATTCCTTCAGTTTTTCCTCTGTTCTTATATTCTACATGAGTGAAATGATTTGGTACTTGTCTTTTTCCACCTGGCTCATTTCACTGAGCATAATACCCTCTAGCTCCGTCCATGTGGTAGCAAATGGTAGGATTTGTTTTCTTCTTCTTATGGCTGAGTAGTATTCCATTGTGTATATGTACCACATCTTCTTTATCCATTCATCTACTGATGGACACTTAGGTTGCTTCCATTTCTTGGCTATTATAAATAGTGCTGCAATAAATATAGGGGTGCATATGCCTTTTCGAGATTGGCTCCTGCATTCTTGGAGTAAATTCCTAGGAGTGGAATTCCTGGGTCAAATGGTATTTCTATTTTGAGCATTCTGAGGAACCTCCATACTGCTTTCCACAATGGTTGAACTAATTTACATTCCCACCAGCAGTGTAGGAGGGCTCCCCTTTCTCCACAGCCTCGCCAACATTTGTTGTTGTTTGTCTTTTGGATGGTGGCCATCCTTACTGGTGTGAGGTGATATCTCACTGTGGTTTTAATTTGCATTTCCCTGATGATTAGTGATGCGGAGCATCTTTTCATGTGTCTGTTGACCATCTGAACTCCTTCTTTGGAGAAGTGTCTGTGCAGATCCTCTGCCCATGTTTTAACTGGATTATTTGCTTTTTGTTTGTTGAGGTGCATGAGCTCTTTATATACTTTGGATGTCAACCCCTTATTGGATATGTCATTTATGAATATATTCTCCCATACTGTAGGGTACCTTTTTGTTCTATTGATGGTGTCCTTTGCTGTACAGAAGCCTTTCAGCTTGATATAGTCCCACTTGTTCATTTTTGCTTTTGTTTCCCTTGCCCGGGGAGATATGTTCATGAAGAAGTTGCTCATGTTTATGTCCAAGAGAGTTTGTCCTATGTTCTCTTCTAAGTTTTATGGTTTCATGACTTACATTCAGGGCTTTGATCCATTTGGAGTTTACTTATGTGTATGGGGTTAGACAGTGATCCAGTTTCATTCTCTTGCATGTAGCTGTCCAGTTTTACTAACACCAGCTGTTGAAGAGGCTGTCGTTTCCCCATTGTATGTCCATGGCTCCTTTATCATATATTAACCAACCATATATGCTTGGGGTAATATCTGGGCTCTCTATTCTGTTCCACTGGTCTGTGGCTCTGTTCTTGTGCCAGTACCAAATTGTCTTGATTAGTGTGGCTTTGTAGTCGAGCGTGAAGTTGGGAACCTTTGATGGCTTTTCAAAGACAAGGTTTGTGTGGTTTTGTTAGCCTCCAGCGTCTGGCAGCATACAGACCAGAGAACGATATATATTCGTGTATGCATATACCCAAGAAGGTATCACATATCACATTCTCTAACTATATAAAATGCTAAACATAAATATAGGACTCTGCATAGGAATGTGTCCGTCCTTGTGGAGTGAATCAATGGAACATAGACGAAGGTCTCAGTTTTGACTGCCCGCGTCACCCTAACGTGCCAAGATTATGAGTGTGAAGTACAGCTTCCAAGTCGTGCTTCTTCTTGGTACTTACCAGTTGGGCAGCAGCGTCCAGAGCTCTGTGCATAAAGAAATATCCAGGCTGAAAACGGTGCTAGTGATTCAGCGTGCCACACAGGTTGAGGGCTGTGACTGCCCATCTTCCTTGCATCAAGACACCCACCCAGTGGCAGGAGCTGGTGCATGGCTGGTCTGCGGCTTAGCATGCCAAAGACTTTGCTGGACATGAGCAGCTGCCTCGCACAAATGGCCTTCAGTCCCCGCCACGGCCTCCTACTAGTCAGTCGCTGTGGGTGCCACCTTGGCACGCCTGATTTCTTACAACCCCATTGGCTGGTGCCCTGGGGCACCCTGCAGGGTGGTAAGGTTCTCCTGCAGCCTCTGCGTGCACTCGTGGGGCATCCCCGGGCTGCACCGATGCCCTACACACCTTATGCATCCCCTGCACCGTGTGCGGCTGATCCTCGAGCCTCTGGGCACCCCCGCTGGCCTGGCCGCTGTGCCCTGCCCCCCAGCACCGGGATTGGTTCCTGGCCGGAGACTAGGGCGTCTGGATCTCAGCCCGCAGCCTGCCGCGGACGCAACAGATGGGCGCGTTCTGTTGCATGAGGCCTGCCTGCGCCGGTAACAGAGACCCAAGGGATGGGACAGAGGTGACCTCCGTTCTGTGGGGCCTGCGCAGGTAACCGAGACCTGGGGACAGGACAGACAAGTGTGCTCTGTCCGTGGGGCCCACGCAGGTAACTGAGACCTGGGAACGGGACAGACAGGTGCACTCTGTCCGTGGAGCCCGTGCAGGTAACTGAGACCTGGGGATGGGACAGATGGGTGTGCCCTGTCCGTGGGGTCTGCGCAGGTTTCGGAGACCTGGGGACAGGACAGACAGGTGCGCTCTGTTGTGGGGCCTGCGCAGGTAACCGAGACCCGGGGACGGGATAGACGGGTGTAGTCTGTCCGTGGGGCATGCGCAGGTCACGGAGTCCTGGGCAGCACTTCCCCCACAGGCAGGGGCCTCGCCTGCTCTGCGCAGCTGCGGGCTGTGCCCTGGCTTACCGTGGTGACCCCAGAACACCCGTGCCTACCTCCTGTGCTTGGTGCTCACTGGGGCTCAAAAAGTAATTATTTAAACACGTACATGGGTACAAAACAGGATAAAGATAGTAGCTGAAGGATAAGCAGATGCAGCCATGTGAAGAGTTGGAGGGAAAGCAGTCGGAGGAGAGGTGAACAGTGTCCCTGGAAGCCAACTCTGGCTGCCTGTTGGGTTGCAGGAGGAGGGCCGGGCGAAGGAGCCCTACTGGACGTCCTTAAAATACTCTATGAGCACACACTCCTTCCTTCACCACTCGTACGTTCATTTGGCTTCATCTACAATGACATATCCTTAAAAGAGTCTGATACAAAGACATCTGCTTAAAAGGCTTCTCTCTTGTGTCCTAATTTTTTTTCACTGAGAGATGAAGAAATTTTCAATTTTCCTCCCACCCGTAAAATTGTATATGACAAGGATTTCTGCCTTGCTTTTGGCCAAGAAAAGACAGTGAATATTTTTGTAAAACTCCTCTATGTCAGGCACAGACAGGAATGATTTCTGTGGGCTTTATCAAACTAACCTCAGAAATCATTGTTCAAACTTCGGGCAAACTGTGTTTCTTAAAACCAGAAATAGTTTGTCCTGATGTGTGTGTGTGTGTGTGTGTGTGTGTGTGTAAACTATACATGCAAAATTCTAAAGAAGGCAGGAGATTCATCTTGTGTATGTCCCTGTGCATGAATAATAGTTTGATTTGACAGGGTCTTGTTTGCTGTAATAGTGAACTCACATGATGTTTCAATCCACTGTAAATTAATGTCCCCGGGGAATTAGGACTGTATCACCCGTGGGAGCGGACTGTGTTCTGAGTTCTCAAAGCCACCCAGTCAATCCTTCAGCATACCTCGAGCTTAGACATATCACCAAATTTGATATTACCCTCTTCTGTATGAGTGTCATGTGAGTACATTCATTAAAAGATTTTTTTTTTAATTACCTCTGGCATTTGAACAATTAAGAATCTGGGAAGTTGTAATTCTCTGTTTCAACCAGTTTTTCCCATATACTCTTCCTTTTCACCAAGCGCTTCAGACAAACTCCGTGATGTATGGTGACTACTGGTACCGATTTGCGTGTTGGCTGAATAATTAATTCATCCCTCAGTCATCTGTTTTATCCTTCAGTGTGGACGCATGCAAGGGAAACCCCGAGCTTTGAAGGGGGCATTTGTGCTGCACAGACTCAGGACCACATGTGTGGTTCTCATCCCTAATTCATCGTGAGAAGGCACGGCCTGCCCCCGGGCACATCGGGGCACGGCAACCTGCTCACACAAGATCAGACAAGGTTGTTAAGTCACAGTTTGTTTTTCTGAGAACCGGAATCATCCCCCGGGCTCTCCAGGCTGCCGTGTGTTTATTTGTGCCTTCAACATCTAAGCCTCCAACTTGGGGAAATAGTAAAGCTGCTGGTGAACTCCAAAGTATGAAATTAGTTTAGTTGAATAGAGAAAAAAAAGCAGCGCTGGAAATCGAAGAGTCTTTCATCACAGGAAATATTTCTGTGATTATTACTGTGTAATGGGAACATAAACACAAGGGTGAAACTGAACTAAATCCTGAGGATTGACGATGAGGGTACCAGCTGGGAGAGTTTAGGCAGGGCCAGACTCCAGCCACAAGAGTCGCCCCTGCGTCCCTGGCTTTGTGCCAGCTTCTGCAGCATTGTGAGGAGTGCTGGACGGTCGTCCGGGAAATCAGGGTACCCATCCTGGCCACGACCCTGATTGGGTGAATGTAGGAGAGTCTCCATTACCTGGAACTCAGGGGCAATGCCCATGAAATGAGAAGTCCACTTAGGAGCTCTGCAAAGTCCTGTTCAGTCCTACAAGTCTCCGGTTTCTGTGCCCTTCCCCTCTCCAGAGCAGGCGTCTCCGAGCCTGGGAGTCTTCCCTGTCCCAGACTTCAGCTCATCTTCCATTGCAGGCTCATCGCCATGATGTTGTCCCTTGCTCACTGGCTGGATCTCCTCTGCTTGAGTCAGTACGTACCTGCGGGCTGCCCACAATGGGCACCACGGAAAAGGAGCTGAGGAAATGTGCCGTAACCATATGGAGGCCCGCCTCTCTGTACCACAGACCCGGTCCTGATGCAGGATGCATGCTGCATCCCCCCTAGACTCTCCTGCCTAGGAAGTGACCAGAGGCCTCCACACAAGCACCTGGCCAGCACGTAAAGTGAGGGCTTTCCTGCACCGACAGCACGGTTTCTGTGATCAAGGCGGCAGCTGCCTTCCAAGCAGCCATCTCCACCTTCCACCCACTGTTGGTATCATAAACCTTGATGGGTGCAGAGGGCACTGTGGAAACTTCTAGGCGAAACCCCTATATCGGGGCCTTGCTCCTCAAAGTGTGGTCCCTAGACCAGCAGCATCATCCCCGCCAGGAGCTTCTCAGCGCCTCCTGCCTGGCAGGTTCCATTTTACACCAGCTGCTGCCGGAAAGGTAGGGTCAGTGCCTGGCTTCCAACCAAGCCTGCAATCAATTTTTGTGATTTTAATTGTTTGAGGATCAACTTTCAGAAATTTCTCAGGCCAGCTCTCCCTTCTGCTTTCTTTGGAGGAGAGTAACTGCGTGGGAAGGGCGATTGTGTGGGTGGGTGGGTGTAGGCGTGCATTTGGAACCAGAGAGGCTTTGGGGAGTAACTGGTTCTTACAGGAACCGGACAGCTTTAGGGTCCGTTTGCAAAGGTGCTGGCTTGCCCCCCGCCCTCCTTCAGCAGACACGTCAGGGAGCCCAGCTCCCACGTGCAGGTGGGCTGGCTGGCAGACCCACAGGTCACAGTGCCCATGCAGCACCAGGCAGGAATACATACACTACCAGGGGCCCCACTTTCCTGGGGGCTTCTGTGCAGGAAAACCCACTGCCTTCCGCATACTTGTGCTCAGGAATGCCTTGCTCAGTCACAGTAAACGCACTTACAGGGTGCTACCGTATGAACCTATGCAAACTATTTTAATGACCGAGTATTTAGAGACAAGAGGAAGCCTTTTCTGGTACCCACAAAAAGGATATAGGTCCCTGTTAAATATGCACACAAATACCAAGTGCCTACTTTTTAATTTCATCTTTCTTCCACATTAAAAAAAAATCTTGCAATTATCTTTCTATGTTCCTATTTTGTCTACTAGATGATGAAGTCTGGAAAGGCAGTGATCATGTCTGCTTCTCTTTCCAGGTGTCGCATTACCAGATTTAGCAAATAAAAAGCACAGGACTCCCATAAATCAGAAGGTCAGAAAACCAATGATTTGATTTGACTTTAGTAGATGTATGTACCATGCAACATTGAAATCATGCTTATATTAAAAAGAAAACAAACACTTATTATCTCTGACCTGGACATCTAACTCAGCATCTTGCATTTTATGGTCACCCTACCTGGACCTTAGCCCTCCAGTTAGGACCCAGTGCAGATCATATGTTCAGTAAATTTTGAACATTCACCTAACGAGTCAGAGAACCAAATATGCAGATGAGTGGAAAAGAGCGTTGGGCCATGAGCAGGCAGAACCCAGCTTGGTTAACCAAGTGGGCCACCTTCAGGAGTAGCTTTTCAAGCATGAAGGGCGCGTTGCTTCAGGGAGGAAGGGGAGCGTTGCCCCCGGGCTGCTGACTGTGGCTCTGCGCCCATCCATGCACCGGACTGCAGGGATGTGCCAGTACCAGACGGAGCACAGATTAGCTCGGGAAGTACTTGCTGGCTGCTTAGGTGACAATGAAATCGTTCAGTGGCAGTAGCGGGAGACACTAATTCCATGTGTACCTGTTTCTTTGGTGAGCCCAGGAAAGTTAGGCTTAAAAGGAGGGAAAGTTGAGACAGAATTAAAGTTTAAAAAAAAAACAGAAAGGCAACCATCCGATCGTGTGTAATTATTTCTTCTTCAAGCCACGTGTTGTGGATTGCATCATCGTCCCCCATTCCTCACCCTGCTTCCCGTGTTGATCGTGTCACTGCCTGGCACCTTCTCCTGTGGTCAGGGGGTTCCTCCCCACCCCGGACTCTGGTCTCACCCACGTGACTTGCTTTGACCCATGTGATGTAATCAGACTTGAAGCAAAGGGAAGACCAGGAAATGCCCACCTGGCTGAGCCCCACTGACGTCAGACGTGTGTAATAAACGTGTGTCCTTACCCACCTCTGGGGCTGTGGTTGTCGTGACGCAGTGATATCCTGGCAGGACGTCACTGATGCAGGAACCATAGCAGCCTGTAAAGGAGTTCAGGAACCCAAGAACAATTACAGAGTCTTCTTTTTCTGGTCGTTTCACGTCCCTTTCTGCAGGAAGTCTAGTTCCTGTCAAATATTACCCAATGGTTCTGGTGATCCCGAGTGTGCGTGCAGTGTCGGTAAATGAGTCCTGCCGTCGGAGCACTTGGAGCTGCTCTGACCCTCCTGCTTGAGGCCGCGGTGGTGAGGTTTCCTAAGGGAGACCCCGTACTCTCCTGGGATGGCACCATCATCCCTGCTGATTCGAATGCCCTTGGCCAAGCCGCCCCTCCGGGGTACTGGGTGCCCTGAGGCCACAGGGCCTGGCCTGCCAAGGGTCTCTGCATCCCTCCCAGGGTCCGGGAGTCCTCACAGAGCCGCTCAAGATTGCAAACAGCTATTTGTTTATAGTTTTCTCTTGAGAAAAACAAGAATGAAGTGGTCCGTTTCAAGTCCCTCCTTCATATGTGGCAGTCATTATACGGTCTGTGACCTTGTATCAGTTTCCAGCGGCTGCTGTAACAAATCCCCACACACTTGGTGGTGTAGAACAGGGCACACTTATTTTGTCACAGTTTCAGAGATGTCAAGTACAAAATCAGTACACTGAGTTGAAATGAAGGTGTGGGTCGGCATGGCTGCGCTCCCTCCGAAGGCTCTGGGGTGCAGCGCGTGTGGCCCCTCCAGATTCCTGCAGCTGCTGGTGACCCTCTGCTTGTGGCCCTGTTCCTCCACCCCTCTGCCATCATTGCCTTCTCCTCCCTGTACGTGTGCCAAATCTCTGCCTCTCTCTTATAAAGACACCAGTGACTGCCTGTAGGGCCCACCGGGATAATCCCCCACAACCTCCCCGACCCCAGGATCCCGAAGCACATCTGCAAAGTCTTTGTCATATGCTGGAACATTCAGGGCTCCGGGGTTAGGACATGAAGGCTTTGGGGGCCGTTGTTCAGGCCTCTCCGAGTCCTGATGGTGCATATGGTGTTTATTGCCCCCTTCCGTAGCTCCACCCAGGTTCACACTGCAGCTTAGGTTTCGCCTAATAATGTGCAGTTGAAATAACAAGATGCTCCTTGCATTGAGTGAACAATCAAATAAGGAACCTAAAAGAAGGCCACAGAAGGATCACGATTGATAGTTCTTTTGGATGAAGGGATATAATTAATCCAGATGAACTGGTATGATCCAAGAATATTTTCATCTTATCTGGTTTTACTGTTAACAAAATACCATCTCAAATGTACATTTCCATACTGCCTGGCTCATCTGTCAAACTGAATATAGTTAGTTGTACTTGTTTTGATTTCTGTTAGACCATACCAACTTCAGACAAAGTGACATAAAATGAATGGAAAGTCAGTTTTACCTGAGTCGTAACTAAGAATCTTTGATAAGCACATGCATTATGAAGATAAATACAGCATGAAAGTAAGTGATTAGCCAGTGAACCTGCCACACTGCAGGGTTGCATTCTGATACAAAATAGAGCCCACATGGCACTGTAATTTATCCTCATGACCCACTTTGTTTGGTGTGTACTGACCACTAGTCTTAAGGAGAAAAACTAAGAACCACCGATTAAATTATTAAAATAATTACATCATGTTTCCCAGCAGGACTTGTTTGTAAAACAATTCCTAAATGCCTCCTGCTACACCTCACAGTGCCATCAAATGAGCACAAGCTTTATGGATCAGTAAAAGCAGGCTTCGTGTCCCACCTACCCCCCTTATTTATTTGCTGAATTTGGGGGACCATTCTGTAAATTCAGTGTCCGCATGTGTAAAATGGTCATGAAGTTACCTATACCCATGGTGCTAGGCCTTAAGTGTGCATACAGGGCTTGTGCACTGCCCGGGGCCTCCACCCGGGGTCTGTGTGCACGGTCTGCAAGTGTGGACCACCTGTGAGAAGAGTTCTGAAGCCTGGATAGGGAGTCTTCTACCCCGGGGATGCTGGTCACATGGACCCGGAGTGGCTGCCAGGGCAGTGGGGTGTTATATTGTAGGCTGAAAAACCAGTTCTGCAGAAAGCTGTGGGCTTCCTGGGTGCTGATTTGCGTGACTCAGTCTGTGTTCTATTTCTTTGCACCTGCATTTGTTTTAATTCTACATTCATAGTTAACTATTTTAAGTACCAGAATGACCCTGAGGTAGTCAAACAGGTGTTTGCTTGCTTGTAGAGAGACTGCATACGTTTCAGCCTTAACTAAGTGACTTTAAGTCCCATCTCCCTGCAGAGTTCAGGCTGATTGTCTAGGTTAATGGACTGTCTTTTCCCACCTGTTGTCCCTGTGGGCCTACTTTATGGATCATTTCAGGGCTAGAGTTGGGTGAAGGTCGTCTGCAGACCTAAATAAAACCATTTATTGTGATTTGGGTTGGAGTTCTAGGATAAACCCTTTTTTATTTAAGACCTTATCTTTACAAA
Source organism: Manis javanica (assembly GCF_040802235.1). Taxonomy (NCBI): domain Eukaryota; kingdom Metazoa; phylum Chordata; class Mammalia; order Pholidota; family Manidae; genus Manis; species Manis javanica. The sequence goes on from NC_133174.1 coordinate 4,329,862, forward strand.
TGTTTCACATTTATCATAAATGCAAGATTTGTGAGTCTGATCACCCTTTGCATAAGCATCAAATTGCACTCAAAATTTATGCAAATAGACAAACAGAGGGCTTCAGAACCAGAAAGAAACAAGCTTTCTCAACTATTACCCACTCTTAAAATTGTAAACAATTCTCTAAGGCTGGCCCAGTCCTATTTCCTTAAAATGTGAAGAAATCCTCAGCCTTAAGGGAATAAACAAAGATTTTGCACTACTTTTTGCATTAAAAAAAATTGGAAGGAGCCTTTTCTTGTCATCGATAATTATAGGAAGGGGATCTGGTTCTAAATGGTTTTCAAAGATACAATGCCTAGAATAGTAATTCAGCATGCTTTTTTTAGTTTTGGCTATTCAATGCAACCCCGAAAGAGTGGAGAGTCAGTAGGATTGAAAAAACAGAATAACAGGAAAAGAGGAAGATTGAAAACTTGGGGGAAAACCTAGCTTAGAGCTCAAGAGTTCTCAAAAATTATCTATTAACAGCCTTTTTTTTTTTAAACAGGTGAGAGGATTTGGGGAATCAAGGAAAGGGGTCCAATCTGGTCTTCCATGGACAAGATGGTCTTGTATTCCCATAGGAGAAATTCCTGCCTGTGATAGTGGACACCTTGAGAAGTTCTCACTGAATAATTGATTAGTTAATGCAGTTAACTAGCGGGCAGAAGTTAACGAGCAAAACGTGGCGGCAGAAAGTAGGTTCCACTTCCCATGGAGGACTCTGGGGTGGGGCCGTGGGCTGTGGGGCCATGCGTGCTGACGGACCAGAGAAGGCTGATGAGGTATTGACAGGAGTGGGGTGTCACGGATCTTCTAAGACAAGCTCTCAGGCCCCCTAGGCCAGTTCATTTAGAATAAAATATCAAGACAGGAGACCCTGGTGGCAGGCAGTCTGGTGAAGGCATGTGGGGCCAGTGTAGCCAAACAGGAACCTGACGGAGACCTCAGGGAATTGGACTGGGGCGTCTTGAATCCCCCAGGTGTGAAGTCTGAATTAGTACTATGCCCCAGGGCAGTGGACGTGCAGAGCGCTGTCCAGGCTTCAAACTGGAGGAGAGAAGAGTGTGGGCAGCTGGCAGGGCCACATGGACTTTCCGTATTGGATGTATTCTATAAAGAAGACATAAACCTCATGGGTCAAAGTGGCAGAAGTCAATATTAACTCAAAATACACAATCGCTTTCTTATATATTGGCTCATAAAATACTAATCTCCTCAAGCGGTAAGGCTATAATAACTTTTCATGTAAAAGAATTGCCAGACCACAAGCTCACAGCAGGAGTATACCACCTGAGGGGTCTCAGAGACCCTGGCAGTCCGCCTGTATATTTCAGCATGATCCGGGGACCAGGCCCAATACCCATCTCTACCATTTAGAGCAGCCTGCAGAGAAGCAGGGCTAATGTGAGAGGGGGGTACCCCCTACACCATGTTTCAGCAAGCCCCCCACATCATCTTGTTTACACTGGGGAAGGAGTTCATTGCCCAAGGGAAAATCAGAGCACTTTTAGGAAGACCTGAGGCAGGGGCAAGATGGAAACGGCAGCAGGAATGAACGTGCGTCCACAACCCACCAGCCTAAGGTGAGGTGTGCAGGCAGATGTCCTGGATTCTGTCACTTGATGTCCTAGCCATCAAAGACAGGCAATCGGAGGCCACCACCGCCATGCATCAGCAGCCAGGACCATCTACACACCTCTCTTGGCTGGGACTGATCCAACTATTTGTGGTTTAAAAGACCTGTGACCCAATTGTAGTCACCTAATGCCACGCCCATGGCCACCTGATTGCTGCAGACAGAATCAGCATCTAATTCGCAGAACGATTGACCTGTAACTAAAAAGATACAGTCTTGGGTGGCCAGGAAATGATTTTAAATGGAATGTATAGTTGATCATTAAGGCATTACTGGGGAATTTTGTATTAACATTGAAATGATTAGTATCACCATAGAACTTTATGTTTCATTAGAAGACAGAATGCAAAATTGTATTCTTTCCTAATGTTTGAGTGAATGAATCTTCCTAGGGAGTATTAAATCAATATTACTGGATTTGGTAATATTCATTGGATTTGGTGGCACAAAATTATTGTACTAAACATTCGAGTTCTGTGAGAGACCGAATCAAGTGACAAGAATTCCTTGAAATGAACAAATGGTAAAAAACAGGTTATACTATGTGCTGTACTTCAGTTGGATCATTTGTAAAAAGTGTTTACTCATATGAGCAAAGACAAGATGGGCATTTTTTTTTTATTTAAAAAAGGAATATATTACAGCGGAAAGACTGTGGGTGGATTTTTTTTCTCTCCAGAAGTCTTATGTTGTTGTTAGAATGACATTTTGGCAAATTTTAAAAGAAAATGTGTTTCTAAAATCAGTGGCTCACACCTAGTTTAGCAGCATCCACAGAGTTTGACACAAGGAGGGATGTAGTGACATGAAGGCACAGAAAGGAGAAACCTTTCCTCCACTCTGCGTCTGTCACCATATAGTGCATCTGCTTCCAGAACTTCCTTAGGAAACAGAGAAAACTCATCCAAAGGTGTACGCAGTGAGGAATAGCATAGACATGTCATCAGTGTGGCAAAATTGGGTTCCTTCCAATGTGGAGGAAACAGGCTGTTTTCTTCATATATATAAACGATTGTCCTTTGCTTGAGCTCCAAATTAATACATGGTGGCGTGTATTGTTCATCTCTTAAATGTATTCTTGGTACCAAATTCTTCTTCCTAAAGCAACTTTTCTCAAACTAAGAGGAGTGGGGAGAAGAGATCTCTCTATTTCAGGAACAGGACCAGATTCCCATCCTGCTTGTAACTCAACTGAAACTTTCCCAAGCAGAACAAAAATAGCCTCTATAGAATTTCAACAGATGAGAATCAAGCCCAGATGGTCCAGACTGAAAATGTTCAATCTGATGCTATTACTTTGGTCAAGTGAGATGATATATTTGCATTTTTCTAATTCTATTTATAATTAGTCTTTTTAGGATGCCCGTCTGCTTCACAATATCTTTCCCACTGCCCTGCCAGGGCATGAAGTTTCCATCTGAAGTCATGCGGCCGGGTTAAGGAACTGAATGTTTCCAAGTCCCTTGTGAACTGGTAAATGTGCCTGTCGAGTAGCTCTGACTGTCACCCCAAGATGCCCCCATACTCCATCCATATGCAGTGCCTATTGGCTGGCCAGGGCGTGCCGAGAGGTTGGTGTTTAGGGCAGTAGGTAGACTTGGGAAGCAGGGAAGAGAAAGCCTTCTCCACTGTGAAAGCATCAGTTTTCTGGGGTGGAATATCAGCTACATTCTGTCTCTGCTTCCTTCCCCACATCCAGGGTACCTCCTGAATCTATAAGGAGTCATCCTCCATTGCAGTAAAGCCTAGTGAGGTCACATCTCTGTGTAGGGCCAGTAATACGTCTTTCTCCAGTCTTTTCTTACTCTGAACCTAATTCTTGGCACTCCAGACAAGGATTCCATGTTCACATTGCAATGCCACTATTCAAATTTCCTTTAAAGAAGAGTCTCCCCGTTCTTCCTCGACTGAGGAATGGAGAGATGTAGATCCACATTTATTCACTGTTTTTCTTCTTCTCAGAACTTTTAGTGAATAAGATCTTTCTTTGGCTCTAGAGGCAGAAGGGTGAGTAGAAATAAAGTGAGTCTACTGCGGCCCAGGAGAGGTAGACCTCCTGTGGACATGGCAGAGTGCTGACCTGGACAGAGCTGGTCACGCCAGCAGCATGCACCTGTCCCCGCACACCCCACAGGAGACCGCCTCGTTAGCACAGGGACACTAATCATCCTCTGCACTTCCTGATTCATAACAGGTGATTGGCTTTGGAACACATTTGGGGTCTCACCTCCATTCGTCATGTGCTCTTCAGTCAGAAAATCAGCAGCCCGTATCTGTGTAGTGTCCAGAAGACTGAAGAGAATTACTTCAAATAGTTATTGACAGCTTGGCTAGCTCTAATAAGCTACTTTTGCAAAATGAAGAAACCCATTATGGAAAAAATTAGCAACAGACCACAGAGGTTTGATATCAGTAATTAAGTATAAGAATCCAGTAATGCTGAGCAGGGGGGATTTACCGTCTGTCTGTCCATGTCATCTCTCCCTGGGTGTCCGACCACACTGTTATAGTACTGAGACCACACACACTGGTGGGTATGAGTCTGGCTGGAGTTGAATGCATTGAAGAATGGTGCTGGGCTCAGTTGCTTGTAGCCACAGCCGACCTCCCTGTCCCCAGAAGGCATCCCAGGTGCTTGTCAGTAAGCATGAAGCTCTACTTCTGTCAGCTGGACACCGTGTCAAGACTAGACCCACAGGTCAGGGTTCCAGGACAGACAGGAGGCAGGAGATGGACCGATGCCCATCATCTCCCCGTGGGCCAAGCCCTCTGACTTCACAAACACCCTCAAAGCAAGCTAGAGATTGAGGAGTCTATTTTTAGTAAGTATTATTAGCTAATAGAGAAAATATTCACACAGATGAAGATGACTTGGTATAAATTAATACGCTGGGTCTAAAAACTTATGTACTGTAAATACCTACCCACTAAAAAAAAAAAGCAGTAACATCAAGAAAGAGAAAACAGAGCAAGCAGGGTTAGAATGGGAACTTAGGCCCACCGGGAGTGTGTGATCAAATGTAGGGTCACTGTGAAACTTAAAATCACTCCAGTTATCCAGGACCAGCTTATGCAGGATTCCAGACACTCATTAACCACATTGCTGCCCACGCTCTCTTGCTTGGGTTAAGAACAGCACAATATGGTGAACCCAGAAATGAAGCTAGGTCTCATCAAAGGTTTATTTTTGCCCCAGTGTGCAATAGTATTTCTTGGATAGCTCGACAGAGATATAGACACACCATAAAATTCACCTCTTTCATGGGTGCATTTCAGTCCACAGGGTTGTGCACCCTTCATCATCATGTCATTTTAGGGTGTTTTCATCACCCCAAAAGAAGGCCTTCCCTGTGAGCACACAGTCCCCGTCCCCCTCACCCCCGCCCAGGACTCTCTGTCTCTACGCATTTGCCTTTCTGGGTATTTTATGAAAATGGGGTCCTACACTCTGTGTGTTTTTTCGTGACGCCTGTTCCACCCCGCCTACCTTTGCATTTCATCCATACTGTGGAAGGCAGCAGCGGCACAATTTTTTATTTTTTATTGCAGGGTAGAGTTTTTGTCGGCCGTCAGTTTATTCCCACTCTGCACCGCCGAGGCGGCCCTCCGGAGGTGTTCTGTGAGGAATGTGGAATCCCACTGAGCGTGCGCCCCATTGAAGAGTTTGCTCAGTGTGGGGTGCTGGGGGGACATTGCAAGACGAAGAATTGCCCATGATTTCCAGTGCAGGTTGGGGGTGGGGGATAAGAAGAGTGGATGTGAGGCCTTCCAGGAAGGCGGCCCCAGCCTTCCGTGCAGGGTTCTGAGCAGCCCTGACATGGGGGTCTGGGAGCACTCTCCCAGCACTAGCAGCTCAGAAGCCAGTCCCCACAGAGGGCCACACACCAAGGGGTCATCTGCTGAAGTTCCCACACGGCCTTGGGCAGGGTGCTGACCACCTGCTCGCCACCTGCGTTCCCTGGGATGGCCTGCAGTTGGCCCGGCAGCTCCAGCCTGCTCAAACCCGCAGACACCTCCACGCTCCAGTCACAGGTCCACACGCCCTCCAGGAAGTTCTAAAACCCTTTTATAGTTTGTCCATCTGGGCCCTCTTCCTGAGGCCAAAGGTAGCATGCGGCATTTCCATACACCTTTACGGTTCCTCATTCATCACAGTTTCTACTTCTTTACATTGAACTTCCTGTTTCACCTACTGCACAGTTTCTGTCTCTGATGGGCCCAGACTGCTGCAGTATTTCACGGAATGCATGTGCCACATGTTGTTTTGCCGGTTCATCAACAGATGGGCATTTGAGCGGTTTCTGTTCGTGAATGCCGCCGTGAACATGCGTGTGCTGGACTTTGCGCGGACACGTTTCCATGTCTCCTGAGTAGCACCTAGGATCGCATGGCACACTGACCTTTGACTTTTCCAGGAACTGTCAAAATGCTGTCCACAGTGGCTGCACAATTTCCTTCCCACCAGCAATGTGTGAGGGCTCCGGTTTCTCTACATCCTCCTCGGCAGCGTTTCTTATCACCAATCCTTTTTGATTATGGCTATTCTAGTGTCTTTTACATTAGAAAATCAAGATATTAAAGACAAAAATGAAAATAGACTCAAACAATCAGAATTGTGTCCAGCATTCAGAAAGTAGTGAGGTCTTACCTGTTATTTTGTTCACGTGCTTACGAAAAGTTCAGGGCCCAGTTCCTTCTAGGCTGCGGCAGAGCAGATGAGAGTAAATTCACTTTGTTTTTGGAGCCAAACAGAACATTTTACTGTAAGAATGGCTAAACATAAGCTTGAATAAGAAGAATGTGAAGAAAAATTTGAGCCAAAAGACAATTTGATTTTTGTGTCTTGTTATGTGAGAGTAATTTTTTTCTTTCTTTTTTTATGGTGGGAGCTTTAAAACTAACTCGCCAGTTGGTCCAAAAACAACATTTAATCATTATTTTCGAGGCTGCACATTTAGGCCCAGGACAAATTCAAGGAATGGAGAAATGCTGTTTCCATTTGGAATTCAGAGAATCTCTCTGGCTGTGGGACAGACTTCTTCTTTTTGCTCAAGGATGGTTGAAATGTGGGCAGTTCAACGAGGTCCAAATTGCGAAATTATGTTAGAATAGCATTTGTATTCCAGAAGCCACTTCAGGCTTTGCATTCCCACCCAGTCCTTCTTGGCTTGAACCTCCATCCTCATCAGTCTGAAGAGATTTAAAGCTTTTCAACAAGACTAAGACGAAGGGAAGGTCGGGTTGAGAGAGAGAAACAGAGAAATTTTCCTGTTTCAGTTAGATTTTCCTCAGATGTTCAGGTCACATGTCATCTCTGCCCCTCTCCGGCGTGAGCTTCCCCTGAGTAAAATGTGCAGCTACCAGTTGACCGTAATCAATTAGGAGGGGTTGTAGACTAAAGAAACGCACATGTACATACTCTGGAAGCTGTTCCTTCAAGCCCACTGGATTTCTAGGTGGTCTAAATATTAGATGCCAAGTGTACATACCAAGACATGAAGTTTTGGGATGGTGGGAAGTACTCAAGGCACCACTATACGCATTCATTGGGCTGTTTGGACTTTAGCATGTACGCATGCCAATAGTATTTAAGGTCGTTTACAATATTATAATTCTTAACAAAGTACCTAGTGAGTTATTATAACCACATCTAGAGGTAGAACCATCAGATTCCAAAAAGTAATGGCATTTTATGTCACTAATTTGTCACTTAAAGTAAGTCCCTTGAAGAGGGTCTTGTAAGATATACGGTTTATTTGACATATTCCTATAAACAAAAGAAAATGTTAAATATGAAATGTGGATTTTAGTGGAAATAGTGTGCTGATCTGAAAACGGCGTGCTTCATTCAGATTAATTTCATGTACATAATGTACCTGAAAAACTCTGTGTAGGTATCACTGATGTTCAGTAAAAAAGTATTATCTTGAGTATTTTTTATTAGTTTCTACATTAAACAACTCAGGTGTTGGGGCAAAGGGTACACCACTGTTTGAATACAGGATTTTGGTTCAGTGGCCCATAAAATGGACACATTTGATGTATAATTGGCTGGTCTGGCAATGTGCATGTGTATTTTAAATAGTTCTCTTTCAAAACAGTATGGCTTCTGCAGGTTTTCATGTATTTTTCTAGGCAGAACGGTCTTTGGGAAAGTTGCGACGTCAGAGAGAGAGGAATGCAAGGACCCTGTTCAGAGACCAGTTTCTAAGCAGGGAGGAGTACCTCAGGCAGCATGCTTTTACCCATTTCCATGGTTTTCCATATGTCATTGCCAAATTGTATCATCTCCTCTTTATGAAAGCAGAAAATGAAAGATGCTCAGATTTCACGTGTTTTGTCCTTTGGGGCAAACAATATTATTATTGTAGGAGGAAGGTTTAGATCTAAAGCTCTAATGTAAACAAAACAAGGGTGTAGCAAGGAAGGCTCGGCTTCTGGGAAGCGGCCTGCCACTCATCAGGTGCCTTAGAGGTACTCTCATGTTTGGCTTACTGACCCCATATCTGGGAGTCGGGCCCTACTACACAATGAAAAGTGTACACCCAAGATGCAATGCAAAGATACCCTCTACATAACGACTTAGGTTTCTAAAACTTACGTCGAGAGAATTACTTAATATTATTCAGTTAATTAAGTAAATCATGGAAATAAGTTTACACAATGCTGTGAACTTTTAAGTACTAGGGAAATAAAACATTGCCAGGACAGAATTCATGTTAGTGTGTAGAGGCCCTCACTCCAGACTTGTTTCAGCACGGATACCAGAGTATGCAGCTAGACAGAGATGCAGGTAGAAATGTTTTTTAAGGATATAACCGTTAGTAAATGCATTTTTCCTGAATGGAGCTCTACAAAAGGAAATGGAAATGATACCCAAGGATTGGTGACTTTCAAATCTTCGACATGAAATGTCTGGGAACACAGTGGGGCATGGATCCTTAAAGGTGAGATGGGGTCAATTGCATGGATTTTGCATGTCATCAATCCACATATGTATCATTGGGAACACAATATTTTATAAAACCAACAGGCGCTTACCAAATGCAGTATGAACTTCAGTTAAAGTAGAAACTTTGCTGTCCTTCTGTCTATATCCATTCCCCTTCTGGTACCCCAAGTCCTAGGTATCTAACTATCCTGTCCCCTCAACTCATCCTCCCCTTACCTTGAAAACTATCTGGGAAGACGGAACAATCGACCGTTGTCAGCCCTCGTTCCGAGACGGGAGGACCAGACCAGACAGGACTAACTTTCCCGATTAGGTAAAGGGAGCTGCAGATGGCAGGGGCTGCCTGCCCATCAGCCAGAGAGACAAAAGGCCAAAGTCCAAGATGTGAAATGTATGCTTATTAAGACAAGCAAACAAGAACAAGCCTTCCATATGATTCATGGGATCCTGAAGTTCAGATCGATAACTGATGGTTAATTCTGGACATTCATTTGTGTTTATTCATCTTCATTGATGAGTTCAGTGTCCGTTCATAACTAATAATTTATCACAAAAACATTGGTGAATAAACTCTTCTTTACCAAGAAAGTTGTTTCCTGAAATAAAAATATTGGGAGCATTTCTCATATACTTTGAAATTCTTTAGGATAAAAAGAAGCAGTGAGGATCTTATTCCAAAAGTAACTTCATTAAAAGTTTTCCAAGCAAGTGGGATAGAAAGAGAAATGAAGGTAGCTGGGTCAGTCTCCTTCTGTTCTATGTAATGAGACTGTAGAGAAAAAAGCTGCGCCGATCCATTTGTTTTGAAATAAAATTTACAACGTCGTTACAGTAGGAAGCTGCCCTCCCAGCTGCACATTTGTGCAGCTAAATGCCCAGATGCCAGGACTCTGTTTCGGCTCTGTTACTGCCGTCGCCATTCGCCGGCCGCCCGTGGTCCCAGTGGAGATGTGACGGGCTGTATTTCCCTACTAACTTTTGTAAATGAGACCTCAGTGGAGCTCGTTTCAGTGACAGAACAAACTCAGTAAACCTTCCCCACTATTGCATCGCCAAGTAACAGGCTGTTCTAAGGAAATGCAAAAAAATATTCCACATGGCGCCGTCGCTTGGTGTATTCCAATTCTAACTTTGGGCAATAATTCCCGAGACAATGAATTTTTCCTTCGGTAGAGAGAGACAAAGTGGGAGAGTTAATGTGAAAACAAAAGGTAGAAACTGGTGGGACAGAAAAAGAAAGATGAAGGATAAAAATGATAAAGAAGGGGCCTCCCTGTGCTGTGGACACAACCCTCAATTCAGCATCAATACAGCACTACCCCGAATGTCAGCCTTGCTCCCACCTTGAAACTGAGAGGACTGTCCCTCAGCAGGTGACCTTTTCCAGAGCCGTATTTCGTGATGCCAGCATGAGCAGGAGGGGCTGAGAACGATCCAGGACCACACTGTCCGACAGAACATTCTTCAGTGGTGGTGATGCTCTGTTATCCTGCTCTGTCCACTACGGTGGCCACTAGCCTCACGTGGCTTCTGAGCCTTGCAAATGTGGCCAGTGTGACGGGGGAATGAGCTGCTCATTGTCTTTTGTTCTAATTAATTTGAGGGTAATGGTTGCCGGCGTGGGTACTCGCAGGGAAATGGACCAGAGTGCCAGTGGGTGCTGGGATATTCCACAGCTAAGCCCCTTCAGGGTCTCTCTGTCGCCACCAGAGGAGGGTTTATCTCCTCAGTCCTCGTGGTCTTCAAGAGGATGATCGCTAGAAAATACAAGAAAGATCAGGCACACACACAGATACACACACACACTTTCCAGGGGTCTGCAGTTGTTAAAGATGATGCAATCTAGATCCATGTTCAGGAAGAGAAAACTGTGTCCTAACTGGTGGTAACCTCCCTCCCCTTGAGGAGGTACCATGTACATTCTCAAACTACGCAGGCGTTCCTTGTAAGCCGTTACTCTTCACTTCTAGTCAGAGCAGAATTCCTGAGAGTTAGGCATTTCTTTCAGTTTATAATGATTCTGTTAGAGGAAAATATTTTGATCAAGCAAAGACAAAGCATGAACTGTTGCCCAGTGGCGTTGGAAACACATTAAAGTAGAATAAACTAAAACAAAAAAACCTCAAGTATAAAAAACAAAAATAAGACATTTTCCTTCCTCTGTTGGTTTTTTAGCAGTAGTGATATTGTATTAAGTGGTAATAGAACCTCTTGAGTAGTGTGCATACTAAATGTCTAATAAAAATTGAGTACCATGAATATATGTCAAATGTAGAAGAAAATACGTAGAGTTATAAAAAAAATTATAGGGTTAATAAGAGGTGAAAAAATCTGTTTTTCTGTTTGTGGTCAGATGGGAATGTTCAATGCTTCGCATCCTCTGTGAGAACGAGTCAGCGAGCAGGAACTGTTGTCAAAGCATGAAGAAACCTGCGGTAGAGTTTACTATTCTCAGAAAGCGCGGCACATGTTCCATGAAAAGCGGCTATCCTAGCTTATCTTCCCACATTCCCTCGGGATTGTGACCTGAGGCAGGTAACAGAGGAGACCATGCCTGTAAGTGCCATCAGAGGGACTGTGACTTCCTTCGCTCATCAAGGAAAACTAACCTTGTCTTACCCTTGTGTTTTGAGAGGAACAGAGACTTAAGTTAGACAGTCAGGCTCCGGTCCAAGCCAAGTGACTTACAACAGCTGTCAGAAAGTGTCGTGAGTGAAAACATAAAGAGTGAGTGAGCTTTGCTGGGCCCATTGGTCGTGACTGGATGACTGGATGGCCACTCAGCCAGGAGACAGCCGCGCAGTAGGGCAGACAAGGACATGAGTGTTGTAGCAAGAGGTGTTTGTGTTTCTGGAAGGGGACCGTTAGCACGTGCACCGGGCTCCCCTTCAGTGTCGCTGTGTTGACCAGTTGTCTCTGAGATCCATGCTTGGAGCACTGGCAGGGTGTCCCTGCAAGGCTTCCAGGAGTGGGGTGATGTGCCAGAACAAACCGGAGGGGAAATGCACGGAAAACAGCGAATTCTAAAATTATTTGACACACTCAGAATGCTAAAAAAAAAAAAAAAAAAAAAAAGGCATGGTAAAATAAGCCAAGAAAATTTGGTTTGAAAGATAAAGATTTTCATGTGTTGATTTTTTTCCTGTCTTTGGTTAGGAATTCACAGCCTCGGCACTGTCGGTATTTGGGAACCTGATCATTGTCTATTGTGGGGGTGTCCCATGCAGTGTAAGTGCTGGTCCCCGTCCTGACCTCTGCCCACTAGACGCCATTAGCATCCCCACCCTGTAGCTGTGACAGCAGGTCTTTCTCCAGCACTGCCGAATGTCCCCGGGGTGAGAGAGGAGGCAAATCTCCCCCAGCCCAGGCATTTAAAGGAGTGGAGGTGTATTTTACAGCAGAAACCATCCCCCAAACACATCATATATTAAGATACCATGATTTTACCTCGTGTCCATACGAGGCAACTTCCAACAGAGGATTCTGCCTTAGCCATCAAGTGCATAAGGGTCACAGAAGTAAGTGTAATTTCTGTAATGTTAACAAAAAATGAAGTCTCATGAAGCAAGGTGTGGGCAAGATTCCCAATAAAGGAAGCTCTGCCTGTGCGCAAGTGGCACCCTCCTTTGTGGAGAACGGTCGCCTGAGGTCTGCTGGGGGAGGTGACTTAGCTTGGCAATCTGTGTCACATGGAGTATATACTCTTTATAGGCTTATACTGTATATAGAGGCTGTATTAGCAGATGGAAACTCCCACTACAAGAAAGAAGTGAAATGAGATCCCTGTTTTCGATAGGTGAACATTTATACCCCATTTTAAAAATACAAATAAATGCTTGCTTTGGAAAGGTTCCGTCATTGGCTGTGAGGCTGACAAGCGTTGCAAAGGTAAGCAGGGTATTTCTGGCAGCCCTGCTGAGTTAGTTGTGACTACAGGACCATCACGGATTTGGGGAGGGAGAACAGAGGAGCAACACCCATCTATTTTATTTTTGGAAGTGCTGGAGTCAAAATCGCCAATGGTCAATATCCTGTGAATAAAAGATAGTCGTCTGACCCGTTTTCCCATGTATTCTTACATTTGACATCATGGATCTGCCGCTGTTTTTGTTTGCTTTAGGAGATTCTGCATCTCACGCTCAGGACCACCACAATGGAAGGATCTATACACTCCCGTGGTCACTGTGGGCCTTCTGAAACGTGTATTGAATTGACATAACGGAGGGAGTGAGGTGGAGAGACTGGGAGGGCATAAAGTGGATGTAGATCTCTGGGGATCGGAAACAAATGTGTTCCACAGGGTTCCTCGTCTAGCTGAGGCACTGGGAGGTGGGAGGACGCTCCCAAGATAATTCAATTAGGCAGAAACGTCTTTACATTCTTCTGAAATCATTCCTGTGTTGCAATTGTTCAACCAATTAACCAGATAGTTCCAGGAAAAACTGTGCTCCAAGAATTGCAAATCAAATCAGTTCATCCATCTAATGGGAAGCCAGAAATTTAAAAATCCACCAGGAAGAGGACCAAATTTTGATCATATGACTGTGTCCAACGATGAAGACGTGCAAAGTTCTTTCCGTCACTTACCCCAGCCACGCGTTCAGTGCCCTGAGCAGTCAGTCGCTTGTGCTGTGCACGCTGTTCTTTCGATCACCTGATGGCCTCTTAGAATTGCAAACTGGAATAATTCACACGATTTTGTTTAAAAAAAAAAATGCTTGAGACTCTGCTCTGACCGAAGCTACAAAAAACATGGAAACGGTATTTCTTTCTCAATACATTTTTGGTCAAAATTCTGTGTTTCTCCCTTTTCAGTGAGTGCAGGATAACAGAAAGAAATACGTGGGTGGGGTGGGAGATGAGATGAAGGCCTTGCAGAAGTGAAACAGGAGGTCTATGGAGGCACCTTTCCCGAGCTTCATCTCAGTCCTTGAGGTGGGAATGATGGGGTTCTGAGGGTCAGCAGGGAGGGGAGAAGGCGGACTGTGCAGAAGGTGCAACGGGCAGCAAGTCACAATCACAGGGCGCCTGCTGTTGAACGTGGGCCCCGGAGCCCCAAGATGACTGAGGCATGTTGAGCCCAGCTTACGGTGGGCGGGTGGACAGGAGGCGCTTACTGTCTACGATGGAGCCGTCTCCAGTGAGACGCTGCAGGGTTAGGGCCCGCGCTTCTGCAGCGGCAATGCTTAGCCCGGAACTTAAAATTCTGGTGGGATCTGTGTTTCATTTGTATCGAGATTTCGTAGGTACTTGTCGCCGTGGATCATGCCTGCCACAAATGTGTCCTGAGAGCCTCTTCTGGGCCTGGTACAGCTCTCGGCGGTCCCCAGCAGGTCCTTGGTCCCAGAAATTCCTCGGCTGGGGCAGAAACCAGCAAAGCTGTGATGTGTCTGGTGGTGATGAGAACCGCGCAGGCGAAGGCAGGCCGGCTAGATAGTGGAGGGGGTAGGGGTGCGGGCACTGAGGAATTTACAGTTTTCCAGGAATAGCAGAGGTGCGCCAGAGTGGAGGAGGTCCAGGCAGGAAAGAGACCACCGAGAGATGCATGCACGGCTTGCCCGGGGCAGGGTGCGGCCACTGTAAGGGCTTCGGCTTTCACACTAAGCTGGTTGAGAAGGTGGGAGGTGTGGAGCACAGAAAGAAAACGACTTGGCTTACATTTTAACAGGTTTGCTCTGACTTCAGGCCGGGGATGGCTGAGTGACGCAAGAATAATCGACCAGTCAAAAGACCTCTGTCTCACTCCAATGGAAAGGTAGGGATGGCCTGGACCCACCTCGATGGGAAGCCCTCCCAGTGGCACAGGAATTACCATGAGAGCCAGAAAAATCACATCAATCTGGATTAAGCTCTCTTGAGCATATTGCAAACACTGAGACAGAAAGCTTAGTTATTCCTAGTGTTGTATATTTTGGCTGTATCTCCTCTTATACAAATACAGTCACACACACACACACAGTTTAAACATAAACTATATTACTTTATATATAGATTAAATATAAACTCTCCAATAGCTTAAATATAAATTATGGAATGCAGCATGCCTACAAATGTCTTGAGTTCCATCGTTTTAATCCACTTAACTCTTTATTAACTGCCATACATCCTCTGGGTGGCTCTGAAAGGCAGCTATGCTCACCACTATCTGGGTGGCTTTTATGCTTCTGGAATACACTTGATTTCTCTCTTTGTATTAGGAGATACTGGAGATAAAGGTGCTGGAACACCACTTACAGGAAGTGACAGCTTTTTAGAACAAATGCCACCTCCAACCAGAGCCACATTCTTCTAGCTGAACTGCCCAGAGAGCATAATGTGAGCCGGGTGGGCATAGAAATATGGTTGCAGTTGGACCTGAGAGAGGCCATTCTTCCCATCCTCCCCAAGCCCTGTGCCCTGGCTGACACTGACCCCTTCCCACCTACAAATCTTAACGGTACAGCTCGTGATCCTGGCCGTAGTGGTTTGTCTTCATACACTTAAAGGAAAACATAGACAATGAGGCTGATTTTTGCAGGACAGGTAAAAGGAGGCAACCAAGAACTGTGCCCGTTAACCAAGAAGAACCTGAGTGTAGTCGTGTTCGTGCTGAGGCTGCTGGGGATGGGGAAACGCGGGCTTTACAGCCTGGAGATGAAGCCTGCTTCCCTCGCCACGGGGCCTCCCACCAGCTGTTCAGCCACTGGGAAGCTCAATTCTTCTGTGTCAGGTGCAGGTAACACGAGTACCCACATCATAGGCTCTTTGTGAGGCGTAACGGAAATAGTCCATGCCCAGCATGTAGCACGACCCGGATCCTGTGCGCACCTATTAAACAGCATCCCACTTGGTTTTCCTGAGGCAGTGCACACCCTTCCAGTTGTGTGCTCATTTGCAAGTTTTTAGGATAAACCCTCAAAGAAGAGAAGGCTGTACAGACTATCATATATGTTCATAGTAGGAAGCCACAAACATATCACTGCTTCTACCTAAGTATTAATATGTGAACCATTTTCTAATATTTAGCAAAATATCATCTTTTTAATGGAAAATAAGTTTCAACTATGAAATACAAATACTGGCGTCCCCTGCTTCATTGAGAGTTTATTTCCTGTCACAGATGCCACGTTTTTTACAAACGAAGGTTTGTGGCAGCCCCGTGTCGAACAAGTCTTTCAGCATTGTTTTTCCAACAGCATTTGCTGCCTTTGTGTCGGTGTCACATTTGGGTAATTCTGCAATATTTGAAACTTTTTCGCTATTGCATTTGTTGTAGGGATCTGTGATCAGTGATTAGGACTCACTGAAAACTCCAAGGATGGTTAGCATATTTTAGCAATAAAATATTTTTCAGTTAAGGTATGCACATTGTTTATTTAGACATTGTGCTGTTGTACTCTTCACAGACGATGGGAGAGTGTGAACGCAATGAGTGTATGCACTGGGAAACCAAAACACTTATTTGACTCACTTTATTGTGATATCGCAATGGTCTGGAACCGAACCCACAATGTTTCGGAGGTGTGCCTGTATGTGAAATGGTACAGTCTATCACTGCAAAAACTGTGACAGCGGAGGGTTCTTTTGTAAGGCATGCTGACATTCCTGAATAGTGTCTAGATCAGTGGTCCCTAAACTGCTGGCACGTTGGACACGTTGAGGGGTGTGTTCATGGCACAGCACCAGCCTCACCCCAGGGCTCCTGACTTCATGGAGCACAATCATCTTCATTTTTCAAAGGTCTCCAGGGCCACATGTTCAGAATCATTCATCTAAGGAAATGGTTCACTAGTATTACTACAGTATCAGTACGTGCAGTGATTAAAAACTAAACTTCATCAAGTACAAAAATGGTGTCGTTTGAACTGTACTTCCTCACTAATTCAGTTGTCTGCATTTCCTAAACTGCAAGAAGAAAAAATTAAAAAGCCAGAGAGACATTGGGAGCATCAGAAAAATAGTGCCCCTGATATCCAGGAAGTCCAGCCAGTACCACCACCGCCATCAGTCTTCAAGCGAACACGTAGGCCGACGTCAGCGGCACCCTGAAGGCTCAAGATGTGGGCAGGTCTCTAAGTTATGAAGTTCCCGTCTTGCGCAGAAGTGGATGAATGTCTGTTTTGAGGGCCATGCTTTATCCCTCTAAGCAGACATTAGAAATCACGAGATAACTGAGTACTATCCCTTTCGAGGTGATTTATTTTCCTCAATAAGTGGTGGGGTGGGAGAGGGGATCTCAACTGCCTGTCGATGTATTTGATGTTCTTTATTAAAGACAAGGCTTTAAGATTCCGGGAGGTATTAGCCAAACCGAGAAAGATTTAAACACATCTGCTCTAAGTTAAGGATCCTTCGTCTGTAGATAACCTTCTTGGTGACTGTTTACTTTGGAGGCAAGAAGAGTCCTCTACTGACAGAAAGGGAAGTGTTACCTAATTTGCTAAAAGTCCAGAAATTGGAAAATAATAGACAGCAAACAGGCTGAACTGAGGCCAGGACATTTTTATCCTGAGTTCTTCATTTTCACAGTTTCACGCATAGCCAAGGCCCGCGTGAGAGCGGATGATGAGGAAACCGTGTTCATTTAAACTGCTTTGTGACCTAATTCAGTTTTCTTCCCCCTGTTTTGTAGCATCTGCTGCTTCTGTGAGCTATTGCAATTCTACTGGAGTAAAGAGCAGTGAATGAATTCATGGACCTGAGAACTTTGGGTCTGAAAGAATTAAATGGTACCTTAAATGCGCTTAATGAAGTTGTACTTGTCTTGGGGAAAACATCTCCATTTTCCTCTATTAATCTCCTCAGACTGTTCACATGGAAGGAGACATTGTAACCTGTTATACATTACAAAGAAGCTAAACTACTGTAACAAACACATTGCAAAAACATTCAAAAGGTAAAAAGTAGCAATAGGAAAGGAAAGACGTTTTTCTCCCTTCTGTATCTCTTTGTCTCTCCTGCCTGTTCCCCCTCAATATGTGCCATTTTGAGAATCTTTTCACTGAAAATGTTTTATTCTTCCTCTTTTAGTCTCTGTGTTTAGCGATACCTTCTGTTTCATCTCTGAAAACCACACCATTTTATGAATGCCCTAATGTTATTTAGTCACAGCATTTCTGTTATTTCCAATGTTCAGTTATTACCACCAGCATGGATGTGGGAATACCAGAATGTACTCAGACAGCAAATTAATTCTGTAAAATAAAGTTAAAGAGGTGGACTAGCGTATTCCAAGTGTTTCACACATTTCAGTTTCTGATTGCTAGTTTTACATCACCCATCTGTGGAAAGAGAATTCCCACTTGACTCCTAGGGTGATGTCTGTATTCCAGTGGACATGGTACACTGCCTGATTTTTCTGTACAGAAATTACAGTCAGACTGATACATGTGTGGATATGCAAGTAATCCCTGCTGTACACGTTAAGGAAGGTTCATTAACATTTGAAGGGCCTTTATCAGGAAATCTCAATTCAGGGTGATTGGCAGTGAAAGCCGCCAGTTAGGAATCCCCAGTCCGGAGGTGGTTACTTAGCACCTAGATGTTGGTATTGTAAATCATTTCAAATTACACCAGTCCGTTTGTTAAATAGCATCCGGCATGACGGGGACAGTGATCGTGGTGCCTGGCTGAATGGTGTCACGGTGAATCTTTGAGGCAACGTGTTGCTTAGAGTTCCTAAAAGCAGAAAGTGGTGCCTCCCCCAGGCTATGAGAACAGCTTGGTGGATTTCATGTCCGCTCGCTAGAAAATGTGTGTATGTGTGGCAGACATTGGTCTAAAGCTTGTTTTTGTCTCACCGTATCCCGAAGGAGTGAAGTTATGAGGAGACACCCAGCTTCTTTCAGCCCCATGACTGTGAGAGGTGAACAACTGCACAATTGCCCAATTGCTAAGATCACTTACTAAAACTGAAAAGGGTTGAAATTATTGAATTTATGCAGGGCATGTGGTTATTCTGAAAGTTCTAGTACCTCGGTATATGTGGCAGCCAATGAACAAGCTACTTTATTTAAAATAAAGGGATGCTGACTAGATTCAGCTCTTTTCTCTTTTTTTTCCCCCTAAACCCCGGGAAAATTCTGCTACATGTAAGTTAATGTTAGAAAACTCATTCATTCGTGAGTTCCTGTCCACCAGTAGTTATGACTGTGTAATAGATTTCCCACTCTCTCTTCTTTTTTAAATATTTTTATTTTTAATGAATTATAATGGATATACAATATTCTACTCTCTGTCATTTTAATCCTCAATTCAGAAATAATATCAATCTACAGTAGCTTAGGAGGCAATTTCTATTAAAATAAAAACCACATCTCTGGGATTCATATTCTCACATTTTAAGTAAAGACTTCAAATGTAATTAAATATTTTCACACATCTTGTCATACATGTGTTACACTTATTGATGTGAGAAGAAAATTAAAAAGAAATGTGCTCACTTAAGAATATGTCCATTAAGGAACAGAAAATTAGTTCCATTCCAGAATAGTAAGTGAAGAGAGAATGGCTAGTTTATCTAAACCAAATCGTTCAAAAGACAACTCTTTTTGATGTTGCTTTTATTTCCTGCTTTGAAAATTTTTGAATACAACTCAAGATAAACCAAATCACTTAACATTTTTCTAACATTAAAGATGTTCACAGGAATAGTTGAGAATTAACGAGGAACTTTCATCAGTCCACAAAGGACCTGTAAAGATTCCCATGTTATATAGACATGAACGTAATAACAGTCCATCTTTATCAAGGTGCAGGCTTCTTACAGAATCAGAGCACAGAGAAACCTGAACTTCAGCTGCCCAGTTAGTGGCTGATTTTGGGATTGAAGAGAATAAGCCTCTTTACAAGGAGCACAATATGCTATTCCTGAAAACAATTAGTTCATCTGTCCGAAAGATAAAGTAGAATTCCCCTGAAGGACGCTCCAGAGAAATGAACCTTTTCAGTAGTGTGTCCATTCCCGGTTACAGCAGGCTGTTCCCCGTATGGATACACAACTGAAGTGCCCCTTTAAAATGTAAACACACTAAGAAAGCAAATGATGGGATCAGTATGCTCACTTCCGGCTCTGTTCCTTCCAAGTTACCTATGCAATTTAGAAGGCTTCTTGAGGTGAGATACATGTAGGAAATGCTTGTCTTTGGGAATCCTAGAAGTGCATGTCAAACCCTCACCTTTATCAGCTCCTCTGATCCCAGGCATGCTGGGTCAGTGCACTGTAACCGGGCTCAGAGAACAGAATTAATCTATTTGCTTAAAGAAAGCAGGGGTTCTCGGTGGGGGGTGATTTAGCACCCCTTCCTTGTGGACAATGTCTGGAGACATTTCTGCTTTTGAGGAGCGGGGGGGTTTCCTGGCATCTACTGGGTGGAGGCCTGCGCTACTATAAACACCCTGCAGGACACAGGACAGGCCCCCACATCAAGGAATGAGCCAACGTCAAATGTCATCAGTGCCAAGGACCAGAAACTCAAGACATGAGGTAGGCTGGTGTTTTACCTTCTAAAGCTTTGAATTTTTATTGGCAAGGCACTGCTCTGGCTGGGACTTGATCTCTCAACTTCCCAGGAAAAAATCTTGTCTGAGTCCAGACCTACCTGCTATTCAGCTTAATCATAACAAAAAAATGCCCAGCATGCTTCAGTGTAACCTGTGACTGATGTCGCGCCAACCGGCCCCATAAATCCGTGCCGGGAAGCCACCTGTGTGGGCCTCCTTTCTGCACACTGACCTGTTCCTGGGTTGTGGGCCTGTGTTTTCACTTAGGCCTTTATTTTAAAGCATTGGCCATTTGTGCAGTCCTGCCAAAAGATGGTAAACTACTTAGATGGATAGAAATGCAACCGTGTCTACTGTTACCATATAATTTTTATAGAGATATTGTTGCTAGCTAAACAAGTTTTCTGGGCAGGCCAGATTTGAGGATTTCTTTTTTTTAATGGGGATAGTTAAAGGTCTCTCCCAAAGTGACATGGGTGTTGGCAACGACGGTAAAACACACCCTAAATTTCTTGCAGTCTCTGCAGGAACCCCATCATGTTTCCGTGCAAGCACCCAGCGTGGTTTGTTAGATTATCTATAGCTGTGTGACCAATCACCACAAATTACTAGGAATTACTGAGCCTCATAGGTGATTAAGTAACCCACTAAGGATTTGGGATTTGAAGCTAGCTCTTCAGAGAGGAAATCTGTCTTTTCACATGGTCCGTATAGTAGGCAGAATCCCCAGGCCCTCTTGCAGATGCCCTGGGAAATCCCATTGTCTTGAGTAGGGTCAGGGCGTGGCCTGTGAGAAGATGACACTTCCTGTGGAAACTGAGTGGTAGTAAGTGTAGGTTCTTAGAAGCCACTAAATGATTCTGGTAATCTGTTGAGCCTCCGCTGCCCGGTGATGCCTGCCCCCAAAGGTTTCTGTGAGCATCGAGGGAGACGGTGCGTGAGAGCGCGGCATCGAGTGGCCACTCAGTACCTGCTAGCCCCTTGCTGTCTCCCCCGACCACAGTACCTGTTAATACTGTGTCCTTCCAGGGGGGCAGGGGGATGATAGTAACAATGTGACAGGAAAGCTCTGTCTCAAAATTCTGAATTGCAACATTGTGCATTAAGGTGTAATAAAATTGTTCCTGGATGCTAAACTGTCATGCAGTTGCCTAGGCAGATCATTCTTGCATTTTTTATTCATTTGTTTATTACATTATTGATTGATTACTTCCCTGGACTGTATCTGTAATGGGATTTAAAAAGCAAACAGTAATCACGTGCCCAGCATGCGGTCACGGAGCTCAGTCTGGGAAGGGCACTGGGCGAGTACGCAGCCCGGTGGAACGGGGTGGGCGTCAGACAGGTGGCCCAACGGGGAAGCCTTTCACGGGGCCAGAGTGGCTTGGGAAAGCTTCCTTGGTAAGGGGTGAGGTGCAGGGTTGCACTGGGCAGGAGGAAGGAGTGGAGAGGTAGGGTGAGGTGGAGGGCACCCAGGCGGAAGGACCACCCAGGGCAGAGCCCCAGGGGGACGCACAGATGGCCCTTCATTTGCAGCTGTAAGGAAACAGGTGGCTAGGTGATGAGAGGTTAGGAAAAGGGGGAGATGATGTAAGCAAGCAGGGGCCAGAATCGAGCAGGGGTCACATCATAGGTCTCTGGAGTTTGAACATCATCGTGACGATATGGAAATGTGTTGAGCTGTAAAGGTGTCTGCGAGGCGTGGGCAGGCAGGAACTCCGCAGGCAGGAACTCCAGCAGGGGCGCTTGAGTCGCTTTTGGACTAATGACTGTTCAAAACTGGTTGGAAGTCAGGATGTCCCCTGGAAGGTGTGTGCTCCCTGGAGGAGAGGCGGAGGCAGCCAGAGGGCGGGCAGACGTGGCAGGAGAGGAGGCTGTGCACCAACAAGGAGTCTCTGAGTGGCTTGGCGCTGGGCTTGATGAGGGTGAGAGACACCCCGGGGTGTCCTGCCTGGGGGACCTGAGTGGGTGGTGTGCCCTCTGCGAGGTCGGGATCCTGGGGGAGCTCAGACAGACAGCTGGGGTAGAAGGTGAGCTCAGCGTGGGGAATGAATGGTGAGCTTACATTCCTGTGGTTTTGGGGTGTCTGTGTGGAATAATCAAGGAGGACTGGAGAATCTGACGCACAGGAGAAAGGTCTGGGCTGGGAAGATAAATGCAAGAACGTTTAGTTATGGATTATAATGTAGATATTGGTTAAAGGGATGGACACTGTGAAATGGTGGTGCTCAACCAGGGGTGATTTTACTCCCAGGGGACACCTGGCAATGCCTGGAGACACCCAAAGTCTCAGCCAGAGGAAGGGGAGTTCCAGGGCCCAACAGGAGAGAGCAGGGGAGCTGCAGACACCCTATGGTGTCCAGGGCGCCCCCAGCACAGAGACATGCAGCCCGAAGGGTCAGGCAGCCCCTCGGAAGCTGAGGCACCCCATGCACAGCCGTGGGAGGGGCAGATGGTTGAGTGCAGCGTGCTGTGTGCTCTGACATGGAAATGGACAGAACCGGGATAGGACCCCACAAAGGACAGTGTAGGGACACAGCCAGGAACACAGAAAGTCAAGACATTGTGATGTCATAGAAGCCAGGGAAAGACAGACAGACGACGGGCCCCAATGCCACAGAGAGATCAAGTATAAAAAGACGAAGAAAGTGCTCATTGGGTCACACAGTTGGAAGGTCAGTGGGGGTCCATGGGGGCCTGCGTAGGAAGAGTTGGGCTGGCATAGTGGTGGCACAGCCGTGTGACAGTGGGCTTAGGACATCACGTGAGGATGGAGAGATGGAAAAGGAGACAAGTCTTGTTAGAAATGTAACCCTGAAGGATGGGAAAGACACTGTTGGGTGCATCTCAGAGAAGTCAGGATGGAGAGATTTTCTTTTTTAGTGGAAAATACTTTCTTTGTGGATAGTCCTAGAAAGGGAGAGAGTGGTGTGATGGTGAAGGTGCAGGAGCAGTGACTCTGTCCCCATAGGGCTTGGATGGGAAAGGATCCCAGCCGCGACAGACAAATGCGTCTTAGACCAGAGTGGAGCATCTTCTCCGCTGAGGCGAGAGGGAGTTAGAGGCTGCGTGCAGTGGAAGCGCGCGGACGAGGAGGCGAGGAGGCCCTTGGCCTTCCATCCCGGCCCCACCCGTTCCCCTCTGTGAGCCTCAGGAGCTCACCCTGGCTCTAGCTCCCTTTCTTTAGCCACATAGCAGAATGCGAATAACTCGTATGGTTGGAATAATGATCGAATGTGGAAACAGATTTAAAATGTTTAGAACGGCCCTTGGCACTTGCTGAGAACTCAACACATGGTAGCTCATTCCTTTTAAGCTGAGGCTGAGGAAGCGCTTAGGGATAGAAAATTTAAAGAGAGGAGAACAGTTTCAAAACAGCCTGTGGAGTGAGTGGGGTGGGCGAGTTGAACAAGGCAAACCAAAGCAAATGATGGGGTGACTGGCAGCCGGACGCAAGACCCTCGCCACCAGGTCCATGCACCGGTGCGCTGTCCTGCCCCCTCTCCTGAGTCGCTTCCTGCTGCTCCAGTTCATCCTCTGGGTCTGCAGTCACGTAGAAGGATCCTGGGTCCTGGGTCCTGGGTCCCAGTCACTATTCCAAGAGGAACACAGGGTTGCAGGTTTGAGACGTCGCTTTGCCACTTTGTATAAATGGGTCAGTGAACGGCCTGTTCCTTTTCCTAAGTAGGCTGACAGCACCTGTTCTGTCCCAGGCAGAGGAAGAAAAGTGGTGGTCCATACAATATTCCTGATACCACATTTTCCACCGAGTGCTGAGCAGACGGGTGGGCAGTGGGGGAGGAGGACGGGGTGCTACCGGTTGTAATGATGGGCGATGTGTATAGAGTCTTAGGGAGGTGGTTTCAGCCTCACTGGCCCTGCAGACTGAGGAGAATCTGGCCAGATGGTGGATGTGTGAGGGCTGGGCACAGGCTAAAGCTTTATAAGGGTGCCAGTTAAGGAGATGCGTGGGGCACAGGCTGGCTGTCAGCTGTCCTCGCCACCACGCCCTCATGTAGGTGAGCCTGCCAGGACCTCCCAGACATTCCCGTCCTGAGGGGTCATCGTGATGTTGCCCCTCTGCCCCTAGTACTCCTCCTCCCGCCCCCCAGCCCCATGCACATCACTGCCACTCCGACCCTCTGAGTGCGCTGACTCTGCCCACTGGCAGACCTCCAACCCCAGTGCCCATCCTCTGGAGGTGTTTAGGCTCAGGTCCAGACAGATGAGGGGGGGTCTAGGTTTAGGGTTTGCAGCTTCGGGCTAGAGGAGCCAGGGGTATAAAATATGTATTTATAGGGGCATTTGACGAACAGGATGACACCGACACTGTGCAGAAATTAGACTTCTGGCCCAGTTTATCTCCTAACCTTGGTTCAGGGAATCAGGCCATTGCTCTCCAATATTATGCTATTTGAATAGAGTCATTCATTTATATTTACCACATACTGGTAAGTTTAAAATACAGACATGTGGGCCTCGTAGAAAGAAAAATACCAGAGATGTGAGGTCACGTTCAGAAAGAAACCTCGAGTGTCATGAAATTGCCTGTGGTTTTGTCTCCAACACGAGCAGGTAGATACCTATTGAATGTTTGTATCCAGCGACCCAGTGGACAGTCGGTAAATACCGTTTCTCTGACAGCTTCCGTATTTCTTAAGATTGAAATAACAGTTACAGATCTGCACCATGGGTTCAGCTTTCACCGTAAACATATTTGCTCTTCAGCAACACATGGTGGTATTTCATTGGCAAATTAGGATGATATATTGGCACTGATGTCATTGGTCTGGGAGTTGAATCCAGACACAGTATATAAAGTAATAGCATACACACGTGGGTGCAAGGAGTGGATTTTTAACGATTATTTATTGTTTTTATGTTTGTGACCAAGTCATCCAAGTGTGCAGATTTTGCTGGTAATAATTACCAAAAGTCAAGCTTCGTGGTCCGATCCTCTGAGCTGTTGATTTAGTTTATGCATTAGCTCTGCATCACATTGAAAGTCTTTCTTCTCTGCTGGTGGATCTCAGCAGGTTCTGGGTTCGCTACTCCGGACAAAGCCTTTTTTAACAATCCATGCTCTCTGTGGAAGGGAACCATTCCATTGCCCCAGTGTCCAATTTAATAAAAACTTGCTCATAGCAATTCATGCAAGGTGGGATAAACACAGGTAGAGCTCCCTTTAAACTGGAGGTGGTGAGCTGCGTTTTTCAAAAAAATATATATATATATATATGCACACAGATCAATATATATATACACACATCTCTCAGTATTGATATGTATCTGGATGAGTACCTAGATAGCTCTATATATATCACATGCATGCACACAGCATAGTTTTCCGTCCTTGTCAGGATGCCCCTTCAGGGCATCAGCCTGGAGGCCCCTTCAGGAGTCTTGCTTTGGAAACCATGCCCCGTGTCGCGAGGAAGCCCAGGGCGCGTGAAGAGGGCCACGTGGAGAAGAGTCAGTTCCCAGGTGTCCCCTCAGCTTCGCCAACACACAACCTGCTCCCATGAGTCGTTGTGAGAGACGTGCCCTCAGTCAACGCACTCCAGCCGATAACAGCGTGTGGAGCAGAGCCCACCCTTGTGCACCGTGTCCTGCCTAAATCGCACCCTCAGGAGGCCCCGTAGGTTTTTCTGGCAGGCAGAGCTGTCACGCAGGGCAGAGAGAGGCGTGTGCCATGCCGGAGGCCCTGGGGGAGGGCAGTCAGACAGGCAGCTGGGGAACCAGTGCAGCTGACTTCCTTGGGGATCGCTGGCCTCGTTCCCAGGGTCGTCCTTTCACAGTGGAAGAATTGAAAAGCCGGTGTCAGAGCCCACGCTGTGACCCCATGCAGGAACCCCAGCCTTCACACATGATCGGGGGAAGCCGGACCACCTCACAGGGTTTCTGTCTGCTTGAACCAGTCATTGCGGGACACAGAGTTCTCAGCATTGTCATTATCATTCTTAGGTGCCACCAGCTTCCACAATGCCTCTTTGGAATAGCTGGGACCTCGCACACCTTTACACTGGGTTGTGTGTAAAGAACCACATTTGTTTGGAGACCTCCGAAGAACATCATTTTCAATACGATATTTCTAAGAAGACATAGGGAGTGATTTTTGAAAATATATTCCATTCTTATGCATGAATGGAAGCAAAGTGGATTTAAATAGAAAATGCAGGTTATACAGTACGAAGCACGACAACAGTAAAGTGAAATTGTCTGCTATGTGAGGTCTTCCAAATGAATCCGAATGATACACTGCAGACACTAAAAATACGAATTGGTCTGCAAGCACAAGTGGAGGGGGCCTTTGGCAGAAAGCATGGCATTTGGCCAAAATTTCAAACCAAACGACGTAACTGTTATGATCATCCTCTGCCTGGGGTCTCGCTGGAGCAGCAAATGCTGCCTTTGTGCATCACGTGAGCCTTCCCGTCCCGGGGCGGGGAAGTGGCTTGACTGGGCTGATGACCATCTCTCCTGCATTCAGCCCAGGGCTGTCCTGTTTTAGTGCCACGGGTTGTAACACAGGCGAAACTTTTTTTTTTAGGGCTCCTTCTTCAACCAAATGTTTTTGGTCTAAGACTGAATCCCAGACACTGAAAAACATGAGCAAGGACTTAATATGGACATCAAGAGTTAGTCTCTTTGTCTATCCCTAAAATAGAACTTTAGTCATATTCACTTTAATGTCATTTCTGTGCTTCCTGGTGCAGCGAGGATTAAGGGCCATCAGGATGACTGCACAACCTCCCCGACTTAATTTTGTCAGAATAGAGAGCATTCATCAAGGAAAAAATAAAACTATCATTAAGTTATGAAAAACACACAAGGAAAACGTTAAAGGATTATATTTTATAGCCTCAGGGCATCGAATATTATTCCTTAAAAAATGCGTTCCAGGGTATTATTCCCTGGAATGCTCAGAGGTTTTTTGTTTTTGTGTTTGTGTTAATTACCCAGTGACTAAACCACAAACATGCAGGTCGTACAAGCTGCAGAGACAATATGTCGGTATTCTCCCCTGATCAGGTTTACCTGTGGCCTCTAGCACGGTTAGCATGAAGTGTCACATCCGAACAAATGAGCTCTCAAATAAAAGTGCCATTCAAAGTATGTAAAATACTGTGTAACCTCCGCACGGGTGATAGCCCTTCCACAACTCTGGGAAATGGGTACGAGCTCACTGCTTGAAATACAAGTAAAGATCCACTGTCAAACAGAGAATGTTCCTGCATGAACCAGAAGTGGGTTCCAAAGCATTGTCTTCCTCTCTGTGTTTCTACTTCCTAACAGATGCTTTTTCAAAACTAAAAACCCCATGGTGGTTCCTGGCCAGTGACGATAACGGAGTCTCTGCCCTTAAGATGCATTTTCACATCCGTGCCCAGGTTTGGCTGGGGGCTGTCACCCCTGTGCATGCTGAGCACCGTCTCTGATCTGCACCAAGCAGTGGAAGCCGAACCAGTGGGGTTCGTGGTGTGCAGTGCATTTCGGAGTACACGCATTTCCTGAGGCCGGGCAGCACTGCCTCCTAGCGTCTCCCTGGTGAGGAGTCTGGACTGCCCGCAGTGGCGGTGATATTCTGGTGCAGGAGTGACCCAAAGAGATGGGGGACACATGGGCGGACAAAACTGACATCCCTCAGCCTTAGGGGTAAGAAGAGTGACTCGGGTGGGAAAGACCCAAACTTTCCTTGAAAATATCAAGCCTCCAACATGCAGTGTGATGTATAGGATCACCTGGTAACCAAAACAAGAAAAGTGTTCTCTTAGTTTAAATTGGCCTGAGGCACTAAGGAGACTCTCCATATCCTGAGAAGCAAATGCAATGAATTAATTAGAAATTGCCTATTTATTTTCTATGTACTGTGGTGCAGAAGAAGCAAAGGGAATTAGGCTTCTGGTACCTTCCTCATGGGTGTTTATAGGGCAGAAAGCAGACGCCGTTTTCACAGTTGTTACTTTAAATGCTTGGGCTTGTCTCGTCTTCGGTTTTCTTTTATTGAAACAACTTGTTTATTGGTTTGCTGCAGAAGTTTGATTCCTTCCCCAAGAAAAGGCAACTCGCCTGAACCATTCTGAATTTACATGTCCCAAAGCAGCAAGACATCAGGCTTCCTCTTTCACATGGGCGTGGGATTCTGGAATATAAGATGCCATTTAACTGGAAGAATTGATGTAGATGTAGGTATAGATGCACTTATGTCAAAGCACTCACCTTTCAATGCTTTGACATAAGGAAGGGACACCATGTCCACGGACTTAGCTTAACTCCTGGAATTCCTTACCTGATTTTGCCCTCACACAACTCTGTCCTGGATTTAAAGGAAGGGACATCAGTGCGCCAGTTACGAGCACAAACTACGGGACAAGATTGTATTTGCTTCGTATTCACTGTGTTACCTCGGGCGAGTTTCTTAACCTCTCTGTGCCTCATTTGTCTCATTGGCAAAACGGGGCTGATGAGAACACTCCCATGCATGGGATTGTGGAGAGAAATAAACGCATAAATGAGAGGTTACTGGGACAGTCCGCAGCATATAGTCAGAGCTATAGAGGGTTACCTACTCCTCTATTACAGACGAGAACAGTAGTCTAAGATTCTAATTAGGGTCCCTGGGTCCGCAACCGCAGGATGTGGCTTAAATGCAGGTCAGGTTCCGTATTCCTTCCCGTAAGGACAGCTTTGCTGAGGGGTGGAGTGCGATGCTCTGGATTCTTGTTCCTGCTCTGTGGAGCCTGCTCTTCATGAGCTGACTCACGCGTGGTCCTCTTAGACCGGATTTCCACACCTGTGGATCACAGGACTTGCCTGATAGAATCCCGAAGCCCCTCAGTGTTAGGGTGAAATCAGACAATCTACAAGCAGTTAAAAATTGCAGAGGGCTAGAAAGGGTTCCGTGGTATTATGACTTCCCAGTTTTAAGTTAAAAGGGTCCTCAGTATACAGATGCAAACATGTGATGCAAACATTGACCGAATTTAGGTCCTTAAGACAAGGAAATTGGACATCCAAGGAGATCCCTCAGAGGGGGGTCCCAAAGTTATTAGCTGTGTTCTGCTTATTTGTCCCTTACCTTGTATTCTTACAGGAATGTCTGTTTCTGGATTGGTTTGCTATTCTGCTCATGTTATTTTGCTTGTGTTGTTCACCGAAGTTACAGATCACATGAACAGACTGCTAGCTACCTAGAAAAGGTTTTGAAGACAAGCAGAATTGATAAAAAAAATAATGGAGGGACAACATCAAATTTGCCAAGCAGGTAGACTTTGTATAATTTGACATATTCCTGGCAAACATGGTCTTGTGTCTGTAAAATCAGACATGAACAATTTTTGGACACTAAGTAGCTTATAGAGGAAAATATTTGATGCGTTGAGTAAAACAGCCATACGATTCAAATTTCCTGGGGATCCTCTGGAGTGTAAAGTAAAAGGAATTCTGAGTTTGGCACCATACAGCTCGGAGTTGGCTGAAACAAACATATTTCTGAGACAGTTTGAGCTCTCATTTGAGCCTCAAACATGTCTTTTTCCACAAGCCCTAAAACCATGAATTATTGTATCCAGAAATGGCGGTTCCTTACATCCTGAGGGAAAATGTGCATTTGGATGCACACGGCACAGGCACGGCGTGTCCAGTGCCAGGTGTTCAGGGACCGTGGGGGTCAGCACTGGAAGGACACTGAGGGGCCTGTTTCCAGGGCCCCCCCCCCCCTGTGCTTCTCTCCCTCCTTGTCTCAGGGTTGGTCCATGTGACTGGAGGAACGGTCTCTTTTTTCACGTTTCCCTGTTCTGTTCTGGAGGGAAGCTAGTGTCCATGTTGTGGGGAAACGTTTCCACATCCGAGCTCACAGTACCGGATTCCTGCTCTGTGGTCGAAATGCCAGAGACTGCATATAGAGAAGAAAGACAGAAACCAGCCCTTTGACTAAAACAAAAAGAGTTTGACAACCTTATTCTTGCGCAGACTCATGCACAGCACATGAAATTTCAACATTTGAAAAGTGCGATCTGCCTAAATCTGTCGCTCCTCTTGGACAAATGTTAGAGAACACCACCCCTTAAAGTGGATATTCCTTTCCGCATCCTTTATGTTTGTTAAGTTGGGGAAGATGTAAAGACGCATACGTAGCGAAACAGTGTTTCGTCAGAAGAAACAAGAGGGAAGTCCGAGGTTTCTGTTCATAAATACTGCCTAGTGTCTCATAATCACTCCATCTGAAACAATCTTCTATGGAAATATTTTATTTGGTAGAACTTGAATAAACAGTGCAAAAGTCTTAATCCACTTCTGGATAATGGGGATCATATTATTTGCTACGCAGTCCATCATTTTCAAGTTACTGGCTGGCAGCAAGATGAAAAGGTAACATTTTAACTTAAACGACTCTTTGTAGAAGTGAATATAGCCATTGTCTTCTAGACTTCAAACACATGGCATAGTTTTTCTCTGCCTTTGAAGTCAGACTAATTTTTGGCACCGTTTAATTTACAACGTAGCCACTGGAAAAGTTTTCAAGGTCCTATAGACACAACTATAATATTTGAAATCATGGTTTTCAGCAGACCCGATTTTCTGGGAACTACGCTCCCACAGCCTCCTTCAAGAAAAGATTGTGAGTACCTGCATCTCTCGTTTCCTGACAGTATTCTCCCCGTGTGTCCCAGTTGCTGTGAGCTCTTAGGCAAGGGTAGTCTCTTGCCGCCGTCTCTGTTCTCATTTGATAGGACACTCTGTTGACGCCCTTCATTAATGACACCCAAGTATTTCACTTTTACTCTGGCAAAACTCATTCACCTAACTTGCTCATCATAAAACTTGCATCAAAGAAAATCTCATTTAAGACAGTTAAAGGTTATATACATTTTAAGAGGTGGCAGGAAGAATTAAACACAGAATCAAGTATCAGTATTTCAAGGATACTCAATTTAAAGTGCCTGCTTTATTTGCTTATTAGGTGAATAATTGAAACTCTATCCTACACAATTTTATTATCTTTTAGGCTAAGAGGACACTTGCAGGCTCCGCATGATACCAGATTTACCACACTAATAATGTCCTTCCCAGCAGGTGAAAGCTTCTCAGATTTACATATTCAGGTACTTTATTTTCAGCATCAAACAAATAGCTTATATCCCATCACTGTAAAATATGTATGTGAGGTAATTTAACTAATAGATATTCGCATGATTTTTACATAAAGGTCCCAGCAAAGATTTTAAAACTTACCCTGCTGGAAACCCACCAACATGATAATCTGGAAATAAATTATGTTGCTCTTCAGACAACATTATCCTAATTTGTCAATTTGTGGCCATTGAGCCAAACTTAATAATGCCACTGTTTTTGACATCTGTCGGTCTCCAGGCAGAGGAATTTCTCCTGAAAATACAGAAACAGTCTGGCAAGGTAGATACTGACATTTCTTACAATACTTATTTCCCAATCGCATATTGGAGAAATATTTTTAAAGCTTTTTTTTTTCAGACACGCAATTATATTTTGAATATATATTTATGTCACTAACCAGTCTTTTTGTTTGTTAGTTTACATCATTAGAAGTACTTTCCTTCTGCCCCCTTGATGCATGGCTTATGCAGAAATACGTGGAAGGTTCTGTTTGTTTCTCTGCTGACTGCCCTGCTCCTTCAGCTCGAGACTGAAGTGGGGCGGAATGTCATAGACTGTAGTTCAGTCTCTGAAGTGGCAGGCGGCAGGTTAGACACACCCACCTGAGGGTGTTTAGATGCCTCTGTTGGACGGTATCCCTGTGGCCCCAAGGACATTCTCATCAGACTGATATTTGTACCGTTTCTTCAAGAAACTTCTGTAGTGCAGCTGCCCCACGTTCGTTAGACTGCCCCATGGGGTCTCTCCGTCGTGCCGTGCGATTCCAGCTTCTCTCCCTCAGTGTAAATGCACACACCTGGTCACTTCATCATGAAACTTTAGGCTTTGTGTTTCGGGAGGAAGAACTACAGGCGTTTGAATATGCAGCTTTGCCTAGCATGCGCTTTGCATCAGTGTGTGACCAGTGAAATTATGTGTCATGAACAGATCATTATGATGGCTGTGGTGTCCTTTTAAAAATCCATCTAGTGTGCTCTGCAAAGCACTCTTTCGGCACAAAACTCTTGTCAGTAAATTTCATTATAGTAAACCAATGTTTAATATCACCCATTACAAAGTGTCGGAAGGCACATTTTTCCAGACGCTGATGTTCTTGTTGGAAAGCTGCTTTGAATAGAACCCGCATCCCACTTCACTCGTCACCAGCACGTCATCATAAGTGCAGTTTCTGAGGCAAAACCAGTCTTAGAAAACAGAAGGTCAGTCGACCAAGAGAAAGAAAGCGTCCCTTCAACCTGGCGTTGTGAAACAGATTGCTTCCTGCAGAACCTAGCATGCCGTTCTGCACAAAGCATGATTCTAGACCAAACAATTCGAAGTTTGGATGGATGTGTCACACTGTAAATGTTCATTTCTCTTCGTGCTCTTTGGGGCAGAGCCAGAAGGCACAGTACCTGCAGCGTGTGGCCCACCGAGGGAAGAAGATCTGGAGACGCGGGGAAAGGGGCATTTGTGGGGAGGTCTGCACGTGGCTTGACAGACGCAAAAGACCCTGTGGATCCATAGTTTGGGGAAGCCTCTCTGAAATCATCCGTTGTATTCGAGACGTCTCACTTTTCCAGAATAGGAAATTGAAGAACGATGGCAAATTTGTAACCAAAAAGCTAATGAGCAGAAGAGACTACCGAGAATTAAGTGGAATAAATATTGCTAATAGTTCTCTTGTCCTTTTCTCGTGCTCAGATGCTGTACTACGTTTATAATAAGGAAAACACACCGGGAATCCCATTTAGCAGACAATTTAATGTTTTTTTAAACTCAGGGTTTAGGCTGATTTAAGCACTTTGTTTTAAAGAAAGAGCACATAGCTTATTGATGTTTTTATCAAATTGAGAAATGCTATGCATAACGTGTAATTCACCCTTTAAAAGTACAGAGCAATGTTTTTAGGTCTATTCAGAAAGCTGCGTGTCCGTCACCCTATCCAATGCTGGCACATTTGCATTACCCTAAAAAGAAACCTGCCCTTTTTAGCTGTTGTCCCCCCACAGCCCCCCACCTCCGGCCGCTGCTCTGTGCGTGTGTCCCAGACCTTCCTCGTTAAGGGAGTCATACAACATGTGACCTTCCACGCTTGCTTCTGGAGAAAAGCGAGTCTGTATCTAAAGCCAGGTAAGAAGGCCACGTTAGAAAGCGTGAGAATTACTCTGCCTGTTTTGAAAAGCAGCTGCCTTGTGGATTCCAGCAGGCAAATGTTCAGTGCGACACTCACTGCCCTTCTCCCGGAATCTCATTATTTCCATAATGAAAGAAAGGATGCATGAGGTGTCAGTGAGTCAAAAAGCTGCTTGTTAATATCAAGCTGAAAGAAAAATTGGTAGACTTCCTGCTTTCTTAGGTGAGGTTGACTTGTAAATACAGCAGTTGGGAGGTGACAGTAGCCACCGTGGTGGACTTTCCTGAGGGCACCGTGCTCCGGTTGATGTGCCAGGAGTGGAATTTACTGATTAACTGTTGTGGTATTGCTATACACATAGACTGGAATTGAGCAACACAGTAAATGGATGGTTTACTGTTAATGGATGGTTTACTGCAAATGGATAGACTCATGTACAGGTTAATGCAGATCCAGACGTTTACATGTGCAAGTAATTCTAGGTATATTCATGGGTTACGATGCTTCAGAAACATTTATATAAAATTTAGATTTGATCTAAACTAATCTGTAATGCTACAAGTAAAAATAGAGGATGTCTTTGGTGCTGGAAATAGGTGAAGAAAGGACCTCACTGAGATGAAGAAAATGATCTGTCGTGATGTAGGTGGTGTTCACACAGGGATATACGTGGGTAAAGAACCTAGAGCTGTACACGTAAGATCTGTACAGTTTAAGTGAAATACTGCCTCTATTTTTAAAAAGATGATTGTCATTTCAAACTGCAGAAAGAATATTTGCAGATTTCATAGCATGTGGAATGTTGTCTGAAGTGTAGAATTCTTAGCAGATCTTAAAGGCTCCTTGCATCCTTGATCATTTATGGTGTGAGGCAGGGATTGAGCCAAATCATCTTCTTCTCACCCTTCTGAGCTGCCTAGAAAAAAATGTGATTTGAGAAATGCTTTCCTTTACTGGGTGATGTTTCAGTTAGCCCTCAACATGTAAAAAGGAAGCATGGATATAAAAAACTGTGCTTCTGCCATTCCTTGCTGGGATTTGGGGCTTCGTTTACCTACAATCATGTGCTGGGGCTGCACTCTACATCCCCTGCCTGACTTCCGTTCACCACTAGTGATGGGTGAAAAATAAATCCTAGCGGAATTGTGCCTTTCACTGTTGCTACAATCAGGAAAAGTCCTTCCTATCATTTAGTTTATTCTTAAATTGTGTGCATTGAAATTCAAACTAAGCTCTCTGAGTGGTAACCCTGACAGTAAAGCCCATGTGTGGAGGACAGGAGGTTGAATTTATTTCAGGTTGCACACCTGGCTTTTGTTCACAAACAGCGTAACGGCCAGGCCCCAGCAAGTTTGCCCTCAGCTTACGCACAGATGTGTTCTCGAATGTTCCCTCTATAGCCTCCATCCTTTGGTCTGAAACTGAGGTGCCCTTGTAAGAAGAGAAAACAAAACAGCAAAAAGTCCTCACTTGAAAAATACGAAGTACTAGCTTCCTTCAAAGGTTCCAAATTTCATCTCAAAATTCTTCCAACACAGAACCATGAGCCAAGGCCTGAGAGAATAGATTGAAGCTTGGGGGGAACTGAACAACGGAGTTGGAAAGGAAAGTCTGAAAGAGAGGGTGCAGTGTAGACCTCAGTGAAGGACAACCTTGCCTGGTGACGAGAAAATGCAGAATTCCAAACTTTAGGATTGGAAATGACTGGCAGTATTTCTGCACAGACGGGGCAGTAGGGGTACTAAAAATGTTATGGCGGGGGCTGCTCTGCGTTCTCATTTCTCATGTAACAATTTGGCCCTTATTTTAAAACAGTTTTGTTGACAAATGAAAGTTTAAACAATATACTTTTCATAGCTGCACAAAGTTCCGTGATATGCAAAGCTCAGATTTTGATATTATTCTTTTCCCGTTGAGCCCAGTGCTGTGGCCTCTGTAGAGGAAAGTGTGAATTAATTGTTTTTTTGAGTGACGGGACTCTCTCATCACTGCAGCATGCCGTCAGAGTAGAGTGCCGAAGGGCCCTCTGAGTGTATGGATTTTCCAAAGTGCCTTTGGGCGCCTGCCCCTGCTCTAGGACAGATACAAAATTCATGTCCAGAAGAAAATACTGACTGGCACTTGGTTATTATTTCTGCCTCTCAGCTGTCCGACCAATACTCCAAATCTCCAATCAGTATAAGACAGAGATCAGACGTGTGGGTTCTAACAAAAGTCATGCATTATGTACGAGCTTGATAGGGGAAGACGTTGTGTATCATAGGGGAGGCGTTTTAAAATTATATTCTACCATCAGCTAACTCTGTCAATTTTAACTCTAAATTTAATCATTCAAATGCAATTCCTATCCAACTTCCTGTCTACCCCCACTTGGCAAATAATTTCTCGGATCCCATTCCGCCCCATTTTGCAATCCTAATGATTTTTTAAACAGAGCTATTTTTAGAGCAGTTTTAGGTTTATAATAAGACTGAGGGGAAAGAGGGGAAAGTCCAGAGATTCCCCTGTCCCCACACATGCACAGCCTCCCCCATTATCGGCATCCCCAGCAGATGACCCATTTTTTCACCAAAGATAACCTATGTGACACGTCATTACCGCCCAGAGTTCATAGTTTACATTGGGGCTCACTATTGGTGTGGTATGATTGATCAGTTTGGCCAAATGTGCAATGGCATATATCCATCATTACTTTATTACAGAGAGTATTTTCATTGCCCTAAAATCCTCTGTATTCCTCTGTATTCTTCTGTATTCATGTCTCTCTCTCCCGACAACTCCTGAAACTGCTGGTCTTTTTACTGTTCCCACGGTTTAGTCTTTTCCAGAACGTCACATAACTTCAGTCATGTAGCATGTAGCCTTTTCAGATTCGCCTCTTTCACTTGGGAATAGTCATTTAAAGTTCCCCCATGTCCCTACTCTTCTAAAAGCGTTCATCAGAATATATGACCCCTGCCATTTTAAATTAGCTATTAAATGCTGTTGAAAACTTGATAGTATGGCCTCAGAATCTTGCAGCTTCTTTCCCAGACAATCTTGTCCTGTCAGACCAGACCCTAGCATTACTGGTCACCACAGTGTATCCCACATTAGAAAAATGTGGGATTTTTAAAAAATTGCTTGGAACTCAAACACTTGTAAGGTTCTAACCCAAACAGGAAGATCTTGCTTTTATGTGTAGAATTTATTATGTAGTGTTTATATGTCCAGACAACATATGGACCCCTTATAGACCCTTCAAATGCCTGTGAAGCTAAACTTATCTCCACATTCCTCTTTTATCATGTTTTCTCTTTATGGCAGCAGCCACTGTATTAAATTTCTGTGCTTTTTATCTTAAAAAAATGGAATTTTATTACATGTGTACTTGTCCCTAAATAGATTTTATTTTGTGGGTTTTTCAAATCAATTCCATGTATTTTGGGGTTTTTTGAGTTTTGTTGAGGTGATTTCTTGTATAATGAAATGCATCTAGTTTTAAGTTTTTTTGAGGTATCACTGATAAGCAATCTTGTGTTGGTTTCAAATACACAACAAGGGTTTAACAGTTCCCCGTATTATTAAATCATCACCACCGCTAGGGCGGTTACCATCTGTCAACATAGGAAGATGTTACAGAACCACTGACTGTTCTCTCCCTGCTGTATTACTGTCCTGTGACCAACTTATGCTACGGTTGAGAAATTTTGTGTCCCTTTAACCCCTTCACCCTCACCACCCATCCCCCCAACTCCTCCCCCATAGTAACCACCAGTCACTTCTCAGTGTCTGTTTTGTTCATTCTGTTTTGCTTTGTATTTATATTCCACAAATAAGTTAAGTCACTTAATGAGCCAGTGGTATTTGTCTTTCTCCACCTGCCTTATTTCACTGAGAATAATACCCTCTAGGTCCATCCATATTGTGGCAAATGGTAGGATTTCTTTTTTTATGGCTGAGTAGTATTCCATTGTGTATATGTACCACATCTTCTTTATCCGTTCATCTACTGATAGACACTTAGGTTGCTTCCATACCATGGCTATTGTAAATAATGTAGTGATAAACATAGAGGGCCATGTATCTTTTCAAATCGGGATTTGTTTTGTTCAGGTAAATTCCTAGGAGTGGAATTATTGGGTCAAATGGTTTTCTCTTTCTAGTTTTTTGAGGAACCACCATACTGCTTTCCAAAGTGGCTACATCAATGGACATTCCCACCAGCAGTGTAGGAGGGCTCCCATTTCTCCGCATCCTCACCAACGCTTGTTATCTCTTGTCTTTTGGATGGTGGCCATTCTGACTGGTGTGAGGTGATATTTCACTGTGGCTCTTATTTGCATTTCCCTGATGATTAGCGATGTGGAGCATCTTTTCATGTGCCTGTTGGCCATTTGTACTTCTCTATAGAAATGTCTGTTCAGGTCCTCTGCCCATTTTCTAATTGGGTTATTTGCCTCTGGGTATGAGCTCTTTATATATTTTAGATGTTAACCTCTTATTGGATAAATTATTTATGCATATATTCTACCACATGGTAGGTTGCCTTTTTGTTCTGCTGATGGTGTCCTTTGCTGTACAGAAGCTTTTTAGTTTGATATAGTCCCCACGTGTTCATTTTTTCATTTGTTTCCCTTGATCAAGGAGATGTGTCCAGGAAAAAATTGCTCATGCTTTCGTTCATGAGGTTTTTACCTGTAATTCCTTCTAAGAGTCATGGATTCATGACTTACATTCAGGTCTTTGATCCATTTCAAGTTTACTTTTGTGTTTGGAGTTAAACAATAATCCAGTTTCATTCTCTTACATGTAGCTGCCCAGTTTTGCAAACACAAGTTGTTGAAGAGGCTGTCTTTTCCCCATTGTATATCCATGGCTTCTTTATTGTGTATTAATTGACCATGTATGTGTGGGTTCCTATCTGGCTCTCCATTCTGTTCCATTGGTCTGTGGGTCTGTTCTTGTGCCAGTACCAAATTGTCTGGATTACTGTGGCTTAGTAGTAGAGCTTGAAGTTAGGGAGCATAATCTCCTCAGCTTTTTCTTCTTTTTCAGGATTTTTTTGGCTATTTGGGGTCTTTTGTGTTTCCATATGAATGTTAGAACTGTTTGTTCTAGTTCATTGAAAAATGCCATTGGTATTTTGATAGGGATTGCATTGAATCTATTGCTTTAGGTAGGATGGCCTTTTTGACAATATTAATTCTTCCTAACCATGAGCATGGGATAGATTTCCATTTAATGGTGTCTTTAATTTCTCTCATGTTGTCTTCAGTTTTCAGGGTATAGGTTTTTCACCTCCTTGGCTAGGTTTATTCCTAGATGTTTTATTCTTTTTGATGCAATTGTAAGTGGAATTGTTTTCCTGATTTCTCTTTCTGCTAGTGGTATATAGGAATTGCTGTGTGTTGCTGTGTGTTAATTTTGTATACTACAACTTGGCTGAATCCATTTGTTTTTAACTTTGATGGCTATACACTCATATAACAACCACCATAATGAGATGGAGCATATTACTACAAAATATTATTTCACCCACCTTTTGGAATTAGTTGCCAGGATTCCCCTCTTACCTCCAGGAAACTGTTGACTGAAAAATCTCATTCTCATGAGTCAGTAGAAAACGCAAATTAAAAACCATAGTCAGATATCAATGCACTTTGATGAAAATGATCAAAATTTAGAAGACGGACCATAGCAAGTGTTGGCAAAGTTATGGGGCAGCTAGACCCAAACTGGAAGTGACAATGTAGCAACAAGAGAAAAGAAAGAAACTAACAAACATTGATGGATACTCAGAATAAAACTGAAGAAACTGTTATTACAATGCAACGATATGCATGAATCTCAAAATTAGAATGCAGAGTGGAAGACACCAGATAAAAAACAACAGCACATACTAAATGATTCCATTTGTGTTAAATTCTACAATAGGAAAGACTAATGTATGGTAACACCAAAGCACATCAGTTTTATGTGCTTCTGTGCTTTATAAAAAACAAAAGAGATGCTCAAGATGCAGTATTTAATGTTTTAATTTTTTTCATTTAGTATCATTTCTAAAATATTGCTACATGTTGCTTTTGTTCACTCTAGTTCACTTATTCTCCTTGTTGTGTAACAGTTCAGTGGGTGAACTGATGAGGATTGGTCCAAGGGTTTTGGTGGCTAGTCCCTGCTTTGATCTATTATTCAGTTGCTTAGGACCCCAGACTCTAGATACCTGGACAACATCAGCTTCTAGAACAGGGGTCAACAAACCACAGTCTTTGGGCCAGAACTGGCCCACCACTTGCTTTCTAAAGAAAGCTGTATCGGGACACAGTCAGATTCATTTGATTATGTATTGTTTATGGCTGCTTTCATGCTACAGTGGCAGAGATGGGTAGTTGTGACAGAGACCCCATGTCCTGCAGGACCTAAACTGTTCACCGTCTAGCACTTCATAGGAACATTCTGCAGAAAAACCCCTGGACTAAGGTATGAATAAAGATCTTAACTTAAAA
Source organism: Manis javanica (assembly GCF_040802235.1). Classification (NCBI taxonomy): domain Eukaryota; kingdom Metazoa; phylum Chordata; class Mammalia; order Pholidota; family Manidae; genus Manis; species Manis javanica. The sequence continues at coordinate 4,369,698 of NC_133174.1, forward strand.
GTCTGAGCTGAACAAATGTAAGCAGAGACCCTTTATGAGACTAGCTCAAAAAAGCAAAAGAAAAATAAATGACTTAAGTTATTTAAAAGTGAAGCTATTGGAAATAGCCAAAACTGAGACTACAGGCCACATTGAAAAACATTGCACCATATTAAAATAATTAGATCTCTTCAGCCTATTCGGCCCGGGTGTTGGGGCATTGTGACATTCACACCTTTCCTGGGCCAAGCATAGTCTTGACATGAGCTGCAACATGTGATGGTTTTGCCTGTCAGCTCAGGGTAACTTGTGGCATGGATGAAGTCAGAAGACCCCACATAGACCTTCATTGGTCTTGAGATTGGCTTCCAGGAAGGGATGTGTTCCAGGGTTCAGGCACAGAGATGCACCCCCAACCCCAATGTGGTCATATTCAATGCTTAAGTTTGCTGGCAGACGATTAACTTATCCAGACCATGCTTTTCTTTTCTCTTTAACTTAATTTTTACACACTGTCTTCTGCCTACCACTGAACATTTCCATGTTCTGGGGCCATCTTCCTGGAATGGGACACTGTGCACATTTGTTAAGGTGTAAGGGGGATTTACTTTAAGCTCAGCACACTGGCCTCTTTCATTTCCTTAAACCTTTTAAAGTTATCCTTAAAACACCCTCTTTTTTTCTAGCATAATAGAAAACCACCTTCTACCCACTCTTTCCGCTGCCCCAAAAGAGGCTCCATTCTCTAAGAAACTAGGCGGCTGGCATTTTGCCAGAAAAGTCCTCAAATACGGACCAACCACCCCAAAGACATTCTTCTCAAAATTGCAAGTCCGTGGGCCACTGTCTCCTAGGAAATATTTAGAAGTAGCATCTTTCTATTCAGGAATCCTTTCCTTGAACATAACCCGAAGAGATAGCCTCTGAAACAAATAATATTTTGACAAAAAAAAAGAAGATGTAGGCTCTTGTTTGAAAACCCCTCTCCTTCACACTCTGCCAAGCCCAAAGTGTACAAAAATGCATATCTTGATTTAACTTTATCGCTACCAAGTGATTCCCATCTGCCCAGCATGGTGGAGCCTTACAGCCAGGAAAACTCTCAATTAAAGCAGCTGGCTGTGTTTGCTGAACGGAAAGGGAATGGAGATTAAGAGGCGAAATTATTCCAGACCTCCGTGCCAAGAAGACACGGAAGAATGTGTCCAAGTTTCTCGAGTCTCCTGATAACAGGGGGTGGAGGCCGGCACTGCTGAGCCTGTAAGCTGAGAATGGGGCGGCCACACAGCAGGCCACACAGCAGACTTGCTCACTGTTGCCGGCTGCCACTTGGATCCCAATAACAAAAATGCTGGCGGGTGTTGACATTCTCAAGTTATGGGCCACAGCTTTTTGAATTTTTATTAACCATCTCCTACAAGTTCCAAGGGTCACACCAATAAACATAGGAATCATCCCTCTCTGTTTGGATGGAGCTTTCTAGGTTGGCATTTTGGCCCCATTATCTGACCAGAAACTGGCAATGTAGCTATGAGTTTGGTAGGAGATTTATCTCTCACAAATGGAAAAAACAGACGTGGAGAAATGGAGAGCTTTTCCCCATGTCAAGAGCTGCAGAATAAAAATTGTCTCTTTAAAGCATTTTCATTACAGAGCTTGCCCTGTTATCATTTGGGGCTTTGAAATACAATAAAATCCACTAGCAAGAAATCTGCTCCAACACCTTCTAAATGTCCTCAGTTATCAACAGATTTTTTTATGTTTATATTTTTGTTACATCAAGGTCCAAAATCAGACCATGGCAGCATTTAAAAGGAGAATAATGTGTCCCCAAGGAAAGATGGTTGAGAAATGCAGATGTGAGGATTCGCTATTAAGAGACATGACACCAAGTTCCAGTGACTCTCTGCACCTCCTCAGATAACTCTTCTCAGCAAAGAACTGACTACCAGTTCATTGAAAGGAACTTCAAGATCCAAAAATATTCACAATCATCTCCGTAGGGTTCCCAACAGGAATTAAGCTCTCTGAGGCATTGAATGTTTAGAGACTTATCAAAGTGCTGAGCCAAGTAAAAGCCAAATTTTATGGAGGAATAATTCTATGTGTGTGCATTGAACTAGCGACACAGACATGAATGAGAGCATGTGGAGCTGGGGAGATCTGGATGAGGTTGGTGGACGCCCGTGTCCATACAGTGAGTTCTGCAGGGTGTTACCCCACGGGGAAATGGTGAAAGGGACCTGGGGTCTCTGCATTATTTCTTACACGTCTTGAACAAGGCACAAACCGAGCAGTGTTCCAGGGTGCTCATTCAGTTCCTATGAATCTGCCATGATCTTAAAAATGTAAATAAAAAATGTAATTAAAGAAGCAATATGGAGGAAGGCAGAAACACAGTAGAAGAAGCATGTTTCTAAAACCATTTGTAATTTTGCACAAGGGGAGGGAGGTGCGCAAGGTGGCTGTGATCTTTAGGGTCCAAAGAAAAAGGATATCAGCCAGTTCCCCCCTTGACACGAACACACAGACACACCATGGTGGCACCCGGACTGCCTAGAAGCCACCAGCAGCTGTCCTGGCTGTTAGCACCAGCACAAATGTGAAAGTATAGCCCCCGCCGTGCTTTCTTTTACCACCGTGGAAGCTGAAATCAGGCTTGTGAACTGATCGAAGCAATGTTCGAGGTTGCAGTTTGCCGTATAGTAGGAAGAACCCACCCTTGGGTTGAAATGCTCATCAGGCTTTATTTTAAATCATGAAAAACATGGGGCAAAAAAGAGACAGTCACCATAGCCGAGCTGACTAATTTATGTTCAGTGATATTTCACAGCCCGGCAGGAGCCTTGGGGAGTCTGACATCTTGTATCTCCTTTTTCTACCGAGCTTCCCTTTGTCCACAAAATCTGAGCGCTGGAGAACTGAGGTTTTTCTCCGGGCAGTGTCCACCTGCTCCCTCCCCGAGCGGGGCTACAAGAGCAGGTGCTCCTTCTAACAGGACGGTTTCGAGACTCGCCCCCTGCGCTGCTTCTGTCAGCTGTCCGTGTGTACTGTTGCCCTCCACGGCAGGAGCAGGGAGCACCTTTGGTTCAGACATTTTCCTCTGCATGGACACTTACATTGCATTTCAATTCTTAGGTATACGCTCAAGAGAAATGAGAGTGTGTGTATCCGGACAACTTGTATAAGAATGTCCCCACAAGCTCTCTTCATATATGTATGATAAAATAATAAGAGGATGCATGAGGGTTCATAAAGGAAGCATCCCTGGAGAAGAGAGAGGTACGAATTGTGGGAGGATGAGGCAGACACTTCGGAGCAGAGGCGCGAGAGGGGATGTCAGTGCGAGGAAGTATTTTGTACGAGGCAGGCTCTGTTCCCGTGCAGTGTAACGACCTTCCCCTCCCGAACTCCTCCTCCCTGCTAAGATTATGTATCAAACACTAGTATTCCTGGTGTTCAGAGCAGTTACTTGGATCAGTGCATGTGGCTGGGTTAAACTGGCTGACTCTAGTTTATAGAGTTAAATTACAGCCTATTCTAAATTATTTGTCGATAAAGAACACATTCCTGGCCCCCACTTCCAAAGTACTGATGGCAGGGGCATCCAGTGGTAGGCAGATTACTAGAAGCAGTGCAGCTGATAGAGATGATGCCAGGGTAGCAGGCAGCACCCCTGGTCCAGCTACAGCACCTTGAAAAAAACCCTTCGCCTCCTTATAGCAGTTCTGATTACAAAATAATGGCATTAGATTATGCGGCCTTAAGGTTCTTTCAGCTCCCCAAACCCTGCAAAGTATTTGAGGTTCTCATTGCATACATCAGTGCTTTTGTATCATTTTATTTCACTGTTTGTCCTGCTGTCTCTGGAAGGCCATCCCCAGGACTGATTGATTAACCTTTCCAGGATGGCATACGTCCCACTGAACCAAGTGGTCAGTTTCATCACACGTGTACCAGCTCTCCTCAGTGCGTGTTTGTAAGGAAAGACCCAAGGAGGCAGCCTGATTCTCTTTCCATGAGTCAAAGCAAAACGTGGGCTGCTGACATCTGACCTCTTGGGATGCCTGGCGACTGCAGTTGCACAGAGGAAATGCAGTGCTGAAGGCCACTTGCTGGGTGTTTAGGGTGAGTGTTCAATGATTCAGTGGTAAAATCTTTACTTCCCTGAAGACATTTTATGCACATTTACAGCTTCAGTATTGTTAAGCTCACCTATACAATATTAGATCTGCATAAATGATCATTCAAGCAGAGAAGCAGGACTCCCAGGATAGATGGATACTATGTTGTTATATTTATTATTGTTATATTTGCAAGGAACTTCAGATCTATTTTAGGCACAATTTTTACTTATCTTCACAATATTTCAAAGAAAGACAATAATCACCCTGCTGAGAAAATATAATAAATGAAGACTTTATACCAATTGAAAATATATTTATAAATTTCTTTGTCAATAAAAAAATGTAATTACAGACAAATGTAGTAAATTACTAGGATTGCAATAAAAACCTCCATTCTCAAGATAAAGGCTTACTTCTATCATGTTTTAACATGAATGATAAGATGCGTTTCCAAATTAGCAATTTCTCAATATTTTCAAATGCATTTATGAAGTTCAGTAAGTGGGATAATCGTCAAGGAGATGCAACATAAAACCAGTGAGATAACAGTTCACACCAGTTAGAATGGCCACCGTCCAAAAGACAAGAAATAACAAGCGTTGGCGAGGATGTGGACAAAAGGCAGCCCTCCTACACTGTTGGTGGGAAAGCAAATTGGTGCAGCCACTGTGGAAAGCAGTATGGAGGTTCCTCAAAAAACTCAAAATAGAAATGCCATTCGAGCCAGTAATTATACTTCTAGGAATTTATCTGAAGAAAACAAAATCCCTGATTTGAAAAGACATATGCACCCCTATGTTTATCACCACACTGTTTGCAGTAGCCAAGGCGGGGAGGCAACCTACTTATCTATCAATAGATGGATGGATAAAAAAGAGGTGGTACATATACATAAAGGAATATTATTCAGCCATAACAAGAAAGTAAATCCTGCCATTTGCAACAACACAGATGGGCCTAGAGAATATTATGCTCCGTGAAGTAAGACAGGCAGAGAAAGACAAATAACGTATGATTCACTTATTGTGGAGTATAAGAACAAAGCAAAACAGAAGGAACAAAATAGCAGTGAACTCATAGACACTGAGAAGTGAGTGACTGGTGGTTACTATGGGGGAGGAGTTGGGATGGGTGGCAAGGGTGAAGGGGATAAAGGGACACAACATTTCTCAATCATAGTATAAGTTGGTCACAGGATGGTAATACAGCAGGGAGAGAACAGTCAGTGATTCTGTAACATCTTCCTATGTTGACAGATAGTAACTGCATTAGAGGGGGTGAGGATTTAATAATGTGGGTAACTGTTGAACCACTGTGTTGTATATTTGAAACCAACATAAAATTGTTTATCAATGATACTTCAGTGTTTAAAAAGTGGAGCTTCACGTTGTGAAGCTCTAATGTAATACTATGTAGTCAACTGATAAACATCATGCATCTTCAAGATATATGGTACTATTCTAGAAAAATGAAATGTATATTAAATAGAAATGGTCACTTCTCTCAAAAGTTTAGACCCTGAAACATCCTATTCCTTGCACAATGACAGGTGGACGTGTATTGCCGTATGCGTACAGTGCCAGTGTGGAAAACTGCCAAGGTGGTTTGGGATTGATCTGAAATCCTACACGACGTAGATCTGCAGAGGTAGGGCCCTCGAGAAATAGATGACTGTACATGTGCTGGCTGCTGCCCCTACACCTCAAAAGGCCCAGGCGAGTGGCGTGAGGAGGGCTTTTCTAAGGAGAACTGTTTGTAAAGCTTGTTTTTGAATTCCTAAACTTGAACTCATAAAATCACTGCCATTTTTCTTCCCATCTGGGATGTTCTTGGCAGGAGGAACGCCATGCTGCTGGCTCACAGGGGCCATGTCCCTTCCTGTCCCTCAGTTCCCTGTCTCTCAGAGGTCCAGGCCTGACGGCAGGTAATACGTGCTGTGGTCACAAGGGACCATGAGATTTGTCCATGTTCAAATCCCTGTCACCAAGTTTCCCCAAGTCCTACCTTCTACTCTCACTGGGATTGAAATTCACACACAATCTATACTTTACAAATGTACACCTTGGAAAGGAAGGGATGGTGCTGAAACTGCCGTCTTCCCAGAATGTCTGACTCGCCCATCTACCAAAACATCACCCTTCTCCCCTTTGTTTGGTTTTGTACTATTTTTAGGTTCAGTAGGATAATCTCACTGGAAGGTGCAAGAGTGAGAAGCTGGGAATTTGGAGCAACAGACTGAAGGGAAGGTAGATCTCGTTGAGTCGTTCTGAGTTGCAGAACAGAGCAACAGCAGGGCCAGGATGGGGTCCCTCTGAGGGACAGACAGGTTCTCAGGAGCAGGGTTGGGGAGACAGGCTCCCTGAATGAGCGGTGCCAGGGCCCACAGCAGCCTGTGGGGTGCAGGAGCAAGGAAACATTGGCCAACAGTATTGAGTGCCTACTGTATGCCAAACATGCACACACACTTGCAATAGAGAAAAATGGAAAAAAGTTTCTAGATGATCAGGCTCATATCAACGTGGGGGACAGGGCTCAGAACTAGTCACCACAACACGGTGCCCTCAGTGGCATGACTGATACACAGGGCTGACCTGTGGTGGAGGCCACGTGATTGACAGTGTAGGCATGTGGAGCACCTGTGGGCTCCGGGGCCTCCCACACCCCCAGTAGGGAGGGGTGCGGACTTTGGGACTGACAGGCGGTGAGCTCTGACCTTCTTTTTCCAAGGCCTGTTTCCTTTCAATCTGTTACCCATGACAACATAACTAGCTCTCTAGTCTTTCTCCAAAGGCATTTATTTTAGCAGCGTGTATCTCCCAAGGCTGGAAAAATTACCTGAGATGTTAAAAATGCAGGGCTTCCTTCCAAACATGTTCCTGCTGACTTTTAAATAGCCGCAGAGGAACAGACTCATTTTAATTATGAGTCCCCTGTGTGCTAAATATCCAAAATAAATATGAAGATGCATCTTTCTCTCTTTAATTGCACAAAGCAACAGGATATAGGCTGTTTTTGTGACTGAGGAAGCAATATTAGATACCTCGGGCATGCCAATGAATAGTGCAGGTTCTCTTGATTTTTTCTCCTACCGGTCTGCTTTTTACTTCAAAATGTGTAAACACATTTGGCAATATTTTCTTCTGATATTAGCAAAATTAAAAACAGATCATTAAAGGTTTAAATTTTTTTCTCTTTCTAAAGGAACATAGGAACATGCCTTCAGGGTTTAAAAATCTTTTTTTTTTTTTTAAGTTATCATTGAAGACACGTAGATGCCTCATTGTAGACAAAGCTTCACGGTGGCTGATCCCCAAGCCTTGGAAGCCGATTCTGAATTCAGTTTAATGTTTAACATTTTATTTTAATACTTCTCCTAGAGTTTCCTTCTAGAATAATGTATCATTTTCTTACTGCTGCTGTCACAGCTTACTAGAAATTTCTTTGTTTGAACTTATGTTCTTGTGATTTCGAGGGGTTAAATCCAAAGCAATCTCACTGGGTTAAAATGGAGACCTTGGCAAGGTTGATCTCACAGAAAATCTAATTTCTTAGTTTCTCTGCTTCTGGAGGCTGCTTGCATGCCTGCATTCCTTGGCTTGTGGGCCCTTGTGGGTCACTCAAGCTCTGCTTTCCTGTTTGCATCCCCTGTTCTGACTCTGACCTTCCTGCCTCCCCCTTTGGAGGACCTTGTGATGACTCTGGACACGCCTGGACATCCGGGGCCATCCCTCCATCTCAGGGTCCTTAACTGAATCACACTTACACACTCCCTTTTGCCTTCCAAGGTGACACAACCACATGTTCTGGGAATCAGGATGTAGACCTATTTGGGGGCCATTATTCTACTACCACACTTAACATATATATGTAGACACCATATATGCATGAACTATATCTGTATCTATATCTCATTAAAATGTGTGCCTTTCATATATGACCAAAAAAGACAGCAGACTAAAGTTCCAAAATGACTATTTATTATAAAATCATATGTTTATAAAAATAAATATTTACCAAAAAATGTAGCTTTGTTGGGTTAACTATTTACCTAGTACTTAGGTAATTAAGGTTTTTCATTTCTTGCTGTGCTTAAAGGCAGCAAATAAAGCATTTTGGTAGATTTTTCTCCTGTTATAATGAAAAGGAAATGTTTGCTTTTCAAATAGAAAGTGCAAGATCATGTGACACTGGTGCTCATGTCCAGGAACGTCTGGAATGCAAACAATCCCGTGGCCAGGACTGTTACTCACCCAGGGGACACTTTGGAAATAGGTGGAAAAGAGTCCTAGGGAGTCACCAGTTTCTTGAACTGTGGCCTTCTCATTTCTGAACTTACAAGGTGGGAGTCAAAGTCACAGAACATATTTTATGAAAAGTTGGGTGCGTGAACGAGCTTCTCAACCACTCTACTGTGAGCCGTGCTTTTTGAGGTGTGTGTGGACGTTGTCTTGCAAAATGAAGACGTAGATGAGAAAAGAATCTTAAAATGTGCTTGCAATCCTCATGAGGAGGGCTCATGATATCGTGTGACGTGGAACTAGCTGTTTCATTATTGTTTACGATTCCAGTAGGTTAGCCTTATCAGTGTGTGTCAAAACATACAGCTTTTAATCAGCTTAATCAGAGTAACATTATATATTCGTACAGCGGGTTGCTGGCTCAGCAGGCAATTTGCTCTAGAGTAACATTTTGCAAACACGATAAAACCCCGAATTTCCATAAGTCTCTACAACATAATCACGGTTGCTAATAGGCTATGTCAGCAAGAGCAGAGAAAAATCTTGGAACTGATTACTGAAACAGAAAAGGTGGTTTCTTCCCCAAAGAGTTCTAGAGAAAAACCTTATGAGAGAACTGTGTTATGCTGCACATTTTTTTGTGGTGAACCTTGATTTATTGTCTCTTCTGCAGGATCTCACTTATTCTCATTGTTGCAAACAGCTTAGGCCAATGTCCACTAATTTGGGTAAAGCACCCCATACTAATTCTAGAGCTGTACGGAAGAACTGGCGACCAAGCTACTATAAGAAAAAGGAAATGATGAACCTCAGCAGCAAAATCACCCAGGAAGCTTAACAGGACATCCTATTTGTTCAAGTAAAACATAACTCTCGATATAGCAGCCGGTATATATTGCCGATCAGTCTTATTGGGTTGGTGGGGGAATAGATTAAATGGAAATTTATCAGGGTTCCAATAATGCAATCCTATAATTGAAGTCGCTTTTAAACCTCACAGAGGAGTAACAATTTATGGCATGGCCATTTAGGCATTGTCTTGCCAATTATGGATAAACTCTGCCCTCGGACTCACACTAGACTGTGGAAATGCCATGCTTCTGCATCGGCCAGCCAGAGTGAAGTGATGAGCTTGCCAAAGCCACACGCACGACTTACCAGAAAACAGACTGGTGGGCACATGATTGGAAGCTCCCAGAGCTTGTGGTTAAAATAGGGAATCTGCAGCAATGGTGGAAAGGAAATGAGTTGGTGGCCTCGAGTCAAAGGCTGGGCTTCCCCTGTGTGTCCCTGAACATCAGAGAGATCCCTGCACTGTCCTCCTCCTGACACGTGGGGGCCAGTGAGCGCCCACAGGGCAGCTGTCCCTACTGTGGTCTTAAGCAGTGATGGAGGCAGCCCCATTCCCTGCGCTGAGGAGAGACAGATGGGCATCTGTGCACCTGAGCTGACGTGGACCCCCTCCGAGTCCCAGGAGGCTCAGCTCTGCTCCACATATAGACAGAGCCTCAGTGGGACCTTTTCCACCACCTGCCTCACTGGGTTACCGAAGTGGCTCCATAACTGGCCACCGACTCTGTCCCCGCCGTTTCCTTCACACAGCACCCAGAGATGCCCCTCCTAGAGTGCACGGAGTAAGGTGAGGTCCGAGCCCGGCGCTCTCCATTCAGACTCAGCCATTTGCTTCCTGCCTCCCCTGCAGCAAAAGGCAGCTCCTTCCCACAGCCGCCGAGGCCCTGGAGGGATGGGTGCTCACGGAATTTATGGATATAACCCTAAGGGTTGGCTGGGAATATCTGTTGGAGACAAAGAAAATACTGTTGAGGTTAATGAAAGGGTGGCATTTGTATCATGGCAGCCTGAGTCTATCATCCTAGTATATATACTGTTACCGGCTTACTGGTGTCCCCCTAAAATTCCTATGTTGAAGCCCTACCCTCCAGTAGCTCAGAATGACACTGTATTTGGGGACAGGGCCTGTGAAGGGGTGATTAAGCTAAAATGAGGTCATGAGGGTAGGCTGTAATCCAGCGTGACCAGTGTCCTTATCAGAAGAGAGTAGGGGGCACATGGGAAGATGCCAGGGATGTGTGTTTACAGGGAACACAGCAAGAAAGAACATGTCCAGCCCCCCAACAGGATGGCGTAATAAATACGGCTTTCATTTATGGAGTGCTCGCTGGACACAGGGCCCTGTGCCACTGACCGGCCACGCGCCTGGCCCCCAGGATCTCGTGATGACTCAGCCAGGTTACCTGTGTTGCTGGCCCCGTTTGCACGAGGGGCCCAGGCTGAAGTCCACCTGAGGCCCCAGAGGTGGTGAGCGGCGGACCTGGGAACGACACCCGGGTTATTCTCCTTCCACGGCCTTGGAGCTTGACTGACATGCCATGCTGACTCTTGATGTTATTTCAGGGAGAAAAAGAACAAAAACCAAATAAAAAAATGACCGAGAGAGACATGTGTTTGAGTCTCAGCTCTGCTCCTAATACGAATGTTGGCCCACGGTCTGCTTGCATGAAGTGCCTGCACACAGGAAGCACTGCACACCATCTGCTTCTTTTAGTATCAAATTATTTTTGGTGACAATGTTAAGATGATGTTTCTCCATGGCTAAAGCTTTATGGAATGCACTTACCCAAAATCATTTGGAACCAAGAACTGCTGACCAATGGGAATTTTCAAAGGATGTGATGGCATTTTTTGCAGCCTTACTTACATGCTTTAGATTGGTGAAACCTGAATCATGGTCACATATGAGCCTTTAGGTCAGCCTGAAGCTTTCCATAAATGTCACTATACACATCATACACTGAATTTCCATTCCATTATACACCAGAATGGAGAAAAAAATGTATCTATTAAAATAAATGTCGACCTATGTATTGGAAACTTATGGCTGCTATTGTGAATTTATTCCAGTCAAAACTACCCATCTTTGCAAATTCAGCACAGAGTCTCATCTGTATTACCAAGTTATTTCTTTTAGACATAATTGGGTGATATATTAGAAATGAAACGAGAGAAGGAAATGGCCAGATACAGTGTAATTCTATTGGATAACATTTCTTTTGAAATACCGATACATAATATGATCAGGACAATCGTTTTATAAAAGAAGATAGTTTCTTTTTTACGCTTCCATCATTGCGACGCTTCTTAGAGCCTTGGGGATCCTTTTTCCCTAGTAAAGTGAAGAAAATGTATTTCTTCTCGTTGTTTTGCTGAAATGCATAATTTGTGAAATGGTATATGTGAATGGGATTCTGGGGGGAAAAAATGAACCAGAAATCTGTTTTCGCCTCCTTTCTGAAAAAAATGCCTTCACCATCATGTTATTTGTTAAAACTGAACATTTTACAGCATTGCAGGTGAGGGGGAAAATCAGAGTTTTTATAATTACCATCATGTTTCATGCATAATATACATATGATGTACATGTTGTTAAGTGTGAAATTCAGTGATATTTCACATATGGATACACGTGTGTTACCATCTACTCCTCCTCAGTCGGTTGACACCGCCAAATGGTTCTCCAGATTGGTTGCACCAGTTTGCACACCCACAGCCATATAGTTGGATTCTGTCACTTCCTTGCCATGTAAATACTTAAGGTGGTCAATCTTTCTTTTACAGTTTTGTCCATTCGAAGTGGCTGGATAGTGGCATATATTCTGGCTTTTATTTGTATTTTCCTGACAAGTAATGATGTGGAGTCACTTTATAAGCTTATTGACCTTCTGGCATCCTCATCTGGAAAGTGTTCAAGTCTTTTGAAAATGTTCAGTTCCGTTCTCTTTTTTGTATGGATTTGTAGGAGCTCCTTATGTATTCTGAATAGTGGTCCTTTGGGGACAATTATATCTAGATTTTCCTTTAACTTTCCTGCTGATAAAGAAAAGTCCTTAATTTCAATGAAAAACAATGTGTCTTGTTTTTTTTCCCTTTTATGCTTGTGATTTTTGTGCCCTGTTTTAAAAATGTTGAATAACCCAGGTTCATAAGCATATATTCCCCTGTTTTTTTCTACAGTTGTGCTATATACATTTTACAGGGGGTCTATGATCTATTTCATATGTACTTATTGGAGGTAGAGCTAAAGATTCCTTTTTTAAAATACTGATGTCAAATTGGAACCAAAATGACTTGTTTAATTGGCAGTCCTTTTCCCCAGGGAACTGATTGCAGCACCTTTTCACAAATATGTACACTTCATAAATGGGCCATTCCCCAGATTCTAGACTGTTTCCACAGATCTTTTTGTTGTTGAAACTGGTGCCTCTGTCTTTTGGTTTTTTTCTTATTGTATGTGTTCTAGAAACGCTGCGCTCGTGTCTCGGTTATTCATTGTTATGTGTTGATATCTGGTAAATTAAGTCCTTGATATTTGATCTTCTTCTCTAAGAAAATCTTGGCTAATTTAGGCTCTTGGCTTTCCATATAAATTTCAGGTGTCAACTGCTCGGCTGTCACCAAAAACCTGGTGAACTATTAATAGGAATTGCGTTGAACCTATAAATCAAGCTGGGGAGAATGAATCTCAAAATACTTAAATGTACTGAGTCCTTTGTATAAAATGGAGAGATTTCTCTGCTTGGGTCTTTAAATTCTCACCACAGTTTCTGTGTTCCTTGTGTACAATATTTACATAATTAGATTTATTTCTTGCTATTTGGTATCTTTGATGTCGCTGTCAGCTATATTTGTTTATTCACTTATTTACCTGTTTCCTTACATTTAACTGTCAAATTCCTTATTGTCTGTTTCGGTTTGGGTTTTACTAAATGATGGAAGAACTGTTTGACCTTAACCTTTGGTCAAGCCTATAGTCATTGAAGTAATCTTTGAACTCTTCACTGCACAAATATGTACCAAGATCTACAGACAACATTCTACATCCATTTTATTTTCTCTCTTACCTGTTCACTTGTTTTCAAGGCTGATGGCTCCTGTCGTACCTCCCGCCGGCCCAACCACACGCACCATTTGCGAATTAGTCACTATGAAGGAGAGCTCCTTGAATGATTGATCACAGCATTTTCTTAACAAGTCTTCATAGTATCATAATGTTTTAATTAACTGTCAGTGCTGCCTTTTATGAACTTTATCACTGTTTCTTCCTCTGTATATTAGTTCAGACAAAAAAAATCAAACCATCCACCTTAACACACCTTAGGTGGGACCTTACTCCTGAGGTCTTATGCTTGTGGAATCTCCATGCCTGTGCCCTCTGGCATCCATCCGTCAAGGTCACAGTTTGGTTTTAAATAAGATATTTTAAGAACCCTCAACCAGATAAAATCAAGGGCTTCTTTGAAATGAGGTAATACTTTTTGAAATCATGTACCCCAAGGTCCTTAGAATCCACAGACCACTAGATACATAGAGGAGATACTTTCCCCAAAACTTCTGACATTTTTAGTCCATCTTTGCATTCCTAGTAGTATTCAGTGTGGTCGGGCTCATGGTTTATACCCAATAAATATATATGTTGATTTAAGTTTAATTTTAATAAATTTAAGTAGAAAGCCATAATGTGTTGTGCTTTTCTGTTTGAGTTTTGTCAGCCATGGGATCCTTAACAAACATTATTTAGCAGTGCTGAAATGAAAAAGAGGCTAAACTCCCTCCTGCCCTGGCTAGAGTACACTAAAGAATTCTGAACCTTCTGTTTTTTCTAAAGCACATAATTTATGTGCATTACAAAACAACCCTTTGTTTTCACAAGTCAGTGTTCTGAATGCAGTCTATCCAAGCGCATTCTCGGTGAAGTGCTTTGATGAACATGCCGGGCCAGCCACTTTCTTTTAACAGGGAGAGAAGAAAGAAAGAGAAAAAAAAACTTTTACAGCAGCAAAAAAAAGAAAGTAAATAGAACAGGTCTAGACTTTGCTGCATATTTTTACATCCAAGGTTGCCGATAGTCTGGCTTCATGCTCTCTTGAGCTGGGATTCTGCCTGCACATTTGCAATTCAAAAGCTCTGTTTTTGTTTTATGACAGATACTCCGTGATGATTCCAGGTTCTCCACAAGAGTCCCCCGTTAACAGGTCCCGAGCATGCAGATAAGTGATATACTTTTAAATATACAGCTAAGAAAGCAACCCTCAGCTTGTGGGCCCAGGCCCTTCGAGGTCTGTAAATCTCTCCTTCCTAGAGACCCCCACAGCAAGACCTCACCCCGGAGATTTCAAAGGCTGGCTCCCACCAAGTCTGCAAGTGACTTTTCTGTAGGCAGCAGTTGGAACAGCTCACAGCACCTAGTAAAACTTGTGCATATATTTTCCTAAAATATCTAAAGCAAAATTCTAATGTTTCCCTCCACTACTAGACGTGGTGGTGTCTGTGTTAAAATAGAGCAGCAGACAGACCCATTTGCTGACTGTCTGAACAGGAGCTCTTGGTGAATAAAGCTTAGCCTAAAAAAGATATTGTCCCAATATGTGTCTTTATAAACGTGTCTGCCTGTCTGTCTGTCTGTCTGTGTGCACAAATATTCACTCCTAGAGAAGCATACATTTAGGGAAAATGATTTGCACCTGACTTGAGTACTAGCCAACTACAGAAAGGCTATCACCTCATCTATGTAGGTCCCATCTCGCCACAAAATGTGCTCAGGTTTCCAGCGACATTTCTTGTTTTGAAAATTCTCCACATGGCCTTTGAATTGTGAGTGGTCTCTCTTGGGACAGACAGATGAAAATAAGGTTTATTAAAGAAAGGGACAACATTCTTACATAACACGTTGTCAAACAGAGTGAAGGAAAATCATTTGTGACTATTTCTGTGTGTGCAAAATTTGTCACCCATGATTTTTTTTCTACTTCATATCTGGATATCAGCGTCAACCCAACATTCTCTATTTTTTTCCCCTCCAGGTTTCTCCAGGGAAAAAAATGCCCTTCCAGTAAAGGGGCTGTCAGAACGTCCTTGTTCTGGAAAGCCATCCGTCAGGCTTTCTTTCAAACTTGTAGGAAGTGGCAGCAGATTGATGCCCTCTGATCTGCTGCGTGTCAGGAGGAAATGTGGCGGGAAAAGGTGGTAACGTGGAATGCAGGAAGGAAGTGGAGGCCGTGGCCTCTGAGGGGCCGCTGGGGGCCCCACAAGAAAGGTCCGTCACACCTGGTATCGATTCTAATCTTCCACCGCTCTTTCCCATGAACAGGCTCTTCCACCAGCATGGTCAGCTCCCTGGAGCCGACTTTCTGGCCTCCAAGGCTGTTAGCATCGCATCCCATGTACACAGCGTGACTCCCACACCCCTACACCAAGCCCAAGCCCAGGGACTCCTCACCACACAGGGTAAGGGCCTCCTCTTTGAAGCCAGCTCACCCCACACCATGAGGGCCCCACTTTCATCTGAGGCCATCAGAGCATTTCCCAACTCTGCCCTCATTTGACAAGCCCACCTTTTCTATGTTATTTGAATTACACCTGTTCTATGAATATTTCCAGGCTAATGCTCAGTTCTCGAGACAGATAAGCCCAAAAGGCAGGATTTAGTCTGGCAGAGTAAATTGCAGGAACTGGCTGAGTCACAGCTATGTCATTCTGCAATGTGGATATTTTTTTTTTCAAGCGGATGTTGCTTTTCTCAATGTGAATATAAAATACATGGTGAATATAAAATGCAAGTGTTTGATTACTGCAGTCCAGCGGAGTGTGTCCCAGAATGAATGGTTACTTCCAAAGGTAAAGCTTGACAGGGACATACAAGACCAGGATCCCTTCCCCCTTTTGGCATTATGGAATTCAGTTGTGCAGACACAGACGTATTCCAAGGGAACTTTCCGGGGAGACAGTCGCCTCTTCTTGGCCATGTGCCGCCAGCTGCCGCTGTGATGAATAAAGATCGCTGGGCCAGTCTCACCACTTACCCAAAGACTAAGTTAGTCTCCAGAAAAGTAAGGTCTAGACACTCCAAATTCCTTTCCCTATGCCCAAGCCCCGTGCAGATTGACTCACGTCTGTCTGCGCTTTGTGTCACGTCCAGTTTATTAAAGCATCTTTAATGAGCCCCATCCTTCCTTAGACGCAGACCCCTAAAGGGGTCATGGTGTGCGCTCCGCAATGCCTAGTCCAGACAGACCTGCCTTAGCCACATTCATAGGTTCCTGTTTTTTTTTTTAATTTAGGTTTCATGGTTGGCGGGCCATGGGCCCCTTCTTCAATGAAATTAAGAAAACACGAAACTTCCTACATTGATATTCAGTTCACAACCAATATGTCAACACATGGCCAGGTAGGTCTCTGTTACTCGTTTCTCAAAATACACGTGGGTTACTTGGGCGCCTGTTTACCTAGACTCAATGTATCATCTGATGATTTGACATCTCAGTTCTAAGTAACTCTTCATGGGAATGCTAAGGCCAGATACAGTATGCCAGTAAAGCTCTGTCATAATCCCTTCCACAGGACGAGAAGGGAGCCCAGGGAGGGAGTGGTTCTCATTAGAAAAGGAATCTGTGGACCCTCTTCAAAGTCCACAGCCCTGGCATGAGTTTGGGGAGCCTCTATACCTTATTTGATATCACAGTCAAGTGGGGCTAATATTTATCTTCTTCAAGTTATGCTCTCTGACATGCTCCACATACTCATGTGTAATTAGTATTTGCAGCATGCTTTAAGTTCCTAAGATTCCTGCCCAAACCAGATTTGTAGCAAAGGATAGTTTGAATACAGTGAGCTTTGGAGGACTCTGCAGTTTTACATCTGGGGAACACTTCAAAGGCAAAGCTAAGAACGCACATGTCTACGGTGATCGGAAAGCTCTCTCTGTGTCTCCTTTTACCTCCATTTGCTGAGGATTTTGTGTACACATTGTGACTCATTCATTTCCAAGGGTCTCAGATCCTTAAAACTAGAAGGATTGAATGAGATTATCTTTAGTATTGCTCCCAGTTTATGGATTCATGACTTGATTGGGAGCATTGAAAAATTCTAAACTGATTTGGAATATAAAGCATTCATTCTTATCAGATAATACACCTCTCCTTCCAACCCCCATGGTTTCAAAAACTAATCTGAGTATTTCGTCTTTTGCAGAATATTTAAAAATGACATATGACTTTAGCAAATCCAATATGGTTGACATTTGATACTGCTATAATACGAAGATCTAAAGATGCATTTTTTTAATTGTCCCATTTAAAAATATTATTTTCCCAGCTGTTTAGATATAAGTAAGCGCTATTATTAAGTATGTAAACACAGGTTCCTACAAGCATTATCTTATATGGATATTTTGCCACCTCAAAAGATTATTCATGGAAGATTAGCTAGGGCTTCAGTAAGTATTCATAATAAAAAATGTATTATTTTGTAGATTTGTATTGAATGCCCAACCTTATTTTAGTTACTATAAAATAAATACTAAACACTTATCCCATGGAAAATTTTCTCTGTTAGACTCTGGCAATTGCTGGAAAGTTCAGGGCATCCCAGGGGACTTAATCACCATGATTTCATTTGAATGTGGTTTTGTTTGTTGCTCCAAAATATAATAATTAAGAGCCAAGTATACAAGGAACAAGATCTGGGAAATGTTTGTATTCGTGCATGAATAATGTTAAACATAAAAGATGCCAATAAAAGTAGATTACAGGCAAACATGTATGTGTGTGTGTGTGTGTGTATGAAATACCATTTTTACATAGGTATTTTATTTATATATAACATTTATCATCACTATATATTGTCATATGCATATAAATTTTATTTCTGGTGACCAGTGAAATAGAAAATAGACAAAACAAATGATCAGTGATTACTCAACGCAAGCTGATGGTTAGTAAAAGCCTGCTGCATTTTTTTCTCCAACACCTTGCTAAAATATCAGTAAGCCCAGCGTTTGTAACGACCGTCAGCACAGGTATAAGGTTCGATTTTCTGGGATTCCGGAGTCCGTGGTACAGCTCAGCAAGTTCTAGGCCACATCACATGCCAAGGACATGATAACATGCTTTATAGGGTGTGGTTTGCCAGTCAGATCCTCTCACATCCAAGATAAGTTAGCAAGGAATAAAAAGGTAAGCAAACAGGTTCTCACGGTTCCAAACCAATGTCAGGACATTGTATAAAGGTAGAGAAAAGAAGCGTGGTAATAGTAATCTTTAAAATTCTGACCTCCAAAAATATCCAGAAAGGTGAATGACAGCTTCAAAGGTTTGAATCACTTCCGTCACTAGAAAACACTAAAATGGCCGTTGACCAAGAACTAATTATTTCAGTTCTTTTAAAGACCGGAGCTAAATCACCATTGGATATCTGAGAGTATTGTTGAGGAAAGTAGTTGTAAAAAATTGCCTAGCGGCTTTTTTTCATATAGTCACCTGGTCTTGAAATTACAGAATGCTGTCAGGGAGAAAACCTGTTTAGGTAGGATAAAGTTTGACGAATAACCACAATAGGAATGGAAACCTCCTGGCAGTGTTTTCATCGTCCCTGAGCCTCATAATACTGTATGTTTTAGGAGGTTATGTGTCATGTCTTGCACCTGTCTGATGATTATATGCACGGGCTTTTCTGAGCCATAAGCGTCCGTGGTGATCTTGTTCATGCAGGCTGCTGGGCCACGATACCATGGGCTGGTGGCTTACATACAACAGAATCCATTCCCTACAGCCCTGGAGGCTGGAAGTCCAAGATCAGGGCGTCCACAGGCTCGTGTCTAAGGAGATCCCCCCGTCCTGGTTCACAGACGGCGTCTTCTCATTGATTTGGAGGAAGGTACGTGGGAGTGCTCTGGGCTTTCTTCCAAGGACACTACTCCCATCTACGAGGGTGCCACCTCGTGATCCGGTCCCTTCCTGAAGGACCCCAGCTTCTGACACCATCACGCTAAGGGTTAGGATTTCAACATATGAATGATAGGGGGGAGGGGCACACACAGTCAGTCACTAACAGTTACATACGGTGCTTTGAGAAAAAGTTCGTACACGTCATCACATTGTCGTTCTGGCAGACACAGACAGACTGGACCGTCCTTGGAAACACAAATATTAGCAGTTTGGACAATGAGACGTAGCACAAATGATGTTAATCATCCGAACGGAGACAGTGCAGGAGTTTCAACCAGGACAAAATCAAAAGCCCGTGACAGAAGAGATTGGCTCCCTCCTTTTGGTATTTCAAATGTCAGCACAGTGGCGAGATGTTCATTTTAAAAAAGTGTGTGACTGCCCTAGGTAAGAAGCGGAATGTTGGCAATCATCCGCACCTCAAAATAACAGATGCAGCGGTGCCCAAAGGGGATTTTTAAAAGTGGTCAATTGTCTGGGGAAATTTCCTCAACTTGAAAGAGGAGTGGCTTTAAACAGTTCGTATTCATTCATTCCTTATTCATTTTACAGTGGATATTTGGTAAGCATCTACTGTGTGCCACCGATCCGGTTAAGTGCTGGGCAAGAAGTAGTGGCCAAAACAAGAATCAAAAGAGTTCCTGGGTCCTGCCTCATGGAAGGTACAGTCTCCTGGTTAAGAAAGTGATTTTTTAAATGTGAATTACGTATGTAGTTGGTGATGGAAGGAAACTCCTGTGGTGCACCCTCGGGCCCGTGAGTCCCATGGGAGAAGCATTGGGGGGTGGGGGAGTCTGCCGCAGGTTTCTATGTCAAGACAAAGGCACATAAATTGATTTTTCCATCACACAGACGATGAATTGGAAGATCTCAGGCAGCTAAACTAGGTCTGCGCCTTGGGAACTGAAATTTCAACTCCTCCAGCACCAAGTCTGGCTAACTTTCCAGCTGTCACGTCACACTTTCTCTCCCAGTCCACTTAAGAAAAAAGGTTTATGAAATTGTCATTTCTTTGACTTAAGTTTTGGGAATTTCCCCTAGGTTTTCTTCTGTGTCATAAGTTCTTCTGATGTAGGTGTGGTTATCACTTGATTGAAGTACATTATTATTTCCTCAAAATGAATTAACCAAATCCATCAAATAGCTGTACATGATTTTACATTTTTTAAAAAAAAAGAATCTACCCTTTAAAATAGGAAAGGAAAACTGTACCATCCAATGAAAATCATGACTCAGAATGACTTTGACCTCCCCAAACACATTTCATAATACTTAAGTATGTGTGATAGCTATTTTTTCCCCTCACGAGAACAAAGACAGATTTATCTAGTGATTTATTAGCGTAACATGCTTTTGTGGCAAAATTAGCACGAGTCTAGCCTTTAAGATTTCCAAAAAACAAAACAAGACAAATAACTTGCCAGTTAACCTAACGTTCACAAGACAGAGCATTTTTTTAAAATAATTGCATACTAGAAACCGAGACATCTATTTAAATATTAGATGATTTACGGTTCTTCCATGAAAGGATTTTTAAGTCTACCTCAGAAATGAAAACAAATTTGAATTATAAATGCTGAATTCTTAAAAATAAAATTTATAGTTCTGCTTTTGATCCCTCTAGCCATGTAAATTGTCAGTTTGGAAGAATTTGAAAAGTAAAAAAAGGGTCTTTTTGCTAATCTCTTGAACACTTTTCAGAAACAGTGAATTGTTTAAGACTGGAGAATGTAGAGAAAGCAATGGCCTAATTTTCCTGTTTCTGGACTGACATTTTTAGTGTATGTAATGGTTCTTTGCTTAGCCTGGATTTTGTATCAAGGTAGAGCTGACATGAGGTACAGAGTGGGCTAACCTGGGTGTTACATGCAGGCAGTGCTGATAAGACGGTACAGAGCATGCTGACCTGTGTGTTACATGCAGGCAGCACTGATAGGAAGGTACAGAGCATGGTAACCTGGGTGTTACATGCAGGCGGTGCTGATAAGACGGTACAGAGCATGCTAACCTGGGTGTTACATGCAGGCAGCTCTGATAAGACGGTACAGAGCATGCTAACCTGGGTGTTATGTGCAGGCGGCACTGATAAGATGGTACAGAGCATGCTAACCTGGGTGTTACATGCAGGCAGTGCTGATAAGACGGTACAGAGCATGCTAACCTGGGTGTTACATGCAGGCGGCACTGATAAGACGGTACAGAGCATGCTAACCTGGGTGTTACATGCAGGCAGTGCTGATAAGACGGTACAGAGCATGCTAACCTGGGTGTTACATGCAGGCGGCACTGATAGGATGGTACGGAGCATACTAACCTGGGTGTTACATGCAGGCGGCACTGATAAGACGGTACAGAGCGTGCTAACCCGGGTGTTACATGCAGGCAGTGCTGATAAGACGGTACAGAGCATCTAACCTGGGTGTTACATGCAGGCGGCACTGATAAGACGGTACAGAGCATGCTAACCTGGGTGTTACATGCAGGCGGCACTGATAAGACGGTACAGAGCATGCTAACCTGGGTGTTACATGCAGGCAGTGCTGATGAGACGGTACAGCGCATGCTAACCTGGGTGTTACGTGCAGGCGGCACTGATGTGACGGTATAGAGCAGGCTGACCTGGAAGACAAAGGCCTTGTCAGTGTTTATTTTTAGCAAGGCTGTGTCTGTGTCCAAACATTCTATAGTCATGACAAAAATATAGTAGCTTATTAGTTCCTTATGTGAGAGCTGGAATCCTTCTAGATCAGATAGCATTTGTGTGGGGTCCGAGAGGAACTGTCCTTCTCCAGCGCTCTTGGAATCAGGTTTATTTCCACTGAAAGGCTATTAAGGCATCCTGGGGAAAACATAGTGGCAGAATGAACCATAGGCACAGTACACTTCTGATTACCTCTGTCCTGACCACCTGCAGATACCTTGCACCTCATCTGATGCCTGAGCCAGTCCTGGTGACCTGGTCACATGTGAGTCAGTCCTGGTGGCCCCTCGGCCAGTCCTGGTGGAGCCTGGAGGCATTTTAGGGACCCGGTGCTCCCTGTGCTTGGGGTTTGCAGCTGGTCCTGCTGACGGTAGGTCAGCAGTGGTCCGTCATATGCCTCCACCCCCAGGCTCCTATGCCCACCAGGTTCCCTGCTTGTAATGGGGGTTCTGATCTGAAGCCGGCAGTCACGGCTTGGAGCCCAGCTTGGCATCTCTTAAGGCACTGGATCGCCTGGCGACCCCATGGCTCCCCATCAGGGTGCGTGCTCTGCCTTCACTCTGAAGAGCCCTTGCAGTCCTAGAATTTTCCAGCTAGGAAACTCCAGATGCCGCCTCATGGGGGTTTCTAGGAGATGGGAGGACAGAAGGATTCAGCGATCGCTGTCCTGGAGTCGTGTTGTTGATATCAGAGTATCTTCCAGAACACTGGGTTTGCGAAAGGGTCTTGTGCCTGCCGTTGGTTTCTGGAGCCCCAGGATCCAGGAACTCTTTGGAATGCAGCTCCTACAGGCAGAGAAATGCAGAGCTGGCAGACGTGTGTGAACCGTTGCCTCCAGCACCCCAATTCTCTGCCAGAAACAGTGATGAAGCATGTCAAAAACTTCATTGACTTGGTGTTGACACAGATGAAGGTCTAATTTTGCTTCATTTTACACGATCGAACCTCAAGTGTTGGAGCCCAGATGCCCTGAGACTTCACACAAGGGTGAGTTATAAGACAAAAATGTGTTGAAAGCGCTCCAGAAGACCTCCGACTCTGTGCCTGGCAGGTTTTCATGCAGGCCCCTTTAATTCATGCATCTCCACGGATCCTGGGGGCTCCCGCCTCCCTGGCAGGTCTCCTCCGAGAGCAGAGATGAATTACTTCCAGGAGGCTATTTTATCAAAGAATTCCTGATGGGAAAGTGGGTATTGGAAATACCGACTGGACAAGTTACAATTTTTGGTGGAATATTCATTTGGGTACCGGCTGTTCCATATTAGACACTTCACACTACGAACAGCTCAGGAATGACACATAGTTAGGAATTGTTCGTGGTTTAGCACTCGTTTTCTGGCAGAGGAAATACTATCTTTTCCTGAAAGAGCACTTGCTGATGGACACAGCTTTGGGTAAGGAATAGCGCATGGAACTAAGATGCCAGAATCTGAAAAGCATGATTTCTAGAGTGTTGGTGCCGCACGTAATAACGCCTTGAACGATTCCCGTTGACCCTCCCGAAGGGCAAAAGGCAGGTCAAAAAGCAGAGAAAGCCCCCTCTTCCCAAAATTCATCAATTTTATTTGAATTTTGGGCTTTTCAAAAATAACTCTACAATTTTTAAATGTTTGAAAATAGTTTTGTGTGTGGATTACCAGGGTTGAGCACAACACCGTTTTCACTAGAGCAGGGGCAGGATGTGTGTCCCGCCCTCAGAAAACCCAGTGTGTTGCACAAGGTAGCCGCTGTTCGTCCTCACTGTGTGTAGGCTACGTATTGGGGAACATGCCCAGTCGCTGAAATCTGTTTGTGACCGCAAATGAACGCTTGCGTGCACACACAGGCATCCGTGGGCATGCAGAGGGAGGGAGGTGTGTAGCCCCCCGACATCCACGTTCCCCACTGGTCCTGAACACTCAGTATTCTGCCTTCCTTGCTTGGTTCTCCTATTGTCTGTAAGCATCCTTTATGTGGTCTAAAACGTGTTTCACATTTTGTTGGTGATTTTGCTGCTAAAAATGACCCTGAGCTCAGCGCTGAGATGCCGTCTGTTTGTTCCTGAGGGCAGGAAGGCTGAGAAGCACCTTACAGAGAAAATACTTGGTACATAAGCCGCTTTTGGGCGGTGGTGATCGTGCTGATGGGTGTGTCTCCAGTGTTAACAAAGCAACAATGAAATAAAGTGTCGTTCAGCAGAAACACACGTCCACAAGGTTATGTATTGATCAGTTGATAACAGTGCTGTGACCAGAGGCTCACCGGCACCTATAAGCCTCAAGGTTCAGTGTGTGATAATTCTGTGTTTGTGGTGTTTTAGAGAACATCACCACCACAAATAATAAGTGATAGTGTGCGTGTGTGTTTATAAGGGTGTGTTATCACTATATATGTACATATAAGTGTGTATGTGTGTATGTATGTTGTTACGCTGTAGGAAGTGTGCATAAGCAACATGAACAAACAAAATAGCCGCCCCTAGGACCGGAGGGGCGCTGCAGGGTCCCAGTAGAACCCTGTGCCATGGCCATAAGCTCACAGCTATTAAATATTGCCCGCCCCTCTTGGTGACCGTGGCCTACCTCTAGTTGGGCTCTTCTACCTGCTGAGAAGTTATGCACATGTCGTCTTGTTTGGGGGAAAGGGTTTAAAATTCCAGCTGCGGAACAATATTTCAAGTGCCAACTTGGACAAAAATCTTATTAGTTTCATTTTTTTTTTGAGAGGGCATCTCTCATATTTATTGATCAAATGGTTGTGAACAACAATAAAATTCTGTAAAAGGGAGTCAGTGCTCAATGCACAATCATTAATCCATCTCAAGCCTAATTCTCGTCAGTCTCCAATCTTCTGAAGCATAACGAACAAGTTCTTACATGGTGAACAAATTCTTACATAGTGAATAAGTTCTTACATGCTGAACAGTACAAGGGCAGTCATCACAGAAACTTTCGGTTTTGATCACGCATTATGAACTATAAACAATCAGGTCAAATATGAATATTCGTTTGATTTTTATACTTGATTTATATGTGGATCCCACATTTCTCCCTTTATTATTATTTTTATTTTTATTTTTAATAAAATTCTGAAGTGGTAGGTAGATGCAAGATAAAAGTAGAAAACATAGTTTAGTGTTGTAAGAGGGCAAATGTAGATGATCAGGTGTGTGCCTGTAGACTATGTGCTAATCCGAGCTAGACAAGGGCAACAAAACATCCACGGATGCAGAAGATTTCTCTCAAAACAGCGGGGGTGAAGTTCTAAGCTTCACCACTGTTGATCCCCAATTTCTCACCTGATGGCCCCCCTGCGACTGTGCCTGTCTTAGGTTGTTCCTCCCTTGAGGAACCTTACCCGTCTCTGGCTAACCAGTCATCTTCCGGGGCCATACAGGGAGATGTAAAGTTGGTAAGTGAGAGAGAAGCCATGTTGTTTGAAAAGGTTAGCTTTTTACTTTTTTGCAGATTTATGCCCTGTGGCTTCTATGCCCAGCACTTGTCCCGAGGTATCTTTACCACCTGGAGGAATTATGATACTCGGTAACTTCGATATGAGGCACGAATTTTATTTAAGGGTTGTAATTAGGAAGGAAGAAGAAAAGCTATAGAGGTAGCAGATGGAAGAAAACATGGGAGGATTGATTATTTCTTTGACATATCTTCTTGTAGAGTAACTTAAGCATGCATAGGTTTTAAACTACTAAATAAATTGCGCACACACATTAACATAATAGGAATACAGTTACATAACCAAAGCAGATCTATAATTACCAGCCATCTCCAGTGAATCCAAGAAACCCAGTTAGGCACCCTAGGCATTTGTGAAAATTTGTCTATGATATGATGGATATTGTCCAACTGTACTTGAACAGTCTGAGAGAAATCAGACAAATTAAAACAACCCATTCCTGGGAACTGTTCACATCCCATATGTTCTTTTAACAGTAGATAGTCTGTAGTTGTAAGATTTTTGAGCGCTACAACTTGCACTTCTCGTACTTCTTGGTTGAGTTCCAACAGTGTAGATCCAGTCAAATTTGTTGTTTTACTGTATGCACAGGCCAGCTTAGCTATCTCCTTCTTCATTCCCATGGCAAGTCCAGGAAATGGTGGGATGAGTGCATCTACAACTGCAGCATCGCCTGGATCTTTGTGGAGGTTTTTTGATGATCATCTTCTGGTATGACTCTTCCAGAGAGTGCTGATGTTGGAAGTTCTTCTTCATATTGTATCTTGGTTCATTTTCTGGGTAGCCAAATTAGGCTTTGATCTTCTGTATAAACACAAACAGACCCTTTGTCCACACTTTGATATGCCCTTTATACCATTGTGTAGAACTCATTGGAGGTCACCACACAGGAACTGCTTTTTTTTTTTTTAAGAGAAAGGAATATTATCAGAAAAGTGTACCTCCATAGCCAATCATCTGACACCCTTCAAGTGATTAAAATTAAGGATATTTAAAGCATGCATTAATCGTTGATTTACCATTAGTTTTATCCTATCAAGGAGTAATCCCCCTTTTCTTTCTTTCTTTCTTTCTTTTTTTTTTCTTTTTTTTTATCTTTAATCTACACTTAGATGAAGAATATTATGTTTACTAGGCTCTCCCCTATACCAGGTCCCCCCTATAAACTACTTTACAGTCACTGTCCATCAGCATAGCAAAATGTTGTAGAGTCACTACTTGTCCTCTCTGTGTTGTGCAGCCCACCCTCCCCTTCCTCCATCCCCCCCCATGCATGCTAATCTTAATACCCCCTTTCTTCTTCCCACCCCTTATCCCTCCCTACCCACCCATCCTCCCCAGTCCCTTTCCCTTTGGTACCTGTTAGTCCATTCTTGGGTTCTGTGATTCCGCTGCTGTTTTGTTCCTTCAGTTTTTCCTTTGTTCTTATACTCCACAGATGAGTGAAATCATTTGGTATTTCTCTTTCTCCACTTGGCTTATTTCACTGAGCATAATACCCTCCAGCTCCATCCATGTTGCTGCAAATGGTAGGATTTGCCCTTTTCTTATGGCTGAGTAGTATTCCATTGTGTATATGTTCCACATCTTCTTTATCCATTCATCTACCGATGGACATTTAGGTTGCTTCCAATTCTTGGCTATTGTAAATAGTGCTGCGATGAACATAGGGGTGTATCTGTCTTTCTCAAACTTGATTGCTGTGTTCTTAGGGTAAATTCCTAGGAGTGGAATTCCTGGGTCAAATGGTAGGTCTGTTTTGAGCATTTTGATGAAGCTCCATACTGCTTTCCACAATGGTTGAACTAGTTTACATTCCCACCAGCAGTGTAGGAGGGTTCCCCTTTCTCCACAGCCTCGCCAACATTTGTTGTTGTTTGTCTTTTGGATGGCAGCCATCCTTACTGGTGTGAGGTGATATCTCATTGTAGTTTTAATTTGCATTTCTCTGATAATTAGCGATGTGGAGCATCTTTTCATGCATCTGTTGGCCAACTGTATTTCTTTTTTGGAGAACTGTCTGTTCAGTTCCTCTGCCCATTTTTTACTTGGATTATTTGTTTTTTGTTTGTTGAGGCATGTGAGCTCTTTATATATTTTGGACGTCAAGCCTTTATCGAATCTGTCATTTTCAAATATATTCTCCCATACTGTAGGGTTCCTTTTTGTTCTATTGATGGTGTCTTTTGCTGAACAGAAGCTTTTCAGCTTAATATAGTCCCACTTGTTCATTTTTGCTGTTGTTTTCCTTGCCCGGGGAGATATGTTCAGGAAGAGGTCACTCATGTTTATGTCTAAGAGGTTTTTGCCTATGTTTTTTTCCAAGAGTTTAATGGTTTCATGACTTACATTCAGGTCTTTGATCCATTTTGAGTTTACCTTTGTATATGGGGTTAAACAATGGTCCAGTTTCATTCTCCTACATGTAGCTGTCCAGTTTTGCCAGCACCATCTGTTGAAGAGACTGTCATTTTGCCATTGTATGTCCATGGCTCCTTTATCAAATATTAATTGACCATATATGTTTGGGTTAATTTCTGGAGTCTCTAATCTGTTCCACTGGTCTGTGGCTCTGTTCTTGTGCCAGTACCAGATTGTCTTGATTACTATGGCTTTGTAGTAGAGCTTGAAGTTGGGGAGTGAGATCCCCCCTACTTTATTCTTCTTTTTCAGGATTGCTTTGGCTATTCGGGGTCTTTGGTGTTTCCATATGAATTTTTGAATTATTTGCTCCAGTTCATTGAAGAATGTTGCTGGTAATTTGAGAGGGATTGCATCAAATCTGTATATTGCTTTGGGCAGAATGGCCATTTTGATGATATTAATTCTTCCTAGCCATGAGCATGGGATGAGTTTTCATTTGTTAGTGTCCCCTTTAATTTCTCTTAAGAGTGACTTGTAGTTTTCAGGGTATAGGTCTTTCACTTCTTTGGTTAGGTTTATTCCTAGGTATTTTTTTTTTTTCGATGCAATTGTGAATGGAGTTGTTTTCCTGATTTCTCTTTCTATTGGTTCATTGTTAGTGTATAGGAAAGCTACAGATTTCTGTGTGTTAATTTTGTATCCTGCAACTTTGCTGTATTCCGATATAAGTTCTAGTAGTTTTGGAGTGGAGTCTTTAGGGTTTTTTATGTACAATATCATATCATCTGCAAATAGTGACAGTTTAACTTCTTCTTTACCAATCTGGATTCCTTGTATTTCTTTGTTTTGTCTGATTGCCGTGGCTAGGACCTCCAGTACTACGTTAAATAACAGTGGGGAGAGTGGGCATCCCTGTCTGGTTCCTGATCTCAGAGGAAATGCTTTCAGCTTCTCGCTGTTCAGTATAATGCTGGCTGTGGGTTTATCATATATGGCCTTTATTATGTTGACGTACTTGCCCTCTATTCCCATTTTGCTGAGAGTTTTTATCATGAATGGATGTTGAATTTTGTCAAATGCTTTTTCAGCATCTATGGAGATGATCATGAAGTTTTTGTCTTTCTTTTTGTTGATGTGGTGGATGATGTTGATGGATTTTCGAATGTTGTACCATCCTTGCATCCCTGGGATGAATCCCACTTGGTCATGGTGTATGATCCTTTTGATATACTGTTGAATTCTGTTTGCTAATATTTTATTGAGTATTTTTGCATCTACATTCATCAGGGATATTGGTCTGTAATTTTCTTTTTTGGTGGGGTCTTTGCCTGGTTTCGGTATTAGGGTGATGTTGGCTTCATAGAATGAGTTTGGGAGTATTCCCTCCTCTTCTATTTTTTGGAACACTTTAAGGAGAATGGATATTATGTCTTCTCTGTGTGTTTGATAAAATTCCGAGGTAAATCCGTCCGGCCCCGGAATTTTGTTCTTAGGTAGTTTTTTGATTACCATTTCAATTTCTTTGCTCGTAATTGGTTTGTTTAACTTTTGTGTTTCTTCCTTGGTCAGTCTTGGGAGGTTTTATTTTTCTGGGAAGTTGTCCATTTCTTCTAGGTTTTCCAGCTTGTTGGCATATAGGTTTTCCTAGTAGTCTTTAATAATTCTTTGTATTTCTGTGGAGTCTGTCATGATTTTTCCATTCTCATTTCTGATTATGTTGATTTGTGTTGATTCTCTTTTTCTCTTAATAAGTTTGGCTAGAGGCTTATCTATTTTGTTTATTTTCTCGAAGAACCAGCTCTTGGTTTCATTGATTTTTGCTATTGTTTTATTCTTCTCAATTTTGTTTATTTCTTCTCTGATCTTTATTATGTCCCTCCTTCTGCTGACTTTAGGCCTCATTTGTTCTTCTTTTTCCAGCTTCGATAATTGTGATGTTAGACTATTCATTTGGGATTGTTCTTCCTTCTTCAAGTGTGCCTGGATCGCTATATACTTTCCTCTTAAGACTGCTTTCGCTGCGTCCCACAGAAGTTGGGGCTTTGTGTTGTTGTTGTCATTTGTTTCTATATATTCCTTGATCTCTATTTTGATTTGTTCATTGATCCGTTGATTATTTAGAAGCATGTTGTTAAGCCTCCATGTGTTTGTGAGCCTTTTTGTTTTCTTTGTAGAATTTATTTCTAGTTTTATACCTGTGTGGTCTGAAAAATTGGTTGGTAGAATTTGAATATTTTGGAATTTACTGAGGCTCTTTTTGTGAGCTAGTATGTGGTCTATTCTGGAGAATGTTCCATGTGCACTTGAGAAGAATGTATATCCTGTTGCTTTTGGATGTAGAGTTCTGTAGATGTTTATTAGGTCCATCTGTTCTACTGTGTAGTTCAGTGCCTCTGTGTCCTTACTTATTTTCTGCCCGGTGGATCTATCCTTTGGGGTGAGTGGCGTGTTGAAGTCTCCTAAAATGAATGCATTGCAGTCTATTTCCCTCTTTAGTTCTGTTAGTATTTGTTTCACATATGCTGGTGCTCCTGTGTTGGGTGCATATATATTTAGAATGGTTATATCCTCTTGTTGGACTGAGCCCTTTATCATTATGTAGTGTCTTTCTTTATCTCTTGTTACTTTCTTTGTTTTGAAGTCTATTTTGTCTGATATTAGTACTGCAACCCCTGCTTTCTTTTCACTGTTTTTTGCCTGAAATATGTTTTTCCGTCCCTTGACTTTTAGTCTGTGCATGTCTTTGGGTTTGAGGTGAGTTTCTTGTAAGTAAGCAGCATATAGATGGGTCTTGCTTTTTTATCCATTCTATTACTCTGTGTCTTTTGATTGGTGCATTAAGCCCATTTACATTTAGGGTGACTATTGAGAGATATGTACTTATTGCCATTGCAGGCTTTAGATTCGTGGTTACCAAAGGTTCAAGGTTAGCTTCTTTAGTATCTTACTGCCTAACTTAGCTCGCTTATTGAGCTGTTATATCCACTGTCTGGAGATTCCTTTCTTCTCTCCCTTCTTATTCCTCCTCCTCCATTCTTCATATGTTGTGTGTTCTATTCTGTGCTCTTTTTAGGGGTGCTCCCATCTAGAGCAGCCCCTGTAAGATGCCCTGTGGAGGTGGTTTGTGGGAAGCAAATTCCCTCAGCTTTTGCTTGTCTGGGAATTGTTTAATCCCGCCATCATATTTAAATGATAGTCGTGCTGGATACAGTAATCTTGGTTCAAGGCCCTTCTGTTTCATTGCATTAAGTATATCATGCCATTCTCTCCTGGCCTGTAGGGTTTCTGTCGAGAAGTCTGATGTTAGCCTGATGGATTTTCCTTTATAGGTGACCTTTTTCTCTCTAGCTGCCTTTAAAACTCTTTCCTTCTCCTTGATCCTTGCCATTTTAATTATTGTGTGTCTTGGTGTTGTCCTCCTTGGATCCTTTCTGTTGGGGGTTCTGTGTATTTCCGTGGTCTGTTCGATTATTTCCTCCCCCAGTTTGGGGAAGTTTTCAGCAATTATTTCTTCAAAGAGACTTTCTATCCCTTTTCCTCCCTCTTCTTCTTCTGGTACCCCTATAATACGGATATTATTCCTTTTGGATTGGTCACATAGTTCTCTTAGTATTGTTTCGTTCCTGGAGATCCTTTTATCTCTCTCTATGTCAGCTTCTATACGTTCCTGTTCTCTGGTTTCTATTCCTTCAATGGCCTCTTGCATCTTATCCATTCTGCTTATAAATCCTTCCAGGGTTTGTTTCACTTCTGTGATCTCCTTCCTGACATCTGTGATCTCCTTCCGGACTTCATCCCATTGCTCTTGCATTTTTCTCTGCATCTCATCCCATTGCTCTTGCATTTTTCTCTGCATCTCCGTCAGCACGTTCATGATTTTTATTTTGAATTCTTTTTCAGGAGGACTGGTTAGGTCTGTCTCCTTCTCAGGTGTTGTCTCTGTGATGTTTGTCTGCCTGTAGTTTTGCCTTTTCATGGTGATAGAGATAGTTTGCAGAGCTGGGACAAGTGACAGCTGGGAGAGCTTTCCTTCTTGTTGGTTTGTGGCCTTCCTCTCCCCCTTCGCGAGGTGCTGGGTTCTCGCAGGTGTGGACGTGGTCTGGATGTTGTCCTGTGTCCTCTGGTCTCTATTTTAGGAAGAGTTGTCTTTGTTATATTTTCATAGGTAAATGTGGTTTTGGGAGGAGATTTCTGCTGCTCTACTCACACTGCCATCTTGCGTTCCTCCCCCTAGTTTCATTTTTTTAAATATTAAATCAAGGAACAAAACAAAATATCATCTCATGGAAATGTTTTTCTTTTTTCCAAAATCTAAGAGCCAGAATTTTGTTTTTATAAAATGTAAGCTGTGAAGAGGGAGTAATGCGGTGGAGCACAGGGGATGTTTGGGGCAGCGAGCCCACTCTGTCTGATGCTGTAATGGCAGATACGTGTCACTGTACATTTGCTCAATCCCATGGAATGCACGATGCCGAGAACAAACCCTAGTGTTGCCTATGGACCTGGGTGATAATGACGTGTGCCTGTAGGTTAATTATTTGTAAGGACTGTCCCACCTGGTGGGGATACTGATCTCGGGGAGGCTGTGTGGGATGTGGGGTGGGGGATACACGGGACATCTCTGTACTCACCTCTCAATTTTGCTGTGAACCTGAAACTGCTTTAAAATAGAAACCTGTTGAGAGGAAGGGATTACATATATGTATCCAAATTCTCAAACATATTGTCAAGCCACTCCCTTGTTTATAAAACTCGCATTATCCTTAAAGGAAAGTGTTCAGTCTTCCGTGTGACCTGCCCAACAGCTGATCAGACCTCACCTGCATCTCTGTCCTTCAGCCACTAGCAGAGGCAGATACAGGTTTTATGAGATCTGAAGCTTAAAAAAATTATGTTTAAGAAGAATATAGAACTACAAAACCTGAATTTAGGTGCAGGGTCTTAGAATAGAAGGAGCCTGCAAAGATTCATGCACTTGATAATAAATCCAACACTGGTTGTTGACCCACTGCCAGACTAGCCTTGTTCACTGAAGAGACTAAATCAGTTCCCAATTCAGAGCACTCCTGTGGCTCAAAGCTGAATCCTTGTCATCATTCATTCACTGAGGTTGTCATCTGTTCAGAGGGATGGGTCCTTGAGTGTCATGTCTAGAGCAGTCACACTGCACTCCAGTCCCACATCCGTGGGCACCATTGTGTTATTGTGGAGTCACAGCTCATCTGGAATCATGTTGCATCACATTGCATTACCTTACGTTACATGACATGTATTGGCATGGAGCAGACAGACAAGTATAGTCTGAATGAATGCAGGAATGGGCCTACCTGCAATTTTTTTTTTAAATCAGAGCATATCAAAGTGATGTCACATTCTGGAAATCTAAGAATTGGGCTATGTTAGCATCAGTAAATGTATTGAGGGCATGGATCTTGTGGCAGTCAGTACAATAAGATTCTTTCCCTATTGCACATGGACGTCTGAAAAATGTTAGCATTCATTTTAGTAAAATTCCATAGTTAAATCAGAAGGGCTTGCTACGTCCTAGTCTGAGAGGTAACAGAAGGCAGATCTCAGCCTCATTCTGAGCAGTAGAACAGCAGGAACCTTTATAGAATAAAGAGAAGTGTACTGTTATCACCGACACATTCAAACAGTCCCAGGAAGGTGCTGGTCACTAGAAAAAACCTTACACAAAAGTGTGAAAAGGATTAGGAAAAAACACAAGAGTTCACTTGGGGAAGATACTTCTATGAAAAGGTTTCTATCCCCAAATGACATTCAGAAAATTGTGTGTAAGAAATACTGCATTCACCATAGCAAACAAAATTACATTCCCGGGATGTAACTTAGCAACCAAGAGTGAAAAATAAGAAGAAAGCCATAAGCTAGAGAAAACTGAAGTGCTTCAGAAAGGAAGCATAGATTGTCACCGAGGCTACTCAGCATTGTAGACACGATAGTCCTTAAACTAATGTATAAAAATGCAAAACGACCCCAGCCAAATTCCTTTTGCTGACTTTGAAGATTCATCTGGAGTGAAAGAACAGCCAGGGAAATACTGAAAATGGAAATTACGGGGCACTGCAACCTATAGGACTATAAAACTGAAGTGATAGTAAACATATGCTAGACTAGGCAGACAAAGAAAAACAAGAATAGAGCAATAATAAATAGAAGCAGTAGCCCTGGGAAGCCAGCATTCCAGCTCTGTCATGACAAGATGGATGACGCTAATGAAAACTAGTTTCCTTCCTATCCAACTCTACATATTATAGGGAGATTTTTTTTAAGTTACATGTAGTAAACAAAATTATAATGGTATGAAAAAAAATGGGTGACTCTTTTGTAATGTTCTGTAGCAATAAAAGTATAAAGGAGAACCTTGATATTTTATTTACCTTGCATGCAAAGTAACCACATAAAAACTCAAATGACACATTTCCCTGGAAACATCTGGTCACATATCACTGAGCAACAAGCCGTTACCTGTTATTTACTGCTCAAAAAGGCTCACAACCAATAAAACAAAAATGAGTACATACAGGCACAGGCAATTTCCAGAGAAAGAGAAGGAAATTCCCCAGTAAATAGATAAAAATCAAAATTCACTACTTTCCCTCCTACCAAAAAATACTTTGGCAAGATTTTACTTTTTGCCCTTTGTTAGGTGAGCTAGACAGATGTAGTTTCCATTCTTCATCATCGAAAGAATTCTTGGTGCCCATTTTCACACATTTGCAGCAAGGCAGAAAGAGGTCCTTTCTAGGACCAGCGGAAAACAGAAATTAGCAAATGACCTGAGCAAAAATTGAACTATTCTCCTGTCCGTGGCTATTTCTATCACAGACCACGCATGGTAAGCACTGTGGGAAGGAGCCAAGTGCTGCACATGTGATATATGGCACTCTGGGCACTTGTGGGTATAATGGTACAGCGGGCAGTGGTGGACACACGGTCGCATAAGGATTAGGTTTTATGGTTTGTAACTAAATAACACATTTAATCTGGGTTGTGATTTGTAATGGCTGAGAATCTTTTCCAAGCTGATTCTACCCTATTCAGGAATTTCCTGTTCAGGGAAATTCTGCAGTACATTTTTAGGTTAAAGGCGAACAAGCTAGATGATTAAAAGGCAAAGCGCATCCCTCCATGTGACCTGTTTCATCGTTTTCCTGTGTGGTGGTGTGTATGGCAAAGCGTGGAGCAAACGTCGGGCATTAAACCGCCCCTCTCTATTTCTTTGCTTAGAGTTTTCTGTTGTTCGGTTAACATAATTGGCAAAATGGAAAGGCTTTTGGATCTTCTCTTTCTTATTTAACCCAATTCACTGTGGGTCAAGCAAACCGACGCTGACACTGTGTTGACCGGCCTTGTAGGTCTTAAACACCTGTGGGCGGCTCCCTTCCTCTCTACGGTGTTCAACTGCATGTTTGGAACCATGAGCCCAATGCTCTGCAGGGAAAAGCAGGCAGTGTATAAGCAGTGGCTTCAATAATCAAAGCAAAAATAGTTTTTCTCCATTTTCCATGAAAAATATGTATTTGCAAGTTGCTTCCTACAAGCAGTAAACTAAGGAACCACAGAAATGTCAGATGACGTGAACATTTTTTCTGACATGGAAAGTATTTCTCCTTAATTAACATTGGAGGATGAGAACAATTCAGATGTTTTTAGATGTCATGCAAGTTGAAGAAGTTTTAAAGCATTTTGCAAACGATGTCATGCAAAGGTGAGGTATTAATAATGAGGGTTGAATTTAAGACTCCAGTGTTCATTTCATTGCTTACAGATCTTTTGGTCAGTTAGGTATTTTGGGGGATAAATTTTTACAAATCAATTTCTTAGACAACTACCTGTGTTCATTTAGAATGTGGGAGCGGGAGATTAACTAGTAGTTTTGCTTATCAAAAAATAACTTGGTTACTTCTTTTTCATTAATTAACAAATTTGTATTATGAACTTGTTTAGCCTTATGAGTTGAGGAGTATTCATTACTTAGAATACGAGGCAAAGCTTATTCCCTCTATTACTGTATGTCTCCACCTAAGATTTTGAGAACCATATTTTCATAAGAGTCTTTGGAATTTTCTCCAATCATTCTATGCATTCAGATTATTAGAGTATAAATATGTAAAAATGCATCACTTTCCCTACCCCTTACAGTGACATTACTATGACGGACATACAAGGTACATGATAATTATCAGTATCAAATTTTGAATTTCATTCTGGCACAAACCAGTTATATAGATGCTTTTAAAGGTCCAGAGACAAATGGCAAACTTAGTGGGAAAAGAAGGGATATAATAGTTTCCAAAATTATTATTTGGATGTAGAATGCTCACACAAACACAAAAAGAGTAGAATTAAAAATACACTAACAGAAGAGAAATCATTTAATCCATCAGATGGAAAAAAGCCAATATAGAAAGGTAATGCACAATATTGGAAATAGTGAGAAAGCTGGTATTTTCACAGACTCTTGGTCAGAGTGCAAAGTGGCCCAGCATTAGTGGGGTTCAGTGGGGGAGAATATTCATTTTATATTTGCATATCTGGGGTTATACCATTCTAGTAGTATTTTTCAGAAATTTAACACCAACCATACAAAAGAAATATACAAGAAATTCTTTTACCAGTATTTTGTAAAAGTATAACAGTGAACTTTTAAAGCACCGATATTATAGCCGTGGTCCAAGAAATCATATATCAGCATGCACAAAACTGTACAATCCTGGTATTTTTTTTTTACAACGCGTGCTCCTTTCAACAGTGAGGTTGAATCCTTTCCCACACATTGTTCAGCCACTTCATTGTGGTATGAGATATGTAAAAAGCTGGGCGTGTTTAATTGTACAGCTTGATGAGTTAGAGGAGAAGTATCCACCTGTGGAACCATCACTGTCACCAAGGCCATAGACAGAGCCACCACCTCCCAGAGCTCCCTCCCACGCTCTTCACTGTGAGTGGTAGTAATAGCAGTGACACTTCACGTGAGGCCTATCCTCTTAGCACATTTTAGTGTGCAACACAATGGGGTCGGCTACAGGGCCTGTGCTGGACAGTGGATCTCCGGACCTTATTCATCTTGCATAACTGAAACTTTATTCCCAATAACAGCTCCCCATTTCCCCTTCCCCCCACGCCCTGGCAGCCACTGTTCCACTCTCTGCTTCTGCAAGTTTGGCTGTTTGGGGTTCCACATGTAAATGAGGCCATGCAGTATTTTTTTGTTGTTGTTATCATTAATCTACAATTACATGAAGAACATTATGTTTACTAGGCTCCCCCCTTCACCAAGTCCCCCCCACATACCCCTTCACAGTCACTGTCCATCAGCGTAGTAAGATGCCGTAGAATCACTACTTGTCTTCTCTGTGTGGCACAGCCCTCCCCGTGCCCCCCCAACACTATACATGCTAATGATAAGGACCCCTTTCTTTTTCCCCCACCCTTATCCCTCCCGTCCCTCCCATCCTCCCCAGTCCCTTTCCCTTTGGTAACTGTTAGTCCACTCTTGGGTTCTGTGATTCTGCTGCTGTTTTGTTCCTTCAGTTTTTTATTTGTTCTTATACTCCACAGATGAGTGAAATCATTTGGCACTTGTCTTTCTCCGCTTGGCTTATTTCACTGAGCATAATCCCCTCTAGCTCCATCCATGTTGTTGCAAATGGTAGGATTTGTTTTCTTCTTATGGCTGAATAATATTCCATTGTGTATATGTACCACATCTTCTTTATCCATTCATCTACTGATGGACACTTAGGCTGCTTCCATATCTCGGCTATTGTAAATAGTGCTGCGATAAACATAGGGGTGCATCTGTCTTTTTCAAACTGGGCTGCTGCATTCTTAGGGTAAATTCCTAGAAGTGGAATTCCTTGGTCAAATGGTATTGCTATTTTGAGCTTTTTGAGGAACCTCCATACTGCTTTCCACAATGGTTGAACTAATTTACATTCCCACCAGCAGTGTAGGAGGGTTCCCCTTTCTCCACAGCCTCACCAACCTTTGTTGTTGTTTGTCTTTTGGATGGTGGCCATCCTTACTGGTGTGAGGTGATATCTCATTGCAGTTTTAATTTGCATTTCTCTGATGACTAGTGATGTGGAGCATGTTTTCATGTGTCTGTTGGCCACATGAATTTTTTAACCACACATACTTCTCAGTTTGTGTGACAGATCTAAACAAATAGAACCAGTTGTCTTGTTCACAGTTGGTCTCCCTGAAGATGAACTTAGTGGATCTGGTGCTCTATGCTAGACAGTTTGCCAAGCTGTTACTTAAGAATAAGGAAACTGAACACAATCAGACCTGACTACATTACTCCAATAAATGAAAAGCCAATGAAACATAATACAGCACATTGCACATACAAGAAAATGGCGGTTAATTGGACTTCAGCAGCAGGTGGCAGGACGTTTAGTTTAAAGCTATGTAATCTTTTTGGTGATGCTCAGGTGATCTAAACTGTCTTGGGAATCTTGTCTTAGAATTTTCTTCGATAATTAAGATGTATTCCTTTAAACAAAATAAACATTTTAAATATGAATTTTCTTATAAAGATGGGTTTGCTATTCTGAAAAAAATCTCGCACGATATCTGGAAACTATTCTCTTTTGGGAAAATAGTGGGATCCTTCAAAAATCATATCCATCAAAAATAAGCTTTTAACATCCAGGAATAGAGCTGTTTTCACATATCATGAGGAGCCATCAGCAGCAGTAAAATCCTGGTGCATATAAATCATACTGATGGTTAGTCTGCAAAGCAGAAGTGCGGGATAATTCCCGCGTGTGCAGAGCCCACCAAGACACACAATCCTAGAAGGCTAGAAGTAGGAGGAGCCAAGCGTTAGTGGTGTTCTCGCCAAGTCCCTTGTTTTACACCAGGAAACTGAGGCAGCAGAGAGGCAAACGGCTTGACAGAGGCCTGAATTAATCAGGTGGCAGCGCTGAGGAAGAGCTACCATCTCCGGTCCTCCAATCCAGTCCTTTGGGAACTATGCAGAGGTCCAAGGATAATTTGGTACCAGTATCTCCACCTGGGGGGATGTCTAGCTAATGGGAAAGTCATAGTTCGGAAATGGTTGTGGACGAGAATAAACTAAAACTTAGAAGCACTAAAAATAATAAAGATGTGACAGTGTAAGAAAAAAAACTTTGAAACACTCTACCGAATCATGAAGTTTGAGGTAGGGGTTTCTATTGTGCGGATCTCTGAATTTCAAGTGCCAGGCTGAGTACCCGCCTCACGGAACGTTCTCAGCACTGTTGTGGAAAATGGCTTCAGAGCTTTGCAGATCATTCGTGAGTGACTGGGCTGCACCCTGGTCATTCTTCACTGAATGTGGAGCTCGCGCTAGGTAGGTGCCAGCCGCACCGGGCAGCCCAGGCTTAAATGTTGTCTGTACGGCTGGAGTATTTGAAATAGCAGGACTCCTTTTAAATCCCAGTCAAGTCCTGCATATCAGCGTGAACTGTGCGGTCAAAGCCACTTCTGTTCAACATTCTATAACCTGCAATTGGGAAAATCACCTTTGGCCAAAATAAGCAAAAGGGGAACTTTCAGGACCCACTGGAGGGTCTTTCGGGGGTGGGTCCCAGTGGCAGCGTCGTGGTGGTCAGCCGATTGCTTCGCACACTCGGGGATCTCCTTGGGGAACCTGCAGTGGTTCGCATTCAGAAACTAGACACTTGATTTTCCCTTCCCAGCAACAGCTTTCATGTGTTTCCAATAAGAGAAAACAGATGCAGGTGAAGTTATCTTTTACAGTCCATAAATTTCACAGAAAACACATTCCTTTTCTTTTTTCTTTCCCCACCAAAGGCTGCTGAGGTTTGCCAGGCATCCAAGACCCTGCCCTTGACGTACAACCTCCAAGGCCACGCAATCCACAGCAAGAGGCCCAAGCCCACCCCACCCCCAAACAGTGCACCTGTTTAAACCATCTGCAGAACCCAAACAGAATGCATTTCCCTGACACCTCATTTATACTAATGGAATTCACAGGAGAAAAGCTGCATTCTTCGGTCTAGGTGTCTGTGGGGACACGGCTGGGTCTTCCCCAACCTATCTACACAGGTAGTGCTAACAAACGTTTACAGGCAGAAGCCTGTTAGAAATCTTCCGTTGATTAGCTTGCCTTGGAAATGAAGAAATGAAGCATCTGATCAGATAGAGCGTAAGATGACTGGAATCCTGGCAGACACAACTGCAAAACGTATTTACAGCACACCAGTAGGACCACTGCTCAATGCAGTTTCCATCTCTTAAATGTGTCCATTTGGAGAAGGACGTACTAACTATCTCCTAAGTAGATCATTTGTTTAAGGATCTTTTAACACCAAGAGATACTATCATGCTTGCATTTGAAAACGCTGTGCCCCTGAGCACCTGTTGTTTAAGAATGAACCAACCGTCCTAGCCACACATGTATGAAAGTCAGATACTGTTCTAATTCGGACAGATTAGCTAACAGGCAAGAATACAGCCTTTGGTAATGTCCTAAATCTAGAGAAGACTCTTCTTCCATTTCATTACTTTTTTCCATTTATCTGATTTTATTAATACTTATTATTCACATTTTACTGCCCTTCTACTGGTTTTTCTACTTGAAGGATTGGAAGTATGTGAAGATCTCAAATGTTAGAAGCAGAACTTCTCATTCATGACTTAACTCCATAATGTCAAAAATATGGCTTTGTTAAAACTAAAAATTAAGCAATTGTGGGAAACAAGGCTAATGAATGAGACATAGTGACATGATGATCGGTAATGTGTCAGGTCTGAGATGCTACGACCCATCTTGCCCCGAATTCTTTGCTATTCTGAAGACAGTTCCCTGATCACAGAAATCAATGCGGGTTTTTTTTTTCATTAGCATTATTTTATTTAATAATATAGTTTCCTAAGTGAAAATCTATGTAAAAACCTGCTTATATAAAAATGTGAAGACTTAAAAAAAGACTCATAAAAACCATTATTAATGAATGAAAAGCTATTATTAGCAAATGTTCCAAGATTTAATCCATGTTAGTTATACAGCTACTTAAGAATACAGGGCAGTCAGAAAGGTACATCATATATTATATAGT
Organism: Manis javanica; assembly: GCF_040802235.1. Lineage (NCBI taxonomy): Eukaryota > Metazoa > Chordata > Mammalia > Pholidota > Manidae > Manis > Manis javanica. Next base: position 4,410,456 of record NC_133174.1, read on the forward strand.
TGCTCAATCTGGTTTAGAAGAAAAGACATTTTAAATTACATTAACATTACTTCTAAATTTTAGTAGTTGTAAGGAGGTATATGCAAGTGAGAGAAATTTTCATTTAAATTATCATTTCTTTACATGATTATATATAATATATGTAATTGCCACAACTCTAATCAAAACATTTGGAAGGCGGTGGGGACCATGGAGCACAGAAATGATGAAATGACAGACATACCCAGAATAAGTGTAGGATGAAGTTAAAACGTTTTGAAAAGCAACATTGAGTGGGAATTAACAAATACTGGAAAGAACTGTGAAGTGACAGTCACAGAACAGTGGGACAATGGTTCAGGATAAACATATAAATGTAAGTTCCAGAAATATTTCCAAAGCTGAGTATAAGCTCCAACCCAGTTTCCCACACAGGCAACAGTCACCTCTGTGTCCAGCAGTTCCTTGTTTCCCATCCTCGGTCATCAGAGCAAACCACACCTCATTCCTCAGCAGTCCCCTTGCCCCTCGAGTCTGAGACAGTGACACCCACTGGCCTCTTGCATCGAGCCCTAAATGTATCCTCAAACTGGTTTTTGGAGGGGGAGGAAATAGATTAATTTAGTTTTAAAATACATCAATAATCAGTTACCTCTTTTTTTTTTTTTTACGGGACTTCACTTTTTTACTCCCTTTTGTGTGTGCATTTTACATCCTTACCTGCAAAAATCCTAAGCTTTATTGCATCTTGCTTTATAAGTTGAAGCACTCTATCGTACTGTCCAATGTTTCTAGTAGTAAGTAACTAACACATATTAGCTGAGGAAAATGCTGTTGGACCTGCGTCAATGTGACACACCTTTTGAGAAGAATCAGCTACAAAATACACTAAATCCTTCTCCAAGGGATGGGTCACTCAATGTTATTTATTAACTGGGTGTATGTATTATTTTTTAAAAATTAGCTCCTGAAGTATAAAGACCTGGCCTGAAAGAGAGCACTTTAAAAATTGAGGGGTTATTGAATGATTATTTGCGTGAACTTCCATGACACAATCTGGCGTGAATGATGCAACTGTAGACCTTTCATTTGATTACAGACTCGTTGACTTGACATCTATTTCTAAAGCATAGAAGGCCCGTGTCATGCTTTACTTTTGAAAATAAAGATACCATCGCTCTGGCTTAATTTATTGAGAAGCCAGACCACCGAGGGGAATTTCTGACCCAGGTCACATCAGCTCGCTGGGGGCTGCAGGGCGATTAGGTCAAGCCCTGTTTTCATTAACCTGAAATCATTTCAGCATCACGCCTCATTTTTAGTAATTGCTGTCCTCCTAAATTGACTCCTGGGCCCTGCTGCTTCCCCGAGGTTCAGCAACGTCATGTCACTGTTACTTCTCAATTGTAATTCAAAAATCCAAATTTCCTATTTTAAAATGAAATGCCATTCTTTTAAGACCTGCAGGATCATATGTACACACACATACAAATTAATGGTTGATCTGCAAATGTTAATGTGTCCTAACTGATGAGAAATAACATCTTATAAACAGCATAAGAAGGCATAATGTTCATGCTTCAACAAGACAGTTTAAGTGGAAATGCTTAGTAAACTAACAAAGCCATGCAAATATGTGTTATTAGAATTGAGCCTTGATTTTTGCAGAGGATATATTCTGAGATCTTTGCAAATTTCCAAATTGATAAATACCGCTAGAGTGGGTACTTCAACTCATAAAGACAGAGAGGACACTGTCAGCATCTTTTGTCAGTATCTGGACAATAAAGATATGTAAGCTAAAGATGTTTCCAAAGAAAAACAGTATCTACAATGCTGAGACCGTCCAGGAAAGGCGTGCACACTGAGCAGTACTGGAGTTGGGCCGGCATCTCTGTGAAGCCGCAGAGCACACGCCCCCAGATTTGAACTGATGGCTCTGCTAATTTGACACCGACGGTTGGCTGTGGAGTTTTAAGGTCCCCTGTGAACAGGGCAGCACGAGCGTCCAAGTCTTGCCATGTTCTGAGCCTGCTGTGTGTGTGTGTACAAAGCTGGAAGGGGGTCCAGCTGCCCCCACGCGGCCCCTGGCCCAACTACTCATACCCTGTCTAGGTCCAGTCCACCAACTGTACACCTAAAAGCTAATAAAGGGTGGAATCCACGGGCACAGCAAGTCTTCGGGGAATTAAAAGAGCACTTCCTCCGTTTTGAACACAGCTCCACGCAAGCGTGTTCACAAACTCAGCATCTTCCATTGGCAAAACGGTAATCTGCCACCAGTCAGGTTTCTTTTGAAGTGGCAGAGGAATGTTGCTCTTCAGAAATTCCACGAGCGTGTCAGCTCTGGGAGGACCAACTGGCTGATGTCTTCGTGTCCTTTTTAGCTTTAAACCCATTTGATTTGGACGTGGATAATGAAAGCGTTCAGTCATCTGTCAAGCAGATGCCTGTTGGAGATTTTCAACATATGAGACAGCGTCTAATAAACACCATCATACAAGAAAACCTTGGATAACAATGTCTGTCTACCTTAAATTTTTTATTGAAAGTATATGAAGCACACATCCTAATGTGGGGGATATGTTTTCAGATAACAAAAGGGCACAGCTGCTCACCTTCTAATAGATTCAGGTTATGGGTTTTTTTTTTTTCAAATATTAGATTCTACTCTTAATTTAAGTACAGACAATTATCTGAAAGCTCATTTCAGTCAGTGGTTTAGAGGATTATTAATGTATTTAAGGTAACAAACTGTATGTTATCTCTAATACAAATCCATTTCCAAAAATTCAATGTTTGCTTCTGATCACTTCAGTTACTTCAAAAACGTCTGTGTGTGTAAATATTAATTAAATGATACCTTGCCGCCCTAGGATTAATATTCAGGTTAATACAGAATTTTTCCGAGTGTTGCATCATGTGTTGGTTTCAATGTGTTTAAATGTAAAAAATAGATATTAACATTTTAGATACATGAAAATCAGTTGTGTTTTAATGATCTAAGTTACCACTTATTTCTGTCCATTTAGAAGATTAAAGTCCCTGTTTCTTTTTCTTAGACCTTGACGTACATACTCCAGTAACCGATAAAACTGGGGTCTTTTCAGTGCTCAGGATTTTTTTGTCTTGATTCTGTGCTTTATGGCTCATAGGCAACTGTTTGTGAAAAACACACGAATTTCAACAATTAAAAACAGAGTCCTCGGCTCTAGGATGTTTCCTGCATGGACGGGATTTGACAGGCACTGACACCTGTGCCGTCGCCCTAGTCAGCTCAGCCTCGCAGGTGAACTTAGGACAATGGCAGGACAGTTTCCTGACAGCAAGTGGTGTGATGACTCCAAAGAGTCGCCACATTTCATATGCCGAGCGGGCAGAATTTTTCTCCCAAAGCTGACAATGTGAATTTAGGCGAGGGCTGCTGTCTTACCTCAGGCATACCTGTATTATCCAAAATTATTTAGTCAACACATGCATATTGAGGACTGATAGTAGAGGAAGCCTGGAAAAGCATGAGGTCAAAAAGTAGAAGAGAGACTTAAAATACACTCAGCATTTAACATGTGTAGCCCTTGTAAGTTATGAAATTGTTCATTTCATTATTAAGCATGAATGAGCCTATCTGGAGTGAAAATGCACTTGGCTCCTGCCTCCAGAAAGCCCAGTATATACTTCAGGGTATAAGGAAAACATACTTTATGAAACATGCTCAAAATACTATTTGCATATTTTCTGTGTTTGATTGCAAGAAACAGAATTGGAACGGTTTCTGGTGGTTTTAATGATGAATGGGGCTGTTGCAATAAGTGCACAATGGAAGCCTGGGAGAAGAGGTTTCACAGAATGCAGCCTTCCATTGGATTCTGCCCCTGCTCCTGCTAAGTGCCCTGAGAACAGGAGCATCCTCATGGCCTGGGCATTAGCCATGGAGTACCACTGGCAATGCGGAGGCCGTGAGAAATCGATTGATTGGTCAGCAAATATGTATTGGCGGACAGGCTTAGGGTTAAGACTCTATCCCAAACAGTTTAGAAAAATTATGTTTGGTAGCCAGATGACGTATAATAGGAAGTGAAACATTTTACATTAAGGACTCTCTATTAGTTTTATTTTGAAAAAGTAACTTACTTTGCCTAAGCAGAAGGTTTGTGTCTGAACTTTTCAAGTCTGTTTCCCCAAAAGAGGAGCCGCTGCTGGCTGGGAATTTCTTCCCCAAAAATTCAGGACCAGCATCTCGTGCTGATGCAAGCAAAATAAAGATATGTTACTGTAAGGATTCACAGAAATCTATTGATACAGCCTCATCTTCTATTATGTCATTCATAGGAGAGATAGGAAGCCATGGAGGGTGTGATTTACCATGAGGAGTGCCTTTTATAGAGAAGAACAAAAATTGTTATCATGTGCATGTGCAGCACTCAATAACAGTGTGAGCCGATACCAGAATCACAGGGAGCACAAGGAAAGATACCTATTTCAGGGGAAGAAGAGATTGGTTCCCAACTAGGATAAATGCAAATATTCTGTAGATTCTTCTGAAGGATTCCAAGCTGAGCATGGCTGTGTGGGGTGCAGGTCTGGGTTCATGCCATGCTGCCTCTAGTGTTTACTGAGCCCCGATTGGTGTATGTAAACAGCTCTGTACTGCTCTTCTGCTGTCCCAGGCATTCATTTTCCTGGAATTGATTTTTTTTTTTTAGGGGAAAACATACCTCTCTCTCTATTGTGCATCTGTCACATATTTAAAACCTTGCATGCTTCCAGCTTTGCAACCAGAAGTATTTCGATGTTGTCTTAGTGAAGTCCACATTAGGTTTTTCTTTGATGCAAGAAATACAATATTGCAAGTGAGCATATAAACATAAGCTGTCAGTGAATGGCTCATTCATTTCCCTTAGTACGTATCTTTTGAGTGTTTCTGATGGACACAGTTTTGCACTAGATAGGACTTTTATTATAGAAAAGCAATAAATCCTGGAGGAGAGGTAAGAAATGATCAGAGATACAAAACTCTTCAGTGAAATGCAAGACAGTAAAACCCATCCCCAGAGATGTGTCTGGCATGGAGGAAAGCAAACATCCTCAAAATATTGTGGGTACAGGTAGGAATTAGTTTCCAGGTCGTATAAGTCAGGGTTCTCCAGCGAAACACAGCCCAATGCAAAACTGTTCCAAAATCAAAAGTTTCTGGGTTTTTTTTTAACTAGAGGGAACAGCAGGTGACAGACAAGTGAGATGAGTAATGCCAGGTGGCAGATGAGACGTAAGCTGGTCACAGCAGGAGAACTGCCCGCCGTTGCAGATGAGGTGTTTGGGAACAAGAGCCTAGTTAGGAGGTCAGTGAACTAAAGACAGAGGTAAAGAAGCAGAAAGCTCAGGTGGCAGGAAGGACCAGCTCTGAAAGGAGTTTCAGAGAGAAGGCAGTTCTGCATCTGGGCATGGGGTGGCTGATTTCATAGGGAGTCCCTGAGACCCACGTCCAGGCTGAACGAGTTTTGAGCCCGGATGCCTGGGAGAATGGCATTATTCCTTACAGAGATGAAGCCGTGCGAGGGGAAGGGCGCCAGGCGAGGGAGGGCTCAGTTTGGGCCATACTGACTTGGAGAAAGGACAGGACATCCACACAGAGGTGACTCTACTCACTTAAGTCGTTTTGAAGGGATGTGTGATGCAAAAAGGCAAAATAATGCAAGGCATGAAACATGCGTGTAGAGGTACAGGGCGGGACTGAGCCGGAGCCCTTCAAATAGTGTGGCGGGGCACAGAGAAGGAGCTGGGGCAGCGAGCCCGGAGCGCACCGGGTCTGCATCCTCGGGAGACAAAGGGCCAGGGTCACAGGGAAGGGCTGGGGCTGTGCAGGGCCCCAGGCACAGCTCCAGGGAGGAGGCCGTCCCGGGAAGCCAGACGTCCCACCGTGGTGAGGGCACCTGGTGCTCTCTGCTTCAGCCATGTCGGTGAATGAGCTCAGTACACGCACAGAAGAGAAGTGTGACTGCCACACGGGGTGAGGTGGATTCAGACTACAATGAAGCCAGGAGGCCTTAAGGAGAGGCATGTATAATGCTCCCACGGAGCTGTGGTGGACGGGAGCAGATGGGGAAGCCGTGCATGCCGGGCTTCCTCCACCACCACCCTCCCTGCACCGGGGGCCAGATGAATCTCTGTCCTGTGCACCACAGGGTGGAGAGCATCCCTGGCCCTTACCCACTAAATGGGGACCTCCGACCACCCCCTAGTCATGACCATCTACACTGTCTCCAGACACCGCTACATGTCCCCTTGGGGGTGCAGCTGGCACAGCTGAGAACCACTGATTGGGAGATGAATTTCAGTTTGTAAGCCACAGAAACGGAGAGTGGGAAAGGGGGAGGGTGCCAGGAGGAAGGAGCTGTATCTGTGTGCTTTGTAAGAATCTCCAACCCAGCCACCAGCATCCGTACACATAGAAACACCCCCCAAGGTATCTGTTGGATGAGTTTTGTAGACAGGAGGTGTCTTTGTAGACAGGACATGCTGTGTGTCCTTTCAACCAAGCTAGAGTCTCACACATATTAATTCCCTCTCTCCGTGGGAAGCACAGTTCTGCTTTTGTGGGCCTGACTCCCAGGCTGAGCTGGGCCACACACACAGCCACAGATGCCCAGGGACACTTGTTCTTCAGGGACGTGAGGGGGCACTGCTTGCAGAAGGGTGCAGCTGTTTATAACAGATGTTGGAGGACATCAGGGTGGCAGCTCTCTTCTTAAGAGCCCCCAGAGCAAAGAGAGTTTTTCCAAATTGACTGGAGCCCACCTGGCTTTTTTGTCTGTTTGCTTGTGTGCCAAATAGCTCAGTCCTTACAGGTCTCTTTCTTGCTCACATGTCTTACTGGGAATGAGGGATGTCCCATGATCTGGATGCCACTGAGAAGATCATGTGCAACACGATATGGAGGGCAAAGGCATTCTTAAAGCAGAGCCGGCTCCAGACTCCTGCAGAATGAGGCTCTCCCTGTGAGCAAGTGACTGTTCCAACGCCCTACACGGCTCCTGTATCATGCCCCCTGCTATGGGGTGATGAGAAGGCCACTTCACTTCTGTGGTGGTCGCCCCAAGCCCACACACCCCCATCTAATGGTCACAAAAGTGCCACTCAAATCCAGATGGAGGGATGTTCTGCAAAATACCTGGCCAGTCCCCCTTACATGTGCAGGTCAGAAAAAACCAGGAAAGACAGTAAACCTGCCATTCATTGGAGGTGGCCAGGGAGACATGGTGACTGTCGTCGTGTGGGATCCTAAATGGATCCTGGAACAGGAAAGAACAGTTGTGGAAAAACAGAGAAAACCTGAGTAAAGTCCGGAGAGTAGCTACTGGCACTGAAGCAATGTTAATCTTCTCATTGTGATTAATGCCCTGTGGTTACACAACATGTTGGCACCAGGGATCTCCCTGAGGGGCACACGGGAACCCTCTCTACTGCTGTTTTTACAACTGTTCTCAATATACAGAATTATTTTTAAAAACTAAAGTTTATTTAAAGAAAACTGCTTCCTTAAAAAAGTCTAGAAATGTATAAATGTTACATTCAAAAAGCATTAACTAGGCAACTGTTATATGTATCCGGTGCTGAATGTGATTTGCCAGAACAAGGCCAAGAAGATGCCATCCTGGTCGGCAACCTCACAAAGCAGGTGCAAGTGAAGGCAAGCCAGTGTTTACCAGGTGCAGTGGAAGCCTGCCATTGCGTGCATGGAACTCCATCCTGTGCTTGCGGCAATCTGACCTGAGAGGTGGCGTTACAGGGGAAGAGACATCAGCTCCCGGGGCTTGCACCTCTTGTCCAACGCCACACAGCTGCAGGTAGCAGACGTGAATTCAGTTCCATCTCTATCCAAGTTAAAAGCCCATGTTTCCCATCTTGGAATCCTTCCACCCAACGCAGGTTTGCTGTAAGGACATGAAACACAGAAGAAGGAACTGAGGACCATCTTGAGAACTTCCAGCAGGCTCCCAGTTTAGAAGCAGCTAAAATAGACAGGCATGAAATGGGGAGTATGGGGAGCAGCTGGGGGGTGGAGAAGCACGGGCTGTGGAGCACCAGGCGCAGCACCAAGGAGAACAGGAGTGACACAGGCTGTGTGGATCTAGGGTTCAATACACACGATCTGTGTAAAGGTGAGAAAATTGTCTCTAATGCCATGTTCCTTTCACATAAATGGCTCAGAAAGCCAATTTCATACCATTTGGGGATTCCATGGAAATAATATATATGAATGTTTTAGTCTTGTGACTGGCAGATGGGATGCATTCAAGGTAAGTTCCTTTCCCCTCTGAGGAATCCCTGATGCACCAGGAGTAGTTGCATGCCTGGACCATTTTGTGTAGAAGTTGTACTGTGTGTGGAAAGAGCACGGAGCAGCTGATGGAGAGGCATGCCAGTGCGGTTCCTTCCACAAAGTCATCCCACTGGGTCCCTGTGGGTGGATTTCAACTCCGGAGTGACATGTGTGACGCAGATGTGCCCTCATGGAGCACAGTGTCAGCCGCCATTCCAACACAAGGTTCCAGGACAAAATCATGGCCGGTCTTCAGTTTTAAAAGGTAGCAACTGTTTTGAAATAGGTTTTCAGTGCCAGATCCCTTTCTCCATCTGCCTGGATTTCTCAGGATGTAAGAAATGTAACAGCGACCAAGCAACATTTCCAAACGAGAAAGGAAAACAATTCAAGGACTTCATAAATTATATAAAAGGTGTGTTGAATTCAAGAAAAAAAACGTTCCATTTTCATGGTGAAGACTGATCCTTTCTAAACCTATTGGTAAGGTGAGAACCTGTGTGAGAGCCCTTTCATTGGACATGTCCAGTGATCACGCAGTTAAATATCCTAAAAGGTGTCCTTCGTTCACACTGCATCATGCCTGGGTTTGAGGGTCTGGAAGCAATGAAGAGTCAGCCAGGGTCCAACACGGAGCCAACGTGTTCTGCTTGGGCAGTGAAATCAGATCCTGCTATATGCATTTCTCTCTAAAGATGAATAAACCATATTGAAAACACAATATACTAAAATGTGTGTGTTTCCTTCTTGGCTTTAGTGAGCTTATTGTATTAATAACAAACAGGAGAATCTGGAAAAGGAAGGAATTGTAAGAGGGGAGACATTAAAAAGTTCGAATCCATGTGATGTTATGCCTGAAGAAAGAAGAGAATCCATAATAGTCATCATAATAATAGCAATGGCTTGGGTGTTACACCTGGGTATGTGTCCGAATTCTACCACATTCTTGTGGGTTAGGATCATATTAGTGTAAACTATGAATGCTTATTGGCGTTAATTATAAATTTTATTTCCATAGAATATTGTTTAAACACACAGGAAAGTATGAAGAACGCTAGGATGAACACTGTGGTATCTTTTTAATATTTGGCCTCATCTGCTTGAGACATTTAAACAAATATTACCGGTGTGATCATCCCCCACATATATTATTTCCTGTCCCCTTTTCTTCCTTCTGATCCCAGACATAATTACTAAACCCTTACTTGGTTTGTATTATTCCCATATGAACTTTTATACTTTTATTATGCACTTGCGCATCTGTGAACAATATACAGCATGGTTCAGCGTGCTTCGATAATGCGAATGGCTTTGTATCATCCATATTCTTTTGACCTTGCTTTTTTGCCACACAAAATTATGTGTTTGAGTCTCAGTCATATTGTTAGGGAGGGTATAGTGTGTTAATTTTAAGTGCAGGATCGATTTTGTTATAGATAATAATGTACATTCCTGCATGCTCCTATCAATGACCATCTAAGCAGTTTCCAGGTGTCCACTATTACGCAAACAGTGCTATTATGCAGAGATTTTGGATTACAAGCTGCGTGTCAAGATTTTCAGGAGTTCCCTGAGAGGACGTTAGCGGGCAGCCCAGGTTGCTGGATGACGTCCCTCCTGGAGTGACTTTATTTATGATGCCATATTCCAGAGCCGTGATCCTACTGATCACCCAGGGGTGAGAACTTCCTCTCTGGAACACGCACACGTGGGCACCTGCAGTTCCCAGGTGGTCCAGGGGTAGGACTAAGGGCATCTTACCTCTGTCCACATTGCCAATTGCCCACCAATGCAATTGTCTCAATTATGTACATTCCAATCAGCATATTCTAATACCACTCTTTTGAGATGGAATGTGTACCTTTGCGATATTTTGTAAATTCTTGACTCACCACGAGATCTTCTTTTCTCGTCCATTTTGGAGGCTGTTCTTCAGTAAATCAGCATTGCATGTAATTTGACCATTTTCAAGGGTCTTGAGGGTCTTTTAATGTACTGATTTATTGGGTTTCAAAGAAATATATCCAGAAATAAACCATGGCAATAAGTTAAAGAGGCACGTGCTATCTTCTCTTCTATGTCTTTTTTTTTTTTTTTTACCGCATGAATGGTGACTTTCCTCTTGCCAACTAAAAGGGAGTGATGTCAACTTTTCAATGTTTTTATGAGCTTTTTTCATGATTTCCATGGTGTTACAGTTTGCTTCTGTAACATGCACACCTGTGCAAAACACAGCGCATCAAACCACAGAACATCATCCCTTCTCCCCAGGGGGTCCCTGAAGCCCCCGCCTGGCTGCTCTGCCCACCGCACAGCAGCCCCCGAGGCCCCTGTTCTCGGCTCCTGCCAGCCAGATTAGCTCTGCCTGTGGGAGAACATCACATGCCCGTGGCTCTACAGGAAGTTGTCCTTTGCGCTTGGTTCTTCTGTGCACACGGTAGTCCTGAGATGTGCCCCCATTTAGGGTGTGTGTCCATCATTGATCCCTCTGGGCCGCTCAGCAGGCATGGATCACCCAGACGTCCTCCTGTGCGTGGACCTGTAGATTGCTTCCCATGCCTGACACATGAATAAAGCTTGTGTGAACAAGTGTGTGCGGACCCCTGTCTTCATTTCTCCCAGGTCAGTACTCGGGAATGGGACTGCTGGGTCAGAGTGTTGGTCTGACTGCACTAGAAACTCCGAGGTGGCTGCCGCAGTAGCACATCCCGGGGCCCCATCCCACGGGCGGGTTCTGCTGCTCTGCAGCTTGGCCCACGTGTGCTCACCTTCCTGTGTTTGTACAGAGTGAGGTTCACTCCCCCATCTTCTCTCCTATTTTCTGTGGGTGGTGTTTCCAAGGTCAGATCAGTTTTCAAAGCCGTTGCCGGGCAGTGTGAGTCAGCCAGGCACACGCATCATTCCACGTCAGCCTGGGACTTGGAGGCGGGATATACGGTAGTGAAGATCTCACAGCTTCTGGCTCAGCTGCCTTGGGTCTGTTCCATGCATCGCCCAGTCAGCAGTGAGACGGAGACTGAGACCTCGCTTGGCCCCCATGCCTTCTTTGCAGCTCACCCCTCTCTGGAGTCAGTCCCACATGGGGGGGCCACAGGAAAAACTGGCCAGGATGCCCAGTTCAGATACAGAGTGAATATTTTTTAGTATGGATGTCCTAAACAGCAAGTTTGATACAAATATGAAAGACATTCGTCATTTGTCTGAAATTCTGATTTAACTAAGCATCCTACATGGTTTTGTACTAAATCTGCCACACGTATGCCACATCTTGCTGGAAACACAGGTTTCTATTGGGGTTTCAGCTGCACCCCCATTAGGTCATGCAGTTCTGTGCGACCTGGGGTCCTGTTTAGGGGAAGCAGCAGAGGGTAGAGGAGAGGAAGGGGTTGCAGCCACCAGCCCACGCTCCACGGGCCACCAGGTTCCCCTCCCTCCCGTCTCTGGTAAAAGGGGATGCGACTGCCTCCTTTTAGGGTTTCAGTGGTCCCCCCCGAAGCTGCCATGGTGACAACACAGCCCTTCATCCCTGATCAGCTGGGACAGAGGAGGGAGATTCATAAAGAACAAAGCACGAAGAAACAAGGGCCCTCTCCACGCCGTCCGGGCCAGGAGGCTCTGTCCCTGGTCCTTGGGCTGGAAGCAGGGCGCCTCTCCCAGTTGTGGGTCAGCACCCGGCACCCAGTTCTGAGACCCCGGCAGCCCCCTGCTGGCACCTGGGACACCGAGGGGGGCAGATTGGGAGCCCCAGCCCTGTGACGGCACCTTAGCCAGGTTCTGATTTCAGTCGCCCAGACGCCTAGTGTTTACTTTGTTAAGAGCTCCCCAGTGTTGGTCTTCGTGTGTTGTCCAGAGATCATAGACATCCTCAATGGAAGGAGGTCTCACCTGCCTCTTTCCAGCTTAGCCCCTTTGTTACACTGTGGAAAATCCCTCCTTCCCCCAAGGGCTTCCCCGGGCACCGTCTGTCTCCACCTTATGCGTGGGCTTGTGTCCCTTTCAGAGCCCTCAGCGTTCCTTCGTCCGTCTATTCGCCTATCCTCTCCCTAAGTCCACGCAGTGCCGACTCACTCGTGACTACCCTCCCGGTCACGTCTGAAGAGCAGGTACCTCAAGCCCTCTGGATGTTGGCATTCGTGTCAGGCGTGGGTTGACCATCTAGCTCCTGCCACCCTTCAGCGGGTGCCTGTCCACACAGCTCGCTGGCATCAGTGAGGACTGAATTGCGTCTATCCACAGCCTGCAGAGAGCTGCGCTCCTCACAGTACTGACTCTTCTTGACGCCTGCATGTGGTTTCTCTTTCCATGGATCTAAGTCTGATTTCTCTCAGCACTGCTTTATCATGTCAGGATGGAGGTTCTGCTCAGCTTTTGTTTTGGCGAATATTTATCCCTGCTATTCCATGTTTTATGATGTAGTTGAAGATGGCATTTTGGTACTTAAAATCTCATTTGTACGTGATACGTAAACATAGACCCAGCGTTTTGATACTGAACTTTAAACTCTACCAGCGCTAGATTCACTGATTAGCATCATTACTTGTTCATATGCCTTAGCATCTTGCACGTTCAAAATCATGGTTCTTTAATTACAGACTTTTAGCTTCTCTACCTTCTTAATACCCTCACCTTAAACAATACAATTACTGTATTATTGCACTGTGACCTGCAGTACATATGGAGTGAAAATGAGAGTGAATATTCTCTTATTTTCACCTCGCTTTAGGGGAAAGTGTGTGGTCTTTCAATCATCACACTCCCACAATCATAACTGGGTCTTGAATTCTATCACATGGTTTTTCTACATTTACTAAAATCACATATTTTTTTCTCTTATATTATTAATACCGGTTACACTGATTGTTGTTTTTTTTTTTAATGTTAACCCACCTTATGTTTGTGGAATAACTCTCACTTGGTGGTAGTATTATTAACTTTTTATTCTTTATTTGCTGAACTTGATTTTGTTGATTATTGTCTTGCTTCATTTTTATACTGTTCTTACTTAGTTTTGGTATCAGGGTTGTTCTGGCTTTATTAAATCATTACAGATAGTGTGTTCTCTCTGCTTACTGAAGGAATTTGTGCAGTTTTCGTTTTATTTCTTCAATTTCCTAAAATTCATCAATGGAGCTATTTGGTTTCAAATTTCCTTTGGAGGAAGGTTTTAGTTAGAAATTCAATTTCAGGGCATTCTCTTTTTTATCCCTCTTATGTTTATTATGGTAACATTTTTTTAATATCAATTTCATCTAAGTGCTTAATTTTATTGGCATGAATATTTATAGCCTCCCTTTAATATCCTGTAAGGAGGGCAGTGACTTCCCTTATTACCTTATGAACCCAGGAAATCACTCCCTCTCTCTGCTGCCTCCCAACCCCCCCAACCCCTTGTGGATCAGGTTTATTGATTTTATTCATCTCTTCCAATGTACCATATTTTGTTTTGGTTGACATTTTCTGTCATTTCTTCATTTTCTATTTCAATGCCTTAAATATTATCTTTGGTATTTCCTTCATTTTACTTACTTTGGGATTCAGTTGCATCTCTTTTTCTGGCTTAAGTACAAGCTCAGTGTGTCAGTTTTGAAACATTGTTCTTTCCTAATATGAGCCTTTAGAGCTATGAATTTTCCTGTAAGCCTGCCTTAGCTGCATCCCCAGATTTTGGTTAGTTTCATCTCTCAGTTTAAAATGTTTTCTAATTTCCATCTCATTTCCTTTTTGTCCTCTAAACATGTTGCTTAATTTTCAAATACATTGGGTTTCCTAGGACTTCGTTACTGACTTCTAATTGTTTTAGTGGCAACCATACTGTGTATATTTTCAGTCCTTTTATGTTTATTGAGATATTTTATGACCCCACCTCTCTTGATAAATATCCCATTTGTCTCTTGACAAGAATGTGTATTCTTCAGCTGTTGAGTGGAGGGTTCGTTCCATCAGTGTCGATTAGAGTAAGGTGCTTAAGACTATTGTTAAATCATCTATGTCCTTTGTGGTTTTGTTTTGGGGGCTTTTTTGTCCATGTTTTCCAGCAATTTCTGAGAGAACTGATTTGACAGGTAATGTACTCTTCCCCTAATACATTCTCCCTTTTTTTCCCTTCTCTTACCTTCTGGGCCATTTTTGCAAGTCTGAAATCTGCAGGCACCATAATTGCAACTCTTTTCAGGTAAACTTTTTTATTTGATACATGTCTCTTTATCCTTGAAATTGTGCTGTTTTATACTGTCTACGATTTGGTTGATTTTTATGGCCTCTGCTTGTCACGCGATTGCCCTTTTGAATGGAGTACTCTCTTTCCTTTAGTTTACCATTTTTTTTAATGTTTACTTTCTTCAGGAACTTTAAACTTATATAATATCTTCTCAATCTATTACCCATATTGGGTAACTTCCCTTTCAGATTTTCTTTTTCTTTTTGTCTCTGAGCTGACCCTGGGTCAGTTTGTACACACTGCCTCCCTGGGTACAAATTCTCTGTTTGAATTTTCCCCATCTAGTGTTTATCTTCTCCCTTCAGGACTTTTTTTTTTCTTTTTTTAATATTCATCTCTCACATATCCTTTTGAGTATCCAAAATAGTTATTCCTCTATCTTTGTCCCATTTCCATTTTTGTAGTTTGCTGTGGGCTAAACTTACCTTGCAGTCCCTGGATTCGTTGGCTTCCCTCCTATTTCTCTGTGTTTGCATGGATATGTATTTGTAAGTTCATGTAGAGGAGATATTCTTATCCACTGTCCATGTTCCCGTCTTCAGATTCATTAAGGACCTCCACTGACCCCAGAGGGGAGGGCTCAGCCCCCCGTGCATCCTGGGGAACTCCTCCCAGGCACTGTGGAATCTGGCTGATCCTATTCCTGCGCCAGTGAGGCATTGATTCGGCTACTTTTTGGTTACTCTTGAGTTCGGCAATGTGTCTTCCTCACCCGGGGCCCTACCACACCCTTACAATATGCTAAAGGCACCAGGGTGCCCGAGACAGCCGAGCTTCCACCACATTCTCTTCTGAGTCCTGGTTTCCTGTAGGCGAACCAGCTCGGGTGCCCCAGGGAGGCAGGCAGGGGCGATCTTTATATGTTGGTGCAAACACGCTCCTGTCGAACTCGGAGCCCAATTTGTGGACTGGGGGCTTGATCCCACTGATGTTAGAATCTTCTCTTTTAATGTTTATCTGTTTTGAAAGACAGGCCGTTCCACACACTGAGCTGTCTTGATTAGAAATCAACAATGTCTGTTTTTGTTGTTGTTTTGCACCAATAAAAAGGCTTTACTGTCTCATTAGAAAGGAGTTATCGCAAAGAAGCCGCAGCCCTTAGCATCTGTTTTCTTGCTCTTGAATTAAGTAGTCCTTAGCACACAGTGTCAGGCCCCTCCATGGGGGAAAGGGGCCGTGCATTCCTTTCCCGCTCCTGTTGGGTCACCCCCAGCCAGGGCCAAACGAACTGGCCTCGTCCACAGCAGCACCAAGTACAAACTGACTTTCCCCATCCCGCCACCTCCCCAGTAAAGGGAGGATGGGCTCGCTGAACGGTGAGCCCCCACAGCCAGAAGTACCTCTGGTCCTGTCAATGGGCCAGCGCCTCTCCCTGGTGTCAGTCTGGAACAGAACAGGTGCTCCTTGGGTCCCTGGTGAGAGCAGAGGGCTGCCAGGCCGACCTTTGGCCTCCACTGAAAGGCATTCTTTGATCTGGCCTTTTTCTAGCCATGGAAAGCCAATAGGAGCATGGTGGATCTTCAGAGGAGAATAGCCATAGAAAGAGGAAATATTGCGGAGAAGATGGGTTTGCTGGAATCCATCGAGATTATTTTCCTGAGTTCTGCTCTGTGCTGTGTGTAGAGATGTGACTGAGAGGACTTGCTGCCCTGAATTACTTTGCTGAGGCCAAGCCCTTATGGTCAGGAGTCAGGAAGCTTGTCAGTGATACAAAATTGGACAAAGCAGTACAGTTCCCCAGGCCTCTGTGTCCTTGACTGCAGAGAGTAACAACATTTAGCACCCTCTGAGGTTTTCCCAAAGGCAAGAGACTGAATGCTTTATGCTCAGCACCACATTTAATCCTCACAGGTTCCCCGTAAAGCAGGTACTGTGGCTAATCCCTTTTACTAATTGCCCATATCACACAACAGAAAATGCATAGCCCTCAGATTTGCAGGGTACCAACCAGCTCATTACATTAAGGTGTGCCTTGTGCGTAAAACAGGCATGATTGTTTCTGCCTTTACCAGTTAGCTCCGAGGAGTAAATGAGGTCCTGGGACACAGCACATGCTTAGAAATATTAACTCATGAGCAGTGTGGAGGTGGCATCTAACTGTGAAACCTGAGAGATGCCCATCAGATTTTCCCAGGGCTTCTTTCTCCTTGACATCTCCTGCTATCCCTACACTATCACCTCCCCAGCCAGACACAGCTCCATCTATCCTGTTTTCTTCCTCTGTGTGTGTACATCTTTGTCACACTAGCTATTTGCAAATGCAAGGACTCAGTTTAAAACCATGAGCTCCCAGGGAAGCTGTTTTCTTTTCAAATTGAGTGTTAGGATATCCGTCAGAGGCCGGGGTATGGCACAGGCACGGTAGAGACAATATTCCGGGTCATGTAAATGCAGTCGAGGACAGTGCCTGTGGATGGGGCGGAATGGATGTCTCCTGTCTCATTGAGAACATGATGCTCATGACAAAAGTCAGGGAGGGGCCAGGGCTAGGCAGTGAGCTACACACTTCCAATGAGTGGCAGAATGCAATGAAATTGAAATCAAGCCATGCTTGTTAGTGGGACAAGCAGCCATGCCTCTGGCCACTGCAAAATGTCTAGCTGCGTGCCCCCAAATTCAGTCAGAAACTCATTGTTAGGGTGTCTGCCACACCCCTGTACTCCAGTAGAGTGATTGGTTTTGGAGGTGGGGTCTTTGGGAGGCCATGAGGGTAGATGAAATCAAGAGGGGGGGCCTTGATGGAGTCAGTACTTTCAATCTGGTTCCTATTCTCCCAGACCACCCTGAGAACGTGTGAGAGCATCGCAGGTGGCGGCCACCTCCAAGCCAAAGAAAGAGGCGTCAGAGGGAGACCTACACGCCTGGTACCCCGGTCCTGGACTTCCCACCTGCAGCTGGTGAGAAGGAAAGTTCTGCTGTCTCTGCTGCCTACTCTATGGCATTTTGCTAGGGCTGCTGGTGACGAATACAAACTCCATTACAATAATCCCCACAACAGGAAGCGGTAACCCCTTCTCTGTGTTTACCATCTTACTGCTGTTTTCATAATCTCTTACCAAATACCACCACACACATGCATGGATTTTTGTACCCTTGTAGGTATATCATAAGCTGTTTAAGGGCAGGTACCCTGTCTCATGTCCTAGCATCTATCCATCAGTCTTATTTTGCAAAAGTGGTCTGTCAATGATTTTCATTGCCGAAATGTGCAATTAACAATGAATGGTTTTTTGATAAAGATTTCCTCACGTCCTGAACTATTTCATTTCTGACTGTGTTCATTTGAGATCCAAGAGGAAAACAATGGGATGTAGATGGCGTCTCAGTGCAAATGGGAGAAAGGGTGAGTGAAGAAAGGATCCATTTAGAAAAATAATCTGTGATGGAAGTAATAAAATCATTCAGGTATGCTGCATTCCAAAAGGCTGGCCTTCTCCCTCGTCGATACACATGTGCTTCCTTCTGCACGTCCACACGATTCCAGGCTTAGTTTCCCTTTTTCCTTTGAATTGTATCATTTTAAGACCAACTGAAGTGACACCCCTTCCTCATACTCTGTGCAATAGAGACCTCATTTTCTTACCTTTTAAATTGCAGCAGACAATAGTAAATGAGGCTCGTACGTGTCCTGGATCATAAGCATGCTCCTTGTGTATAATATATTCTGTATCTTCTGCTAGTTCTTAAATTAAGAGCTCTGCTTACATCCCTTCCGTAGAATCCCCATCAAACTGGGTGCCAAGCGTCGTACACGGTTTCAGATCAGCGTTTGGCTGCAGATTTTTCATTTGTCGATTTAATTTAGGATACTTTGGTTCCTGGTTGTTATTATGTATCCCTTCCACATTTTGTATTAAACTGTTCTGAGGCATTCACATTGCAGATTGGACCCAGAGGTAACACAAGATCCATCCCCATTCTCTTAAATATTAAATCCCTGGCTCATGTCACATAAATTCTTCCTAGGCTCCCAAGGGCATTAATGTGGATGCTGGGTCTGGTTCTGTGAAATTCTCCTGTTTTTTTCTGCCCTTCACCCACCTCATTCTGGCATACAAGCTTAGGCTGAGCAGGACCCTGCCACTCCAAGGTGCGTGATGCATAATATTACACTGGGCATTTTTAAGAAGCCAATTTAGCAAACTTGAAAGGTCCCAGTGCATTAATTTTAAACTCTTCCATAATTTCAGCATGCACCTTTAGCCTTCATAGCAATCGTAGGAAGATTTTGATACCTGATCTGGCCTAGGCTTCTTCTTATTTATACCGAATTGTAAGTAGCACTTAGGAAAAATAAAGGTAAATTTTTTTGTGTATATGTACAAAATAATGTCATTTATCTCCACTGGATTAGATATGCCTCTTCAGAATTAAAAAGAAGTTTTTAGTGCTTACTCTATAGTACTGTTTATAGTGTATCTGTAACATCTTCAAATAATAGTGCACTTCGTCCTATAGAAAGTAAGCTCACAACAGTCTGCTACCCAAGCAATGTTGTGTTATTTTTGTCACATGTTTTACTTCAACATATACGTTAAACCTACAGTTTATTAAAATTTGCTTTAAACTGTTGATTACCTTTTAAAGAAATTTCAAACAAAAAAACATCCCTTGTATTTGCCCACAAGAATACTCGGTTTAACATTTCTTAAAGAGCAAGTCTGTTGGAGACAAATTTCTCAGCTTTAGTGTGTCTTAAAAAGCCTCTCTTTCTCCCTCCTTTTCAAATGATGTTTTCACTCTACAAAGCATTACAGACGGACAATTGGGAGGGTTTTTTTACAGCCCTGTGTCGACGCTGTTCCATACCTGACGGCTGACACAGTTTCCATGGGGTACGAGTGAGCACCTTAAGGCACAAAATAAGAAAAAAGCCGGAGAACCTTGAACACACGGAGCCAAATTGATTTACACACTCCTCAAAACTGGCATCTTGCTCCTCTGATTCCCGCGTGAGGAAACGTCGGCAGACGGACCTCCCATTTTCATACACAGGGTGTATTTGAGGGGGTGATGGACACCGTGTACCTAGAATGGGCGTGGCTCTCTTGCATATGGAAAATAGCTAAGAACTTGACTAATTCTTCTCAGTAACCAACGGGTTTTCAAAGTGCCATTTCTCTAGAACTCAGTGGTCAAAAGTTTGGCATACGAATCCTCTAGTTCCGTTGAAATACCTATTCGTTTGTGGAACGATTGCCCAATGTATTTTCCTGTTTTAACTGTGTAACCCACTAATTCAACTAGAATTGACTGATTTGTTTTTTTAGTGCCCTATGTATACACTCTGAAAAACCCATTACGTAGAATAGTTGTTTTTTGTGTTGCCGATATTTGCAATGAAGAGTTTTGCGTTTTAGCGGCAGTGTTCACTTCTGGGAGTCATGTGCAACAGGGGCACACATCAGAGTCTTAATCTTGTCTCTCTTCAGGCGCAAAGAACTGGGAGAGCGGTATTGACCTGCATTGTGTCCGAGAGGAAAAGGTGCGTGTATTCTGCTTGCCCGGTCCATTGTTCTTTAAGGTAAAATAGTGCTGCGTTTAGTTTTCATTTTACAGCAAACACTGACATTGCAGGTAAAATTTACTTGAACTCCCACCAGTGAATTCCAGATTAAACAGAAAGTCATTGTCTTGGCTCTATTTCTGCTGTCATTGCCTTTTTAAAGGCTCCCAAAGCAGCAAGGGTGAAAGATAAAATAATAAAACATTAAACCTTAAAAGGCATGGGATGAAAAAAAAAAAAAAAAGGAACTATAAAAAGTAGAGGCTGGTCGATTATGAAACAATGACAAAATCCTTACAAACAGGAATATTTCTTCCAGGAAGAGAGAGGGAGTTTGAAAACTCCCATTACTACTTAAAATGCCACTTACAGTGCTTAATGGTCTGGAAATGTGTTTGAATGCAAAACGCCAGGCACTGCAGATTGACTTTGCCATAAATTTAAAGGGCAAGTCGCAAGGAAAGTGCTGGTTAGTAGCTGGTTATGAATGGCCTGGGCTCCAGCCAGCGGTGCAGCCTAGGGGTCTGGCAGGGACTTGCAAATGCCGAAGTTCAGGTTCATGGCAGCATCCGGCTGGTCCAAGGTGGGAAAGGACCACAGCTCACCCTCCTCGAAGCTTAGAGCCATCACCAACCTCTCAGCTGATAGCGCTCACAGGCGTTAGAATCCCTGGAAGATGGGGCAACACCCAATGTCAGGGTTAACTGACCTCTACAAACAATGCAGAAAAACAGTAACACTGAAAGCAAAGAATGGCAAACTGGATATACTTGGAAAGCTTCATCTTTCTAAGCACCTGATTGGAAATGACCTATTAGTTTTTACCAGTCAGGACTGAAAATATTCACAAAGACAGAGAAGCACATAGAGTTTGCTGCAAGCATTCACTACTAATTTAATAACACTGACTGGGCATGCACTATGCAATTAACACTGTGCATAAGTAAAGCTAAGGTTTATTATCAGGTTCCCTGTCTGGTGAGGGGCCAGATTCAGGCATCCAGTGATGCTGGCACATATGGCCGTGGACACATTCTCTATGTATCCCTTTCTATGCATCTTAGCACATGTTGGATGGGAATAATCCTCACCTGTAGGGAGATCAGGTTGAATAAACAGACTGACTCTTGTTAGATGAGTTTTAAAAAATTTATATTTTGGGTTCTGGAATTATTTATTTGCAGACTATTTTAATTACCCTAAACTGGAAATTATGCCTAGAGTTTTTTGGGCAATGTTGTAACTCAGAAGTGTCTCAGTTTGGTGACAAAGGGTCGTCGTGGACAGAACATGAATATGCAAAAAAACGACACTGCAAAAAAGAGCAGATATTTTATTCCCAGAACAATGGTCTTAATTTTACCAGTTTCTGAAAGCAGTGCCATCATTTTGAGCAAAAACAAACACTTACGGAGCATAAATTTCACTTTTACATGATCGTAACACAACTTCTCTCACAGGGTTTTCTTTATTCGTTTCTCGAAAATTGTTCATCTCTGCTACTGTGATTATATATTTGATTTATTCATGTGCTATTACATAAAAGTAAGCCTTATTAAAAGGCATTATTCAGAAGTATTTCTCCTGCTTTGTGTAATGCAAGGCCTAGATTTTTCACGTGGACATGGGTCTGTGCCAGCACTTCCTCCCAAAGTTTAATGGCCCCTAAGGCACCTAGGGGTCTTGTTAAAAACACTGATTCTGCAGCATTTGGAGGAGTAGGGGAGGCTGAGACTGCGTTTCTCCTGTCTCCCAGGTGAGTTGATGTGCTGGCCCGTGGGCCACACTGGGAGCGAATGATGGAGCCCACAACGTCCGATCCATTCTCTGTAAACAATGTGCACAGCAGGTCCTGGTTGCCTCCCCTGGAATCTTTGAGCATAGGGCCTCCCCAAGTCCCTTGGCATTTGCTCCACACTTTGATAAGATCGCTCTCATGAGACCCACAGTGTTAAACTGGCTTTCATCCCAAATCCCATCCCCTTATCAAGTTTGTCTGAAAGGGGTTTCTTCCTTTGAGAAATCCTGAGCAGCTTGAAATGGTTCACCACACGTTGTGCTGATCGTTGCAGGTGCCCTGACAGAATAACCTGCCTACCGTTGACACCATTCCTGGAGATGTGTTGCAATGTTTAGTTTTTTGTTTCTTTTTGGAGTGAGGATGGTTGAATGCCAACCGGAAAGATGATGGGCACAGATTATGCTCATCTGGTTCAATTCAGACATGATGATCTCTGAGTAGCCTTCATCACAGGCGTATTTTTCTAACAGTTAGTGTTATAGCGATCATAATATTAACTATACTTCCTCTGTGTTACTTGCTGTGTAATTACATCCAATCCTAGTGACAACCTTGAAATTCAGGTATTTAGTCCGTGTTTTGCTGCAAGCAAACTTACTTTGAGAAGTTAATTCACTTATTTTTACATTGTTTATAGCAAGTTAGGAGTGGAGTCAACGATTCAAGCACACTCCAGTTCTTTTTTCTGTGCATCTGTTTGCAGCTTAGCTCACAAACCTCCATTGTGCCAATCCAAAGGTTATTGTGTCCTGGGAGTAAATGTACCAGTGCATTTTCCATCTGCCCTTTTCCTCTCTCTAGTGGAAGTCTGATTTCTAGGAGGTTACCCTTGCTTGTTTTAGCTAAATTGAGAGGGCCATCTGGGCCCTGGTACCCCCACAGGCTCCCCCCCATACCTCTCTTGCTGTAAGGCCGGCCCCCTCTGCCTCCGGGGTCCCAGGAAACCAGAAGACAGTCTCCATCTCTCGTACTCAAGGCCATTTCTACTCTCCTGCAGCCACATCCTGCACATATGCTTTCCCTTTTCGAGGAACAGATTGCCTCTTGCAAGAGTTTCAGGTGAGGAAGGGATGCGTAAGGGCGTCCTGAACTTTCCTGTGCTTCCTGGTGAAAGGCAGCCCTTCACACACGGCCAGCAGGTCGTAGCACTGCGATCACCCGGCTCTGCCCACAGGAGCGCTCATGCCCCTTTGCCCGGTGGCGGAGTTTATCTCATGGGGCATCTCTCTCACACCCAGGTTTAAAGACACAACCCCAGTGTTTCCAGTTCTCCAGGATTTGCCTCTAGATTCTTAAATGCAAATTTGGAATTAAGGAAAAACGTTTTCAAGCACCACTTTCTTGCAAGAAATGCTCAGCTTTCAAGACCAGCATTTCTGCTCCGGACTGAAAGAAAGCACCACTTTGCTATGCAAAAACCGTGAATTTGGCTTCTCTTTCGAGGCTCTTCTGTGCTCCCCCTGTGTGGGGGCAGTAAGTTCGCTCCAAAGGCTGATTTTAATGGTGAAGATCTGCAGAAAATACATAAATACCAAGAAGAAAAATGCACTAGGTATTATTTCAAAAAAATTAAAATAGAGCACATCTGTATGGTTGGGAATAAGAATACAAATCCCAACAATAAGGTTGGCAATCCAGAAAATAATTTAGCAGCTGACACTGGTATTTTTCATGTACAATGTGCTGCTGCAGAGGTGGCATCAAGAGCTGCTCTTATTGGAAATACTTTGATTTCCAAAACTTCATCTAGAGTGAAAAAAGAGAAGGGGTTTATCTGAGAAGAAATGTGGCCCAAGTTTTATAGAAATCCTGAATGATATGCTTGAAATGCTTTGGAAGTGATGCGACAAGAAATGAAAATTCTGTTGTCTGGTTTGGTTTTATTTTCCATTCCCTTTTATTAAGATTTTATTACCTGGATATAATCTCCCAAATCTAGGATGAATCACACTCTTTTTTTTTTTTATGTCTTTTCAAAGTGCTGCTGAAGCAAAGTTTCCACTTTGACAAAACTGAGGTGTTTTCTAGATATTCCTGTCATCCCAAGCTAGGTAAACTGATATGATTTATATTAATAGCATCACCATTGACCGTGTTTTTTTCCCAAAAAGGCTTACCAAAGTTATGAGTGATAGAAAACAGAAATTTTGCATGCCTGAGTCCATGCTGATATGTTTGCAAAAGTTTCACATGCAGCAGGGTGGGGGACAGGAAGAGTACTGTGGGCTTCAGTGAGGGTCATGGGGGAACCTGGTATCGTGTGACTTGTAACCCTCCTAGGATATCTTTGTGACTATTGCATACAGATGTCTGATGGAGCAAACAGACTCCAGCGACACCAGCCTCTCATGAAATCTCCACACAAGCCTTTTTAACTTGCTCAAGATTTATGGCTCCTGAATCCAAAGACAGCAACACACATCTTATGGCCCCAGTTACTTATGTAAGACGATAGCAAATAAGCCATCGTGTCCGCAGGCACCGGAGGGTGCTGGGTTTTGGGTGTTTAAAGTGCTTGCCATTTTGCATTTGAGGGAAGTGTGGAAAATCACTTAACAGTCCCCATTCTCTGTTGTGTCCTGGGGATGCCTCCAGCTGGTCTGTGTGAGGAAACAGAACCACAAATAAAATTTGCAGTCTTAGAAAAACAGTTATCTCCACTTGGAATTTTTCAGTTCTTTAGACATCAGGAAATGGGTCGTGTTCATCTGAAGGAGCCGTGTGTGGGGTGTTGTAATACAATGGTGCATCTCTCTTTATGGATTATTATTTTAGGAATAAAACATTCTCAGCTCCTGTTTTTACCAAAATATATACAATCAAGTGAAGAGTCAGATATGCAGTTCTCCATCTCTGCACTAAGCATTGTTCATATTTTAAATAAAAAAACTTCATAGTAAATTAGAAAAAGCCAGGATGCAGATATCATGGATATTATCTCATGTTTTCAAGGAACCTAAATACAAAATGGGTTAGTGCTGTCCCTGTCGTTCTTTATGCAGAATGTAAATACTGTTAATAGTAGATCCGGTGGCAATTTAGCACATGTATTAAAGGTTCTCCTCCCTCTTAAATGGCTTGGATGTCTGGGATAACTAGTTTAATTCATGATCACATGGCATGAATGTGGTAAGGACTCTGTGGGCAAATGAGTCTCACAACTGAAAAGAATTACAGGCACACCTCGGAGATATGTGAGCTTGGCTCAGACCACCGCAATAAAGGAAGTGCTGCAATAAAGTGATTCAGGTGAATTTTTTGGTTTCCCAGCACATAGAAAAGTTATGTTTATACTGTACTGTCGCCTGTTAAGTGTGCAAGTAGCATTAGATCTCAGAAAACGTACAGACCTTAATTTAGAAATACCTGATTGCCAAAAACAAATAGCTAGCCGCCATCTGAGCTTGCTGCAAGTCATAATCAGTGATTGCCGATCACCGTAACAAATGTGGTCATTTTCAGAAGTTTGAAATATTGCAAGAATTGCCACAATGTGACCCAGACACAGGAAGGGAGCAAACACTTGGAAAAACGGTGCCAATAGACTTGCTGGCTGCAGACTTTCAGTTTGTAGAGAACGCAGTAGCCGTGAAACACAATAAGAGGAGGTGCGCCTGTGCTCTGTGACCTGTTGCTTATCAAAAACTGACAGCAGCTCCCAGAAGGGAGCAGGGGTTTAGGGTGCTGATCCGTATATACACAGGCAGTTGTCAGCCTCGGAGAATGAGTGGCGGAGGTGGCCATGGGGAACAGCTTCCCCTTGGAGCAACGGCTCATGTCATCTTCCCACTAACGCTACACACTTTTACTAAGTAGCACGTGTTTTATTTCCTGGGAACCTGGTTCCATCCTGATGTCATCTGGAGTTAAGAGATGACGAGTAAATATTTGTTCCCTCTTAGTTAGTGAAACTGAACTTTGGAAGCACATGACATAGTTTGTCCCCCTATGTCCCTGCAGCCCTCAGGTCCCGGGGCAGCTGCCGTCAAGGAGAACCCTGCCTCGATGCCACTTTCAATCTTAGGGAACTCAAGGGCTGGGATTGCAGAGGCCCAGGAAGAATAAGATCATAATACTCAGCTGGAAGCCCCTTGGCCGAATGTGTTCTGCTCATTTACCCTCTCCGACTCCCGGCTTAGTGTGTAACAGACCGTGTGCTGTCTTCCAAGCCAGAGGACAGAAATCATTCAAGACTGAGCCTCAGATAGCATGGCATTTACCACTGCTTTGACATCCATTCTTTTCAATGAGTGGCTAGAACTACTTGTGACATCCTTGAAGTCCACTCAAAAATACAAAGAACAGACTCAGCCATTTACTGTAGGCAGTCTATTTTCTGCCTCGAGTCCTTCTGCAGACAACGCGACTAAAGGATGCATTTATCCCATACATAATTGGCACCGAGCAGTTCTGGCCTAAATTCTTCAAATACAAAGTCATGTCGATACCATTTCTGAAAAATCAGTAGTGACATTGAACCCCATGAGCACTTTGAGCAAACTATATTCCTATAATTAAACTTGGATTCCATCACCAGAAGCCGAGTTTGAATTAATTGTTTGTTTTTTTTTACATTTCACTTAATACTACTACTTCTAAGAATAGTTCATGTAAAATTTGGAATAACCACAGGATGAAGCTTATACCACACTAGGGTACAGTTCACCATATACAAATAAGCACATAGTAAAATGTATGTTATTAAAATTTGACCATTAACAAAAAAAAGAGGACAATGTCCTGTTTTTCCATGTGACACTGGGGTTTGCAGAAATTTTGCAATCGCTGATAAGAAATGCAGGCATCCCAGACATGATGCAGGCACGGCAGGTGGGATCCCAAAGCCACCTGACGAAGCCCACTGGTATCAGGCTTGTCTCTGGTTAAGGTTGCGTTCCACTGCGCTCCGTGTTACCAGGTATCCTGCTGTATTCTCCTTAAAGGCTTCAGAGTTCCTGTTCTTCATTTCTGCTTTCCTGCAGCCTCACTTTGTATGGAAGATGGACTAACTGGAGAGAACAAAGCTGTCACAAAGCAAGACCCACCGCTAAAGTCAATTCATCACGAAATGTATTAGAGTGAACTAAAAAGCAACTTACTGGCTTACCCAGAAAGGTACCATTATTTTGATTTATTTTGAAAGTACCCAGTTTTCTCATCCCTATTTCTGTTTATATTTGTCCCTTTTTATTTTGATATATTTTCAGGCATACAGATAATGTCTAAGTTTATACAAAATTGACTGGAAACATGCAACATACTCAGTATGTTAAAATTATGCCACATTTGCTTTACTGGATACCATCGGTGTGTCATCTGTATCATCTGCCATCTTTCATCTATCTAATCTCTTTCCTGTGTTTCTCATGCACACACTTTCACGTAACACACGTGCACACGCCCCTACATACAAAGTAGATGCATAACTTGCTGAGCCATTTGACGCCGAGGCACACATATCACACCTACAGAGCAGTAAACATCTTGGTGTGTGTGTCCTAAGGCTGAAGACTGCCCGGGTCTGCCGCAGTCATCAAAGTCAGGGAAATCGGGACTGGTTCTATGACGTGGTTCACAGCCACTTTTCAGCATTTCCCATTGTCTGCAATTTACCTTTTAGGTTTGTTTTTCCTTTCCCAGGCTAACCCCCCCACAGCACCGTGACCTGCCTTACCTGGTCCCGTAGCTGCACCATGCCGTCTGGAACAGTCTGTCATTGTGTTTCGTGACCCCACAGTGCTGAAGGTCACAGGTCAGTTCCTTCCCGGGAGCTCATTAGTTTGTCTGTTGATTCCCGACAGTGGGATTCCATTGATTGCTTTGGGGCAAGAATCCCGCCTAAGCAATGGTGTGTTCTCCCCAGTGCTTCGTGCCAGGAAGCACGTGAGGCCCTTCCCTTTGTCCTGTCCCTGGGGATGGTCATCTCCCAGCCAAGGCAACGTCTCCCCAATTTCCTCCTATCCACGAATCAGCCCTTGGCGATTCATAAGACATTGGTGGTAGTGCTAAGGAAGCCGTGAGATACTTTGAGGCTACGTACATATCATCCTGTTCATCACACTCCTTTTGGCATCTCGTTGGCATTGATACCAATGTGATGGCAGACAATGGTGGTTTTCTAATGCCCTTCGTTCCATGTTAGTTGACTAAAGAGGGGCTTTCCCTTCTCCGTGTGGCATCAGTGTGGACTCATGGGTAACACCATGCCTTTAGCTGAAGTCAGCCCTTCCCCATCACCCACGCACACACTCCTCACACGTGCTCAGCAATTCTGAAGCATGTCCTCATGTCAGAATCAAGATAAAAATAAGTGACAGTCTCCACTTACTAATTCATTAAGAAAATGCATTGACTTACACGATTGCAAGTACTTTTACCTCTAGCTCCTGCTTCCAAGCGTTTGTAGCAAACAGACGCGATGCAGATAACGTCATAGCGGACGTGGGGTCTAAGGCTGTTTTAGGGTTTTACCCAAACAGCTTTCAGGAGGAGATGTGCACAGGCTTCTGTGAATATACAAGTCACTCCTACAAAACAAACTCAGCAATCATGCGGTGCTAAAATCATTGAACTTAGTGAGACACATAGTCTAGTGTAGTGATAAAATAATTGTTTTCATGAAAATTGAGTGTTTTCATGTCATAAGCCTTTGAGTGTTAATTTAGTGACTGCCTAATTCTCTGCCCCCAAGCTCCTCTCATCCATAAATGCCTCCACCAACTTTGAATAGTCCCAGTGGCTGGCAGAGAGCACCTCGCCCATTTTAACAATGCTTCTTGCACCAAATTCGCTGATTGGCATTTCCTGCTCAGAGGAGCAGGCATCCTTCCTGCAACTCCCCACCATGTTCCTTGTGTCCATTTGAGGACTGTTCATTCACTGTTGGGTCTTGCTGCTCTGGGCTAAATATTCCCAGTTCCCACCTCTGTTCCCAAAGACCTCATTTCCTGCCCTATTTGCTCTACCCTTCACTCCATGGAAACTCTTACCACAAAAGGTACCAAGGCTCAGTAAGCACTTCTTAAGCCTGTCCTCATTTAACATCACCATAGTTGTTTGAATGTCAACATGAGGATGATAATAAACCCCAAACAACAGGCTCCACCTCCTAATTTATGAGGAGAAGGCATTGTGACAAGCAGGACCACTGTGGTGGAGAAAAACATAAGCTGTCACATTCGGGCTCTTTCAAAGAGTGCTGCCATCGATGATTAACGTCTGCCGGGTTTGTGTGGAGACGGTCGTGTTCCTTTGCCAGCCTACATTGTGAATGAGATGATGGTTTGGACACAATATTTCAATGTGTTCTAAACAGGGCAGCATACTACATATTCTGTATGAAATGGAATAATTCCAATATGCCAGTCTCTAAAATCACTTAGATTTTATCACACCATTGGTGTAGAACGAATATGTGTAGTCAACTGAGACGTCAAGGCTTTTGTTTCCGCATAACATGCTTCGTGGATCGTAGCTGATTACATGATCTCACTATTATCAAAAATGGGAAATCGCTTGGTTGGGCATACTGAGAATAAATACAATGCCATGAGGATAAAAAAAATGAGTATCACCTTTCTCTTC
Source organism: Manis javanica (assembly GCF_040802235.1). Classification (NCBI taxonomy): domain Eukaryota; kingdom Metazoa; phylum Chordata; class Mammalia; order Pholidota; family Manidae; genus Manis; species Manis javanica. Next base: position 4,439,863 of record NC_133174.1, read on the forward strand.
AGCTTTAATAAAATTAGCGTGCAGAACTGCTGAATAGGTGAGAATTTACTTCACTGTTGTTCATATGAAAATTATTTTGAGTGTGTCAAGACATAAGAAAAGTATGTCAAGGTTTTCCACAGAAAATGTAATTTACATGTTTAATCTTTACCTTATTGCTAGCTGAAAACATGACACAATTATACTATGCTAACATTTTTCATAACGTTTCATGCTCCTAAAACACCTCCGTGTTTATTTTTCATTTCTTGTGCTTCTCCAGCCTATATTGTGGATGAACACACATTCTAAGGGGAGAAATCATAAGCCGTGGAACTGTAAACACTTAACCTACTGGAGAGCTCCTTCAGGGGCTTATTCTTTGATTCAGTGAGTAATCAGGTGTGACAGCAGCGAGAAAGCCTTTTAAAATGTTTCAGACAGAACAGTAAGCCAGACACTTAGCAGCCCTATAGTCTAAAGTGATAACTTTTAAAAACAGGAAAATGGTTGCAATCTATAAAATAAAGGGAGAGATCACCAAAGGAAAAAGCAAAATAGCTTTGCCTTCCACATGTGAAAGCAGCTCCTCATTTCCACACGTGCAGACACGTCCGATTTCCATAAAGCACTCCCTAGGGACACCCTGCTGTCGGTCCCAGCAACACTGTCCTCCTCAACATGACACGTTTTGTTGAGAAAAGAGTTCTTTTGACACTTGGTCACTGTTTAGTTTTATATTAGAAATATGCATGATGATAAAAAAAATCATAACAATTCCAATATTCTTTATAGAAAAGTCTCCAGGGGGTAGTCTGCCCGGGTTGTATTTCTTCTCTTTGCTGAGCCAGGAGAAATATGAATTCTGCCCAAAAAAGAGGAGAAGATGGCCCTCTGGACAAGAAGGAGGACCCGATAGTGAGGAGCTCCTCCTCGCAGCTCCATGCAGGGGTTTTCCTGCTCACAGGACTTTGCATTCCTGTGCCAGGGACGCCGGCCTGCGGCTCTTTCACCAGGGACACAGACCGCTCTTCACACCCCCAGGAGCTGTGGCCTGAAGACAGTGTCATGGGCTCTAAACCTAAGGAAGTAGTGGCTACTTTCCTTTTCCATTAGAAGACTCTAGAAAGAGCCAGAGGCGTAGCTCTTGTCTTGCAAAATTAGCCCCATGGCTCTAAATGAGTTCTTAGGAGCAGCATTCGATGCTCCTCAATCCATCGAAGTAACGTGGCGTGCACTTAAGGCACTGCACTACAGCAGCCGGACGGAAAAGAAAAACAAAGGTACATTTTTCCACGGTATATTTGCATTCACTGAATATGTAAATATCTAGTTATCCATATGTTTGGCAGGACCTGGAAGGTGAGGAACTCAGACAGCCCAGTGAGGTTCTGGAAATGCTGCACGCTGACTGCTAACGGAACATAAACAAAGCACTTGCAGTATGGCATTTTTATGAGGTGCTGTGCCTTATCTCAGTGTCCATCTCCTGAAGGTCGAACTGAAGAAACATTTAATGAAGCTTTAAATGTTACGCAGAGCTGGCACTTATTGTCAGGACAGCCACTCATTAGGTAAGGTGTGTGTGTGTGCGTATTTATGTTGGTGCCAGTATATATCTATGGAATAGTATATAATAATTACATATATATCACTAATATAATTATATGTATCATTAATATCTGTGTGTATGTATGTATATCCACATATATATGTATATTTGAAATATGTGTTATATATATATATATATATATATATATCATATTCAGATCAATTCTTTACCTGGCTTGTAGGTACTACAGATCAAACACATGTGTTTCTTCTAACCCGACTTAGGAAAAGCCCCATATAATTGATAAGGCTGGTGTCACCTTCAGAGCTAGCAAATGAAGTCTGTCTGGGGGAAAAAAATCAGAGTCCTGTCCATTTTTCATCTTTCCCTCTTCAGAGGCAACCAGCTAATGGTGTTCTTAATATTTAGAGGAAAGAATGATTACTCCTTAGCCTGGAATCTCTTTGTACATTGACTCTACCTCTATTAAAACATGTACCATATATTTCCATAATCATTTCTGCCTGTCTTACTAAATCAAGAACTCTTCAGGGACTAGGGACATAAAAATAATATTTGTGGTAGATTAAGATCGCTCTAAGTGTCAGATTCACTGCCACACGACTTTAGCCTCACCCAAATGCCACGTGATCGGTTTTATCATTTCCATTTGGTTCAGGAGACACAGGTTCAAAAGACCAAGCCACCCGCTCAAGATGACACCACAAATCGGTAATCAATTTCGGACTTGAAATGAATCCTGCCGAAAATCACCATCGGAGACATTTCAACCACCACCATGGATCACGTGTATTCATCCCAGGAAGTGACCCATGCTTACCCTACAATTCAGGTAATGAAAATATTTCATAATTATCTAGTTTGTTTTTTTCCACACACCGAAAGATGATATACAATGCTCTCTGTTTAGTTACAAGTGATCTAGTGAAGGGCTCTGTCTGAAGTTATAATTGCAGAGATGGTGTGTAATGACTGCATTCATTTCTACTGCTGCATAACAAAGTGTATCAAAAATGTAATGGCTGGAAGGATTCACTGCCTCGAAATTTCTGACAGAGGGGGCAGGAGTTCTGGCCTAGCTCACTGGGTGCTCTGACTTAGGGTTTATGAGGTTGCAATCACCGGGCCCTCAAATCTGGAGCCATCTTCATTCAAGGCCGGGCTCACGGCTACTGGAAGGACGGCAGGATTCTGAGCCTCCTCTGCTGCTGGAGTAAAGGCCTCAGGTCTGTGCCGGTTGTTGGCAAGAAGTGGCCCTCAGCTCCTTGTCATATGGGTGTTTCCCTAGGGCCCCTCATAAATGACTTTGTGAAAACAAATAGGTAAGAACCAGAGACAGCCAACAAAATAGGAGTCTCAAGCTTTTCTGACTTTATCTCAAACGTGTTTTGCTAACACTTGGCGGGACTGCATTCCTGAGAATCAAAGCGCCACTTCTAGTCCACACTCAACAGGACACGGAACACGGCATGAGGTACGGAAGCCAGGATGCCTGGCGTCTTCTCAAACGGCTGCTCCCCACAGTGAATAAAAGAAGGGAATGTTTGGAACATTCTGTCCAGGACAGCACAGTGAGAATTCACGGCACATGGAAGAACTGAGTGACTCTTTTCAGAGGTGCCATTCAAAAGTCATCTCTTAAGCAGAATCATACCAATACTTCTAAATAACATGTAAGCATCTTCCACACAAGATCTTTGTTTTAGACATTACTCCCTCCCTGTCTGTCTTCAGAGCCCTGGGCATTATGCAAATCGACTGAGTAGTTTGTTTTCTTGCTTACCTCTGTCAAGATGCAAAAGTATGCAGGTGTGTATCGAATATAACAGGAGAAAATTAACCACCTCGTTTCATTTTTTAGCAACATTACACCCTTCCAACTTGATCTTCCACTACATGAGGAATTCACTTTGCATGAGTGACAGAGGATACTGGACTAGAAAGTTTCCAAGTCTGTTCTCCCGAGGTTTTCGATGAGATCAGCCTGGACACCAGACTAGCAACGACAGGATGAAGGCGTGTGAGACTTTCTGTCCTGCCACAGAGACAAGCTCCTCATTCTCCTTTATCGTTCATACTCTGAGCCGCCAGTGTAGGCATTACGTTGCTGTACATTATGGATTTCATTTTAACTGGAGCACGTTAATATGTCAACTCACTAGTTTAAATGTTATCAATTACTAATGTTGACTTGCTAGTTCCTAAAGGGAAAACTTCTCAGCTTTAATTTGAATCTTAACTTTGACTTCTGCACTATTTGGGCAGAACACTGCTAATGGCATGGATCAGCCTATAAATCAGAGGATGAGACACTAATTTATGTCTCACTTGAAAGTGTCTGGGGATTGATCTGAACATGCACCCCTGATATGTGGGGAGTTCATGATAGTGAAAACTCAGGGAACGGTGGAGACTGGTATCACACACAGCAGATTTTCCAGCCTCCTGGTCTACCCCCCCCCCCCCAGCATCTCTCTTCCACCTCCCCGGCGGTGTCGGGATTCCATCACCTCGGAGATGGAGACGGGGTCTGTCACAGGAGAAGCGCTCTGAGTGCCCTCTGTGTGTTTTGCACTGGATGCTCATGCTAAGAAAGCAGGTGTAAACGCCTGCAGTGGATGAATGAAAGAGTAAACCTGGGTACTCTTGTTTTCTTTAATTCATAAAGAGAAGTTGCAACCTGGTGATTTAAAACTCACGAATTCCTAGAGCTTGCTGCTATGCCCCTTCTCTGCAGTTCCTTAATGCCCAGGGTATCCTAGCATTTAACACACACTTCACGGAAATTATCTTTCCATCTGCCTGTCCGTCCAGCCAGATTCCTGGGGAAAAGACAGCATCTTTGTGCCCCAGCGCATAATACGACGCTGGCATGGACCACGTGCTCGGACATCAGCAAACCACAAAGGGTAATAATAGTACACGGGACATGCAGATCTCCAGAGGCGCTGGGGCAGTTCTGAACTTGCAGTGCAGATATTTTGTTATTAATATTCATGCAGGGGGAGCCATCATAAATGATGAAGCAGCCTCCCCTTGACAAGCGTGCTGATTAGGTTTTCCCAGCTTTAAAGCCAGAAAATGACTCCATTTATCTGAAACAACAAGGGTACATATGAAAACAAGGGGCCCTGCGGAAGCTCCACCAGGAGGCCGCCCCGCTGACGAGGTGCCCCTGGGATCACCCACAGAGGCCTCGCCGGAAGAGCAGGGGCTCGAACACAGCCAGACCTGCGGAGAAGAGAGCTCGAGGCCGTTCTCACCGTTTCCCTGCTGCTTCCTGGCCTCCGAAGTTACTCGTGCTCACTCCTTGGCTTCCTCTTCTCTCCCTTACATTTTTGTTTGTCTCTCCTTCTGCCCAGGGTTTCCAAAGTCCACGTTAGGGACTGACAGGAAGAAGCCCCTGGGGGTGGTCGTCCTGCGGGGGGATGGAGCGACCCTCCCGACGGGATGCGGTTGTGTGCAAGTGTCTGGAGTGGGGACCAGATTATTATTTTGTTTGAACTGTTATGCTTTTTGCCAAATTGCTTAAGGCAAGCTGGAGTACTACGGCCTAGCCACGGTTATGTCATGCTTATGGAGTGATTACCGCAATAAGGCTGAGCAAGAAAAAAGACAAATCTCATCCAAACCCGGCCGGTGGAGCTAGACCCTCTGCTTCTACGTACGATGGGGGTCCACTGATGCTGTGTGGTGCCCCGTGCTCTTTATCGGTGGCTGCTTGGGACATGCTTTCCTGATGGCTCATCACAGGAATGCAGGGGACATGGAAAGGCTCTGGGGGCCTTGGCACCAGGCTGGACCACGGTCCTGTCACTCAGTTCCTTCCCATTGGCCCAGCCAGGTTGCCAAGCCCAGTGTCAGCAGGACAGGCTATATACGGCTCATGACTCCAGGGATCTCAGCAAACTCCCCTAATGCACAGGTGTATGATTTTAGGACCAGGATTGCTCGAAGAATGGAAAACAAGGGTGCGAACTTCCACTCATGATGTGTTAGCACTGGTCTCCATGAGCCTTTAGATGGTCTGGGGTATGTTTACTTCTGCTGTGTTCTCCCCAAGTGCAGTAAGAGAATATATAAGGCACGTGTATACCTTGATTAAATTATACTGGAGAATAATCAAAAGATTGTTGTCTGGCTTTCTAGACAGAGCTTTTGTTGCAAATAAGATACACAATTATAATAACTTCTTATACCCATACATATCCAGGGTGTGTATTGCAAAGTGTTTGCTAACAAAGAATGTGGCGTTAACAGGGTGGTTCAGCATTTGAAGGCAGGGAGAGCTGATGTTTGTCTCCAGAGCCACAAATGGAGAAGGGAACCGTTAGCCAAACAAGCAAAATACTTGAAATACTTAAACATCACATCCGCATGACCCCAAAGAGTAAGACTAAGTCATGATTTTGACTAGTTTTAGCTGGAATCAAGTAAAGGCAAGGCACAGCTTTGTCAGAATACATATTGTGACGTGCAGGTGAGCTCACGACCTGTGAAATCATTCTTGATTAAGAGCTCCTAAAAACCACATACACACACTAGATAAGCCTGAAAGAGGCTCAGAAGATTTAAGCAGAAATGCTCTTGTTTTTCTTCCAAATGCCATTTGAGAAAGACCAGATAGTGTGATGTGGGTTTCATATCAATTTGTCTCCACTTTCTCTCTAAGCATTTAATCTCTGGTAGCATTTCATGCATTACAGGACTTAGGATCTGTAGAGTAGACCGTGTGGAGGAGAGAGAACAGATAATTCACCCATCGTCTCTTAAACCGCCTCTGGCATATTACAGCAGGAATCCTACACCATTATTTAAGAACTTTAGAAAGGATTCCCTTCCTGTAATCCCCAGATTCACAACAGTTTGAAAGCTATGGAGATATTAACCATTGGAAGACGGTTTCCAGTTTCAGCCACATCGAGTTTGAAATGGTTACAGGGCTGTAGTTCAGCAACACGTACCCTATTTATTCATTTTGTTTTGCTTGCGTTTTCCCTGAAGCCAGCAAGTGTACAGACACCAGACCGAGTCACACCACCTGTCGTGGGCTACGCCAAAGTTGTAATACTCATTTCCTTCCCTCAAAACCGAGGGGGCTCCAGGACTGATTTGAATCCCCCCAACTTGGATTTCGTTAAGAAGATCCTGGACTGAGATAACAAGCACTTCTGTGACGCCTAAGGAAGACTCCACATGGCGGTGAGATCCCTAACACCTGCCGGCTCTTCTTTTGGGGAACATTGTCAGTCAGAAAGGGACCCTATTTGCCACCGTGTGCGCTTCATAGACCAGGGAAGGCCTTTTACTTCGGAGCACACCAAGCCCTAGGTCACAGCACTTCATTCAATTACAGGTCACAATCTGAATGAAGAATACAGATTTTCGACTCTGTAAAACACATATTACTCCCCAAAAAGTGTTTTGAGAACACTCCAGACCTTTCTGTTTTAATCAAAGTAAGTAATAGAATTACCAGCCCTCGGACATTATTACAGCCAGAGAAAAAAAAAGTGTTATTTTCCATAACATGCAGAGAGAGAGAGAGAGAGAGACTGTGTGTGTCTGTCGTCTGTCTGTCCAACATGTGGGAACAGATGGCTGAGGCAAAAATTTGAATCGAAGCAATTTATTTGGGATGTGGTCTTAAGAGACATCAGTGAGAGAAAGGGGAAGTAAGACAAGAGAAGCTAATGAAGGGTGTTTTTTGTCCAGCTAGTTATCACTGTGACTGGAGCTCAATTCCACGAGGATCCCTGGGAGCAGCCTCAGAGTTCGGAGTCCCAAACGCACAGGGAGGTGGAGCTGCTGGTCGTCGGCTCCCATCAGGTGTTGCCTGAGTCCCACGTGGGAGGCATTATTCCCCTGGCACCGCAGGCGTGCCGTGTGCCCTGCTAGAGCGGGCGCTGGTGGCCAGAGAAGGCGCCGCACCAAGGAGCACAGGTGCCGGGCGCTGGGAGGCTGTAAGACACACCCGAGCATGTGCATGAGGGTTGTGCAGGCTAAGGAGACATGGGCAGTCTCTCTAGATCTATAGCCTCATCTGTAATTGTATCTGCATCTTTACATTTATATCTATAAATACATGTGTGTATACATATATTTATCTGCATGTTGATTGTGACTTTGCAAAACCGAAATCCTAATAATATTCAAAATGTCCAAATTTTACAAAATACTTTCATATACAATGCTCCATATCAACAAAGTGACCCTCTGGGGAAAGTGGAGCGCCTATGGCCAGGACCCTGCCCTGACCCTAAACTACTTGGTGATGTAATTGGCCGGCTCCTAGGCTAATGCTCCCACACCCGTAGGCAATGAGCTGTGACTGAGTCACTATATAAAGAGCTCTGCCCAGTGCTCTGGGCAGATGCAGAAATGGAGGTGGAGGACAGGCCTGCAGACCGCTGAACACACAGACACGATTCTAGTGCTCGACCTCCCACTGGGAGAATAAAGCTGGGTATAAACCCTTTTACCCCAGAACGTTCTGTTCTCATCTCTCAGTCTCACTGAATCCATAGTGAATTTGCCTGGGGCTGAAACCTTCAGGTAAGACAGACCCCCCCGAAACCTAATCATTTGTAAATTGATTCATGTGTAAATTGAACCAAAAAAAAAATCACTGTATGAAACACCCCTAGACCAAAAGGAAAACTCAGAACCATCATTTATACAGAAAGTAATGCAAATGTTCATCCTACATCCCAAAGCCTATGTCAGCCCTAGGGCCACCTGACCGTCTGTTATTACAGTGACGGGATGTAAATGAACTTACATGCTCAGCGTAAGAAACTAGAAAAATAAAAAAGCAAATAAAAGACTTCCAGTTTCAGTCCCACAGATAAGGGAGAAAAATCATTAACTCCTCTTCTCAGAACCATAAGAGAGGAGGGGGTACACAGCAAACCCCTGCCCCCAGGACTGGAGAGACAGGTGAACACAGGCCATTCCCCACCCCCAGGACTGGAGGGACACACAGGGGGACATGGGCCGCCCCCAGGACTGGACTGACAGACAGCTGGACAGATTCACAACTAACCAGAGCAAAAACTCAGAGCTAAAAATTCCAGGGGGGCTCACACTTTTGTCAGTTTTACCTCCAGGAGCTCATGTAGGTTCTCACAGTAAATACTGGACGAAAATGCCTTCGTGATTCTGGCAGGAGGAGAAAAGGAAGTCAGCCTCAGAGTCCCCTGGATGAACTGACATCATCTCCAGGCGCCTTCATCCAAGCACAGCCCACGCACAACACTCCCCCAAATAGACCACATTCCGAGCCACAGAACACGCCTTTACAAATTTCAAAGAATAGAAGTCATGCAATGTCTGCTGTCAGGCCACAGTGGAATTAGCTAGAAATCAGTAACAGAAAGTTACCTAGAATACCCCCAAACAAACACATGGAGACACGATTTGAAATAATAACACATAAATCATAAGAAATCTCAAGAGAAATTTAAAATTATTTTGAGCTAAATGACAATGAAAACACTTTATCAAAATTTGTGGCATACAGAGAAAGCAATGCAAAGAGGAAAATTATAGCATTGAGTGTATGTAGTAAAAGAAAGATCTAAAATCAATGACTTAGAAGTTTCCAGCTTGGAAAAACAGACTGAGAACAAATTAAAGCCAAAGTAAGTAGAATAAAAGAAAAGTAAGAATTTTAGCACACAAATCAATGTAATTGAAAACGGGAAACCAATAGAGAAAAATCCATGAAACCAAACCTGATTCTTTGAAAATATCAAGAAAAGTGGCAGACCTCTAGCCAGGCTAAGAGAAAAAGAGGATACAAATAATGAAAGAGGAGAAATCACCACAGATCCCGTGGGCTCTGAAAGGATAGTAAAAGATTATTAAGCATGCCCACAAATTTGATAATTTAAATGAAATACAATTTCTTGAAAGACACAATCTGCCAGAACTCACATGAGAAAAAAGAGGTACTCTGAATAGGCCTATAGCTATTATAGAAATTGAATCAATAATGAATAACCTCCCAAAAGAAAAAGCAGAGGGTCCAGATGCATTCAGTGGTGATTCCACCCAACATTTAAAGAAAAAATTACACCATTTCTCTCCAATCTCTTGCAGAGAACAGAAGCAGAAGGAATAATTTGTCACTCTTTCTATGAGACAGCCTCACCCTCATATCAGAATCAAGGACATTATCAGAAATCCACAGACCAATACCTCTCATGAACATTGATTCGAAAATCCTCATCAAAATAATAGCAAATCCAATCCAACAGTGTATAATAATAATAATCATACGCCAGGACCAAGTGGGACTTCTCCCAGGCATGCAAAACTATTTCAAAATTCAGTGAGTGTAATTCATCACATGAACAGGCCAAAAAAAAAAACAAAAACCACATGACTATATCCGTACACACAGAAAGGGCATTCAGTGAAATCCAACACTCACCCACGGTAAAATTCTCAGTAAGGAGGATTACAGGGAAACGTCATTTTGATAAGAAGTATTTACCAAAAAGCAAAAGAATAAAGATAAAAGTAGAAATTACTGAAATAGTATAAATACTGGCAGTCATAAATATATCCAAACATATTTCTTTCATATTAACTATATATATAAAATCATTTGTAGGTTGATTGATTTATGCCAGTCATTGTAAATTGATAAGAACATACATACATACACACACATATATATATATATATATATACTTCCAGAAAGATTACAGAAAATCAGAGGAGGCTAAAAGTGAATGAGATTGTGAATAAAGACAGCAATAGCATTACAGATAATAGGTTAAACTATAAAAGTATATTTTAGGCAATTCTACTGCAATATATAGGAGATTTCTGAAGAAAACGGTTAATTTTCCTGCAAAAATAGCCAGACTTGCAAGAGGCAGAAAACTGAATCCAGAAATAATGAAGGAGGGCGTTGAAAAGGTGATTTAGAGATGCTAGCTTAAAAAATAATGTCCATGAGGCTCACATGGCCTCCCAGCTGAGGTCTTTTGGGGCTTGGAGCTACAGATCATTGCTGTGAAATGTAAACTTTTCTAGGCTACCAAAAAAGCTGGGAAACAGCCCAGTTTCATGGTGTTAGTGTAATTTGAATGCTGAAGCTTGCCAAGGCACAAAATAATTGAAAACACCATAGAATAACTGCATATGATTGTCGTGCATGACTCAATACAAAAATTCTAAATGAAGCATTTTCGTCAATAGAATCTAAGATACTCAAGGTGACTGGTGTTCTTAATCCAAGATGCAAGGGTGGTTGGAGATCTTTTGTCCTACTGACCAGCTAAAGGAGAAGACCCTCTCTTTCTGTTCCTCGTAGCTGATGATGGGAAGGCATTTGATAAATTAGCTGCTCCTAAGGAAAGTCTGTAAGATAAAACAGGAAGATAATGACCAAATCATAAAAAGGACCGCTTACCACCAATCATCACAAGAAACAAAGAAGCAAGTGCTGTTTCTGTTGAACCAGGGAAAAATGAGCAATTAGCGCTGTGCTGCGATCTGGCTGTAGAGGTTTTCACTACTGCACAAAGGCCAGAGAAATGTATTAAGCATTATACATACAGCTTTTTAAAGTTACTAAAGTGTTTCGTATGCAGATGCTAACACTATGTATCTACAAAAACCAGAAAAAAAAACACAATTAAGAATTTGTAAGATGAATTAGGTAAATAAATGTCATATATAACAAAAATGTTTTCCCTATTCTAGCCAAACCCAGTAAGAAATTAGAATAAATGCATTTTATTCATTACAGCAGCCAAAACTATAGACTGACTTAGAAAAATATATTGTTATATATAGTATGGACACACATATACTTTTCTTAAGTCTATAATCTGCATTTCACACATATAGTACGTATTTTTAACTATTAGTATTTTCTAATATATTTATATATTATATGTATTTTATAGTATAGTTACAAACATATATATAAATTCAGGAGCTTTGTGTTAATATTGAAAGAAAAAGCCATTTCCTTAGTAATTAGTCGTGATTGAGAGAACGAAAATGGTGCTTCAGAATCACATATGAATTTGGTACAATTCCAAGCAGCATCTTTTTTTCTTTTTTTTTTTAAACTGTCAAAAAATATGATTATGCTTTTTTAGCTCTTGATGCAATCTAAGCATTAATGCAGTTTGAGGACTGGAAATAACTACTTTTACCATTAGCTTTAGGTAATGACTTATGTGCAAGCTGGGTGTGGACAACTGTGTTCTGATGGATTTGATATTGTGGGTTTCATAATTTGGACATTTTGCTGTTAGAAAGCCAGAAAAGAAGCCCTGAAACCATGAAAACAAGAGTGCCGCTATGGACAGCATCAGTTTTCACACTAGGAAGATAAGAGCAGGCATAAAGATCCTAAGTTGATCCTTAACATAAGATTGATTCATGATCCAATTTTATTTCTGAAATAATTTATGGTTTTTTTAAGCTCAGGAGACAGATGAGTTCTTAATAAAGTCTTAGGGATTGTAAATTTTGAGTAAAAATATATTCTTAGGGAGTTAGTGATTCCACATTTATTCTCACCAACAAAATGGCACCAAATTTTGGTACTGAGACTTGAACTAAGACCATTTTGTGGGGTAAAGAAAGAAAAATTAATGTTTATGTAGTTCTCACCTACACCAGGTACTGTTTCATATCTTTTATATGTATTATCTTTAAAATCATTTCATGAGGTAGGTAGTGTTACTCCAACTTTACAAACGGGAAGACTGCTGTTCAAAGTGGTAAAGAAGCATGGCTAGAACCTCAGAGCCAGCAAATGTCAAGGTCATTTCAATTTGAAGTCGCAAGCAGCATCTTTTTTTAGAAAAACAAAAAAGAAAAAAAACACAACAGGAAATCAGCACGGGTGCTCTCTCCTCTCCCCGGCCTGTTAATGTTGACAGAAAATAGAAAAAGGCTTGATGGACTGCAGCTCAGCTGGTTTCCATGTTGAGAAAGGTGGGACCCTCTCTGATTTCCTTTCTTCCCACACGGCTAGGACCAGGTGGGGGTGCAGAAGGCGTGATGGAAGACAGAGGGGGTGCACCGCACTGAGACCCTTCAGGTCATCTACTTTCCTCCAGATTAGTTCATCCGAAACCAAGCATTCTAATCTGAAATACTTCTGGGACGTTAATAGGAGCCTGGAATTGCAAGAACACTGGCAGGCACCTACCTAATTCAGAGGGCGGCCCTGCACACTTCTGGAAACCACCATTAAGGCGTTCTCCCTGTCTTCACGGCTTTTATTCACTAGGGTTTTTGCACTGATAGCCTCAGTGTTGGCAATTGCCAGGTGGATTCGTGTTTTCCTTTTCTGGTCGTTAGAAGAAAACAAAGTCACACCCATAAACTGATGGTGGAATCTGTCCTTGAACCTCAAGGGACATTACGCCGCAGGGTTACTTTGAGGTTGTAGACTTGTCTTTTCACTTTCCTCAATCCTGATGGAAGATTTGTACTTTGGGGGTTTTTCGGTTAATGCTATTCTTCACATTGTAATTTATGTGTTGTTTACATTCATTTCTGCCTGCACAATTATTTTTTAAGGAAAGATAGAGTGCATCTGCTAATCATTTGTCACTGGACCTTTGACAGTGTATTTCAGTAAAGCTTGATAATAAATATTTCCCCCTGGAACTGCATACGCTGTCCTCTGCATCCTAAATTGTGGAGTTTTTTCCTCATTCATCACTTTATGATGCATCTCACAGAAATGAATATTATTCCCTTTTTACTAAAAGTAACTTCAAGTTGAATCCTTGATTTATTCCATTTTTTTTCCCATGCACAAGAGTTTTCATAAAATACCCCTCTGGATTTTGCATATCAGCAAAGCGAGATGTTTCCAGTCCATTATGAAACATATACAAAAAAATACACATATGAACATACAAAGTTCTGATCAGTTATTTCGGTAACTTGAAATTAATATGAAGTGAATGGGTAAAATTTTTGAAGCCATTATTTTAAAAAATAACTAAAGAGTAATTCCTCCTTCCTGAAATGGTCCTGGACATGATGTGAGCCCAGTGGGGTATATTGTCCTTTCTGTGGATGCAGAGAACACCCCAATATCTGATTGCTTCACATGAAGAAGACGGCATTTATAACAATGAAAAGATCAGGGTTCTATGCCACACCTTTAAGTATGGTGCAAAGCGCTTGCTGAAACTGTGTACTTTTAATACATTGGTTTAAAGATGTGCAGATGAAGCCACGAAGACTGAAGGACATAGTACAGAGCAAATACTAGCTCTCTGACAACTACTGTGACAATTCCAGGGACAGCCACCGCAACATGAATCAAAGCTTTGTGAGTGTCCCACCGCCTCATGGGTAGGAGTGAGGGTTGCGTAGGGAAGCTGAGGGATGCTACCTTCCTTCTTCCCCATGGATGGTTTTCTATTGGCTAATTAAAGTGTGTTAGGAGTGTTGGGCATTCTTTTGTAAATATATAATATTTGTTTTCTCGAAAACGTAACCCCCAAGACTGTAAATGCATTTTATGACTTTTGTCGATATGCTTTAACATAAATAATTAGCATAGTTCAAGATGGAAAAGAATACAAATGTGAATAAAATCTCCCCAATAATACAAGACTTCAAGATGCCTTGTTTTGTATGAAAAACCTAGATGTGCAAATGATTTCAAATAAGCAATCTGTTTTTTTCCTGCACACAGGATCATCTTTCTAATCCTGTTTCCCTAAGAAACTTTTTGAATGACCTCACTTACACACACTTAACCTTTGCACCCAGAAAATATGGCAAGAGATACTCATTTGATTAATGACTGCTTCATGTTGCTAATCTAGGATGGAAACCACACGATGTGTGCTAGGAGACATGTTCTTAGAGTCTAAGAATGCCCGGCTGGTAGCAGCCAGTTTCAGCTGAGCACGCATCCACATCACAGTGCTTCAGAACACTGTGCCTCAGGGCTGATACGCATTAACAGATTTTATCTTCTGAATCTGAAAACAAAAATCTGTTCACAGACATACCAGACCTAAAACTTGCACCTGCCGAAATCAGGATTTGAAAGACGGTCCAGGAAGACACGGCACTTTGCTAGTGTGCGGCCAGTGTTTGCCTTTGACGTGTTCCATCTCATTGACTTGATGGGCCCGTGACTTACGGTGGGCCAGGGATTTCAAATCAAGGTGAAATTCACTAACCTCATCAAGGGCAAGTCATCAGAACATCAAGGGGCATCCATCCCCAGCACCTTCGGGTGGCTGGATCTCTGGGTGTTGCATACACGCATTCGATGAAGGGCAAATAGGAGTGGCTGCACTGCAAAAAAAAAAATCTTTAAAAGAGAGCCATTGAAATAAGCAGTTTTTTCCAAGGCAAGGCTTCCAGTCCATCTCAGATGACATCCATGTGGGCACGTCTCCTGAACCAATTGTTTGCCCAGTCCTGCCACAGCTGTGCAATCTGACACTACCAGCTAACTGCACAGTTCTGTAAACATTGTCCCAGTGGAGAAACTCCTGAGAATTGAGGGCGACATGAACGTGAGTCTGTGCAGTGCCCTTCCTTGGCAGTGATACCATTCTGAGAAATTCAAGTACGTTTTGCAGGAGAATAGAGACAGGGTGGGTTCAGCATTCTCATTTCATAAAAGCTAGTGAAGAGAGGTTTTCTTTTTCATGTTATACATTCTTGAGGCACATAATTCCCAAATTTGTGGGGGGGGGTTTTGGATAGCTTGTGCCTGTATCATGCATAGTTGCAGGGGAAACTAGGATTTATTTCTATTTTAGACAAATTGATGTACATGTAACGATCATGTCCAAAGAAGCTGTAATAAACTGGACGTGGTTTTACAGTGATAGATGAAGATCGCGAAGCCCCTCAAACAGCACATCATCAGGATTGTTTACTGTTAAACAATGAAATGCAAAATAACTTTCTGTACTACACAGATAACGCTTGAATAAATACACCACTAGTGGAGAAAGCCCTCATTGTTCCAGGAACCAATATTTATCTCCCTCCCCTTTTTATCTAATGTTGACCAAAACAATCCTTTGGCAAATTGAGTTTTTTTTTTTCACAGACTGTGTAAATATATATAAGTCTGTATTCATAAGACAACCGGTTTGGATGTAGGAAGACGGTCCTAGACGTCTGTGTGTATTTCCATCTACCTAAATAATTAAAAGTAATCAAGATACATGGACTCCTGACAGGTGGCTGCCTGTGGACTCCCCCCGCCGCCGGTAGATGGGAGGTGTCTTGTCCATGGCCTGCAGGACATCCCAAGGGCCAAATGGGGGGGGTTTGTGCCATGGAGGGCTTGCACCTAATCCCCAGCCTTTTGTCAGTCATGTGACCTGTGCACACTTCATGAGTTTGTAGGTGATTTCTTCTAGGTTTAACTACATCCAGCCCCCACAAATATGGACATGGAGCTTAAAAGTTTCTGGCAAAAAAAACCAACTGTGGAATGAAAATATTTAACCTTCTCTCAAGTCCAAGACAGCACCCAAGAGCACTGCTGACTCTTGTGCTATTTAATCCCGGTGGGAGCTTTTCATTCACCATGTGAGGAGGCCGGCACAATGGCCGTCCCATGAGATCACGTAAGTACTCACCCGTGAGATCTGAAGTTTCAAGAGCATCATTTGAAATGTTTATTTACTTAACACTATTATTAGCGACAAACCACCCCTGAGCATACCTAATGCACTGAAATAATCACTAATTGTATTATTAAACCATCATTAATTAGCATGACCATTAAAAGTTAATCATCCTGGACAGTATTAAAGCTAACATAATTTTAATGAGAATAAAAGCACATATGCAGCATTTAGACATTAAAATACACGGGAACACATTTTTACATTATAATTTTATGTAAACGCCATCCTTTACCTACCCTGCGTTGGTTTCTGTGAATTGGTATTACAAACACACTAATGGATGCCTGTAATTTGCAAAATAGGAAATACCAACAAATGGAGCATGAATGCTTAAAAAAATTTCTACTTGTAATAAGGTGAACACAAGTGATTAGAGTCCATGGATGTGCTTGCTGGGAAAGGGGGTCTGGGAGGGGAAAGCCCGGCTCCCCCCACATTTCAGGAGACATTGTCAGTCCCTCTTTATGAAGCGACTACATTATGGTCCAGAAAGCCCTCCTGTGTTCTTTGTAAAGCATAAGAAAAAGTTCCCGTGGACAAACCAAAGCAGTCCTTAGTATCCTGCTCCAAGATTTCCCAAAATCTCCAAAAGAATTTCCTCTAGTGATGCCCTATCTACTTCAGATCCTGAAGATATTCCGCATCAGGGAATCAAATCAGATACAGTGGTACTTGCTCGTTATAAAAGTAGGCTTTAGGTGCTTAAGAATCTTCACCCATCTTGCCTCATTTGAAACTGGGAAAGGGCTGAAGAAATAGTTCAAAGAAAGCCTCTATTTTGTAGCTGTTTAATCATATTCAACCCAAAAAAGCGTAGGAACTCCCTTTGTCTGAACTGAGAGTGCCCCTCCACTCTGGCGACATAAATCTGCCCCCCTAAATCCCCAAGCCTATTGTATCATTCTCACCTCTACCCTCACAGCACCCCCTGAATCTGACCTCTACCCCCAGCCCCATCCCTGAGAATCAACGTGTGGAAGGCGTCCCACCGCACCTGCTTTTCCACGTCACCTACCGAAACTGTTACTCTTTACGGAAGACAGTCCCGCCTCTCTGACATCCCAAGTCCCACTGTGGCGCGTCATGATCCTGATGGGAAAGCGTTCCCACGGGCCAGGGTGAGAACAGAAAGGGTGGGGGGACAGACAAGGATTTTCCAAGAACATCATAAGAACTCCCAGTAGAGGCTTCTGTTTATGTAAGAAGGGAAGCATGGTGTTTGACAGAAGGTATTTCTGTCAAAAAGAAAAGAATGTAAGCAAATGGCATAAGGGGCAATCAACAGATCAAGAGTGCCCAGTGAACCAATCCAGAAGGTATCCCTGGGGGGTAGGATGGGTCCCTTCGTAAAGCAAACAGCAGTGACCAGCAGCTTTTTTAATAGTTCTTCGCTTTGCTATAGAGCCTAAGTAATAAAATAAGAAAGGGGAGCTTTTCTCCTTATTAGAAATAAGAATCTTTGAAAAACATTCAGTGGGAAGTCACTGTAGCTTTAGAAACTGGAAAGATGAGGTGTGAGGATGTGGCTCTGTTGACCATTGGGTCAGGGGAGGGAGACGGATCAGACACTCCCAGTGGGAGAGTGGCCGGCTGGGTTTCACCCCAGTGTGCGTGTGGAAGCAGCCCCCAAGCACAGGTGAGAGGCGGGGCTGTGCTGTCAGGAGCTCTGGGACCCTGCCCCCAGGCTTTATGTCACCACCTCTACAGGGCCACCGCACTCTCAGCCACTGATGGTCATAAAGGATGGTAAACAACCAGCTCACAGACAACTCCTGGTGAGCTGTCATTTGAGAGTGTGAAACTGGTCAGCCATACTAATAATAAGAAGAGAACTCAGTCTCAATAGTTTCAATACCTTATACTTCATTTGCAACTTAAAAAAAAAATCATTGGTTAATATACATGTGATTTTCTTGAATAAATAAACTTGGATTGGTTTGTGGGTGAACAAACTTGGAGATCTCATTATACGGCCCGTTCTAATCTGTAATCTAATTATAGGATTGTAGGATTTTAAAAATGGGAGGAATTACAGAGGAAAAGTGTGCTTTCTCTCAGCAAGCAGTAATTTTAAGTGCATGAAATGATGCTCAGTTTTAGAAATGCATATGGGAAAATATGGATTGCTTTTTAAAATATTGTACACGTTGCACAATTGATAATACTTTCACGATATACGGTACTTCATTAAAACAGCTCAGACGATACATACAATATGCAAATGGTAGTAGTCCCAGACAATCTGCATTGCCCTGTATGACCCAGAGTTCAGAATCACGCAGGCCACTTTGATTTCTACGGCATCATAAAGTGACGCGTCCTGAAGCTTGCCCATCCTCCCCAGGAGAAGTTTGTATTCCACCTTTAGCTGGGAGATGTTACTAAGAATTTTTACAAAGTTCTAAAGTGACAGTGCTGTTGTTCCCATTG
Organism: Manis javanica; assembly: GCF_040802235.1. Taxonomy (NCBI): domain Eukaryota; kingdom Metazoa; phylum Chordata; class Mammalia; order Pholidota; family Manidae; genus Manis; species Manis javanica. Next base: position 4,458,514 of record NC_133174.1, read on the forward strand.
ACGCTACAGTGTCTGTGGAAATAGCAGCACATCATCATTTGAACAAAATACCTTGTGTCAAACACCATGCTTCCCTTCTTACATAAACAGAAGCCTCTACTGGGAGTTCTTATGACGTTCTTGGAAAATCCTTGTCTGTCCCCCCACCCTTTCTGTTCTCACCCTGGCCCTTGGGAACGCTTTCCCATCAGGATCATGACGCGCCACAGTGGGACTTGGGATGTCAGAGAGGCGGGACTGTCTTCCGTAAAGAGTAACAGTTTCGGTAGGTGACGTGGAAAAGCAGGTGCGGTGGGACGCCTTCCACACGTTGATTCTCAGGTACATCAGTCTCAAAAGAGAAAGTTTTCACGTCCTGGAGGTGACAGTCACCAAGTTCCACAGTTACACTCAGAGACCACGTGGCTTCCTGTTAAGAACATGCTCTGAAGTCAACGTGCAGTTCTGTGGGCTGCCGGCTGAGAACCCGGGCACGTTCCTCACCTCCATGTGCCTCTCTCCTCTCTACAAAGTGGGTCTGGTCCTGGGGCAGGCCGTGTCGGGTTGGCACAAGGATTAAAGGAGGATGCACTCAAAGAAATCACTGGAGCACAATGGCTGGCACACACACAAAATGGCAAGAAACACTAACTACTGTTTGGGCAGGGGGTTATGACTATTATTAGTAATACGCTCTGTATGCTGGCTAAAGAAGCTTCTGACACACACATAGGCACCTTTAGGATTTGCAGTTTGAATGTGTTTTCCTGGAGCAACTTCGAGAAACTAGGCACAGGCATGGATTCTGCAGCACCAGGGGACACTTTTTTCCCTGCCTGAAGAATCCATATGAATTAAAGAAAATAGCCGCTTTTTAGACTCAACTCAGTGTCTTCATGGAGACTTGTAATAACGATGGCCGTCACATCAATAGGGGCAAAGTGTTGCTGGTAACAGTGTGAATCCACTTTTAAAAAAAAGTAAACATATAAGACTCTCCTGTCTCTTAGTAGATGCATTGAAGAGATAAATAGAAACTATAGATAAGTTTACAGATGTCTGAGAGGCCTCCATTTATATATTCTTACAATGCAGCTGCTATTAGTAAGAAAGACACAAACCCAGCAGCAATAGATGATTCATGGGCCCAGTCCCACCAAAGTTGAACTTTTCCTGTGCATCTTCAACAAGAATTCACATCAAGCAAACTCCAGAATGAGACTGGCTATATTTGAGTCAGACAATCCAAGTTCAGAATCATAGTTCCTTTTGCCTACATCAAAGAATTTAAAAAGAAAAGAATGTAAGCAAATGGCATAAGGGGCAATCAACAGATCAAGAGTGCCCAGTGAACCAATCCAGATGAGAAGTCCTCTCTGGTCAGATTGGAAGTAAAGATGAAAACCATATATGATATTCTCTCTTAACCAACAGATTGACAAATCTTTAGAAACTTGTCATAGAGTTGGCAGGCTGATGGGGAAATGGGCTGTCTCAGAAAATTGACTCTATCAGCTTCTGAAAAATAAGCTGCACATATTTTTGGAATCTGTTTTAAAAATCCATCCTAAAACTACCTACATGTGTGCACAGATGTTATGTACAAGGAGATAACACAAACAGACACACATGACAGGGAGCAGCCTGCACAGGCACACACAGATATATGCTACAAGGACACAGACACAGATAAGAACAAAGTGACAGTGGGTGAAATAAGCCCTCAAACTCCATCCCTATTAAAATGGTTATGCAATCATTGGTGTTTCAGCCTACAACGTTCTAATTAGAAAGGACAGGGGGGTGTATATGCATGGACACAAAAAGATCAGTAAGACATATGCGTAGATGAGAAAAGCAAGTTGAGGAATAATACATATAATTTGGATTTGTATGAAAAAGGCCACTGTAAATGCATACACGGAAAGATACAAGGATACTCATGAATATGTCAGCAGTGTGTTCCTCTGCGTAGCTGAGAGGGCAAGGAGCAGAAATGGGAACTTTGCATATTGAACATCTACTACAAGACTGTTTCATTCTGGGAACACCTTACACAGCAATGGGGAATTAAAATTGCAGGGAGCGTTCAAGTTGCTCATCAGCTGACTTTCCGACAGGGAAATTATCCTGGGTCATTTGGATGGGCCCCATGTATTCACAAGGCTCCACAAAGGCAGAAAGGAAGGCAGAAAAGAAAGACGGACAATGCGGCGGGAGGAGGTCTTCTGTGCAGGCTTTGAAGCTGGAAAGAGGAGCCTCAGGCCATGGCCTGCGGGTTGGCCGAGGAGCTGGAGAAAGCAAGGAAATGGATGGCCCACAATCGGCCTCCCTTTGTGAGGTTCTCTGAGCCAATTGCATCCAGGACACTGGCTGTGTTTGAATAGTTTATGGCATGTCCACTACCAGTTTACCTGGAGTGACAAAGAGACAGAAAGAGAGAAAAATAACTCCAAGTGTTCTTCTGCAGTTCCATTTGCTGTATAGAAATTTCTGGAAGACAGTGATATTGAAAACAATTTTTATGCAACAGGGAGTCCATCCAATGTCAGATGAGTGTAGATGTGAATGGTGACACACACTTTGGTTTTCTCAAGAAGACAATGTCCTTGGGGAATAATTAATAGGATTGGACTCCAAGTCGCATGTTCAGACTCAGCCCAGGCAGCCCGGCGGCTGGGTGCTTTGCGTGCAGATCCTGGTCAGCCTTCCCAAGCGGGCAGGGGCTTCAGGATGCAATCCGGCTCTGCCGTCCCCAGATGATCCCTCTTCTGGGTCCCACTCCCAGCCCAGTTAACAGCTCATTGCTGAGCAGCATGGCCAACCTGTCTGGCCACCCTAAGGGGACCAAACCTTATTTATGGATGCAGACAGAGTCGTCCTTTATGCCAGATCTGTCTGGAAGGCTCCCTCCCAGCTGCAAGGCAAGCTCCTTGCTTCGGGACCTGGACAGACACCAGGAAAACTCCCTCAGCCAAGTCCTCCATGTTCTGTGCGGCGAGAGGCATGCGGACAATCCCCCAACAAAAGGCCAATTCTTAAGGCAGTAAAACATTCATGCCAGAGATTCGTTTCTTTAAAAGCCCTCCAGAGACGTTGTGGGGTTGGCCATCCACCTGCATAAGACACTCCTTTGGGGGCTCAGACACGCATGTTCGCTTAAGCTGACCTCGTGCTGGGCGACGGCTTGCTGTTGGCCTCCTGGCCATGCCCAGCCCTGCAGGACGTGCATTCTGCCTTCCCAGGGGACTCCCTGCAGTGTTTCCTTCCACGTTTTTTCCAGGGGCCAGGGTGCCCGCGACCGCATGATCACCCATGTTTGGCTTCGGGCCTCCCCTGAGGAAGCCAGCACTTCCTAAACTACAGAGCAGTGCCTGCAAGCCTCAGGGATGGGGGCACAAAATTGCCTTTGTCCACACGGAGGTGGAGCGCTCCTGCCTGTGGTTGGAAGGTGGCACAGGGCCAGCCTCTGCCTGCAAGGTGGTGGGACCAGAATTTGGCCGGGCTTTGCTTTGGTACCACTCTGGGACGTCTGGGGAAAAAGCAAGGGCAAGCCTGATGGAGGCGGCCGGGAGGGAGGGAAGGACGCCTCACTGGCACATCCTCCCCAGCCTGGAGCCAGTGTCCCTTTTGGAGGAAGGAAGTGCTGTTAGGAGAATTTGGTGATAAGGCACCAAAATGTTTTGCATCCCTGGTTGTGCGATACTGGGGCATCTTTTATCAGCCGTTCTCTCTACCGTGACTACAGAGGTCTAGTCAACACTGCCGTTTATTCGGGAACAGCATTCTAGTAAATACGCTCATTGTTAAAACTTAAACCACTGTATGGTTTAAGATTTGCCGTCTTTGGAGAAAGCTATAATTGTCCCCGTGTGGACAAACCAAAATACTGAATCTTTAATCCAGTCCTCAGTCAATAATCCTTTTTCAAATTAAAAAAAAATGATATCTCCATGAAACATTTGACATACTTGATTCAATAATCACATATATCCATACAAATGTTATTTAAAAATATTGAGCAACAGTTGCCCATGTAAAATGCCCAGAGGACTTCGTCTCCAATTTCACAGTCTAATTTAACCTGGCAGATATTGAGCACTCAGAAACGTGGGCTTGAGCCACATGCAGTGACCTTCTCATGTGTGTGATAGTCCAAACCAGAACCACAGGTCTCAGCAAACCTACACTAGGGGCCTTTTTAATTTTCTTAAAACCTCCCACCTAGACACTGAGTGTACCACCTGACTGGCGATGGGACAGGAAATGAATGGCGAGGGAAACAATACAACTATTTGTCAACCCCAGGGCAGTGAGTCATCGTGAACAAAACCGATGACTGTGTGAATACAGGCACTTCCACTCAAGTGTCTGACAAAGGCTTTAAACGGATGTCTCCTGAAGTGTCCCAAATTTCCTCAGAAACTGAAAAGAATAATTTTCTGTGCAAAGTCAGAAAACAATTAGAATGTCTCCTGTACGATTTGGGTGGGGGAGGGAGGAGAGAATGAGGAAGAGATTTTGCAAAAGAACTTCAAGGTGACCCATATTCATTAATATCCACGCCAGTCGCCAACTCGAGACACATTTCGAGGAAACTTAGGTGGAACGTGAACTGCAGAAGCCTTCCAACGGTGCTGAGACTTCGCCTGGCTCTGCAAGGCAGGGGTTCCCCCTCTGCTGCTGGTTAGGATCCATTCAGAGGCGCTAAAACCTCCCGCTGTCAAGATGCTGATGGAATCGGTCGGGTGTGACTCAAGAGCAAATACATAACAGGATTGAGCAAACGAACAAACCAATCCCTCCTACACATCAAGTCACATTGACATGTACACATACATATATGTAGCAGCATATGCATTTCACACCTGTATACCTAGTAAAACACCCACACAGGTAAAATCATGCGCTTACTTACTGACTCCATAGTATGTTTTGTCACCTCAGGTGATGGCAGACGGGCTGGCAGGGTGGTGTTCCTGCAAGGATACTGGTGGCCTTATTTCATCAGATGCTGACTTAAACAACTTGTGCCTCAGTCTCCTCAGCTTTAAGGTGCTGCCAGCCCCATAGGACGGTGATAGAAATGAATGACCTGGTGCAAAGACCACCCTTTGCCTGGTGCCTGACAATTACCTGGGATTCAGGATGTGTTAGCGCTAGGGGTTAACACTGTATGCCGTTTGTCTCATAAGCTACAAGGAGGGCCTTATGATCGACCCGGGGTGAGGCCCAGCAGTCAGCTCCATACAGGAATGAGGGATGGTCTCCGTTATTCGTAATGAACCCAATTGCACTTGACGGGCTATTGAGATGACGGAGGAGATATCTGGGATGAAAAGGTCAGTCAGATCAGTTTCGGGTCGCACAGAACCTGGTGCTGTAAGGACAACACATAATCGATTCTGACTGTCTGACAACCTCTCAGTCCCTAGAAGCTGCCTGTCTGAAAGTTGTTTCTCAAGGCCACACAAACCTGTCATTTCTACTAACACCACTGACTACCTCTGTGTTTTATTACTATTTCCCAACATAAATGCCCAGGGACAGACAAAACGAGACCGAATGGGAGATGGGAACTTATATGTAGACCTACATCCAGCTACACGTAAATGTCTTTGCATGCATATTATGTCTATAACTAAAGTTCTATGTGTAATTTAGTCAAGCATAAAGCATAAAAAAAATAAAAATAAAATTGACTGCAATCAAAAGGTGATACTTCCCTGGGACTTTTCACTTCTTCAGTTCTGCAGGCAGGAGTGTTTATCACATGTACCATTTGGTGTCTCCTCCCAGGCTGCGGAGTGGGTCTCAGCACTGAACATGTATTAGAACTCCCTGGGGACATGTTAACACAGGCCTGACGTGTACACTTCACTGCAGGCCTGAAGGTGCCAGAAGACACTGGTGTTCTTCAGAGCTCCCCTGGGGACGCTAATGGGCAGCCAGTTGTCAGAGCAGCTGACCGACGGCCATGCTGATTATCAGAGGAGATTTTTCAAAACTCAATCTTGAAGTGTTACATGAATCCGAAATTTCAATCTCTTTCCTACTTTGGGCAATGTGTAACTTTCCAAACAATGATGAATTTTACTGTTACTTTATTTTTTAATCCCTCACATTGACTTCTGGACCATAAATAGGCATATGAATTACTCTTGTAACTGCAAAATGACTTTTCAAATCTATAGATTTTACTTACACATAAATTCGATATATTGGACAAGACAGATTTTTCTAGGTAGACTTGCTTGACAGGCCCCCTCTTTATGAAAACAGTTCAATGACTGGAATTCAAAACAGTATGAAATGCAGGTTGAGGTGGTCATTTCTATATCACTGAACTTAAAATCAGCATAAAACAAATGGCATTCAGCCTTAGAGGAAATGTGTAAAAATAAATAATACTTTCTTAAAACTAATTTAAGTAATTGTGTGCCTTTCAGATGTTCTGCTTAAAACACAATGGCATGTACATGTATGATAAAATCACATAGAACTATATACACACACATACATTCATGTAACAGCAGTAAAATCTAAATAAGCTCCAGGAGGACATTCAATGTGAATTTCCTGGTGATGAAACTGGACTTTGGGAAGATGTTAGTTATTTCTGGGGGAAACTGGAGGTCCAGGGTAGTAACTGCTTTTTATTATTTCTACAATGGGAACCACAAAACAAGTAAGTAAGAATGACTCCTTCCAGAAGACTGGTAAACGGAGGGCACGGCCGTGCACGTGCGGTCGGTAAGGCGAAATCCTATGCAGTGAGGCCGGATTACACGCAGTTCTTCCCCCGTGTCTGCTTCTCCAGCCCATGTCACTGCACAGACGGCCACATGCTTGTAACTGCCTTGGCTCCAGCGGCCCCGGCTTATGGCCTGACGTGGCGGCCCAGTTAGGTCAGCACCTGTGTCCTGGCTTCATGCGCTCGCCTTACTCTTTCTGCACCCGCTTCCCCGGGCCTCATGAACGTCTGCCTGCAGTCTCCACTTACACTTCTCATTCACCGTTCTCTCTTAATGCTACATTTTCTCATTCGTAGTCCTGGCTTTTCCACATTCGTCTACTGCATTATCTGTAGACCAGAGCTTTCCACCAGGGACCTTACAGAAGCAGTTCGTTCCCTCATCCTACTCTAGAATGCTTCCCATCACTCCAGGGATTGCTACACACATGGTAAGGGGCTTTTTCCTATCAACTGCACTGAATTATCTCAGGGAATACAGTTGCCTTAGTTATCTGATGCTTTTACACACACACACAAACACACACACACACACACACACACTTTGGAATTTTCACAACGTGTCTATATAATGAACCCCATCTTCCCCAAAGCCACAAAGTGGCCCAGTCGTGACTTTGAGTCAGAAAGCTGAGGCAGGGGAAAGATGGGCGCACCCCACACGTAACACACAGAGAAGGCTCAATTTCTGTCCCCCACAGCCATCTCCCCTTGAAATGGCATGTTCCATAAATGGCTGGAATGCATCAAAGTGTTCTCCAATTTAGGACAAAGTCATGTTCTCAAGACACATGTGTGTGAAAACGTCGCCCCAGAGGAACAATACTAAACATAGTCACTGGGTTTTGAGCCTCTGCCACAGTGTCCCTGGCCGCCCTGAACAGCTGTGCACCCTATGGTGTTGCTCATGCAAGCAGAGCTGATGGTCGAAATCCCATTTTTCTTGTACGCTTGACACCTAGTCTCTGGGGCAGGAGCCCGCAATCCCTGCTCTTGGAGTGCACAGAGGAGGGCAGACGGAAGGCCACATGGGGGTGCAGTGGCCACGCAGCCTCAGGCCATGGAGTGGACAGAGGCTCGGGGCCAGCTTTGACCTGGTATCACCTGTGACATGCTATGCCATCCCCAGGGGGAGCCCAGACTAAACCACCTTCTCTGATATTTCTTGCACAAGACCAACACCAGTACATTCCTTCGGTGGCACCATCATTTGGTTACTTTATGTTTGAAAATCACAGGGATAATTTACACTGCGAATAAAGACAGAAACCTCCTGCCACGGGCAAGAACCGTTCAGTTGTACTGCCCTACAATGGAATGTGATGTATGCCTCTGCTCATATTTGGGAATTAGGTGGCATTGCTGATATTTTCTGTGTATGGAGGTAAGGTTCATGTAACATGAAAGGAAACATTTTAAAGTGCATAGTTCAGGGCATGTAGCACCTGCCTAGCGCAGAGCCAGCCACATCTTGTCCAGGTCAGAAGCTCTTATCACCTGAGGATGGTGACCCCCAAACATCCCGCTCCACCCCAGCCACAGCCTGTTTGCTCCTGTTCCTGGGGACTCACCTCTGGGACACTTGGCACCAGTGCTGCCATCCGGCCTGTGGCCCTGTGCCAGCATTCGCGGCTGGGACTGCTGGGAGGTGGCCAAGGGCTGGCCAGCCAGGCATCTCTAGGGGCAGCGGCTTCCAATTGATTATGCAGGAACACAAAACAAAGTTTTCAGTGAATCTGGGCAGAAAAATGTCACCGTTGGTAAACAAAGGCACTCCACGTGGCCCCAGGGGATGCTCCTGATTCCTAAAAGGCTGCTTTTCCCCGTCCTATGCTCACCTCCACAGCCAGGCCTTCCTCGGCCTGTGGGCACATCCCCAGCGACCACCTGCACGAAGGCCGCGTGGTCTGCCTGCCTCACACGGGCCTGGGCAGCTCGGCTGCCTTTCTGCACCGCTGACTGTCCCTCCCGGCCACACACTGCACGCCTTCCCACCGCACTGAGCCTCCCGCTTTGTCCCTCACCCTTCTCAGCAGAGGATTCCCAGGAGCCCCCCCAGGGAGCTGGCCCCACTCAGTGCCCCCACCTCTGGCATGCAAGTGGGCACACAGCAAACAAGGCAACCTTTGTGCTCTAAGTGTAGGGAGGAAAGAGTGGTTTTCAGGACACAGAGGTGACATGGGCTCCTGGAAACCATCCCCTGAGCTGCCAGGCTTTCTGGGACAGCCCGCCTCTCTGCCATCCCCAGACTCGCTCCATGCGCCAGGAGGCAGGTATGCGGCCTCTTAACACGCAGTGGGGATATTGGACACATGCGGCCTTCCACCCGCCATGTCCTGTCCCAATGCAGAGATGGACCAATGCTTGCTGGCACTATGCCTAACTGGCATTTGATGGACAGACCCTGATGGGGGGGCACACTGCCCTTGTAGACTACTGGTAAAACATGCCAACAAACCCTCAGGATGTAGGGGTGAATCACATGCAAGAACTCTCAAGTGCTGCGCGTCAGATTCCACAGCACTTTCGTTAGCATGAAGCACACTTTTGTTACATTTACCAGACCCCAAATTCCATTCATACTGACAGGGGGCGTCGCCCAGGGAGCGTAGAAAACTTAATTTTTCTTAAGCAGGGGGAGGGAAAAAGGTCTCCTTTTTTAAGCAAATGAATGAGTCTAGTCCAGTGGGCAGGTTTAAGGGTACTTTATTACTGAATCAGTATGTACAAATTCTACCATGAAAATAATGAGTCACCAAATATCAGACTATTTACAATACTTTTTTGTTTTTACAAATGTTTTTTACAGGATTACTTCTCTCTAAATAACATGACACACAAAAATCAAACAGTTTTTATTACAAACATAAATAAATAGTGACTTTAAATGACCACTGTAAGGGACATGATGTCTACAGAGCATTCAGATGAGAAGGTAGGCATTCTGTTATCTGCACATTATAAAGTAATTAAGTAAATATTAAGTTTACATACAGATCTCTTAATCACGCTGCAAATTGTATAGCTTGCTAAAATATTCAGTAGAGGTAAGAAACTGACTCTGGCCATGCAAAATCATAGAGAAGAGTCCCCACTTGTATGCATTATCTATATTTTAAATGTATTTTAAAGTACATGCAACAGATACTCAGCTTTTGTGTTCTGGTTCTAATGCCAAAGTTTGTGTAACTAGATTTAGTTATATTTGCAATCATGGGAGTGACTAAACTGGGGAAATCCACGGCAGACGGTGTAATAAAGGGTGTTAAATAAATAAGTCGCATCACCAATGATGTCTTGTACGCAGAACAAAATTAGTATTCGTACTTCCATGATACAGACACAAGTCAGAATTCAGTCTTTTGATGAGCTTTCTCAGCAGACGGAAAGACACAGTCTATGGCTCTGAACCAAATCTTCTACCTTCCTGGCCGTTCCTAGGTTCCCAGAGCTCCCCGCTGCCATGTTGTTGGTTCCTCATATGGGGCAAATTCTCATCCATTCATAAACATCACCCCACAAGGCAGTGACCCGCAACCACAGGTGACTTTATCACGTGGAGGGCATTGGCAATGTCTGAAGAATTTCTGGTTGTCACCGTTTGGGGGAGATGCTTCTGGCATCTAGACAATAAGGGCCAGGGTTGCTGCACCGCATCCTACAGAGCGCACACTGCAGCCCCATAGAGACCCGAGCAGCCCCATGGGCTACAGTGCTGGGCCCAAGAGCTGCCGCTCTGCAACGGAGTGAGCTGGGTTCTGGGGTTTAGACACCTTTCTAAACTTTCTACTGTGTTTAATAATCATCTCAAAAATTACCTGTCATCGCTTTATCATCTCTAACTTGTCCCGTTAGAATAATCAATGCCTGCAAAGAGCAGACCCCACTGAGGGGGTCGCATGGGTCCACTGTGACAACATGAGCATTTTCGCTGAACGGCCGCATACCGCTCAGGGCAATCGAGTCAACTGCCTGGACTTCATGACTTACTACTTTTGATGAGCTCAGCTTTAAAAGGAGTAAATACTATCACTGAATATACCTTTTCTCAAATAATGCATGTAATTTTAATGAAACAGCCACCAAAACCAGGTTTTTTAGAAAAACGTATTTTATCCCTTTATTTAGGATGCCCAAAATTTTCAAGTTCAAAGCATTGTAATTCTTTTTGCACATCTGAATATTATTGGAGGTGACTGAAATTCATAATTGTAGTTTCAAAGCTCATGTTTCTTTTATGGCCTAATAGCATTTTTCTTCTAATAGTAATAAAAATTAACGTACTGAATATTATAGCAAAATTAGATGCACATAAGACCTGCTTTAGATTTTTTAAGGAACATGTGAGCTTCAGAATATTTATCCAAAGTAAAAATATATTCACTGTGTCTATTACCCAGACAAAAGAAACATAATTAAATTTAAAAAAATTAAACTTATGTAATATTTAATAATATTTTGTCTCTATGTATATATACTCCTTCATTTTAGACTATACAACAGTACAAGAATTGGCTAGGACAAATACATGAATTTGTTTGTGACAAATTAAGGTCAAATATAAACTTGTAGCTGATAATTACAAGATTTCATTTTTGAAATTTTAGGAATTTGAAAAATTCAGACGCTGAAAAAGACACTAGAATAAATCATAGTTTCAGAGATCTCTGTGGTGTTGCTCAAGCTCGGGGGTGATTTAAATGAAAGCTGTTTCCTGTTCTCTCTATTCAAAATATCTAATGCTTGAACCCAGGTGATTTCCATCCCAGGCCATGCTGGGAGCTGCAGAAAACCATTCAGAGGCAACGTGAACTTGCATTTTGAGATTTCCCCTCTCTGTCCGTGGTATGAAGGTGCAAAACACGGCTACATTATCAACTTCCAAAATGGTTTTAACACACAGGGAACAGTTTTCAGTACCTGTTACAGGCTTTGTTGCCTAAAGATATGCATTGACAGAGTAATACAAATAGTTTTTCTCCATCTTACATCGCTTCTGCCTTTAGACACTGAAGCGAAGACTCACGAAATGAAGGTGCCAGGTGGACACGTCTCCCCGGGGTTGTCAGGGCATCTGCACTTCCAGGGAACAATAAAGCCCCAACGAGCAGGTTCCGCCGTCAAAACCGACCAAGACATGACTGAAGGTTTCCCCATTTTACTTGGGTAGATAATGAAATGAGGAAGCCTTTCCTTTAAAATATTTAATAGTGACATTGTTCTTTCCTCAGACTAAACATTGTCGGGGAAGATGTATTATTATCCTTCAGATCTCTAGAAGACCATCTTTATCCACCGTTTGTGAGCTGTGAAAACAACTTCTGTGTGATTCGCATGTATATGCATGTGTCTGGACACACACACACTCTTACAAGGACAAGGATGCAAACATATATGCAGATTTCAAAGCGTGTATGTGGACATTCCCTCAAGAAAAAACTGCATTAAACTAAACATTTCTGGGGGAAGGCTGCCCCAGTATACACTGGTAACAGACTCATGATGGCTTCTTAGGTGAGTTCACGCTCTAAGGGGGACGTCTGCAGTCCGGGAGGTTTCCAAGGCAAAGAGATATAATGGCTTTGAAAGAGTGGTGAGAGTCGTCAGAGGCAGATCTGTCCTCGTCTGCCAGTCAAAGTCCCTGCTCTTCTACCATCACTGAGAATATTCCAGCATACCAATAGCTTACTTTAACTAAGAAAAGGGCAAATCTCTGCAAATATTTTGAAAATATCCAATAGTTGGGATTCTTTCATTTTAAGAGGTTTTGTAAATGTTCAGACACATGAAAGAGGTAACGAGGTGAACCACCCAGCAGCTATTCTCCACTTTAGAGGGAAAAAAGGAAAACATAAATAATGTATCAGGGAAATCCCTCATGTTACAGGATGAAATATTAAGAACTATCCCAGAAGAGAATTTTAATTTCTCCAAGGCAAACTCCAGATAGCAGCTTAGCTCACTAAACGCGTCCGGCTTGGGACGTCGTTCATACAACATAATCTACAAATGGGACTCTCGTTTTCCTTTGTACAAAATGCTTAGGCCGCTTCAAGTGGGAGTGTTTTTTAATATAAAGTAATCATTATGTTTCAGATTATAAATTTTCAGTTAAAAATCACACATGATAAAAATCATCTTACAAAAGATTTCAATAATCAGGGCCTAAAAACGGTATAATTGTAGTTGATTTTTCCAATCAAATCAATAATTTAAAAGTGTTTTATTGATGAAGTTCATGCTTAGTATGCGTGTGAGTTGGGTATTTGTTACGCTGCCTTCCTTCCAGAATTTGCCGCTTGAAATGCAGGGAAATCTCAGCTCTCCAGTCACTGAGATTCGGGCAACCATAGGTGGAAACAGAATGTGCAGTTAGATAGACTGAGTCTCTGTTTTATCTGTTCTTACAGGAAACCAGTGTCCATCCTCACTGGCTATTTGCCACTTGTTTCCAGAAGCCTCTGGGATGGACAGAGGAACTTAGCACACGGCGTTAGGTGGGAGTTGCGCTGGGGGCACCCACGGCCTCTGAGCGCTCAGAATCATCGGAGGGTCAACAGGTACGTGGTCGCTCGATGTGTGGACATCGTTGGGAGCTGTCTAGTATCTTTGTGGAGAAGGCTTGTAGTGGTGGGGATGACGATGTTTAAGATGGGGTCCTGAGAAGTGACAGAGGACGCACGTCAGTCAGGCTGCTCTCCAGGTGTGGGATAAACCGCAGGAGGACACGTGTGCAGGGAGGCCTCGACCCTGGCCGAGGCCCCGCCAGCACGCTGGTGCAAGTCTGCAGGCTCCGGCGTGCATACATCCACCCTGGTTTGCTCCCTCCCTCCCCAGTTGGCCCTTCTCCCCCTCCCCCTTCTCTCCCCCAAACTATAAAATCGCTAGAGGAAGAAGACAAGCACCTCTCCTCATTTTACAATTATTTAAGCATTTGAAATCCTTTTTATTTCCTCAGAAAGTTCTAAAAATGAATCAATAGCTTTATCCATCCCAACATCAATGGAGCAACATCAGAAAGTCATATTCACTCAACCTTTCACAGGTCAGGGCCATCAATGTCTCCCATTCTGATAGGTTTTGTTTCTCTTTAAAATTGTAATCATAAAAAGTTATCGGGGGCAAATGTGATCCACCATTTAAAAAATCAGTTTTCAAACTAGAATTGCTTCTCGGTGCTCTTACCAGCAGACAAATCTTTAGACAGAGCTTTTTAAATTTAAGCTGGAAAACAATAATGCACATCATTTAAACATCAGCAAGACTGTTTTGGAACAGGTGACGTTTTTAGTTTTTACAAAATTTACTTGTTTAGCAACAAATCAAAGGGATTGATTTGGGTCATATTACAAAGAAAATGCATGTAATACATTCTAGTAAAATTCATGTCATAAGAAAATAAGCTCCTTAGCAAAATACTGTTTCCTATATTGTTCTATTTGAAAATCATAATGTAAAAAGATTTTGATTGATGAGATGATAGATTTTTTTTTCCCTGTATGTATTTATGGTTTAAAATACAGGGGAAAAGCATGCATTATATGGAAAATAAATACGGAAAAGAAAGGTGGGAGGGAGAGGGTGGAAAAGGGGGTTACTAAGCATTAGCCGTATAACTTACACTGCAGGCAGCTGGAATAAAACTCAGAAAGCACAGCTGGGGAGGAAGAATTTCAGGTCAGAGTGTGCCTTCTGTCACAGGCAACTGTCGTAACGTGTGCTATCTTAGCGTTTCACAGGACAGGGCCGCACTCACTGTGTGCCGCCGACGGCGGGAGGTCCGGGGTCCGGAAGGTCTTGATGGTGGCGGGCCCTTCCCCTCCCGTGCTCAGCACTTGAACCTCCAGTCGGTAGAGGGTGGACGGCCTCAGATTGGGCACCGTTAGCAGATAATGATCCTGAGGAAGTTATGCAAAAAAGGTGGTTGTCAGTGACCTTTTATGAACAACGTGCACAGTGGACACATATTGCAGGACCGTTTGTTGCCCCGGGTGAGACTTTAGCTCAAATCGAGGTCCCCTGCTCTGTACCGCGACGGCGCCATTGCAGAATGCTACCCTGGTTGTGCTGGATCGTCTCAGCACCAGTCAGTTCTTGGCAGCCTGAGATGCTTGGCAGAACTGAAATTGGCTGCGGTGCCAGTTCTCAAGGATTTCAGCTTCTATTCTGTCACGTTAAGACTTTCCCATGCTTTAAAGTGTTCATCTGCCCACCTTGTGATGTGAATTCCTGATAACCCACATTTCCGTGAATGAGCCGACTGTTTTCCTGAAAACCCAGTCTCTGTCAATGCCCATGACCGAAAATGTGGGTTTTCAGGCCAACACATTGTTCTCCAAACTCAATAAAACCCTCATATGTTCATGGAATAAGTACTTTCTAATTCTTAAGAAATTTTCCCTCCAGGATTTAAGTTTTTTGTGGGTTTTTTTTTCTTTTTTTCTTTTTGGAGCAGGAGTTGAATGTCCAAAGGGTGTTTTTTTGGAGAGGGTAAAAGCCCACACATGATTTTTTTCTTGAAGCCAAGGAATGAAGTGGCCGGCAAGATAGGCCAACTCACTATGGGCTCCAGCCAAATTTGAAGAGGGAAAGAAAGAAAAACAACCAGCTTCTTTTAGCTGTTTTTTTCCCCCAATTTAACACTTCAAACAGGGCATGTCCACTTGGACCAGAGGGACAGGGGGTGAACAAAGGTAGAAAAAACTTGTGACACCACCTACATACAGGGCAGGATAAGGTCTGTTGAAGAGCTGGCTCTCATAATCAGAATTTATCTAGATAGTTTATTCAAAGGAAGGCTTGTGATATTTGTTAATACTTAAATTAATATGTTTGGAAGAAGAAAATGTAGAATTAAGCAGCAATAGTACAGCCACGCAGCACGATGGAAATATTCAACTCTTGATGGTCACTACGCATGGGCAGGGGACGTCGGAACTGAGCGGGCACATACCGAGGGCAGGATCTGGGACTGTGAAATGATGCTGTTCGGCAGGTTGTTCTGTCTGCTCTCCGTCGTGACCTCAGCCCACGTCACTTGGAAGCCAGTCACGGGCTGGTAGAGGTTGGCCTTGGCCATCTTCCACGAAAAGTGGCCTGTGATGTTCACATCTTGGACAATGAATGAAGCAGAAAGGTTCTCGGGCTTCGCAAGCACCTTGGGAAGAACGGGACCTGTGGCGGTGAGAAGGGGACACCAGCACTACTGGAGGAGGAGAGAAATGGGACCAGGCACCCTGCTGGGCCATCCCCCCTTGGACCTATGGGGACAGTTTTTGAGCAAAAGCCACACCAACTGCAACCCTGGGCAAAGGGGTGCTAATCCCGTGGGGATTATTTTTTTTATAGCCCTGCCTTGGGGATGCAAAAAGGAGAGAGAACTTGGCAGTCTAGAAAGACGTGGCCATTTCTTCAAGAACAGAAATGTCTGCAATGACAAGGGTGGATATTCAAGTTTTCCTAGGAGTTACTGGAAAGCACTTCGGGCGCCGTGTTTCAGCAGCCTGGGAGTAGCTGCCCCGGGGCAGGAATGGGGCTTTGGCAAGGAGAAGGGGATGGAAGGGATAGACAAGGCCTGGCGGGTTTCCAAGGTGTGGAAAATGTGTAAGGATAATCATATGGCAAAGGGGTGGGATAAAAATGAAATGCTTTACATACAGCATGCCAGAACATAAGCAGGCTATAAAGTTTGCCTTCATTTCTAAAAGGATACTATGGCCAGCAAAGGATGCCTTTCCAATGGTGTAAAGCAATGCGTACATTCATCCATATATGACCTCCAAAATGGGGCCATAGTATGACAGTTTGAAAGAGAAGTTCCTTTCATGTTTAGGGTCTCATGAAATGCAGTTTGGAACTATTGTCAGGGGGTCACACGTACACCCCACAGCCACACACATGGAAGTTCAGGTCAAAGCTTACCAGCTTCGCCAGGGCAGGTCACGTGTTTGTGGCTTTTCCCCTTCAAGGCGGAGCATGGCGGGGTCGTAAAGAAAACGGTTTCTGCCTTCAAACGGCCCTTTGGCCGTGTTGGTTGGACGGTCACTGTGTATTTGCAGGAAAAGGACAGATCTTGAAGGATTAGATAATTTTCCTAGAGCAAGAGAAAGAGAAAATGTCAGCAGTAAATCTCATTAGGGATAAAAAAAAAATTGGCAGGAGATGAAATCATATGCCAACAGGGTATTTTTGTCTATAGGGAGCGTGTGCAATATGGCTTTTATAAAAAGTACAAAGGAGACACTGTCCATGTTTTGATTAATTACAATTGTGAAACACTCCCATGGCATTGGACACGTCGCCTAGAATTGGGCGGGACCCCAGGGATTCCTCATCAAAGCAGACAACTGTAACCTTCAAAGCCAGTGTGTTTCTGAGTTGGCAGCGGGGCAGGCGGCACTGTAAAGCTGTAAGTAAAAATCTAACTTCTTTAAATATGAAAAAAGCTAACTCAGGCTTCTCAGAGAGACAGGCTTAGCTTACGTGTAAGTTTCTTTGTAAAAACAATGAAGACCTGTTTAGCAATGCATTTTCCCCTCCTTATTAATGCTTCTTGCTCTAACACTGTGATTAAACAGAGGTAGGAAAAGCAGGTCAAAATGTTGAGGAATAAGAGGCTAAGAATACAACTTGAGCCTAACTTGGAATGGCGACATGATGGCTGTAACAGGTTCGTCATGTGTGTCTCTTGTATCTGTCTGTTATGCTTGTCCATTCTGGGTCAGAGTGTCAGAGCTCGACGCGTGTATATAAAAGATACAGGTGCAATGGCCCTGCATGGTGCCCTCTGGGTGAAGGATGGGGTCCCTGCTGGGCAGCCGCATGGATGCAGAGGACACCATGGGACACGAATTAAATGAAAACAGGCTCCAGCCCATCCCTCAATCACTTGGGTCAAGAGCAGAAGCCGCTGTGGCTGGTGGAGCAGGAAATCTGGGGAGAGAGCTGGTGCCCATTTGTGGAGGGGACTGGAGATAGGGGTGACCCAGAACACGAGCTGCTTATTTCAGGAACGAATCTGCACTTGTATAGGAATGTACTGGAATTCCAAGTTGGCCATGAAGGATACTGCTTTGCAGATATCCCAAGAACGCTTTCATGTGGCACAGAAGGCACACGTCTGTGTAGCAATGGGCAAATGAGCCGATGCTCCAATGTAGCAATGAAAATAAATGTGTCTAAACATCATTTAAAAACGGAAACAGTCAAGTTCTAAGCCTTGCACAGCCTGCCTTTGCAGGACTTTGATTCTTACGTCTACCGGACACATTGAAGGCTCAGTAAAGAGCTACTATCAGCTTGAGCGTTTCAAAAGATGAGGAGCCTAGGATGGGCCAGCTCCCCGAAACAAGGAAAAGCCTCATTCCCCGCCCACAAAAAATTTAGTAAATCCTGCTTCTGTTCATTTCTTTCTCTGCTTTTCCTTGTTTGTTTCCCGTTTGTTTGCTGAAGGCCACAAACTATGGGAGCTTAAGAAAAAATAAAAGGCGTAATGTTGGTGAGCATGAGTTGGAAAAAGTCACATCTGGTAAGAAAGGACCCGGCTATGGACCCAGCGACTCATGTTATCTCACCATCTTGAAGTCCCATGATGACATAAGATTCTAAAAATACTGTACTTGTTGCTTTAGAAAATATTCAAAAGAAAAATGTTGTCGTTTAATCTCATGCATCAATATCAATTACACATTAGGGGCTATGCCTTTTGATATTTTAAACTGTGCTGCTATGGTACATAAAAGCTGCTGTCATTCACACCACATATAATTTAATGTCCTGATCCACATTTTCTGTTACATTGTCGATCCTGCTCGATAATTCATGCATTAACCTCAAAATACTTGCAATATACTGAATAGTTTTGGTAAAGTTACTATCCCGAGGAGCTGAGCATTCTTGTAAAGTTAAAAGTCAAAGCTGATGTGTGGTGTATAGGTCAGGTGGTAGGGACATGGACAGTCAGTCATACAGAAATTCACTGGGAAATACTACCTTTTGATCACTGTGCCAAGTCAAAATCCAGACAGTAATTCAAAGCATCTGTCCAATCAAGATAAAACACACAGAGACTCAGAAGCATTTCTCCTGTGACCTGGGAGTTTGTTAACAATGTGTCTTTTTTTTTTTAATTGAAGTATCATTGATAAACCATCTTATGTTGGTTTCAAATGCACAACACAGTGGTTCAACAGTCACCCGTATTATAACATCCTCACCCCCCACACTAGTGCCATTACTATTTGTCAATGTTGAAAGATGTTACAGAATCTGTGCCTATATTCTCCATACTGTACTACCGTCCCGGTGACCAACTTAAATTGTGATGGCGAATTACTGTGCCCCTTTATCCCGTTCCCCCTTGGTAACCACCAGCCCCTTCTCAGTGTCTGCGAGCCTACTGCTGTTACGGAACCACGTGTGTTCAGTCTCTGCATTTCGGGCCCTGCCATGGGTCGACAACAGCATTAAACCCTCGGTGTGATGTCAAATGGGCAAGAGCGTGAGAGACCATAATAGCCATTAGAGGTCCAGTTCCATGCAGTCATTTATTCAGTAGCTAATTCGTGAGCAGGAGGCAACCGTTCCTCAATGGTCTGCACACCTTCCTGTCCGGTGTGATCATCTGCTTACCTGGGTCACGACAGACGATGTCGCCGGCTTGGTGGTTTTGTTGTGTGCACAGACTTCCGGAAACCAGCGCACGTGATAGCGACTGACGCTGGGATCTGAAACGTCAAAATGCACAAAAGAACAGTGTGGAAGTCACATGGTACCAGCCCAATGCTCTTAAAGTGTGGGAGAGAAAGGGAGAAAATAAAATTCTGCCGGTGACCCACTAATGCACACATGAATTACAGGAGGCGTGCACACCTTGCAGAACGCTGCTTCATGTTTCGTTATGAGCAGCGAAGTTGGGGGGATGCACGCTGCCGCAGGAAAGCCTGTGCTGATGTGGAAGAGCTGAGCAGGGGACACATCAGAGTCACAGCCCAGGGATGCCAGCAATGTCTTGGGAATAACGCTGGAGTGGTTCCTATGACAGGTCACCCCCTACAAGACAGGGTCACACTCGGCAGCTGTTTGCTTAACTCCTGTGCTGGAAGGAGGGTGGAGACATCGCATGCCTCTGAAGCCTGTATTCTTCTGATAAACCTGGTAGAGACGCTACTGAACCCAGGCAAGTAAAGCATTTTCCTCAAAGAATGGGCCGATCAGACGTATTCCCGTTTGAACCCTACCTATCAGCGGCTGCGGGGTGCATGGCGTCCCCTGCCTCACCGCATACATCCTGGCCTCCCGTGTATTTGTGCTGAAATGCCACTCAAAGTCTCAAGGACAGGCGAGAAGACAGACCCTTTCCACGTCCCCATTCCCAGGGGGAGCAGCGCACCCCATCCACTCCTTTCCTTGGGCAATCAGTGGAAAAGAGAAAATGATGACTAGCAAGTCTCTGAGCTGGAAAAGAAGGGGGATGCTGTGAGGTTTATGATCACCCCGGCTGTCCCAGGGCGGGAGAAGCCGGGACTTCTGCGGGGAATGAGTGTCTCCGCCCGCATGGAGGTTCTCAGAGGGCAAAGTGCTTCGATGAGACGGAGGCGGGGAGGCTGGTGGTGCAGTGGGAACTGGCCCTGGGCAGCACTTCAGAACGAGAAAAGAAGAAGTTGAAGTCAGAGAAAATAAAGAGGCACCAAGCGGGCACTGGTGGTGTTTGGTTAAAAGCAAAACTTTGGCCCAACAGACATGAAAGACATTTCGGGGGAGAGGGGGGTAGAATTACCCGTTGCCCATAAGTATGAACCAATCAAGACCAAATTCAACAAGAGGGCTGCCCTGGGCAGAGCGGTGAAGCAGCCACCCAGCACCAGCGGCCCTCGTGGCTTGTAAGCGTGCCGCACAAATGAGAAAGAAAGGCACACGTTTGACTTGGTGGCAAAAGGCTGTGGATAAACACGGGAGGTGGAGAGAGGCAGGGCATGTGGCCGAGCGTTCCGATTTCACATAGCGCAGCCGGTCTGTCTCCTGGAGAGGCCGGCCGTGGAGGGAGGGCTGGAGGAAGGACTGGCCCGGGCTTCTGGCCGGCATGACCCACAGTGTCCTCTGCGCTGCTGAAATGTTCCTGCGTGGTGGCCCCTGGTGAGCCCCGCCTGTGAAGCAGCTGAAATGTGGCTAGCGCAGCCACAGGGTCCACTTCTGAATTTTCATTAATTTCATCAGCTTCAATGGCCACAGGGGGCCGGGGGGCTGCCGTTCTGGAGTGAGAAGTTCCAGCCACAGAGAAGAGCCAGTGAGATGCGCTGAGTGGCAACAGCGCATGAGTGACATTCTTTGCTCGGGGAACAGCAGGGGACAGGTTCTGGCTTGCTGTGACATTTACGGGATGTGTGACCTATGCCTGTAGGCATGCTAAAAGGGCCCTACACATACCTTCCGACATGACGGTACCTCCCCAGGAGGCATTCAGGGGAGCGGGCACGCACCCTGCCTTCGGCTCTCCACGTCTAACGCCACAGCCCCCACCTTCTCCATGGGCCACCTGTGTTCCCCAGACTTTCAACACCACCTGCCCCTACTAACGGTTCCCACCCAAACTGCTCTCCTGAAGACCCACAGCCCCCGGCTGCCCGTCCCAAAGACACTTTCCAAACTCAATTTCTAACCCTACATTCTCGATCTGGGGCTTCAAGTTGGCCCCCTGCTTTCACGTTGCCTTTTACCTACTCACATCTTCCCATTTTCTGTATATCTGATGTTCAGACATGGTGTTCTTGCTGTCCCTGGGGGAACTGTCCCTTCCTGCCTTCAGACAGCAAGCAGTCAGCTGGAAGCACACCTGTCGTAGGCAGGCCAGCCACCCAGAGCCCACACACCCCTCCCAGCAGGTGCTCACCGTCAGGGCCACTGGCTCCTGCCCTCAGCACCCCACGCCCAGGTACCCCCACGGCACACGCCGCTGGAACTGTTCACACTAGCCGCCCCTGGGGCTGCTTCCTGGGCCCCCCGGTTCCCTCCTGCAGGAGCCCACCATGCAGGCCTCTGAGCACAGCTGCCTGGCTCCCGCTGCCCCCTGGCTGGCCCTGTGCGTCTCCACACGCCCCCCTCTTCCTCTTTGCACACGGGGAGTAATAAGCCCTCTTTGCAATGGCAGTTCTCTCTTGATTTGCTGGCCTCACCAAAGCTGCATAATAACACCTACATTTTTAAACCTGATTAAAACGAACACACTGTCTTCTGCCGTCTGTGTGGCACATTTTCAAACACACACACATCACTCCTCGGGTTTTCAAGGTCCATCAAAAGGCGGCGTGCATTGTGCCTGGATGTCTAGACAATCCCCATTATTCACAATGGATTAGAAAATCACCGTGAACGCCAAGTTAGCGAACACTGAACAGCCCTTGTTGAGGGGATGCAGGCTTCGGTTCTAGTGAACCTCAGGTCACAACGGTTCCGTCTGCCAGTTGATACATATCTTCTCTTACGTGTGTTTCTGTTTAAAGGCACCTTATGTAACATATTTCTTGTAAGGTCTTAATTGTCTTATGTCTCTATAGCTTACACATGCTAGTTGAGAAGGTTTTATGATGGTGTCCAAGCACGACCATCGATTCCTTTAACCTTCCGTGAAACCTCAAGATAATACCACCACTATACTTTGTTTTATAAGTTCTCAAGAACCACAAATCTAGCCACTTTTTATGTTTCCCACAGCTTCAGCACACACATTCGACATCCCTCTAGGCCCTTACAGAGCAGCCTCACATATACACCAGCAAAGTCTCTCTTTTTCTGAATGCACCACATTTCTGATTCATGAACACCAAAGGCCAACAGCTCATACCTGAACAAAGCTTATCTCAGCATCTTATTTACTGTGAGGCATATTACAGTTTTCTTGCTTAAAAGGCTTAGAAAGGCTAGGCAGCACTTCAGCAAATACACTCGGGGGCCAGTTTAAATAGCAAAATCCCCCAACGAAAAGCAAGACAGTGCAAAAAAAAGAAAAGAACCAAAACAATGGCTCTAAACAGACCCTGGAAAGGACGCTTGTTTGCAGCCTGGGAACTGAGACAAGAAGACACAGGGTCGCCGTGCTGGGAATGTGTACACAGGGTCCTCAAATTTATCGCCACTCTGTGCATGTGCTTCTCCGCACAGCACCACAGAAGTGTCACGAGCATTGGTTTGCGGGTTCCACATAAATGTTAGTGAGTAGATGACTCTGTCAACACGGAACCAGGGAATAACGAGGATCGACTGATGCTCTTACCATTTTGAAATCAGTAGTAAAAGGTAGCCTCTTGTGTTATGTGCCTAATGAATTCCACATTTTCCTTTGTTGCCTTAAACCCAATCTTCCCACTTTAGTGCTAACATATTGGACGGGCAGCATTCAAATTATATCCTTCTATTTAAAGAGTGGTCACTGGCGGGCCACTCGGCCCAGCAGGCTTTCCCACATCTCCCATGCAGCCTGAGCAATATTTTGACATTCTTCATCGCCACCCTTTTCTTCTTGAAATCCTTGCTTCCTTGGCCTGTCGCAAATATCCGACTTCCCTGATCCCTCTGGGCACGTGCTGTGTCCTCTGCCGGGTCATGCCCGTTGTCCTGCTTTCAGAGCTGGAAGTTCCTCCACACAGGTTCCTTCTCTCGGTGTCCACGTCTGATCTCTCCTGAGATCCAAGCAAGGAAAACTGTGTAGTTGTGCAGGCTGTGCACTGCCTAATTCTGGGGAAAGTCAGGGGAGTGCCTTCACCTCCTACTGCACTAACTCCTACATTTCTCCACTGCCTCCAGGGCATTTTAAACTCAAAATGCTCACCGCCCCAACTGCTGGTCCAATACTGCCCTTACTGCAGGTGATGCCCCCCCGCCAGCCTCCAGCTACAGGTATGTTCTCGTCTTCCCTGTCACCATTCATGTCCCTCAACCCATCACCAAGTCCTCTTGATTTTATCTGCTGAATATTAAACTTAGATTTAAAATGGTCTCAAAGCATTTTTAATGGTGCCCCCCAAAACCAAGTTTGGAGACATTAAAAAAATGAGAAGAATGTTAGTTGACTTGCTTCCATGGAAATCATTTATATAGTTATCTCATCTTTAGCTGCACCTTGCCAATTACTAAAATCCTAAGAGCTTATATTTTAGGATATGGCTCCAGGATCCAATCTATAAACATCATTATATCAACTGCTTCCTAAGGGGACAGCCATGAAAAGTCTATGATAAATGCCTCATTGATCTGGTTCTTGAACTGAAATCCTTCCTTCTACAAATAAGATATATTATAAAGAATATACATTGAAATTTTTTCTTAATATTGAAATTTACTTTCAATATGCTTCAAAAAGTAAATGTATTATTCCATTTATTTCTCAGTGTATCTAACTCTCAGTGTCTGGTGTAAATGAAGGGCTGCAAAATTTTTAATTAAATGTTCATCTCTAAGTTCAGAGAAGTCTAATGATCCAGAATGCTGAGGTCATTGAAATGACAGCTCTGAGGCACAGAGGTCATCTTGGGGCACCACAGAACAGCTGTCCTAACAGAAAATTGAAGTCACAACTCTGGGGCGGGGGACATGTATTTGGAAAGGCACCAGAGAATGCCAGTTCCATCAGGGCAGGAATCTCTGTCTCTCTGCAATGCCTCTTGCAGAAATAGTGCCTGGCATGTAGGAGGTGCTCAGTAAATGTCAGTTGAAATGACATGTTTTCTTGGGATAATTCTTCATTCTCTTCATTTTTGTAAAAAAAAAAATAAAAAAGCTTTGGTAAGACAGAACCTTTTGACTTTGCACAGTTAAGATTTCTGAGCACTTACAAGACATAAAGTACTTCTGCAAAGCACAAGGATGAATGTTTTCTCTCTGTCTGAGCTAACTTTTCATGTTTATGGGGTACAAACACTAAGACGGAAGCCAAAAGCCAGAACAACGATCTGCGGATTCTATTATTTCTATTATCATGCAGGAAAAATGAACGAATGGCTGTAGAGTAATAAAATTACTAGTTAACGTTATATAAAGGGAAGTATTACTTTTGCAAAAACATTTCTTCTACAAATTCACTGTCAAAGGTGAATTACAACCAACTATCACGTGGAAATAAGCTGAGAAGGGTGCATATTTTGACACCTAACTCCTTTCCCTTCAAAATTACATGTTGCCTAAGTAATACAAAAAACCTGAAGCCCCCTCTCTGGGAAATTTCAAGGGAAGTGCATAGATTTCTGCTGGTTCGTCCTTAACTACACATCCAAAATCAATGTCCTGCCCACCATGACTTTCAGGAAATGTGACATCTATTGACCAATTTCTTCTTACAACTTTGTCTTGATGAGTGTACAAGGATCTCTTCTATGTGATTTATCACTGGTGGGACTCAGTCATAACTCAAGAATACTCAGCTACTGTGTCACAGCTGAAAACCACTTGGGAGGGGTCTATTGAGCTGCATATAATGCACACAAGGTATACTTTTTTAGGGTTGAGAAGTCCAGAAAGCCAGCCAGAACGTTCTTTCCCCAACATTCCATTCCATCAAATAATGCTCCATTCCATTCCAGACCATTCTGGTACCCTCTATTTCGTCACATTCCATTCCATTCCACAACATTCTATTGCATTCTACAGCGTAACATTCCACCCCATTCCATTCCATAATGTTCCATTCCATTCGTTTACGTTCCACTCTTTCGTGACAGAATCATATCCCGTATTCACATTCTATACAAAATTCATATGATAGTAGGGCTGCGTGTTGATTTAAAAGGTGTCTCCCTTCCTGCATTTATAATAATTGTGAATGCACTTGTGTTACAATGTCTGGGGAAACTTTGGTTTGGGATTCTGTAGGTCACATGGTGGCTGCCTTCTAAAGCTTATGGAAGGAGGAAAAATGTGCAATAACAGTGCGACACACGCTCTCCTCCTTGGTCTGCTCTGGACCCCCCAAAGGGTGCTACAACCTCCCCCCACCATGTGCTCCTGCAGAAAGGAGCGCCACTGTGTTTTCCTATGTTGATTTTGTTTCCATATTTAAAATAAAAAAGGAAACAGGATGGATCTAACTTAAGGAAAAGGGCTTTTGGGAAAAATGCAAAACTTTAGTTAGAGGATGACTTTTCTTAGTATTTAAGTAAGTGGCTGTGTGATGTGGTGGAAATGAACCCACATTTGCAGACTCTGACACAAAGTAAGCGTTTGTTGCTACAGCTCTGGTTCACATCCACATTCTCCCTCTCAGCTATCTCCTGAGCTCTGGGATTATTTAAAATAATGTGTATGTGTATTTATGCAAATACACAGGCATACGTTTACATGTATACACACTTATGATCTTGAGGACAAGCATGATCACTTAGCTGTCAGTGAAAATACCATGTTTGTAGATTTTTAAGGTGTGAATTCTCCCATCACTGACACAAGATGAATCACAATCTCAATAAATTAGATCTCAGATTTTTGTGGACAATGACCAACTAATGCACATGTTTCTATAAAAATGCAAAGGGCCACGAATAGACAATACAATTTGAAAAAAGTAAACAATTGGAAGAGTATTATTGAAAATATCTATAAATCCATAGTGGCTAAGACAATGTGGGGACATACGCCCAAAGACTCTATAGAAAGATGAAAATTAACTTGCATATAAATACATACACACACACACACACACACATACATATATATTTCAGTTCCCACAAAAATGGCACCACAAAGCTTTGAGGGAAGAATCATGTTGAAATAAATGATGCTAGGTCAGTTGGAGGTCAAGAGTGAAGAAAGAGAAAGAAAAGAACAGTGACCCCCTCAATTCTGGGTCAAAGTCAGCCTAAGAGCGAAAGGTTCAACAGTGTCGATACCACGAGATAAGGAGACTGTGTCTGTGACTCTTGTATCAGCAAAGATTGCTTACACGAGACAAGAAGCCACTAACCGTAAGGGAAATAAAATGCTGAATCGATCATCTCTGAGCATACAAACCATTAAGAATTGAGGAAAAAAGGTAAGCGGGTCAGAGGGAGAGAAAAACTTAAAACTACACAAAGGCAGCAGATGGCTCAGAACTCCAAAGGTAAAGGACTGTTGAAGGGCAGACGGGCTAAATAGTTCCCGATGCAAATACAACAGGTATCAACATGACACCCGAACTGTCACTACACAGGTACCTGAATGGCTAAACTTTAAAAGGTGGGAAGTTCCACCTGGCGGAGAGAACGTGGCCCAGCTGGGAGCCTCGTGATGGGAATGTCCGTCCGTACAAGCACTTTCAAATGCTGTGTCTTCTAAAGCTCAGCTACCCAGGACCTAAGAATGTCGCCTCTGTGGGAGAACACTAGCACCAAAGATGGGTGTTCACAGCAGCACAGTTCTTAGGAGCCCATCACTGGAGCAAACCAAGTCTCTACCAACAGCTGAAAAGGTACCTGAATTGAGGTGCACGAGGGACTGCCATGCGGCACCAGAAATGGATGATTTACTGCTTCAGGCACCAGAAATGGGTTAGTTTCCTACTTCCCATATAACACTCACTGCAAGAAGGCAAATACAGACTGTGATTCCATTTGGGTAAATTTCAAACATAGGCCAGACCAGTCTTCAACTTTAGAACCCATGATGGGGATGGTTACTACTGATATTTGCCTGATGGTTGCTGTAAGGTGTTTGCATTTGCTGTGTGTATTTCTTGCATTTTCGATATTCTATTAGCAAAATGTTCTGTAAACTGTATCATATTGACATATAATTCTAATTTGAGATTGATAAATATAATAGATCACATTTTATAATTTAATATTTATGATAAAACTATTATTAAACTTAGTAATATGGATACATTATATAATTTTTAATTTAATAAAAAATATTGAGTGAAATGTAACTTTAATTAACATGATAGTAATATTAATTGTAATGTTATTTAAGCTGCAGAACGGATGTCAACAGCTTGGGAGAAAATTCTCAAACGAAAAGAGCCCAAACACCAATAGACCTTAAGGCACACATCCGATAATCTCAGTGAAATCACGTTTCAGAAGAATTAAAAATGTATGTTAGATTAGTATGTATGTCAAATAATTCTAAGAGTACTATTTCAGTATTACAAAACAAATATTCTCAGAATAAAGACAATGAACCAATAAAGAAGAATTTATTCTAAAGTTAAGTATTCAAATAGTAATAGAAACAAAAAATTTATTCTAAGGATAAATGTTCATCACAGTATTAATTATGTTATGGATATCTGAAGGCACCTCCATGTTTTATTGTAGTGGAGCGATAGTATGTTACGATACTCTGGTGTCATAGAAGGCAGCAATTAAGATGTTATGAAAAATACATGACAAGAGAGAATACTCATGTATTACCATATGAAAATATTTCACATGCTTCCTTATTATTTATATACCACATTTACGTAATAAATGAGGAAACACACACGCAAAGGAAACTTCTGAAGTTTTCCACTAGAATGCTGTTTCCATGAAAATGATACCAAGATAAGTGACTCTTTTCTATTTTTTCCAGATTGGTTGTGTTATGGGTCTTTTCAAAATAAAAAGCTGATTTAGGACAAAAATTTACAGTGCAAGATATTAAGTACTGTGAGGGCTTTGGACACAAGATCAGACTTGTAGGAAAGAAACGAAGATAGATCAATATCCCCGAGATGTTATGATCTGGGCCGTCAACTTGCTGATTTCAAAACTTGACACAGATTCTGGGAGTCCACAGAACAGCAAGGTATTTTTTAAAAAAGTATTTAAGTGTTTCGTTAGGCTACTGTTTTCCTTAGCGTGAACACCAAGGCTGGACATTGCCTTCTGCACAGGTACCAACTATTTCACTAGCTAATTAAAGCAAATACCAGATAGAAAACGTGTGCGCACCTTCGGCCTTTTTCCAATAGACCTTCACCTGCAGCTGGTCGTCTTGGTAGAATGGAGCTCCGATTTCCAGGAGGCGGGTGGGCGGTCTTCTTGGAAATGAGGGCTCTATGTGCATCACACTTTTTCTAGGTTTCCCAAGTTGTTCTTCTGCAAAAAAGAACAGCATTCTAATTCACTTGTTAAAAACAATTACATAACCTGGTATTCATCCCAGTACATTTAACTTCATTCTATTATGCATTCCTAATTCAGTGCCTATGTTTTACAGTGAAATGTAACATAAAACTGCAGACTGTTACATGCTCAAGTTGATGCCACCCCCCTTCACGATAGGTCGGGATACGGGATACCCAAAAGCCGGGAAACGGGATACCCAAAAGCCTATTACATGTCATCCCCAGAATTTCAGTTGTTAATTGATATGAATTCAAGGCTTGAGAGATGCTCTGATTTAAATAAGACATATACGTAGTATTTCTCATTACAGATTTCTTTTGTAGTTGTGAAGGAAACACACAAAATAATATTAAAATACAGTATCATGGAAACAATATGGACAGCTCTTCTTAGAAATACCAACATTACACATTAATACCTGGTGCAAGACCTTAAACGGAAATATTGTTCAACTGTGTTTTAAATAACAGGATTTCAGTTCTTTACAAGCCCATTTATGCTTCTCACTCCTTTAACAATCTGTGATGTGGAGCATTTGCCTGTGTATAATCAAGACAGAAGCTTAGATTGTATGTTTCATCTCCAAGTGAATAGTCTTCCTACTTTCTATTTTATGCAAACTTTTATTGTTTATTATATAACAGAGTTTCCTATAGCTGAAGATCGGACTGGTGTTGGTTGACTGAATGACTCTAGTGCAGAAACATGTCAACACATAGGCAGGGCACATGGAAAGGACAGAGAGGCACATACTTCAGTCCTGGGAACATGTTCCGGACTCGAAGGTGAGCCCTCCACTTTCACTAGTAAACAAAACTGGGAGGAAAATCATTTCTACCTTTTCTGAAAAGGAATGAGGTCTGATTTAGACTCTTTATAGTACTAAAGTTAAGAGAACTGAGTGACTTATTTTTTTTTTAACGTCAAAAATTTGATTAATTTTAACAGAGAGATTTGGGGTACTTTCTCTCCTCCCCACCTTTATTTTGGAGAGTTAGAAGAATATTCCAGTTGCATGAGGTGACTGTAAAACAATTAGAATCTGCCAGTCCTGAAAATAAATTCCTCCTGCCTCCAGAAAAGCAAGTTACATTTCTATTCAGGACAGTGTTATGTCTTTCTTCCTTCAAGGGACCCTTTTATAAAACTACATGAACATTCAGCCTTTGCTTGCATAGAAATTTTTATCACTAAAACACCTAGCAGCCTGCAGACTTGTAAAAATATAACTCAAAAAAATAAATTACATGCTGACATTTACTATTCTCCTTCCTATAAAATATAATTTCCCCTGCTTATACTATAAAGCTGTAATTATTCTTCACTTCTAGTTGGTTCATGATGAAATATACAATGTTCTTGTAAAAGTCATAGACTAGTGTTTATGAGATTATATATCATCATCAGTATATAAAATCCTGACAAATGTTCGGCTATATCCTGCATAATCCTTTATAAAGCCAGACTCCCGTAGGTCACCGAGCCCCAAACAAATGTGTTACGACAGGTACTTTACATTACTACTTTTTAAATTTTCCTTTAATACTTTTCTGAATCCATGTGACAAGAAGCAGTGAATCCTTAGAAAGTGGCCTTTGATGGGTCAGCTTTCATGCAAGTAAAACACGATCTACTTTAACAAGAAGATTAGGAAGTGACATTAACACTCAGAAACAACCTCTCCAGTGGAGAGGAGCTGGTTGGCTTGTAGGTAACAGAGGGATTCATTTGGTTTCATAAAGATTTCTGGAGCGACGCTGATGGACTCTGAAGTCTGCTGTGGACGCAGAGACAATCCATGTTCTCTGAGCAGATGAGATTCTGGTTCTCCAAGTTGGGGAGGCATAAGTCTAGACCCCACACAGTGGAGGCTATCATCTGCATAAGAAGGGCACCACTCCCTCAGATGACAGAGGACAGGAGACGGTAAACATGTGGGAAAGGGTAGACATGCCTCTATTTGTGGGGAACCATGCAGCTTCCGAGAGGGAGGAATTTAGACCACACTGTGCAGTGTGGCTTAAGGTATGTGTCACAGAGAAGGTTTATAATCATACTCGGGACAGAGGGAGCAGCTAATTAGGGGAGATCTCCCCGGAGGACGTAAGCTCAACAATGGGCAGCTTTCATTGTGGGAAGAAACCTGTACGACGTTACGGCAGTCTGCAATGTCACACCAGGTTCTAGTGGGGCAGGGCTGTTGTCTACTGGAAAAAAAAACAGAAGGAACTCAAAAGTTAAACTTATTTTACACGACACATGAAACCCCCAGCATGAGAAACCAATGAAAATATCTTGGCGGAAAGAGAAGTTTAAAGGGTTTTGGTCTGAGAGGATAAAGGGCATGAAGGGTGAAGGGTGTAATTCGGGAGAAGTAAACCCACAAAGGTGGCCAGGTGACGCTCACGGGGGCGGACCTCGGTCCAGGACCGTCTGCTCGGTGACTCATACTTTCTAAAGACCGGCTGTATCTACAAAACGGACGTGTAAGAAAGAGCAGGAACAGAAATACTAATTAAGAGGCTGTTTTAACTTATAAGAAGGAGACAACAATGGCCTCAACGTGGGAAGGCTCTGCAGATTCCACAGAGCATTTGAAATCAGAGAGCAAAGGGCGTCCTAAAGAATAGATTTCCAGAGGAAAGCAAAGGGAAGCCTAGAGAATGGCCTGTGGATTTTTGGGCTTCAACAAAAGGGTGAATGGTGGGGCCCTTTGAGGCAGAACAGCCAGGGGAGAGCAGGTGTGAGAGGGAAATCGAGAGCTCAGGTTTGGGTATGTTCCGTGTGGAACACCTGTTAGCCATCCAAGTGCCGATGCCCAGCAAGCCGCCGAGGGCAAGGTTTTGGAGATCAGGGGGTGGTGAGGCTGGCAGGTGTGGGAACCATTAGGCTATGGATGGTTGTTGAATCCATATGACGCACTAACACCTTCTGTCAGGCTGCCTCAGCTCCCCCATCCTGCCTGCCAGGGCCGAGCTCTCTGCACACAATGCTCTGTTGCAACCCTCTGCACCCGCCCATCTGGCTGCTGCATTTGGATGGGAGGACGCCCTACCCTGTGAGTGCACAGTGGTCTCATTCCCAGGGATGCATGAGGAACACTGCGGGGCTCTGTCCCCACCGCCACCTTAGTTCCTTCTGCTTGCACGGCTCCTACAGTCCTGCGAGCAATGGACTGGTCTTTGTATGATCGCGTTCACATGTTTATCTTCCACATTCACCATTAGGCACTTTCAACGCACAGATCAAAATGCATGCAGTGCGGACAGTGATCGTAATGTCTGTACACATGGGAGTGTATTTGCATGTGGTGCGTATATGCATGTGGATGTGTGTGCATGTAACTACGTGGTACCATACAGCGTATAGAGTCTATGCGGTACAAATATTCTATAGCGTACACGTTCATAGTGTAACGGAGTGAGTATTCCCACCGTTAGACAGTCAGGGCTTCATGCATAAGCACACATTTCAGTTTGATGAATGACTGAACAAATGATAGGTTTAATAAATGAATAAAGTAACTAAACACAAAAAAGGTCTCATGAGAATTTTCAGGTGAAAGCTGTACTGTAACCAGACTCACACACGGAAACAGTAGATGGTTCAGATCTGGTCCCCAAAGAGACTGTTCCTCAAGCACGTAGGGAGCTCTGTTTTGAGACGGATTTTGAAAGCATCCTTTCAAACAGACCTGCCCGTTTGGATCCTATTGCTCGCCCGGTGGGAGAAGACAATTATGAGCAATCAGTGCATCTAACGCCGGAGACCAGGCTTGCCCCTCGTAAATTCAAACCAGCTTTAAACACATTCGTCTTCCCTCTCGGCACCAGGCTCGCTGCATGACGAAAAGCAGACGCCACGACGAGGCTCTGCCAGCCCAGGAATGAACGTCGCCGGAGCCCCACCCCAGTGGCCTGCCCCCTCTCCCTCCTCGAATCTGCTCGACCGTCAGCCTTTCCGGGAGCTGCCCCACTGCAGGCTCTGAGCAGTCCCCACTCGCACACAAAGCCAAAAACATCGAGCCACTTATTTTCCAGCTCGGAGATGAGTGACGTGCAACGCTGTCCTCCTGCTTTGCTCAATTCATAGCAAACACGCTAGTTTAGAAAAAGGGGAAATAGGGAAAACCAAAATGAGAATGATTTACTCACTGGACTATTAGGTAGCTTTGCCGGCATTAATTATGGCCTCTGTGGAGCAGCAATAAAAGTGGGCATGTCTTAGTTTTAGGTGAAAGCAAAAGTTTAGCACTACTCCACAGAATTTTTATTTCCCTTAAAAACAAGCATGCATAGGCACCAGGACCCAAAATTATGTAAGTATAAGAATGTGCTGGCATGAGAACTAAGTTTTCATGTCAAGTTTCCATTACGACACCAAAATACTGCACATAAAGTAGATAGAAATAAAGAAAAATCCAATACATGGCTATTGGTGTGAAGTTTGATGCATCATCATAAGATGTAAAGAAAAAAAAACCCTCTTCTTCTCAGGGTGATGGCTCGGTAGGTGGAAAACCCTTGGGAAGAATTGGTAAGTCACTTACTGCGGTGGGTGGTGTGTGTGGACGTGAAATGAAGAGCGGCCTTTGGACTCTTGAGGCGGGTCTGTCCCCAGTACGTGACGGCCTGCAACTCCACGCTGTAGTCACAGTCCGCCTGCAGCCTCTCCAGAGTCACGGAATTCTGAGCCTGCGAAGGAAAAGAAGACGTACAGACTCCAGGACAGGCCCGCTGCCTCTCACCCTCAGGGCACAGCCTCACACGTCCCCGTGAGGCAGACCGGCTTCTACCTCCCGTATGCCCTCGATGTCCTCAGATCACTAGGGGGCTTCCCAAGCAATGACCATGAGGAGTCATAGTCACTGCTTGAAAAGATTCTCCTAGGGACCTTTAGGACCTGAAAATCCAGTTTTATTATGGATCAGAATAAATTTCCTAGAAAGCCTTCAGGCTAATTTTTTTTTTTTTTTTGGAAATTATATTCCTAATCCTCTCTGGCAATTGTCTGGAAATGAATGAATCATTCTACCACCACCCCTCGCTAGATACCACCTCACAGAGCAAGGACCACTGTTTGTCATAAACGTACAGAGGTGCATGTTCGCACATGCCTGGACAAACTATGAATTGGCATTAATTGCGTATCTTTGATATTTAGTCTAGATCTTTGATGAGTAAATTTTCACCAGAAATTGAAGGAAAAGCCAAAATACTTTAAGAATTTTTTCTGCCATTGTACTTGTAAAGTATGGAGCACTCACCCCGTTCTCTCTGCATGATGCTATCAAAAGACACAGTCAAAGAATGTAATTTGCTCACAGTCATACAGGGATTCTATCAAAGCCTGAGCAATCCAGCCACACAGCCAGGTGAACAAGGCATTTGATGGTGAGTCAAACAGCTCCTGTGCCGGCAGGGAAGGCCTTTCCCACGGCTTACAGGCATTAACAGCATACTCAAGTCCCTTGCAAGAATGTGTAATTAGGAGACATAAAGGTATTATCTCAGATTTCAAAATATTTATCAAAATGCAATGCATGTGATGATATCACATGGCCCCTAGGCTACAAGAAGTCTTGCCTATACATGGTCAAACTGGTGGTATTCACATCCATGAAGGAAAAAAACGTGTCCACCACACAGCAGGCAGGTGGAAGCACGTGCCGTCCCATGGAGAGCATTCCAGTTTTGTGTACAATGTGCTGTACAAAGGGTATTGCCTGGAATCATCAAACATGGACTCAATCGCATAACTGACCCTCTTGTTAAATTCCACAATCGCCTGTTCACATTCTGATCATAATTTTGGGTCTTGGGAGAGCTTTTCAGGGAGAGAACATGATTGTCATGGGCATTCCAGAATTGTGTGCGTTACAGGCTCTGTAAGTTAACAGACGGCATCACTGTATGATTCGGGCTTTTGAGGGGTTAGCGCGACTCGCCATCTCCCATCTGCGCAGCTCTGGAAGGCTGACTGGACTGCATTTCCAGAAGGGGAAGTCGGAGCGGCAGACTCTTGATTTTTGGCTTCTCCCAGGTGTGGCCAGGTCCGCGCCCAGCAAACATCTCTGTGCCTCGTGGACTTTCTTCCTCTTTTAAACTGTGGGATGTCTGCATAAACCACCAATTCCCAATTTCTCTAAGGGTTTCCTGTTGGACTGCATATCACTCTCCCTAAATTATTATCTTTAGCAAGTAAAATAAAATCCACTTTTGAAAGTGCATTCCCTTGAAAATTTCTCTTCCCTTATCTACCAAGGATACTAGAATACGATCTTAGGAGATGGGAAGCCAAAGAAGAAAATTTCATAATTTCTCATCGGTTTTTTTTTTGTGTGTGTGTGTATTTCCAGTTTCTAATGCTCCTTATCAATTGGTCAAATGTTAATATTGAGAACTTGAGTGATCCACACGACTTACAGTGTGACCCTTGTGGACCAAATATATAGTGACTTGTAAGACAGTGACCCATGATTTAGGCTACTCAAGGTCTATTAAAAATTATCACTAAATTTTTACTTCACTTTTTATCTAATTGCTATATGATGGAAATAATTGCAAACTTCCCAACTAATTCGATGCACATGTGTGTGTGTGTGTGTATGTGTGTGTGTGTGTGTGTGTGTCCACGTGTGTGGTGGGGGCTGCCAGCATTTCATCAAGTCACATTTTGCTCTCAATCCCTATGATTCAACATGAGCTCCTTCAGCTCTTCCTCCCAGCAAGCCTGGATCACCAATCTTCACTTGCTACAAAGTCCTTCAAAATAAAAAGGTGGGACTGTCAGAAAGTTTCTTAAAAATAAAACCACACAAGTATCAAGGCTAAATATCAACGATGTGGACTTTGTGAGGCATGTTCTGTAATTCTAAGTGGTACACAGTTTGGAATCTTCACTGCAAAGAAAAATAAGTCTTGCTATCATTTTTAGGTATTTGCAACCATGTATTGGTTTCTGGAATCCAACTTTACACATCAGAGGGGAAAATGTCTATGTAACTTTCATAACAAGAGAGAACGTATACTGTGTATATGAAAAGGAAACTCAATATCTTTTTATGCACAAAGCATTTCATAGAATGCAAAATTATCACTGTCACAGAAACCTCAGTGCAGAAAACGGTTCGGAGATTTTATTTCTTGGCATCTGAAAAATAAACCATTCCAAGCTCTTTGAATCAATGAGAAAAATACATTGTCAAACATCCATTTCCCAAGCTGTGAACTGGTTCACTGATTAGATTATAGATGGGCACACCTTGCAACAGAAAAGCCATGAACAAAAGAACAAAATCTCAAACACAAGAAAACAAAATAAAGACCTAAATGTAAGGGGCATGTTGAATTACATCGTTTTCTATGAGCAGACAGGTAGGATGGAGGTCATTTCTGTTCCTCTCATTTATGGAGTTATGACTGCCCCTTGCATAGGAGCTGGTCCATAAACTCAACTGTTTTCACCTAAAGTGGTAAAGGCAAACACGGGCATGACCCTGCATTCTCTGAAGTCACCTGGAGCTCCAACACCTGCCTGCAAGGAGATGCCCCTCTTCCTCTCACTCCACTTACCCCGTCCGTCGTCTTCCTCCGCTTCTTTCTCGTTGGGACCAGGGACTTGCTGCTGGCCACCCAGCTCCAGAACACCTTGTAGTGGTGCACGGGGATGTCCGGTTCCTTGGGAAGGTCCCACACGACTGTCACGGTCACGCTCCCGTCTCCGTTCAGGGTGGAGTTCGCCAGCCGGAGGTTGGCTGGGGCTGCTGGTGCAGAGGGATCTGCAGTTCCAGGAGAAAGAGCAACCGTGTGACTCCAGCCAGGCATGAGAAGAAAATCCACACCCCTGGACGTGTCCTGACCCCACGGCCAGCACGTGAAGCATTGCCTTTTATGGGAAGAACCGCTGCAAACAAGCAGGAAGGTGTCTTCTGTGAGCCTCCATTCAAACTACAGTGTACAACACAACAAAATGAATGGGTTTGGGCCTTCTTTGTCATCTAGAGGGATCCTTCTAAGCATCTCATCTCCATCCCACTGCAAGCCAGCTGCATATTCCCTGGACTGAAAAGGAGAGAGCTCTGTAAAATGAGGGAACATTCTATTTGGTCAGTGGACATTAAATAAGTAAACAAAATAGAGTAGCTTTTGACAATTCTTGGAAGAAAAGACAGACGTCCAGCTCACACAAGTTACTGTTTTCACCTTTGTGGCTCCAGAGCTTTTGATCCTGGCATCAATCAGCTCAGAGCCATGGGAGATCAGCAACAACAAAGGGAAAACAAAAACAATCCATGTTACAAATTGGATAACTAAAACCTTTTTCTGTCGAGTGATATTAGTTGCTGGAATTATCATTCTGCAAGCGTCCATTTTCAACAGGGACAGGAAGATAACTAAGTATGTGGGAGGCTATAGGGTCTTCCCTTCATTTTCTGCCACTAACTGGGCAGGCATAGATGCCCCTCCCAACAAATGATTTATAGATCATTTGTTTCGTGGGACGACGCCCTCCCAGGGAAATGCTGTCAATAATTCTGATTAGAAAACCATCCGCATCAGAGGTGCGAAGACATTAAATTGAACGTGATATATGTGAAGAACACTGATGGAGAAATACTCAAGTTTTTATCAGGGTTGGTCATGTTTTTGGAATGATGGAAGTGCAAAGTATTTATTTTAAATCTCTCGCTTTTCTCTAAGATCTATAAAGATGGGAGGACTGGTTACTTGCTGAACTTGTAAGAAATGAGAACACCTTATGCGCGCATGTGTAGGTAAGTGGCTAATTCAGAGCCCATTACCTGATACTGTTCATCAAGTGATTGTCAACCAACCGACACTGGGACTTTCTGGGGGCACCTAAGACTTATACTGGGATATACTGATTCAGTGAGACGGGGTGGGGCCTGTTTATTTATATTATAATTACAGGCCTACAATACTTGTATGTTTTATGTGAAATATGTTTTTAATGTAAAACATACACACAGCTCTGATGTAGAGGATCTGCAGCGCAGGAGGAGAAAAGTACCCATACCTGGTGGCAAGTGGGCAGAGCATGCCACGGTCAATGTGGGGACGAACTTGCACCCACCGTCGAGGGCACAGTGAGCACGAGCTTCCTGTGGTGCTGGTTGAGCACAGCCCCCGGGCATCTCCACTGTGCCCCATGTGGACGAGGCCTCTGATCATTCTCTTTGAATCCCATTCTCCACTCGGACCCGCTCTGCTGGAGTCCCCTTTGGTCCCATGGGACTCATTTCTTAGAAAGGCTCTTCTCAGCCTCCCCTACCTGGTTCCTGCCCGTCCCTCCTCGTCTAAACAGGACAGCCTCTAGCTTCTGGACTCGGGGGGCCTCTTCTCTTGTCTTGGACTAGGGACCTCATGCGGTCACGGGCTTAAAAAAACGTCTTTATGCTGATGAGCCTCAAATGTACTGATGACTCTCAAATGTACGTCTGCAGCAGAGTCTACCCCTGAACTCAGATCCGGGTGTTTGCTGGTCTTCCTGGACCTGCACTTGGACGTCCCAGAGGCAACCCAGTGCGACTGAGCGTGGTGCTGCCTCCCCGGGGCCCTTGTCAGGACAGCAGGCAGGTGATTGTTCACTCCAGGAACCGTGTCCTGCCGCTCCTTGGCTTGTCAGCTGCCCACAGCCTCTCGTCTCAGGGCGGCAGTGCAGGCAATCTCCCCAGTGCCCTGCACTTGGCCCCCATTACCTCCCAAAGCTGCTTTCGTACTGCCCATCCCTCCGCTCTAGTCCCACCTGCTCTCATGCTATTTCCTGGACAGCAGAACCACGTGCTTCTGAGGCTCTCCCACTGGCCTTCCCTAAATGCTTTCCCCCAGAGCGCCCGGGTGGCTGGCTCCTCCCCTCCTGCACGTCCACTAGCTATCACCCCATTCAACAAGCTAACTGCTCTTCCCTTCCTCCATCAAAGGAGTTTTTTGCCGTGATTTTGTCCCACCTCGCTGTTCTCCTTACGACCGATGGATCTGCATCGCTCACGATGAAGCTCCGTAAGGGGAGGCTTTTGTCTCTGTTTTGCTCACTTCCATATCCTCTAGCACGTGGGAAGCGCTCGGTAAACATTCACCGAATGAGTAACAGACTTCTGCTACGTGCTGACTTTGAACTTCTAAGGTGACGTTTCAGTTCCGGTTTTAAACTCTGTCAGTTGGAATGGGTCGATTATAACAAGATCATAGAGGGCAGCGCAAAAGCAAAGAACTGCTCTTCCTGGTTGGAGTAAGAGGCTCGAAGCAGCCCCTCTTCCTGTTGTCTGGTTTGGTCTTTAGCCTTCAAAAAGGAGCTGCAGACCCTTTCTAAGAGGGGAAATTACTTTGTGAGTTTGTCGCCGCTTCAAGGCATGAGGAACAGTAACGGGTGTACAGGCAATCACAGCCATTCATGTTTCCAGTGATGCACCTGACTGTCTGTAGGCTGAGAATAAGCAGTTACCGTAAATCTTCCAGATTATTCTAGGCTCATAGGAAAAGTGCAAAATCATTCTCCTTGTCTAAAGAAATTTCAAGTTTAACAAGGTCAACTAATATTAGGTATTTCATCATTTCCTTAATGTAGGTCATCAACCTCATCAGTCCTTACTGCCCTGGAAAACCTCCTCACACCTTAGATGTGGTCATAATAATCCTGAACACCATCATCTAGTTTATGAAACATTATGAAACAGGAAACTACATTATGAAAACAATATATGAGGAAGTAACGCTTTCAAATATGTGCATTAATAATATTTGCTTTAGATCACCACCATCCAAAAGACAAACAACAACAAATGTTGGTGAGGTTGTGGAGAAAGGGGAACCCTCCTACACTGCTGGCGCGGACGTAAATTAGTTCAGCTATTCTGGAAAGCAGTATGGAGGATCCTCAAAAATATCTCAAAATAGAAATACCATTTGACCCAGGAATTCCACTCATAGGAATTTACCCTAAGAATGCAGCAGCCCAGGTTGAAAAAGACATATGCACCCCTATGTTTATCGCAGCACTGTTTACAATAGCCAAGAAATGGAAGCAACCTAAGTGTCCATCAGTACATGAATGGCTAAAGAAGACATGGTACATATACACAGTGGAATATTATTCATCCATAAGAAGAAAACAAATCCTACCATTTGCAACAACATGGATGGAGCTAGAGGGTATTATGCTCAGTGAAATAAGCCAGGTGGAAAAAGACAAGTACCGAATGATTTCATTCATATGCGGTGTATAAGAACAAAGAAAAAAACTGAAGGAACAAAACAGCAGCAGACTAGCAGAACCCAAGAATGGACTAACAGTTACCAAAGGGAAAGGGACTGGGGAGGATGGGTGGGAAGGGAGGGATAAGGGGGGTGGGAAGAAAGGGGGCATTACGATTAGCATGTATAATGTGGGGGGAGGGCACAGGGAGGGCTGTGCAACACAGAGAAGACAAGTAGTGATTCTACAGCATCTTACTATGCTGATGGACAGTGACTGTAGTGGGGTTTGTTGGGGGGGACTTGGTGAAGGGAGGAGCCTAGTAAACATAATGTTCCTCATGTTATTGTAGATTAATGATACCAAAAAAAAAGATATTTGCTTTACCCTTTCAAAGTAAAGCTCATTCTGACCTCAAAAGGGAAGTCGTCATGTCTACAGCCACAAGAATGGTATTACCCCAGTTCCACAACCTCGTCAATAAAGTAACAGATAACAGTACTTAGCAATATGTATCACCCGTACTAAGCATGCAGGATTTGCAAGTCTTTCTGCCCCTCACTAAATAACAACATGATCAAGGGATGCTTAAACACCAATTCGCTGGAGGAGATTCCAGTACAACCTGGAAACCAATGATGCTTTATC
Source organism: Manis javanica (assembly GCF_040802235.1). Classification (NCBI taxonomy): domain Eukaryota; kingdom Metazoa; phylum Chordata; class Mammalia; order Pholidota; family Manidae; genus Manis; species Manis javanica. The sequence continues at coordinate 4,499,185 of NC_133174.1, forward strand.
TTTTGGCACAAACCTCACCCACCATCATCGCCACACACATTTGGGGCTTTCTCAGTGGTTTTCTCAGTCCCAGCGTGAGAGATAATGCAGAACTGATTTGATCCTGGGAAATGATGGAAGCACTCTGGCGTTCCTTTCCTGAAACTATTCATATAGTTATTTTAAACTGTGATTCAAGATGCATTGGATTCATCTGCCACAAGAATCATGCACATATTGAGTGAAATAAGAAGGTGACAGCAGACACTCTGTGCCCAACCTCAATCCCTGGCACTTGTGCCAATGTCAGGGCACATCAGCTCCACAGAAGGCCAGCCTCACCTGAGCCTCTGCCAGGCCACGTGCGGGACAGATGTGCGGGGGGCAGTCGCATTCAGTGGCTGGCACCCCCCACAGGGAAGCAGCTCCTGCTGCCCGCAGAGGAGGCACCTTACGCTTCTTTCGTTCTCTTCCCTGTCTCACTTCCCCTCTCACCTGACCTGTTTCCTGGTCCCGTCCTTGATAAGCCACTTGCTCAAAGGCTTACCGCACATGGGCTTCTGGGGGAGCCCTGTCTTCAGCCCGGGATCCCCGTGTGCCCGGCTCACATTCTAAAGCACCACGTGCCGACACCCTTGGGAGTGGGCAACACGTACACCTGCTCTTCTGATGCTTCCTCTGGCTTGTTCCAAGCGGGACGGGACAGAAAAGTTTGGGCAGACCCTGGGTCTGGCAGGTCTGGTGGCTCGAAAAGGGTTTCCTCCTGGAGGTGACCTAGCAAGTCAATCTGCCATGTGGAAAGATTAACATTTCCATTTGCAAAATAAAAGTAGAAGTAGAAAGGGACTATATGCATTAGGCTGGTGGATTATTTGTGATTTTAACTGCTAATATTGAAGCCAATTTTCCATCTCAAATACCAGGGGAAAGAGAGCACAGAGAATTTGAATAAGTGATGATAGACATGATTGCAGCCTCTATTTCAGCTTCTCTGTTGCCAGCAAAACCCACAGATTTTACCCATATTTCTTCTGCAGCAGGTAGGGGTTAGCAATCAAAACGGTACTCACCAGGAGGGGGAAAAAGCATGAAAATGAGTTACCAATCTGTGAACACAGCTCAAGAGTTTTTTATAAAAATCATTAGTCTTGAGGAGTTAGAGGAAAATAAATGAGGTAAAAGGAAATGAACTTAACAGCCGGTCCGTCCTGGCAAAGCACAGACTAATTTTGTATTTAAACGTAACCATAAAGAAGAGGATGACAAGAATTTGGGCTTTTCCTTGAAAATCATGCTTATAGCCAATGACTCTCAGGCAGAAAGCATAAGCTAAATGAAACCCATTTTCTCAAGTTTTTTAATTTTACTTTTATTTTCAGAGGTACTCGTGGTAGATGAAAAAAAATCCCTTCCCCTTTCCCTAAACCCAGCCCTAAATTATGAAGACTGTACCCGATTCAAACACACAAGATGATTGCTTCCTCTTCAAACAGACCTTTGAGAAGCAACGACTCATCCTGAAAGCCACTGGGAGCCCCTGCACAGCTTACAGCTTGCACAGTTGCAGGTCTGGGGTCCAGTGGGACTGAATGAGCTTTTATGAAATGAAAACGCACCATGTTTTGACACCCATGCAGCCATCGTTACAATGTTCAATCTCCTGCTTTTACAGATATCCCCAAATCCATACTTCCCCACATCTCCCTGTGAAGAACATTCTAGATTTCTGTTCTTGTACTTCTTACGAACCCAAAATGTCTGGGCAGAACTCATCACAGATTCTATCTGCTAGAGTTTCAGCGAAGATGTAGAATTTTATGGCCTGTAAGTCAAATTTCAATAAAGTAGCTAAAAAAATTTTTTTGGCCCAGAAAGGCAGGCACTTTTGTACTTTTGATGAGATTGAGTAGGGTAGGGAAAGATGTGATACCCTCTTGTAGACGGTTAGGTATCCTTGAGACAAATCCTGGAAGAAATGTATTGCACCATTTAGTGGATTTATTATACTCCCATCATTTCTCTGACACATTGCCACTGGAACCAAAGTAGAATCCATCATGCATCCTGTTTAGACAGTTTTGGTTTGCAAGAAATGCAAGAACAGAAATCTAGAATGCTCCTACAATGAGATGTACGAAAGTCTGGATTTGGCGGGTATTTGTAAAAGCAGGAAATAGAACATTTCAACAGTGACTGCAGTGTTTCCCCAAACTGGTGCGTTTCCATTAACCGAAAGCCCATTTAAATGTGAAGGATGGCAGCTGTCATTCTAGACTGTGAAGGTGCTCAGATATACTCTGAAGGGCTGGGATGGCATGGCCTTGCAGCTTGCCCAGCATGAATGCCTCTTAAGTAATCAGCATGCACGTGACCAGCCCTGGGGGCTGTTAAAACACCTCTGCCAGGTCCCACCCGGCTCCTCTTAAAGGTCCTCAACATCTGTCTGCAGAGGCTGGGAACCACTACTGCCTCATGTCTGAATTTGTGGCCTAGACCTGAGAGCACCAGCCCGGATCCCCAGGCAGCCAAACAGATGGCAGCATTCGGATGACAACGTGCCTGGATCGCATCTGAACCCACTGGTCTCTAAATCATCAGACCAGTGGGGAAACCAGTCTTCCGACAAGGTTTTATGTCTTTATCATTTTCACTTGCAAGCATGCATATTGTACATGCCTCAGTGCAGGGGAAACATGCCCCTTCCTGTTCTTAAAAGGGCTTTCTAAAAGAAGGAGTTCAAAGTCTACAACATGCACTGTAATTGAATCCACATATCAAATTATTTTGGTTGCAAGTTTTCCACTGAAGATGACGATTTTGCAGAGAAAGGGGTGGCAACAGTATACACTGAGAAACAGATCAGCTGAAACATAAGTTTCCCGATCATGGAACAGAAATTGCAGTTTATAGTAGCTGGTGCAAACGTTCCCATAATGAAGGATGGAGAGGTATCACATTATTCATTAATATCACAATGCATGTTGTTCAAAGTAAGTTTAAATTAGCCCTCAGGGAAGAGAGTAACTGCAGATTAGTAATGAGTAGATTGATAACCTGACCAATCTATTATTTGGAAAACAGGATCTTGGTGATTAGCCACGCTTATATAATTAATTCAGAAGGTACACAGCCATCTAAACACATTTGGGGAAATAAACTTGGAGGTATTAGTATCCAATTATGTTTTTCAAGGATCACAGACTAACCTAATCAAAAATGTTATATGGTTCCTATTTATCAGATTGTACAATGGTTTTGAAATACCAAAAAAATAGGAACTTGACATACTGACAATAAAGATAAAGTGACTCAGGAAGGCCTTAAATTCTGGATGTTATGAAACTGAAGAGATGAATCCACACTCTACTTAATAATCATTTGACAAAAAGCTGCATAGTCTAATGTAGCTCAAACGAAACCCTTTCCTCCAAAAATTAATTGAACGGTGCCTGATGAAGACTGTCTTGAGGCGAAGGTTCAGCAGAGGCTGATAATGGGAAAGCACCAAGTCAAAGTGGACAAAGCCCCATCTTATTCCACCATCTCTGAAGGTAAAAGCCCCATGATGTCTTTCATCATAAATTCACACAGTGCCCGCAAACGCATCTGGTCCCACTCGCTAAAGACAGAAAGCCACCTGTCGGCCAGCATTAACTATGAACCCAGAGATACGGGGAGTGTGCATGCCATGTGTGCCTGGGAGTGTGGGGCCAGGAAATCGAGGCTGACCTTTGGAGGAGCGAAAGTGCTTGCTGGGGGCAGTGAAGCCTCGGGTCCCGTGCACGTTGACAGCCGCCACTCGGAACTGGTACCACCTGCTGGGTCGTATGTCAGTCAGCTGGACTCGCTCATCTGTGGTCTGAGGAGAAACGTCACAGAGCAGAGAGAGCCCTTTTACCCACACACGTCAGTTGGTCTGCATTATAAAGACACCGACTCATCAGCCTGCACAACACAGCCTTAACCTTCCTCTACGTTTGGGGACAAGTGTGGCTAATCAGGCTCTGTCATGAGGAGAGTGTCACAGAACCAGGCATTTCTGGGAAGCCTTCAATAGCTTGACCCCATTCATAAATATTTCACCCCAAAGAGTTCAAAGATGACTGGAAGTCCAAACCTTATGATAAGTGTGTGGGCTGTTTTTAAATCTGGTTAACAGATTTTTAAATACAACACTGGAGGGATTTAATCAACCAATTTCTACGTATGAGTGAGGATACACATGAGCTGATCTTACATGACAGACAAGAAAATGAAATCATCTTGAGATTACAGAAAGAAAATACCCATTTAGCTGGCATGCCAAACATAATTTTGGAAATAAATAGGAAAATCCACTGAACGTGAGCAATTTCTGCAAGGACATGTTAACTTAAATTTTCTTTGCTATCGAGTAAATCAAGTAAGATTTGCAAGGACCCAGGCATGTGTTCCTGAAGGATAAGGTGTGTTAATATATCTTTGTCTAACAAAACGTCAAAAGGAGAAAAAAACTGATACTGAGGGTGGAGGTGGCCTGTAGGCTCTGCTCTCTCTCCTGCTGTAGTTCTGAGATACCAGATAACTTCTATGGTCTTCCCACTCCCTCCTTCATCAAGCTAAGGGAAAATACACCTGCTTCTGTGTTGGATGGGATGGGAGCCCTGAAAACCGATGCCATGGAATAAACACCCCCGTTCTATGCCTCATCTATGCCTCATGCTGGGCTCAACCTGGCTGCTCCCTGGAGGAGGAGAACCGAACAGAAACCCTCTCAAACCTCACCCTGTAGCCATTTCCTGGAAATGAGGACGGGTTCACGTTAATATCTAAAAGAAGCTAAACGCTTGCGAGATCAGAGGAAGGATACGAACCCCCTCCACGTGGCTTTCTGCCTCGCGTGGCAGACTTTGGAACGACACTTGCACTGACCTCACCCTTCAGAGTTTTAGCCTTGAATTTGAAAAACGGATGTGAGCCTGGTACGTGCAGCAAGGAGCTGACCGAGAAGGAAAGAATTACATGTGCTGCCACCGAGCCCAAGTGGTGAACTAGAATCATGCAAGGTCTTCTCTCTCTCCAGGAAAGGAGGCTTAAAAGAGAGGCTCTTCCTGTCAGTTGCTTTCCTAAGCCTTTCAATAATGTGGGAATTCTTCCCTGTTGACCAATGTGGAAACGCATGAAGCGGTTTCATATTGGGAATGCGCTCTTTGTCCGTATCCGTGCTGTTTCCTTGCACACGGTAGTCCATTTAACAACTCTTAAAACGAGAGAAAATGTTTTGCTTTTCCCACCCCAAGAATAAAGGACGCTGCCGTGCTGAGACAAACTCCAGGAGAGCTACGGGGTCAGGTGGCGCTCGATCTGTAAGTTGACCAGGACTTGGAAAGCACTTAACAAAGATTGCTGAGCTGCTGGCTACTTCCACTCGGTCGGTCTGTGATATGAACCGCCCTCTGCACTACTGGAGTCTCTGCATGGAATAATGGCTCACGTGCAGGAGAAGGAGAAGCAAAGTGATGCAGACGATCAAATACCAGGTTACCTAGTCTCGTGGTATTCCGCATCCCTTACTCCATTAGGTTTTAAGTTTATCTCGAGGAAGTGCAGCTCTTGGCAGAAACAAATGTGAGCATTCAGCTTAGGAAACTATCTCCCTTCCACACACAGTTTGAGCAAATGAAGCCAACAGTCAGTCTTCTAGTTGTACAGTTAGGTCGTATCTACGATGCTCATGCTGCCTTGCGCAGATACACATGCTACTATTTCCACCTGTGGTTAAGCTCTCTCGGTACTCAGGCTATTCTGATGGAGGTGCACCTGTAGGTGTGGCATGGGTGTTACCTCCAGGGGGAAAAATGAAGATTAAGAAGCACTCACCTGGCCCACTGTCTGCCAATGGGTGGCATCGTCTTCGCTGGGATGGATTCCAAAATTCCACCTTCTCTGCACCACATAGATCACAGGCTCGATAGAAATATTGAATTTGGAGGACCACTTAATCTCCAGCTGTCCAGACTGCAGTTCTGTGAATCGTAACTCTTTTCTGGGCTTCAGGGGAACACCTGAAACAGGAGTGTATCAGTTAAAACCGTCTGCAAGTGACTTTCGGGGACTCCACGGTGAGGGAGGACATCTGCAGGAGAGACAGGTCTCATCTACTGCGAACTGAGGCCCGCCTCCTTGCACTGTCATTTCATTTCATTTCTGCATATGCACACTGGAAATCTCACGACCCCAAGTTCAGCCCCCCACATCTGGAGACCATTACCTCTTTCTTTCTCAGCTTGCCCATTTTTACAGAAGGTCTACATTGATTCCTGACTCTGGACTTCTTTCTTCACGGTAATCTCAAGAGCCATTTTTGTATGTGGGTTCTTCACAAAGAATAATGTCACTGAGTCACATCACCCGCGGCAGACGTGGAACTCAGGCAAGGTGGGAATCAGAGTCAAAACCCTTTTTTCTCCTCACGCCCCATTTCTACAGATACCTTCTACCGCCCTTGTAACACGATTCTCCGGCATTTGCTCCCCTTTCTATCTCGAGCAGGCTTGCTTTCAAGGGAAAAACCGTCAGGCTAAATCCTCTCCTGTGGTCGAACCGTACAAGAATGATTTCTGAAGCACGGGTCTTTTGCATTCCCCCAGTTGATTGCTGGGGCCCTTTCCTATGGGTTTATGGTTTAAAATTGGAAAATGATGAATGTGCAATGTCTGATTCTGGCCCGAGTGAGTGCCTCGTTTCAAAAGTGCTCACAGGTGTCTCATTTTAAGGCAGGTAATCACCCTCCTGTCTTTGTGCCCCTGCGGTGCATGCAAGTTGTCTCATGTTTGAAAGATTGAAGAACCACAGGTCAAAATAGTGGCCATGATGGCAAGGGAATTCTAAAACCAATTTATAATGCTAGTAAGATATGTGAGACTAATGGAATTAGCTTGAGCCTACAGCTTCATGACGTTCTATGCCATCAGATCCAAGAACACCAGTTCCCATTAATATCGTGTTTTTTTAGAATGAGCATCTGCCCGAACCACCAGCAAGTCATTTGAGAAATTTAGTTGATGATGCTCTCTTTCTGCATTTCTTGAGTTAAATACAGAGGAAATGGGAAAACATGCAAGTATGAAATGTTCAACAGCTGACGCATGTTAGTGAGCTTGGCTGAATTTCAACTCATTCCATTTTGACCTGAATTCATGCTACGGGAAAATTTTCAAGAGATAAAGCATCTCGGTGGATGGAGTAGAAAAATTTCAAAATAGTGTATTTATATCTGGCTGAAGTTCATTGATTTCCAAAAGCTATTTTCCAGGGAATGCATTCACCACAGTTGATGCCACCTCTGTTCTCACTGTCCGCACAGCCCTATACTTTGCTGTAAAGTCATTACTTTAATGCCATGAAGTGGGTAACGGTTAGTTACCTACATTTTGACCACCAAGTAATTGAGTCTGAGGAGTATAAGTTGTCTGGAGTTAAGACCTGATCTCAGGTTTCTCTGTGAATTTTCTGCCTCTTTCCACATTTTGAATTAGGAAAAGCCACTTGGCACAAGTAAAGAAAAGGGGAGGTGTGCAGAGATCTGCAGATCCCTTGGACGTTGGGACTCGAACGTCCTTGACGGTTCTGGACCCAGTGCCACCCACCCACCTGCCTGCTCAACAAGTCCCATCTCAAATGCCTCTCCCCAAAATGCACCCCTCCTCCTGCAATACAGGTCTTCACGAGGACGCCCTGCTTTGCATATCCGAGGGCCCTTTTGACTTATTCTCGCACCTCCCAGCATCCCACCGTTTTATCGCTCAGTATAATTTCCGAAAGTCCCAGGTCCTTCCATCTCTGCACTGACTGCACTCCCTAAGGCCCTTCTTCTCCTTTCTGGACCTGCACAATAGCTTCCCAACCCAGGTGCCTGCAAGTCCATCTCTTTTTTCTAATTCCCTCTTCACGGTGGTGGTTCGAGAGCAGAGAGATGGTCTCCTCTCCTTTCTAGACGATTCAGTAGCACCCCATTCTCAACAGGAAGCAGGGGAGACTCTCCGCAGCACATGGAAGGCATCCAGCTCTACGATCTATACCCACTTGCTTTCAGTTTACCTCCTGGCACAGTTTACAGGGCTGTCCCACAATCTACCTCTTTTCTAGAGGTAGAGCCCAGCTTTTCTAGAAACACACACTTCATACCACCACGGCCCATTGTCGTTTTTTCATTTTTCACTCTGAGATGTCTTTTCCTGTAGTTTCTGATTACAGACACTTGAATACTTCCAGGCACAGTCCAAATGCTACATTCACTATTTACTGCAGTCCAGATGCCACCCCTCAGGACCACTTTCCCTGAACCTCCCACCTGGAAATAAAGGCTCCATTCTTGTGCCTGTGCCCCAACATTCAGCCTGTGCCTATCAAATCACACATGTAACGGCCTCTCTCATTCAACCATGTCTGTCTTCCCCACCAGGCTCAGCTCCAGAAGTCAAGAAATTGTCTCCTTCATTCCCACACCTCACCTGTAGCCCAGCAAACGTTCAGTGTTTGCTGAAGGAACAGCCAACCCACCTCCTCAGCCTGCATCTGCAGAAATGAGGGGATGCTGAGACATTGACATACATCTCTGTGATGGTGGGAAAGCCCTCTCTGCCTGACAGTCCTTGGGGAAGGGAGGAGACTTAGAACGCACGTTCCTTGCCTCCTTCTCAGCCATGTACCTTCCAAGGACTCACACCTCTCTTTTCCAGCGAGGTCATATTACTCCAACATTTGTTTACTCTTACTTTTTTAAAAGGCAAATACTAAATAATAAGTAAAGCAGTATTAACTGTACAAGATGAAGTGGTTTTGTTGGACCGACAGAACTGTCAGTGCTTACAGAAGGACTTGGAACCTTCTGAGGTTATACTGTGCAATAAAATGATGGGATGCTGGGAGGTGCAAGAATAAGACAAAAGAGCCTTGGATATCCAATAAAACAAACAAAAAAATCAATCCCTGGCAATCCTGGATAGGATGGAAATCCCAAACTTAACAGATGATCATTTTAATCCAGAAGCAGCTCTATATTCTTTTTAGGTCAAGGAAAAAGCCTGGTGAAAATCTGTTCAGAGTGATGAGAAGCCAATCTGGACCAAATGATTACCTTGTACGGTTCTTGCCTGCCAGTATCCGTCTGGTCCGCATATTCCTACTGAGGGCTGGGCGGAGCTGGGAGGAGAACGTGGCCTCTTGAGAACAGCTCGCGAGTCACTTGATTTCTTTGCACATGGTAAAGAGAAGAGGCCTGACTAGCTCTTTCAACTCCTGGAGCACATTCTCTAAGACTTCCAAATGCATCTTTCTCCTTGGCTCTCCTCTGTATCACCCCCCTAGCATAAATGCAGCTACAGTAAATGCTCCAGCCGCTGGAGTAACCTGAACTCATCAGAAGCAAAGCCGTGCGTCCAAATCCCCCCCCCCCTTGCTATAAGGTTTTCATCTCAAACATCATTCAACTACCAGAGCCTTAATCGACCATAATGAGCATCAGGCAATGTCAGTTCAAATTTCTTCATTTAGAAATCTCTTCAATTATGATGTACAATAATCTTGCGATTTGCATGTTAAGAAATGACCCGTCTGCTTTGCATTAACGTCAGCTGGATCCCTTGATTGGAAGAAACTCCAGCAGTGGGCCGTAATTGTGTGCAGATGAGGCTGCGCCCCCCAGATCCCAGCTCCCACAGGCAGTCCTGCCGAGGTCCTGGCTAGCTCACTCAGCCTCCCAGCGGCATGAGCAGATTGTGGAACGCAGCACTCCTCGGTGTTTTTTATTATGCAAGTAACCAAACTTTTTCTTTTTTCATTGTTTTGGAACAAATCTGTCATCTGAAATCTAAACTGTTATGCAAAATTGGTTAAAAAATTTTAAATGCTATCACGTAACATCCCATGATAGGGAACAAGTGCATTTTTTTCTTGAAAGCGTTAACAAGTGGTTTGCTGAAATCAAAGGAGCAGCAACCCAATACTTGAAAAAATGTTGAAACTATACAGATAGAAAAGTCAATGGTGGGAGATAATCAGCAGTTGCAAATCACCAGATCTGATTATTCATGTAGAAATATTTGTGTCATGAGAACTGGCAAGAGAGAGTGTTGCAATAATTCCATAATCAATCACTACTTAATATCTCTCATAGTCAAGATTTCGTGTTTCTATGACATTGAGGTATTGGGTCACTATATTCAAAATGCTAAAAATTAATGGGTGATCCTGGTATCAGTCCATCCCCAGAGGCCTGAAAGTTAACTATTTCAGACATTAAGATATTCATGGAACTACTGAATCAACTCGATCATCAGATCTTTTTGAAAAAAGAACAAACTGAGACACCTGTAATCCTTAGTTCGTACATGGTAGAGGGAAAATGCTGATAATGGAGAGTCACACATTAACCAGAATCTTTACATTTGGAGAACAGTTTCAGCTCCTCTTTTTCCCCTCCCAAGCCATGGGGCACAGCTGAGAGTCGGGAGAGGCCGCAGTTTGAGCAGGAGCAGAATAAAGCGTAGCATCTTCTGGAGGGAAGTCAGTCTAGGCTAAGTCAGACTTAAAATAGGAACGGAGGGAATCAAAGGGAAATTAAGGGGCCTGGCGTGCCATCGTTCAGTTTACCTGTGGAAGGTCAGCCGTTCAAACTTGCACAATGCCACTGAGGTTCGCACTTCAGAGAACCAGCACCTTCAGGCCTCACCTACCCACGCTAACATTTTCAGGTCTTCTAGGATGCTGCTAACAATTTCCTTTATTTGGAGGGTGAATGAAAAGCTCTGCTGTTCCTTGGACTGTTTCAAACTGTAATGCTGGTCTATAAAGTATTAACCTGCTTAGAGGCATCAGCTAAAGACCATGAACCAAATCAAATGCTCAAATATAATGAATCCCTTTGTTGAACACCTTTTCAAAAATGTCCTGTTTTTAAGAACTCAGTTTCCCACCATAGAAAGCTTTTGAAGCTGCCTATAAAGTGAGTACCCCATCTTCCCTGTACATACGCAGGAAACCAAATTGAAAGCTTGTATGTGTTTGTTTTGTTATGTTTTTTAATTAACCCAATAAGCAATAAAAGGAAATGTAGGATAGAGATGGATATCTATCAATTTACTGCAAAAGTTAGGAAAATTGTCCACTCAAGTGAGTGCCGTGTGCAGGACTATCCCGGAAAGGAACTCCTGGACCAGGTGGGGGCTGATGTTGTATTGATTTTGCCCCCTGATGCCTTAGCCTAAAACAAACAATTGATAAATCAGTGATTTCATTAGATTAGAAATTTTTGTTAGCAAGAGATCTTTTCATTAACTTCTACTCTACTAGTACGATGACATATATTAACATATATTAATACAATGGTGCCCAAAGATGGCTTGAGGTTTAGGGTCTTACTATGGCAGTTGGATAGAGTCAAAGGAAACCTGACAGGGGAGCCAGCCAGGTGGGAAGAGGGCTTAGATGTATTTCTGGTACCAATCACCAAGTCCTCAGCTGTCACTCTTAGGAACTGGGAGCAGGATAAGATCATCTCTATGACGCCGGAGTGGGTCCCTCTTCAAGGCAAAGATTACACAGACAAGCAGAAGGATCGGGGGGCCTGCACACCGGCTGCTTTGGGGCACTAATAGGGCAACGTGAGGTGAGCGGGATGGCGGCAGCTGGTACTCTAATCTGCCAAGGCTGATGCACACGCCTGTGGTCTAGCTCCAAACATGCTCTTCTCCTCGCAAAGCCCAGTGCTGGATCAGAAAAGGCCCTTTCCCCGAGAGAGGGGCCACAACCCTCTTGAGAGTGAGCAAGCAGCTTGACTCCAGGAATGCGATGAGGGACTTCAAGTGGTTAATTAGCTCAGACTGTCAATGCAAGGCTCTAACAGGCTCCTGTGGAGCCCCTCCTGGCTGCACAGGCTAACTCACGCACCAGGACTGCAAATGCGCCCGGAACGCGGAAACCAGCCTGCCTTCAGGGGTACTGAAGAGGGCAGGGGAAACTGTCTAGTGTACACCTGCAGAGCTTTCCCAATAAACAGAGTATTATCCTTACATCATCGTGCAAAAGCCATTCTCAGAGTCTGCTTATTCCAGTCATGGTTTCTTCTCCATGAATTGCCTCTCTCCACAAAAAAAAATCCAAATAAAGAGCTACTTTGTAGAAGATTGACTTCAGCACTTAAAAAAAAAAATCCATCATAAGTAGTGAAGTGTAAGTTTAAACTGCAAGCACCTTTTAATAATCATTTATGCTGGCCCTTCGTAGAATGTTTGCCTTATTCTCGGTGAACTAGCATATTTGAAATTCATACTGATTCTTCAATGCTTTTATATAAAAGCATATTTTAATTTATATTACCTCTTTAAAATGCCCTGCTTTTAAAACACGAAAGGTTTTACGAATGGGTTTTCAACCATCATTCTGAAAGCATCCTATTTTTATGGTAAATGCTAATACTTACACAGCAAATGATCTATAATAACAGAAAAGATTTCAGAATGATAGACTTTTAAAAATGGAATGGTGTTAGATTTTATGTAGGGATTTTATGTGGTTTATGATGAGAGGAACGAAAACAATAACGCTTTAAATCCATTAAAGAAACATCACCTGGTGAGAAGAGGAAATTCAATTATTCTGAATTTGAGACCTATTATTTACGCCAGGTTTCCAAGGATCCTATGCAGAAAGAAGAGACACAGGATGGATGACACAGGTTTTAGATGAGAGTATTTCTGAGTAAGATCAAGAGGGAGAAGGAGAGGACAAGGATGGGCTGCATGAATGGACTTCTGAAAATAGCTGCACGTCATTCACCCGCATCGCTGGTCAATAGTCTTTTGTACATAGTTTTTTAAAAAACTTATCTGTGTTTAGAAATCACATATAATTGGTGTGTGTGAGTGAAAGTGAGAGAGATTCCTCTTTCTACTTGTGATGAACAGAGCCTAGGGATTGATTTATTTCACTCTTCAAATTACACCCAAAACCGTATTAACATTCTACGTGTCACAGCGTCCTCTGATGGTACCCAAACCAGACGTAATACATCAGCATCAGTTTGGCATAAAAGAATGTCGTCACATTGGACGACATTGGACAAGAGGCTGGTTGCGCTTACCGACGAGGAGTTCAGGGCTCTGGAAATGGCCTACAAAGGCCAACTATGACATGTGCTGAATGTTTTGAAGAGTTGAATCCCTCCCCGCCCTCAATGCTCTGGAAGAGGGCAATTCCTCCATGGAGGAACTCAGGAGACTCATCAGGATGTTTAAAGTCCACACGGCGACACTTCTGTTCCTGGCTTGTGCCAACAGAAAAACCACCACACTGGTGTATTTATTATACATTTTTCAAGCGTGCCATCCCCAGCCCATTTTCCAAAGATTTCTATCTATTTCCTCCAGTGTACCCAGTGGAGCTTAACTGATTTATTCTTAGTGGAGAAAAATACCATGCCATCATCGTACATGTTAAGTTTAAACGTAATCAGTGTGAATGATCTGCTGTGCCCCAATATGACGTCACTGTGGCTGACGTCGAAGATCCATTCATATTCTCAGATGTTCACATGCAGCACAAAGTAAGTTTCTTAATGTTCTGTCTTTCTTGACATGGTGACATGTGGATGGACACGCTTCCCCACACGCACACAAACCCCCGAGCTGGCAGGTGCCCTGCACCGACTCGGCTCTGCTCTTTACCTTTGTACAGCGTCTTGGGCACCTGACAGGTGTGCCCGCACCCGTTGGAACAACACTTCTTGACCCCGGAGCACTCGCTGTCCACCTCACAACTTTCCACGCAGGCGGCGGCAAAGCCACTGGCTTTCTCGGGCGCCGGACAATCCCCCTGCTTGACGGACAGGATGTACTTGAGGAACTCACAGCTGGTCAGGCATTCGTAGTTCTTTTTGGGGAACAGAGGCTGATGGAAGAGAAGAGGAAAATTCCCCCATCAAAGACATGGAACCTCAAATGTCCAAAACCTCAGAAAGGCAGGTCAAAACTCTTCTGCCATCAAACATTTTCCTCAAGTGTTTTAAGAGTAAGTGCACTTGCTTTCTTTTCTGCGAAAGAAGTAATATTTCATGCTAACTTCCTAAAGGAATACGACAGTTTGTAACTTCAGATCGCACACAACACATACACATCAATGGCACATACACCCATTCGCACAGTATCACATTCTGAGTTCCAAGCAGTTGTCCAATAATGGGTTATTAACATTTGGGAAATAGCATTTCAGGGGCCCTTTGGACTATGTATATATACATATATTTTCATTTCCTTTTATTTTCTCCATACACTATAAATACTCATCAAAATGGGTTAGCTGGCGGCCTGTGGAACCTTTATAAATCTCACGGCACTTAACACATACATTGATACCTGATCAAAAAGGGCCCAAGTCCGGTTAATGGGGCGTTTGTAACAGCGTCCAGCCTTCGGAGTTGATGTGCACTTACCGATCCGGAATCCCCACCGAGTGGGGCAGTAAGCGGGCGAACAGCCGTTAGAGACCCAGGACTGCTGGTGACCCAGCTGGTTTTGAACAGCCTCCGCTGACCGCATTTCAGCTCAGCCCAGAATAAAAATTAGTGGGCACAGGTGCCCCCTGAGTCACTTCAGGGCCACACCGACAAGAGTGAGTCTTGGAAAGCAACCCCGACCAAATGCATCCTTTTTCCTTAGGAAAAGCGGTTGAGAACAGCCTTCGGTCACGGCGAGGACATGAGCGGCAATGGGCGGCTACTACGGCCTTTTCTGCCCCTGGAGGGGGTGCTGCTGGGCTCCTGGGGCCCCACCCAGGGAAGGACGGGGCGATGCCTCTGTGCGGCCCTCCCCCCGTCTGACGGGAGGTGGTTGGCAATATGACCACCGCCATACCCACCTCTTCCCTAATCCTAAGCCTGTCCCGCTAAACCCACTTATCACCTGCCACACAGCTGTCCGGCCGGGTGAACTCCATGGCCCTCCATTTACCCGCTTTAGAGGGGCCCTGGGGACACTAGTGGCAAGTCTGGGGCCACTGCGAGCCTGAGCTTGAGGCAGTGCCCATGGCACGTCCCCAGCCTCCCTCTCACTCACTAGCCGGATGTGGCAGTGCCACGGCCTAGACGGTGAGAAGCCACAGACAGGAGAGACCGGGATGCTGCTGGGTACGCGGAGAGTGGCGCCCTGCCTGGAACTGCTCCCGTGCCGCGTGGACGTGGCCCAGCCTGGGCGCTCGCCAGGGCAGTTCGCCTGCCAGAGCATGCCAAGGTCGGCGTCATCTGAAATGGGCCACGGCAAACGGGTCGCTGTCGCAGTGTCCAGACGCTGGAGGTAGGAGGGCACCTGCTGTTACCATCCGGTGTCAAGTCGCAGGCAGGGCTGCAAGGATGCACGTGGTGGCGCAGGTGGGCACAAACCCAGGGCCCATCCGGCACCAAGCAGCTGAGTGCCAGTGTGCCACCCACCACTCCACACTGGGACGAGCCAGCAGTCTCCACTGCCAGCACCTGGGGACGCCTGGGACCAGCCGGGTCACACCTGCTCACGCCCACCCGCGCCCTGCCAGCGGCTCCTCTCTGGTGCCTGAATAAGGCTCTCTTCCACCTGGGACACCTGGGCACACCTGGTACCTGAACACCTGGGCAACCCCTGTAAGGCCTGCCCGCGCACTGCCAGCAGCTTCTCCCTCTCCTCAGGCAGGTAACACCAGCTACCCTGGCAGGAGACAGTGCCAGTGAATGGTAAGGGCCACTCACCAGGGAGTATTTCACACAACGGCGAAGGTATGCTAACAAAAAAATAGAAAGAAAGGCAACTACCTCACCATCAACAAAGCCCCTGGTTTGAGGGGGTGGGCAGAAGAGAAAGGAATGTCTCTGGCCCTTTCTCAAAAAGAGGGTTGATTTTAGCCTATCATTTGCCATGTGGACGACTGGAAATGTCCCTGAGAACCCAAAATCCAATCAGCTTCAGCACAGACATGGCCCAGTGACCCTGGGCACCCCCAATGCCTGTGTGCTTTGTTCCACCAGGCTTCTTTTCCCCAAAAAAGATTGAATCAAAAATCTGCATAGGAGTCAAGACAGCAAATGATACATTTTGTGTATTTTACCACAATTTTTTAAAAACCTATGTAAGAGATAGAAATGTGTCCATTCCTTAGGGATGCGTGTAGCATCAAATAGTGGTGTTCCCCGATAACTGCACTCTTTCTGATATTGTAAATTTAACATACATCAAGGCATCAATAGTCTATTACAATTACATACAAGGTAAAAAATTCATTAATAGAAGGTGGAACACTAAAATCACTAGTAAGAAAAGTATAACTCTAAGGTTTGAATTAGAATGGTGGATGCCTAAGAAAACTGGTTGTTAATAATTAGTCATGTAAAATTTGAAAACATGAATTGAGTTGATTAAAATAGTGTCTCAACTTAAGAACTTTCCAGGTAAACCTTAGAAGGCCACAGTTTCAATAGAGAAGTACCACAAATTTGTAGCTAATTAAGTATAGAAAAAAACTTTAAAACATTTACAGCATGATTGGTCCTGAAGGCTTTTCTCTCAACTCCACACAAAGTTCGTTTTCCTGTTAGCTATTTAGATGGTTTTACTTTATTGGCTTTTGAAGTTCTAAATTTAGGTCCAATCCTAAATTAGGAATCCATAAAGTATGTGAAGGGATCTGTAACACTTATGGAATGGTTACCAGCTTTCCTCTTTCAACAGAATGTATACGATACATGCACTGAAAGAAAATACTTAGTCACCAAAATCATCAGCGCCCCACCTGCCACAGGGGCTGAGATTTCCAAGGAAAAATAATTTTATTTTACCTGGCAAGTGTTTTCTGCTTGCTAACGGGGAACTCACAGTGACGTACTTTGCACCAGGGTATAATCAGATCACCTCACTTCAAACTTCTTCACATGACAATAAGGTATGAGTCGAGAATCTGATAAGAAACCTGGGCACTCTGCTCCCATTATCCCAATTATCTGTGTGCCAACCAGCACCGCCTGGAAGGGTGAAGGACAGGAAAGCACACATGGTATCTTCTTATCTTAATAACTTGCTTACCGAGCTAATGAGGCAGAATTCAAAACAATAAAAACAGTGCCCTAGCCAGATCTGAAACATTTCTTCCCAAAGAGGGTAAAAGAAGAATGATCATAATATAATTAATTAGCACAGTAATACAGATCTTCCCGTTGCTGTAAAAGGGGTTCTGTACATTTACTCAAACTTTTCCCTTTTTGGTATGAATTCAAAAATGAGATTTCCTGCTATGATTACTTTGAGGACCATGGAAACAAAAATGTTCATCTTTCTACTGGCGTTTTCTAGACTGGTCCACAGGTTTGAGATAATACAAATAATGATATGAATATTACATGAGATCATGCAAAGAGCTAAGCCCTATTATGCAGAGGTGGCACACAATGGGTACTCAATAGGAGAGGAGTCATTGGTGTCTCTCTTCTTTTCCCGCAGCTACAAATTTACTGTTTAACATTTCCAAATTCCTGTTATTTTGACAAAAAAATGTTGTAAGATCCAAGATAGAAATTTCTCTCTGCTTCTTCTATGGTGTGACTAGCCACAAGTTTCCAACATGCTCCTGCCAAGTTAAATTCAGAAAATCAGCACAGAGGGAATGGCTGGAATTTATAAGAAAGAAATAGTCTGAGTAATTTAACTTAAATGAAGGTCATTTTAACAAACACATGGATGTGATACAATAACCAACCATACAGAGAGGTTCTGTTTAACCGTTTGATTGTTTGTTATGTATTGAAGGCAAATTCTGATGTTGTCTATCAATTATCTTGGATAATTATCTTGGATTAGGTTGAAAAAATATTAACGGTCTGTTTATAAATTGGAGAGCATATGGTGTCTGTACACAAGGTCTCTCACTATGCCTTCAATCATAGCTTAATGAGAAGGTACTAGGTGAATGGAATAAGCACAAAAATGTGCACAGTTTGGAGAAAATGGTATGTGAACTTTACATATAAAGAAATTGTGTGAATTGGTCCCCAAATGGCAAGCTGGAAATCCTATGAACAAAGGTCAATTTGGTATCAGAGAGCAACCTCCTGACCATTAAGCCTGTAATATATCCTGTATTATCAAAAATTAGTTACTCATAGATTTGTCAAGAGGGGTGTGCAAGTTTTAGGAAAACTGCATGTTATCCAAATCATGACGAGTATACCAGGCATCAGCTTCATAGTAAATGCAAAGGTGGGGTAACACAAGATGCATGTGCTAAATGCTGTATTTCTTCTTTACGTAGTTATATCCTATCTATGAAGGCAAATTATTAATGATAAAATTAATGCTACCACAGTTCCTTTATAAAACTATTCATATGAATAATTTCACAAACTGCACAAATGGCAATCTTTTGCCAGGTCATTGGCTCCAGTTTAAAATTCAGCAAGATCATGGTTACCACGGTAATGAATTTTTATTGGTTGTTTGCTTTCTACTGCCCTTACCTTCTAGAAAACTAAGAATGGAGTAGCCTTGAAAGATCATGTATTTTTCTAGAGTAGTTTCTTATCTAATGGGCATCATTATTCAGAGAGCAAAGTAGTAAAGGAAATACACTTGGGTATTAGTGAGAAATCCTTCATATTTTAAGGAATGTCCTATGCAATATTAGTTAATTCTTATAAATCTCTCCTACATTTCATCTCTTAGCCAAAAAAGTAAAACGTGTTTTTCAGTGCCTGACCTGGGTAATACGTGAAGCCCAACTTACCTGTGACAATTGTTTTTAATATGATATTTTCATTTATAAAATTTTTATTTTATAAAAATAAAATGAAATAGTACCTGAAATCGGTAAAGGTTCTTGAACACTTTTGAGAAAGATAACTTTTATCTTCATTTTGTCATTTTGTTTGGTGTAAAAAGCAGGGTATTGTACAATAAAATAATTTGTACAGTAATCATGGAAATGATGAACATAAAAACATCCCATTTATTATTGCATCTTAATATGATAGAAATCATAAATATGAGGGCCTCAGATATAGAGAGAACGTCGCATGTGGTATTCAGTTCCATTCAACAGAATTGTACCATGTGCTAACTGTCCAATACGGCAGCCTTGGCAGAGAACCAGGGCCTGGGTGGATTCTCTTTCTGTTCCAGCTGATAAACAGAAATATAACCTTGACAACAGAATCCCCCGAGATGAGTTCTCCAGGGCCACCACCATCATCACAGCGGTGGTAGTGAACCCCTAACAGGTAATGCAGGTCGAGAATAAATGGGCTGGTACAAAACTCAGTACACAAAGAAAATGAGGCAGATACTTACATATTATGTGGGAAAAAACATTTGCGCAATCCAACTTGGACTTCAAGTACAAGAGGTAAAGTCTGTTGGGAACAGTCTCAAAGAAAATGGTATCTCTGGACTCTTTTTTAAAAATAAACAAAGATACGGTCCAAATTAAAAAGCCAAGTATAAAAAAATCAGCTTAAAAGACATTAGTCATTTTATCAATCACATAAGTATAAAACTAAAATTAAAGTAGCTCCTCTGGTTAGGGAAGAGAATTTGATATAATAAAACTAAAAATGAGAAACACAGTGTGTTAGACAACTTGGTGGGCACACAAGCAGTCGTGTGAGAAACGTGAGTGTGACTTACCTTGAACTTGATCTTAGGACATCAGTAAATACTTTTAAAAATATGAAATTAAAAACATGCTTTTAATCTCATATTTTTCATAAAAATTTCCCCCTAAAATGTGGGGGTTATTTTTTCTTCTGTTATATTCAAGTAATATTATGCTATAAGCATTATTAAAATCTACCATGCGTACAGAGAGGCCAGGTAAGATGGTCGCCTAATATTAATGTGTCAGGGTCCTTCAGACCGCACCCAGGTTTGGTACGTCACTTGGGAGACCCACAGGACTCAGCATATAGTCGTACGCACGGTTATATGTGCCACAGCAATAGGAGGCAAAGCAAAGTCAGCAAAGGGGAAACTGGGACGGGGCACGGTCTGGGGGAAACCAGCTGCGGGCTTCCGAGGGTCCTCTCCTAATAGAGTCACCCTGGATGCACTTAACTCCTCAGTCCCAATCCCTTCTGTCAACATGTGTGAAATGTGTCAGCCAGGGCACCTCAGCAGAGACACAATGCCCAGGGTGTGCCTTGGGGACTGATCATCTAGGCACCTTCTGCCTAGCATGCAGCAAAAATCCTGACTCCCAGCAGGAAAGCAGGTATTCACCATAAACCACTCTGTTTGGAGTAATGGTTTAGGCACAGTGAGCCCCTCTTATCACTAGGGAATGGTGGGATCCCTCCCCAAATGTGATTTTCCAGATGCCCCCAACAGCCAACCTTTTTCGTGGATGTTTCTAAGAAAGCACTCTTTGATTTGCAATGATAATTCTTCTCTACACATAACAATGGCTAGTCCCAATGGTAGAATTTGGAGTAATGGTTTGGTTATATTCTCTTGTGTAGCTTATTATAGAAAGGTTTTAATGGGCATGTATAATGTCTATAAAAAAGAAAGACATTATACTATCAAAAAGACCTACCAGTTGTATCTTTCAAAGAAGGCATCTAAATACTACATATGCATGAAATAGGAAAAAGCCTTCTCAATTCAAACGTTTCTAATTTATGCTTGGAAATGCAATTATAATTTGCTTAGAAACTCAATTATACATACAAATTTATTAGATGTGATTAAAATTAATTTAGTTCCCAGGCAAATTACAGACCTTGGCCATGAATAATACAAATGTAGGAGAAAATTAGAAACATGCACACTAGGAAGTCCCTTCCTGTGAGTACATACTCTTGGTAAGTTACAGTCATCTTATGTGTATCTAGCTTTCTCTTCTTAAGCCTGCTTTAGTATTTATTTTGAAGGCAAACGTGTCACCTCATGTGGGAGAAATCAATGGTCAGATTCTCCACTGGGAGCCATGCTCTAGAATCTGGCTGGAAGATCTTTGGGCACACAAAATAATTTCAGAAATCCAAAAATTCCTAGAGAATCAAGGATGGCCAGGGCATCTTGTTTAGAGCATCCTTTCTTCCTTTCCCCTTCTGCCTGCATTTTGTTTGCAGACGTTACCAGACGTGCCTGTGAAATAACTCGCCCACGGAAGCACGTATACACTGATTCTTCAGCCAAACTGGCCTTCCAGGAACTAGGACTCTGAAGATGAGCAGAAGTACGAGAAGTATGCCTACTCTGCAGTTTATGCGCTTATTGGCAAAGAAAGGCATGCAACAGTTCGATTTGCATTCATATAAAGGTGGAAGCAGAAAGTAAGGGAGGAACTCAGGAGGTGAAAAAGGAGCAGACAAGGAGCAAGCTCGTCAGACAAGCCGTCTACCATCAGATGACTTCAGTGGGAAAGGGTGGCGGGAAGGACAGAAAAATGTTCTGGAAGCGGGGAACAGCAAACACAAGGGAACAGAAGAAAACACAGCCTGCTCCTCCACTCACGGCGCAGCAATACATCAGGAAGGTGGAGCTGGGTGACTTGGGGTTCAAGATTAATTGGGCAAGTCTCAGTTTCTGCAGATATAAAAGGAGGGTAATAATGATGATTGGTGCATAATATTACTCTGAATGAAGTCTGTACTGCAGCACAGATTCTGGCACATAGAAAGGTTTAAATTAGTGGTGGCTGATAATATCAGTATCAGAATTCTTAGTTCTGGAAATTCTATGAAACCCAGGGTACACTATAGGTGAATGATAGGTTGCCTAAAATCCTCACACCAGTAATTTCCCGTAAAAATGGAATACATTCTAACGTTGTCAAACGTAGATGTTTACTCTGATTTATGATTTTAAATTTCTAATAGGTCTCCATCTTAACAGAATTTTGCAAACACCACCGACCTTTGGAAACTGATCACAGCCACCCACGTTACAAGCAGAATCATACTTCAGGAAAGACGAGCATGTTTCCCAGCAGGGTGTCAGGTGACCCAGCTCCATTCGGACACTGTGCACCCAGACATGGCATTAGATCCCACAGGGAGAGGCTGAGCCCGCTAGGGCTGCATCCCCCGTCCCTGCAGAAGCCAACAGCAAATCCCGGTTGTCACGTGTGCTTCGGACAGAACGGCTACAGGCTGGATTCTCCAACCAGCTCCTCTGAGTCGGCCAATGAGCTGGAGCGGCTCACAGAATTCACAGAAACATTCCACCTACTAGCCCAGCAGTTAAATACCAAAGGAAGTGCCACACGGAAGAGATGGGGAGGGAAGGCGTGGGGAAAGCGCCTGGGGCTTTGCGGCCTCTCTGGGAGCTGTGCCCACATCCCCACGTGGTCACCAAGCTGGAAGCTCTCTGAATCCTGCCTTTTGGGTTTTTTTTTTTTTGCTATCATGAATGTACAATTATATGAACAACATTATGGTTACTAGACTCCCCCTGTTATCAAGTCCCCACCACATACCCCACTACAGTCACTGTCCATGCCTTCTGGGTTTTCACGGAAGCTTTATTACACAGACATACTTGATTAAATCATTGGCCACTGGTGCTTGAACTCCATCTCCAGCCCTTTTCCCCTCCCTGGAGGTCTGTGGATGGGACTGAAAGTTCCAACCCTCTAATCAAAGGCTGGTTCCCCTGGCAACCAGCTGCCCATCCTTGGGTGCATTCCCAAAGTTACCTCATCCACTTAACAAAGACACTTTGAATGCCTTCATCCTTTAGGAAATTCCAAGCAATTTTAGGGGCTCTGTATCAAGAAAGAGGTTGAAGATCAAATATATGCTTACCAAGCAACCAAAGATCACAGAAAGCTTCCTTGAAATCTCTTTTTCCTTTGTTTATACACTACTGTGTGGAAATCATGCCACATCTAGATTGATTGGACCATCACAGAGTGAAATAAAAATTAATGTAAATAAAAATTAATGTTATTTCCTTATGAATGTGCAAGGGAAATTACAACTACCCTAGGTTAGGAATATGGTTCTCAAAAGGAGTGATTTTAGCCCCACCCCCACCCCCGGGAGTATTAGGCAAGGTCCGGAGATGTTTCTGGTCCCCGTGACTGGGAGGGGAGCACGCCTGGCATCTAGTGGGTGGAGCCCAGGGCTGCTGCCCAGTCTCCTACAGTGCCCAGGATGGCCCCCTGCAAAGAATTATGTAACTAAAAAATGTCCACAGTGCCAGAGTTGAGAAATTCTGGATTTGAGCTATAAATTGATATATTAGCCAGCAGCATGCTAGTGTAAAAGGGGATAAGACTCCATCACCCTCTGGAGAAGCCT
Organism: Manis javanica; assembly: GCF_040802235.1. NCBI lineage: Eukaryota > Metazoa > Chordata > Mammalia > Pholidota > Manidae > Manis > Manis javanica. Next base: position 4,522,454 of record NC_133174.1, read on the forward strand.
AGAATCCACTGCAGGAGACAGATCCTAAAAGAGCTGCCCGTGTCGTGAGTGCCAGCCAAAACAGACACGTGTACAAATCCTAGCACAACCAGTGGTGGTAGCATATGTTCAACAACATCTGAATGGTGTCAGCTGTGTGTCCCACGACAGGGGCACAGAGAATAAACTCACTGCTTCTGCTGTCATTCTGACTGCCTTTCAGTAAAGAGATAAAATGCAAATAACCATTCTAGCACTGTGAGTATCTGGTTGAAAAACAGGAATGATACCAAGTGAAATAAAGGGAAGGAGGTCCAAGAAAGTGCTGAGCAGGCAGGACGGCTGTCTGAAATGAGAAGGAATGAGTGAAGTATAGTGTTTAAACCTAGATACTGTGCAACCATAAAGAACAGACTCTGAAAAACCAGAGTAACCTCGTTTTGTATATTGACCTCCTGCCATGAAGCAACTATAACACTGGACAAACTGGACGCAACAACTTCATCCAGACGTTGCCCAACAGGTCAACAAGGACAATGGGCCGTGAGAGGTGCCACAAATGACGTGCACCCAAAGACTGCCAAACACGAGATGCTGGAGGTAGTCTGGATCCCCGGTGCAGGAAAGGGTCACCCACAGACAGCCCTGTGACTTCTGAGTCGGGAAAGACATCAACGTTTGAGGAGGCTGACGTAGGTGACTCCTGACGGCCAAGTATCAGGAAGGACAGAACTCTGTGCACCGAGAGAAAAGCCCAGAATTGCTGGGGGATGCCTGGCATGTTTGGCTGAAAGGTGATCTGAAGGGGCAGAACCACAGATGGCTGAGGAAAGGACAACCAGAAAACAGTAGGACGCACAATTCCTAGAGTTCTAACGACGTACACTCTAACAACGCACATTCCAAGCAGTCAGAGCGGAGAGATTATATAATACGCAGGGCACGGGACAGAGTCCTCAGGGACTCAGCACCTTAGGAAGGGGGATAAATTAGCCCTGAACTAAAGGCTGCTCTGAACCTGCCCTACGAAAATTTAAAAGCCAGCCTCTAGAAGAGCAAACGGATCTCAACTTGACTACACGCCAGAACAATGTCTAACACTTTTTGGAGAAACAGCAAAATTCAGAACACAAAATTTGGTATCCAACTCAAAATCCTCAGAAAGCAGAAACTAGGATACAGAACAAAAGGGGGTGAACAAGTAATCTCAAGAAACATAATCAGAAAGGATGGAGGTGGTTGAATTAGCAGGAAAGGACATTTGAAAAGTTGTTATAGATCTACTCTGTATGTCCAGGAATGTAGACAAACATGAACACAGAAGGGAGAGAAATGAAAAACACAGAAAAACCTATGTGGAACTTCCAGAAGTAACAATGAAGCAATGAAAAGTATGCCAGATGGGATTCTAAAAATGTTAGACACTGTAGAACAGATCACTTGCAGGGAATGTGAGGACATAGGGATAAAAACTATCCAAATGAAGCAAACAGGGGGAAAAAAATTAAAAAGAAACCTGATCAGAGACTTATTGACCCAGGAGACACTATAACAGTCCCAGAAGGAAGGGAGTCAGAGGATGGGACAGGAAAAAAAATGTTCGCTGATGTGTTAAAAATTTGATTGAAATCATAAGCCCACAATTAGAAAAACCTCGATGGCTCCCAAGAAAAGGAGCAAAAAGAACTCCTAGTCAGGGTCCACCATGATCATGTCACTTACCATCAGACATAGAAAGAAAACTTTAAAAGCAGAGAAATAAAAAGATACTATATGCAGTAAAAACAAAAAAAGATTTTCAGAAAATATGCACGGTAGAAGAGAGTGGACAGATGTTTTTGAATATTGATTATAAAGAAACTGTCAACCTGGAATTCAATACCCAATGAATATCAATATGGGGATAGAGACAGAGCAACAATTTTAAGTGTGCATTGTTGAATAAAGAGTGTTTTTTTTAATTTTTAAAACCATTTTCATTGATTTTCAATCATTATCAGCAATTGCATAATTTCTCTCTGTGGAATATCAAGAAAGAAATCACAAAAGAATTCACAGACATAGCAGGCAACTCACGTGAGTGCTTGACGCTGCCCCACCGCCCATACACGTGTATGCAAAGGCCAGTCCTTGGCCCAAAGGCATCGCCTGTCGGAAATGCAGACGGGGTATACCTGCAGAATCGGACTCCGCATGCCAACAGGCTTCCGTGTGCATGATCCAGCCTGAAAACCCGTTCAGGTCATCCTGGGAACTGGCTGGCATCAGCAGAAGCATGAGTCTCTCCACCTCTGCACAAGGCTGGGCTCATCCCCAGTTTCTTATCCCAGCAATCTTGGCTTTTCCCCCAAGGTATCTCCAACCTCACCTTCCTTACCATGAGTCATTTCCCCCGGCACGTAAATGTAGTGAAGTCTTCCCGAGTCAAAGCACGCCTGAAGCGCTCCCTCAAAACGAAAGCACCTGACCACAGCAACTTGTGTCTAATGCTCCCACAAAGGCAGTCTCAGAGGAGGCCCCTGAATTTAAAGAAAGAGCCGCTGCATCTAGCCTCTGTGTCCTCCCTGACCTTTTAGTCTGCAGCCCGGAGTTGTTTGGATTGACTACTATTTCCCAAGGCACCCTCAGACGTGCACTCCCAGCTGCCTCCTAACCCGTATTCAGGGGGCTCTTTTCACTTCGTGGCTTACAGACCCATCACAGAATTCAGGAGTGCTGAGAGACCCTGCCTTTCTCCCTCATAATAAAAACGGCTAATATCTGTTTGATGCGTCCTAGGTTCACACTCGGGTAAGTGCCTTACATGCATCTTTTATTTTTCACTTAAATTTGATGTTTTGGTCATCTCCATGCTATCCCCGCCTCAGGTGTCTACTTGTCTAGTCCCTCTTTTCAGACAAGATAAGTCTTTAAATCATTTGGAATCATCTCCAGGCTCAGCTTCTGGTAAGCTTTCGAAACTCATCGATTCCCCTCCAACGGAGTATCATATAATTCTCAATTCTCATACACACTCCCAAGTGTCATGTAAAAAAAAGAAATCAATGAAAATTGAACATCCCTATTTTAAAAAGAAAAGCAAAAGATAAGATGTACATTCCACAGAGAACATGTTCCACGTAGCCAATAAATTACTGAACAACCCTAAAAGGTCGTTTGGGATTCTTCATGCTCTCATTTTCCAGGACTGTAAAATTTGTCATAATAAAGATAATTTCTTTTAAGATGACAGCTAAATCTCATAGCAACTATAGAAACTCATAAACATCCCTGAAATGTTTTGATTCCACCACTCCTCGTACCCCTAAGTCAGAAAGAAAATTTGGACAAAATCTGTAGTTCACACCACTGTCCAAGGATCACAGCCCAGACAGGTAAACACCACTTTCATGTATCATGAAAATATAAAAGGTAAGGTTTCATTTGTAAAGGTAAAAGCTTTTTATTTATAGTAATAAAAACATTTTGGGGAAATGTGTGGTGACCAGTCACTGCACACTCAAACTGTCTTCTCCCACCTGCAGTCTCAGCCAACTACCCAAGGACACCAGGAAGACAGACACAGTCAGGGAAAACATGCACCGATCCCACCCTGACACGCCCAATGCACCTGTCGGGGCCCTATCTTCTCATAAAGGCTCTTGTCCTATGATACAGAGGGGTGGACTTGCTCCTAGGGCACATCTCAGTAAGGCTGACGACGGCTCTCCGTCTCAGCATCAGCGATCCACCTTGACAGCGAACATTCTTACAGGTGCAACTGCACCGCTTCCTTCTCGCAAAGCCTTTCCCATCACCTGTGCTTCCTCCCACCTCCCCGGCCTCTCTGAGTCCACTCGCTGCTCTGTGGCTTCTGGGAATCCTTCCTTACACAGGTGTGAGCCAGGGTGCATAACCACGCAGCCCTTCTCCTTCCACAACTTATCCATGGGTACTGGGTGAATCTCGGATACATGGCCTTCGAGACCATCTGTCACTGAGGATGCTTGTATTTTCAGCCTAGGTGTCTCGCCTCAAGGCCAGACCCATCCCATGTGGGCGCTCACGTCACATCTCAAACGCAGCAGGCTCTACGGTGGACTTCTCACCTATCCTTCTTCCTTTCTTTCCCCAGAGACTCTGTGCCTGTCACACCTTCCCCACCCCAGTGTCACATCCGTGTCATCCCAACTCCCTTCCCTGGCCGTCCCTGACAAACCTGCATCGTCATGCATTCCTTACTCCCCATTCCGCACATCCGACTTGCCGTCAAATTCTGTGAGCGAATTATTTTATGACTGAGATTGCAAAGAATAGTGCTTTCAGTACAGAAATGGGTGCTGGTCATGCAGATTAAGAAGTAGCAACAGTCTAAATGGTGAGGTGGGTTTTGTGATATATTTATGACTGTCATTCTTAGAGTAGGAGTTGGAAAACTTTTTCTGCAAAACAGTTTCAGCTTCATGGATATGTGATCCATTACAACTACTGACGTCGGCCGTTGTAATACAAAAGCAGCGAATATGCAAACGAACTGGGGTGGCTGCGTTCCAATAAAACTTTACTTAGAAGACACGTAAAGCTCAAACTATCTTGCAAATTAACACACTGTGTCACACACCATCTGACCATCTGAGCTGTTTCTGTTGTAGAAGAATGAAATCTAGAGTCCCTCAGGGTCCCCCCTTCTACAAAGGGGGAACTTAAGGTCATGACAGTATGGACTTTGTGCCCATTCTTAGTGACAGGTTTACTGGGAGGGTCAATATGATAAGTGAGAGGATGCACAGGCCCAGGCCTGTACTGCGTCAGTCCCAGTGAGTGACAAACCTTACAAACGGTGAACAGGTATCAATTTTTCAGGATTCAGTCTATTTCAACATAATAGTCAGACATTTCCTGCACAATAGGATAGAAACAAAAAACACAGACATAAAAACAGTCAGAGGAACTGAAATTGAACATCAAGACTTGAGCTATTTGACCACTGGGTTGAGGTCTCTCCACAAAGTTCCCCACGTTCACCAGCCTCTGTTTCTCCCACCTTTCAAGTGTCAATTAACCTTTCCTGCCAGAGCAGATCACGACTGGTACACAGAGTCCCATTTTAATAAACCAGATGTGGTTCAGAGGACCTCAGAGTTCCTTCAGGGAGAATGCCAATGACAGAAGGCTGCCATCACATTTGCAATTACCAGGGAGAGAGATTTCAAATGACCTTGAATTACATCTAACCTCTCAGCCACCAGACCTAACAATATTCACCCAGAGGCACAGATTTTAAGGGATAGTGTGCTTATCAAGCCGACAGCATGGCATAATCTTGTTCCTTAAGATTGTCGAGCAGCACATTTTAGTTCATATGGACGCAAGGTTTGTGTACAGAACACAGTACAATGTACAAGTAGGACTGTACCTTACAGAATGTGGAAGACCAGGCCTTGACTCATCAGTGTGTTTTTTATTTCTGGTGACCACTCTGCTCGAAGTCTCAAGGGCCTGGCTGCCTTCTTTCATTTGTTTTCTGTAGTAGGCACACCCTAGAGTGAGCCCCAGGGAGGCAGGGCCTGCCCTGGTGTCATCGCCTCCCCCTGGGTTACTTGTTACTTGCTTCTAACCAACAGAATGTAGCAAAGGTGAAGGGATGTCCCTCCTGAGATTATTAGCTATTTAAGACTCAGGCTCAGCAGACTGTAGACCAAGATTCTCCTGCTGCCCTTGATGACTTAGAGCCACGTGTGACCTGCCTGTAAAGGGGCCACATGTCCAGGAACTGCAAGGAACTTCCTGGAGCTGAGACAGGCCTCCAGGCAACAGCCATGGAGAAAACAGGACCTTGGGCCCACAACTGCAAGGAAACAGATGCTGGCAACAACTGGAAGGAGCTTAGAAGCAGATTCTTCCCCCAGTCAAGCCCCCAGATGAGAATGCACCCCAGCCAACAGCTTGATCGCTGCCTTGTGAGACCCTAAAGCAGAGAACGAGGCAGGTCAGCCGTGTGCACACCCCTGACCCACACAAAGCATGAGACAATCAGCGGGTGTTGTTTTAAGCCACTAAGGGTGGACTGCTTTCTTATGCAGCAATAGATAATGAACAATACCTTATATTTCATGCCAGGTAAGCATATGTTTTTTGAAAAGTTTGGATTGGATCCCTGCAAAAAGCCAGAATGGATATGTCAGCTCCACAAAGGAGGGCAGAAACCACAATTTATACTCTGCTCTGTCATCCCCAACATCTAGAAAAGGCCTGGCACAAAAAGACATATGAAGGCTCTTCTAGTTGACTTAAGGCTAAATCATTAGCTTAGCCACAAGTGGCCGTAGCAGAGCAGTTAGCCAAATGACTTTGCATATCTGCCAGTCCTACATATTATTCAAGGCATGTTAACCCTCACAATTACAAAATGCTTCCAAAGACTTCATGCATGGTAATCACCAGGCCTGAAGTGCTTCTGACAACAGACATCATTCCTTAGGAGTTTGCAGATCACCAATATTCCAGCCAGTCACCAAATGCTGGGTAAGAACTTTCAGAATGGAATAAAAGAGATTAGGAATTGATCACACTCCTAACTGAGAAACATTTCCATGCCCCTTTTCTAAATCGATATTAGCACTTTTCTAAAGTCACACTGTAACACTAACATTCACGTGTAACTGTCCTAGAGAAGTCCAGCCACAGCAGCCTTTGACAGAGAGAGAGGTGGGAGTCAGGGGTCTTTTTCCCTGCAGTGTTGGCTGTGGGAAAAGCCATTTACCCACATGAGCTCTGACTTCCAGGTCCTCCCGACCCTGTGGACTTACTGTGAGCCTGGCTTGTCTCCAGGCTTACTGGGAGGGTCAAATGGTGTCCTTACTGGAGGTGTTTCATGCAGCTACCCCGATTCCACAGTGATATTCTTGAACGGAATTCGTGTGCCCCCTGCCATGACAGCCAGGTGAGAAGGTCCACTCCTGCAAGTGGCCAACACCTGTGCAGGCTATGTGTGTCTGCAGTACCACGGAGAGTTGCCATCAGCCCGCAGCTCCACTGAGGCCCCACGACACCATCGCTCCAAAGCAACAGGACGTGTGTTCTGGGCCACCCCAACCACGCCCAGCGGAGCTCCTCTGATTGGGGACCTTCCAATTCTTCTTACGCCAAGAGGCCCCCATGCAGCCAGCCTGGCCCTTCGGCCTCCTGGCGACAGTTTGCAGACCCCAGGCAGGGCCGGCACACAGATCCCCGGTTTGCGCCAGAGGAGACCGTCCAGGCAAACCCTCTGTGCCCGTTTCCAGCATGACGGCTGACTTCAGACAGGGATCAGCAGGACAATAATGCTCTTTATCATCTAAAGCGTGCGGCGAGGACGATGCTTCCTGCACAGTTAAAGTGGGAAAGCCTTCTGCCCCGCACAGGCAGAGCACAAAGGTGAACGATGAGGTGAAAATCCCAGCATCATGCTGAGAATCACCCATCCAAGAGCCAGGAGGCACGGTGCCCAGATGCCAACAGCCGGTACCTTTAAAGCTTCTAGCTGTCCAAGCATCGGTAATACGTTTTGTTTTCTGTCTGAATCACCAGTAAGAGAAGCAGTAGGTGGCTAGTTTTTCATTAGACTCAAGAATTTTTCCACACACACACGTACACACACACGTCCCTTAGTAAACTGAAGCCCCCGGGCTGCAGAGGGGTCTGGTGCTTGTTTGCAAGGACCCCGCTGGGCGCTGCCGGGGGGGAGGCCGTGTGCGGAGGGCCCGTGGCTGAGCCCCGGCGCCGTCTTACCTCACAGAAGTGCTGGCACTGGTGCTCCCGCAGCCTCCAGGATTCCTTGCAGGGCTCCAGGCACTGGGAGAGAGGAACGGTGAGAATTAGTAGGCACACCCAGGTAGGAAGCAGGCTCGCAGGAGAAGGACGCGGGGCCGCTACTCACTGGAAAGGCCGCGGTCCTCACTGGGTTAGGCGGTCAGCTCACCTGTGGGTCAGGTTACCTGAGAATAACGTGGGCCTAAGAAGAGAATCGTTGCAGAGAGGGACTGAACCCAACTGAAATGGGAAGCTGGACATGTGGAGAAGCAGGGATACTCGCCACCAGGCAGCCTGCTAGGGTGGGCCATATTTGTTAGGAAGAAACACCTTTGAAAGGTTCTTGTGATGGATGACATTTTTTTCTCATAGACTTTAATATTAACTTGCTTTCAAATTGGCAATATTTGGCTACAATCTATTTATTATGAGAATATTAGATTTTATATGCTCTAAATTTTAATTCTCTTAAATTGGCAACATTGGGTTATATTTTGTATTATCTCCTTTATGCATATACACATGCACACCTGTGTGTGTGTACAGATACACATTATTGTTAGCTCAGTGCAACTGGCAGCATTAACACCCATGCGGTTTAATTGCTCTTTTAAATACATTGAATAAACCTGAACATTACATTCTGACATGATAGCATCAGAACAGAATTTGAACACATATATGTGTGGGTGTGTGTAATTATCACCACATATATTTTAGTAAATCAAACATAATAGCGAAGCAGCATTGTTCAGTAACAATAATACTAATATCGTTGATTAAACAAAGTATATATACATATATAGTATATAGATTAATTTATATAGTACTATATATAGAATTACAATATATCAAATAGAGTATTATACATAATATACATGTGTAACATATAGCAATAAATAAGAGAGAATAGCCAGGCCTCACGGTTGAAATTAAAATGTTACATTCATGTTAATGGAGATTTGATTCTCCAAACTATATTTTAAGGCAACTTTTAATCAGTGAAAATGAATAGTCATGTATAGTCCAATGACAGTCATCTAAATATAGGTACAACCCTGGCTCCCACAGCTCATAATAAGTTGGCCCATATGAATTTTATTTCATTACTGATAAATTTTCCAATTAGGATAAAAATGCCTAGTTACCTTTCAGACACGTACAATGTGGAATTCATTATAAACACCAGTATTATTTTTCACTCTGCTTTCTAGCAACCTCCTGTTCTGAAACAGAGCTTCATGACTCTATGGTGACTCTATGGTGAAACTTAATTTTCAGTTATCCATTGTGAAGTTTTTCAACTGAAAAATACGTCTGAAAACAGACCACTGCCCGTGTATCAGCAGTCAGTCCCTTACAGCCATGCTACTCAGATGGCAATCGGTGACTGACTGCTGGTATGGACACCCCCTTGGGCTCTATCAGAAATGCAGGCCCATGGCTGCCCCTAGACCTACCGTCAGAATGCCTGGGATCCAGGCCCAGGAGTCTCTTTTAACCAGTTGCCCTGGAGATTCTGATGCTTACTAAACTTTAAACAGAACTGCCTTCTTCTGGGAAACGTATTGCCATCCACACATGTACAAACTCATCACACGGTACACCTCACACCTACACAATGACATACACGTCGACTACATCTCAGTAAAGCTCAGGAAGAAAAGAACTGCTATAGAATTTCAGGGAAACAAAGAGTTTGTAGTATCTCTCTCGTTTTCATGTGTGTTTCATTAAGAACCAACCTATTTCTTACAAGCATTTTTTAGATTTTATAGTCTCCAATTTTGCATATGAACGATTCACTTTGAGACATTTTAATTAAAAAAACTAGAGAGCTCTTCACTGACACTGTCCCAAGACCTCTGTGAGTCTGTGCCAGGCTTACTAGTGCTCACCTCTCCTTCCCTTCGCCCGAGCATGTTCGAAAACAAATGCTGTTTTTCAGGAATACAAGAACTCTAAAAGAGTAACATTTTTCTCATAGCAATGAACTAGTTTATAAACTCGTCAGCCTCATGTACTTCATGACTTCCTTAACGAGTCAGTTTTGTTTCCTAATGTTGTATCTAATGCCTGATCCTCAGCGCTCTCCTGGTTTAAGACACTGGCTCCAAGCCAAAAAGTTTAGTGGTCGTTAAATAAGAATGCAGAGACCCAATTCCTTCTCAAGACCATTAGAACTGAATGGCACTCTGCCATGAACCTGGAGATGCTGTCCGTTGGACAAGTGTCCTGCAACATCGCAAGACCCCCCCACCCCCAAGGTATCTGAGGATTTTTCATGGACACACGTTCAGCTACTTACGAGTTAAGTCTTTGTCATTTCATCCAGGAACAAACATTTATACCATATAAAAACTGCTTGATGCCAATGGGCTAATAACAGTACCTCAAAATAATTATGCAATTCTTGCTTTCTGTCACTGCTGAACATGCAAATCATAAAAACATGCTACTGCATATGTATACAGTTGCTTTTTTACATCCACAGACAGCAGTGTACCAAACAGTCCCAGTCCTCTGAGAGCTCTACAATTCTAGATAGACCCATTCCTGACAGACTGTGGGACAAACACCTTACACAAAACAAGTATCAGTTACAAAAACGGGCATGCTTCTGAGATGCTAACAGAAGCCATACATAACACTTGTCTTCTTGTGAATCCAGAATCTGTCTGCCAAGTCCATCCTCCGCATATGCAGTTCATCTCAAGTTCTTTTTTAATTGAATGTTTGCCTCATTTCCAATAACTAGTAATCAGCAGTGTCTGAAGATACATCTCAAAATGTAATTACTGGCAGTCAACATTTTCTTTTAATAATCCTCTGTGAAAACTGCCTGACAAGAAAAGGCTAGAGTTGACGTTTGAAAAACTCTCTGTAGGATAAATTTGCCAAAGCTCTATTTCTTTATAGTGCTCTTTGCCAGGCAAAGTGATTTCAACAAAAGCCAAGCAGAAAAAAATATTAAAGCCATTTATCTCATACTTCAAACAAGAAGAAACAGGTCCTGTTTCTCCAAGCATGCTTTTAAAAAGTTTGCCAAAAGAGGGTACCCCCAAATCACACTTTCGTAGGAAAAGGGAATATGAGTTATCAGTTACAAGCAGACAATTGATACGCTCATATTTTAGTCTCTGCTTCAGGCTTTCCAATTTTAAGGGGATGAACTGTTTGAAATAATCTCCACCTAGGCTACTGCTCCAAACATAATGAAGAAAACTTCAAAGTTCAGAGAAACTTACAAAAAAAAGATTGATGGAACTAATGACATTGATTATCCTTTGGAGTGTAGATACCAATTATTTTTCACTTAATCTGGAAAGAGGTATTTGCAATATCACTTGCTTCAATGATACATCTGTGTTAAACTTATATTTCAAAATGCACAGTAATATAAACGTGTTCGCGTAATGCTCTACTACAACGTACGATGCATAAACGCTGAGACTGACATTGACCTCAATATTCTCAGCATAGAGTAGCAGTCCAATGAGCACGTGTTGAATAAATTCACTGGTAAGTTCAAATGTTTTTGTAACCAGGACCTAGGGTTGGCACACTCAAATATTTCCACGGACCAAGGAAATACTGAATGAGTCGAGGGAGAGTAAACGACGAACAGCAGAAGCGATGCAAGAATGGTAAGCAGGCAGGGGCGCCGCCAGCGTCCAGAGAACAACTGCTCTTCGCTGCCTTCTAGTTCCGGTCCATGACTGCCTGGTTACTCCCACCAGACACAGCAGTGCTATGTACGGATTTCATGTAAACCTTTCCAACTTGTCAATACATTGCACAACACTGTCCGGGTCTTTTTATTGCAATTTACTTACAGCGCAATATACTAGGTAAATCATTTCTTTCTTTTTATTTTAGTATCATTAATCTACAGTTACATGAAGAACATAATGTTTACTAGGCTCCCCCCTTCACCAAGTCCCCCCAACATCCCCATTCACAGTCACTGTCCATCAACATAGTAAGATGCTGTAAAATCACTACTTGTCTTCTCTGTGTTGCGCAGCCCTCCCTGTGCCCCCCCCACTATACCTGCTAATCGTAAGGCCCCCTTTCTTTTTTTCCCACCCTTATCCCTCCCTTCCCACCCGTCCTCCCCAGTCCCTTTCCCTTTGGTAACTATTAGTCCAATCTTGGGTTCTGTGCTTCTGCTGCTGTTTTCTTCCTTCAGTTTTCTTTTGTTCTTATACTCCACAGATGAGTGAACTCATTTGGTACTTGTCTTTCTCCACCTGGCTTATTTCCCTGAGCATAATACCCTCTAGCTCCATCCATGTTGTTGCAAATGGTAGGATCTGTTTTTTCCTTAGGGCTGAGTAATATTCCATTGTGTATATGTACCACATCTTCTTTATCCATTCATCTACTGATGGACATTTAGGTTGCTTCCATATCTTGGCTATTGTAAACAGTGCAGTGATAAACATAGGGGTGCATCTGTCTTTTTCAAACTGGAGTGCTGCATTCTTGGGGTAAATTCCTAGAAGTGGAATTCCTGGGTCAAATGGTATTTCTACTTTGAGCATTCTAAGGAACCTCCATACCGCTTTCCACAACGGTTGAACTAATCTTCATTCCCAACTAGGTAAATAATTTTTATTGCTCCTAGAAAGTGGCTCTGAAATGGAAGTGATTTTTTCCCTCCCAGGGGACATCTGACAGTGTCTGCAGACGATTCTGTTTGTTACAACTGACGGAAGAGGTACTGGCTTCAGTAGGTAGAGGCCAGAAAGGCTACTTCAACATCCTACGAGTACACAGGATGCCTCCCCAAGTGATAAAAAAAAATTATCTGCCTCTAAATGTGAACAGTACTGAGGTTGAGAATTTTTTAACAAAATACAACAGAAAAGCAATGGATTAGCCATAATAACAGTTGATCCTGAGAAACACCTTCCCCAGGATAAAGAGTTAAGGCTAACTCAGAACTGTCTCCTCTAATCACATAACAATTGTTTTGGCCCTATTTAGCCTTCTAAAAACAGGGTTTTGATTATGTGAGTCCTCTGATAAGATTAGTCAATAATTATCAGGTTCAGCCCAAAGTATATGGTTTTACACTCAAAATATCTGGTCAACCAGTAAATCCTGCCTATCCACCTTCTTCAACCTCAAATCAGTTTCATTCAGTGAAGCTGGTCTCTTCTGTTCCCCACACACAAGATCCCTTCTACTTCCCCTTGTTGCTCTATTTCTTCCTTAAAGAGAAACTATTCTGTTTTCCAGTCAAATCAATAGCAGCTTCAAAGCATCTATCTATTTGTGACTGCTGTTCTCACACACTATACACTGACTTTCCCTCTCTGTAAACATGTAACATTTATAATAGTTTCCCCCAAGAATTCTCCCATTTTATTTTTGACTAATTTGTGGGATCTATAAATGGTACTGAAGTCACACTATCTCCAATTGACTATAAACTCCTCTTAGGAAGGGACTATGTCTACTAAGCCTTTGATAATCTTTCACAGGGCATATGGGACTGAGCCTGCAAATGAGAGAACAGGTTAGATGCTTAACAACCCTTGGGCACCGCGGTAGCGCACCTGGCTCAGCACGGAGGCGTGGAAAGCCTTGGTCTGTGCCCCGTCTCTGCCTCGTGATTAATGTACAACTGAGAAGATCACCTAGGCTATTTAGCCTTAATTTGCTAATTCAAATATAGAAAGCATACAATCACCCATAGTAACTTATTAAAATGCTACTGAAAGAGTTCCAGACCCTTTACAGATTTATGGGTCCCTTTAAAAATTATTTGTCCAATGGACCCTCCTAACAACACATCTTAGGAGGTGTGTAAAGTTAGGTACTTTTATTCTCACATTTTAGAGAGAGATCAGTCAGGAAACTACAGTTTGAGGAAGCTGAGGAAAGAAAGCAATTGACTATGGTTGAGACAGCAGGAATTAGAATGTGGACCCATGTACTGGCACACTCGAAGAGACCTTATTTCCATTGTAAAGCGCTGACCTATTGTTATCTCCACATGCTACAATGGCTTAGTGAGATAACATATATGGAAGGGATTTGGAAACTGGAAAGTGCTTTGCGAATCTATGCGATTACTAAATTATGATGATCCCAAAGAGGTTTCAGTTCAGAATGGCCTAGGTGCTAGGAATTCCAAGGAATTTATGAAATCACAAGCCCTAAGACTATTTCATATCACAAAGGGATCCAATTCTTATGAGCTGAAGTACTGACCAAGAGAGAAATTACTGATATCGACTTGGTAATATCTGGTAACATCTGGACAGTTTAGCACAAAATTTCAGACCTTACATTTGACTAAACACTTCCATAAAAGTACAGCAAAGGAAATTACATTACCTACATAGCAATCACAACAAATTCTGAAGCAAAGAAGGCTCCTATACAGTTGAAATTTTACATTTGCTCACTACTCTAGGAAATAGAAGCTGTAATTATATTACACTAAATAAATAGAACCCATGTTAAAACAAAGCAACCAGCCCTTCCACACAATCTCAACCTGTTGAAACTACCACGTGGTACATCAACAAATATGGATAAATATTTCCTGTGTGCAAAGTACTTCCAGTCACCGAGGTTGAGAAAAGTGTGACAATGATTCATTCTCCCTTGAGGTAGTATATGGTCTCCATGGGACGAAAAGCATGTCAGTCAGTCTAACGCAATGAAGCATAAGGTAAGTGGCAGAAAAACGTGCCATAAGAAACTAAAGAGGTGATAATGTATTTCCATATGGAATTATTGGAGAGGATTTCACAGATTGGAGCACTCATGACCTTGGGATGACCTACCTTGGGATGGGTAGGACTTGCCCATAAATATATTCTAGTAGGTCGCAAAATGTGGCAGGGCAAGGGAGCAGCATGACATTTCATAGCCAAAGGGGGTAGAAGATGTAGGAAAATACAGGGCTAGAAAGATGGCCCTTGGAATTCCATGAGGAGACCCTGATACTCAAAGAACGGAGAATTCTTTGCCCTGATTTGTGCTGAGATGACTTGAGTGTTGGAATAGATGGATTAGAAAGGTGGGAGATTTCAGCAAATGCAGTTAGAGTAAAAGTTTTTACAATGTCTTCCAAAGCTTCCCTTTACCATTTCCAGAGTCAGTACACCCTCTGGATGACAGAGGATGCTAGGAGAAAGGAAAAGGAATGCAAATGCGAGAGAAACGTGAGGTGCAAGTTCACAGACATGCCTGCTGGTTTGCTCTGAAAGAAGTTGTCCAGTGACTGTACAGGAAAGATGGCCAGTGAGCTATCGGCAATTGTGGATATGGAGCTCTGGAGAAAGGATAAAGCAAATGATGAGCATTTGCAAGTTCCTCTTTTCTTCCCCTCTACATCATCATCCATACATTCATTCATTCCTTTCATAAACATCTGGTGAATTTATTACCACCCACCAAGCCATGGATCTGCTAAATCTATGAACTGCCCACAAAACCTGCCTTCAAGTTCTTTAGTTTAGAAAGGTAAAAAAGGCACGTTCATTTATAAGCCAAAGTCCAGGATATACGTCAAAAGGAAGTTCGGCAGAAAGAGACCCTTGAACAATGCAGAGTTTAGGGCAGTGACCCCCCACAGTTAAAATCCACATATAACCTCTGACTCCCCCAAAAACCTAACTATTAATAGCCTACTGTTGACTGGAATCCTTACAGACAACATAAACTAGTCAGAGAACCATGTATACATATTTTGTATGTTCTCTGTATTTATACTGTATTCTTACCATAAAGTAAGCTAGAGAAAATGGTTTTTTTTTTTCCAAATTGTTACAAATCTCCGAAAGAAATTCCCAGTGTATTGAAGAAAAAAAAATCACACATGCAATTCAAATCCATGTTGTTCAAGTGAAGCACACATAAAATATGAAGACGGTGGGGTGAAGGATTTGGGGAGGTGCACAATGAGCAGCAGGACTTCAACAGTGAGATCTCCCAGGTCAGCAAAATGTTCTCCCTGCCTCTGTTTTGGGTTTATGCATGAAGAGACATGCACATGAGACGTGGAACATGCCGGGAGGCAGAAAGAAAGGATCAAGTGGAGGGGGTCCCATGGAGGAGAGGGGGGAAACAGGAAATCATCGATGGACCAAAGTCCCAGGGAAAGTGGCCGGGGTGCCAGCGCAGTACCACAGAACTCCACAGAGCAAGGAATCTTTGATGCCATTGGTCCCCACCGTCCACCTGCCAGATTTGAGAACTAAAACATGTGCATAGAGGCAATGCCTGGGCAGCAGGGCTGAGGTCCAGGGCTGCACCCGTGACTGCACTCAGGCCATTCAATCTCACTGTCTGGCGTAGAGGACGTAAGGATTTGGATGAAGAGAGACACGGTAGTGCTCATGAGCAGCACAGCTGACCCACTTGGTTTTCCAAGACAGTGAGAAAATGGCGATGAGCCTCAGTATGTCCCTGTAGGTGCAGTTCTGATGTTGGAGCTTGCATGGGCCTGAGTGTTGGGTAACACAGGGGAGGGGCTCAGAAACAGACGATCTAGCTGAGGGGAGAGGAAGAACATGGATCCTTGCCGTCATACCGGCCTAGAGGACAGTCCCTCTTCTTCCACTTGCTAAATATGTTCTCCCTACTCAAGTTTTATCATGAACCATAGTTTTCTGATACATAAAAGAGTGGAATACTATCTGCCCAAGAGGAATCCTTTGAAGTATTATATTGGCAACCTTTTAAAGTACGTACACATAGTAGGTGCTCGGTGAACCGTGTTCCCGTCCATTTCCAGAGGACCAATGTGTAGAATGTTAGTTCTTTCGTGTTTCCCTGACATCTAATGTGTTTTTCTCTTAATTGAAGAAGAAAAAAAATTTTATTTTAATCCCAGTCTCTTAAGCATGTTCCAATAATTGCTTGAAAAGTGTTGAAAATTCTGCCAAAATGCCAACAGCTACGGTTCTTGTGTGTGGCCAGAAGATAGAATGAGAACTGAATGTCTAAGGCTAGGGCACCATGCATTTTCTGGGACATATGCTCTGCTTTTACAAAACTATTTATTGCTGAATAGGAAAGGTTAAATAAAGGTGTACATTTTTGTCTGGATTCTTGCCTGAATGTAACAAATAAGCGCTGGATTCCACAAAAGAAATCTGACTTTTCATTTCACACAGGCATATATTTATAGCATGTCATAATGCCATCTAGGAAAGTTTCCAAAGTCCATTTCACTTCTGTTTTCTGAATTAATGGCAGGCAAGTTTCTCTGGGAAACCATAGATCTGATTTTTAGATGGAAGTAGAGGTTTTTTTCCAATGTATTTCCTGAAATATGTGCACCCTACTGCCTTTAGAAGTATTCATGGACTCCCTCCAGCTCTATTGGTATAGAAATTGTTGCAATCCTGTGTGTTGAAAGGTGAACCGCGCCTTGCCAAAATAATGAAACCTTTTGGCAGACATCCCATACAAGTACAGCTGAACAGCCATCAGAGCCCTAAACCACAGCATGCCAACCCAGAACAATGATGTTGTCCCTTAGACACTTGGTATCACAAATCAACTCTCTCTGAAACATCCGAAGGATAATTACCCACCCACCACGATGCTTATCTACAAATCAGAGCCTCATTTTATCACAACCGGTTTTCACCCTGAAGGGAAGGCTGACATCAAGACCCCAGTTTCAGGGACAGTGTTTAGTAACAAACAACACGAAAATGGAAAAGAGAAATGAATCAAGGTAGTTCTTATTGGAAACGGTACACTCATTGCAATTCTTTCTCACCTAAACTACCAGCACGGGTGTCGCTAAGGTACCGTGAGATGGGTATGTCATGGAATTCTGCTGCCTGGAAGGCTAAGCATGCTTTCTGAGTACCCAGACGGTCCCCCTGGTCTTCCGTTACGGCACATCAGCAGACCAGGGAAGTTTCAAGTTAACATCCGCATGGTTATTTTCAAGGTAAAGCGACAGTAACTACCAAGGAAGGGGCACCTTTAGGTGGAGAACTGGCAGGTGGCATCTTCATTTGTGAGAAAGGTCACACCTCCCAGCACGGGAAAACTCACATCGTGTGCCCCTGATGCTGCACTGGGAATAACACAGCAGCATCACCCAGGCAGGTTCCCGCCCCAAAGATAGAACCTAAACTGAACTGTGAGGAAATACCAAACAAATCCAGCATGAGACACCTTCTACAAGGCTGCAAAAACCCCTCGTGTTAACACATGTCAGGAAGGACGAAGAAAGGCTCAGGAATGCTTCTGGACTGACGGGGACGGAAGACAAAGGGACAATCACGTGCAAAGCATGATGACAGACCAGGTCCTGCATCCAGTGAAGCAACGCTAGGACATCATGTGCACAGCCGGTGAAATGAAACGTAGACTGTGTATGAAAAGGTATTATGACGTCAAAGTAAATTCCCCTGCCTTCGATAACTCTCAGGTAGTTGTGTACGGGATGCATGCTGAATCACTTAGCCGGGAAGACTTAGGAAGACTGTGACTCACTGCAAAATGGTTGGGATAAAATAACAATTGTACGTGCATATGTATCATTTTTTTCTAGATATGTGTACAGAAATGCGAGGAAGCAGACATGGCACACACAGACAAAAGCTAACGATTGGTAAATCTAGAAACCAGATTTGGCGCACTATCTGCTTTTGTAAATAAAACCTGTAGGAACACAGCCACGCCCATCCATACATGGAATCTCTGAGGTTCCTTTTGTGTGACAACAGTGGAACTGAGTAGCTGTGACAGTGTTTATGTGCCAAAAAGCCAAAGGATACTTGTCTTGTCTTTAACAGAAAGCGTGCTCTACCCTGATTTAGATGAAAGGTACGTGAAAGTTCTCTGAATTATTCTCGTAACATTTCTGACTTTTTGTAAATCATTAGGAATTCAAAATAAATACATAATCTTAAAATTAAGCACTTCAGACCTCAAATCAAAAATCTCCTCACTAGGAATCATTAAAAAATGTTATTGTTGACATATATCTATGGGCAAAAGATGATATAAAAAATAATGAAGCGGTTGCCAAGGGGCTGGCAGGAAGAAATGGAGACTTAGAACCTAGTGCTTCACTCTGAAATCAACCCCACTCCGACTGGTGGCTGGCCATCCCCCCAAACTGCTCAACAGGAGTCTTTCAGGTTTTGTAAAGGTGGTTCTCACAGGTTCCATGAACAGGGGCTTAACGACAGTCCGGGGGGGACCGAGCAATGCCAGCCATCCTGGAAGTCTCAGGTAATTCCACCGTGGTTGTGTCATGACCTCAATCATCCTGACTCTGTCTTGGCTTCTCATTATCAAACACAGGAAACGAGTTCAGCCAACCCTGTGGTCCAATTCGCCTCTGAAAATGTCCCTCCCTCCTTTGTACTCAATACACCCTTCTTACAACATCAAAGCAGAATGCTCCTCACTATGAAAATAGGAAATGAGTGTAAGCTACTCGTTTTGCAGTGGCCACCCCGCCATGACATGCCCTGAATAATGATTAGCTTTCTGCAGTGTGGGCTCCTCCTGCCTAAATTCATACATCATATTCTGAAATCAGGAGAACCCACATTTTTTCCCCCATCCAGGGAGGGAAAACGGATGTTTGTGTGTGGCCAAGGCAGGGAAGTAAAGGAGGGGTATGTGCCCTTTCCTGAAAAGAGGAAGTTTACCACCTTAACACGAACATTTTCTTAAAGCCACGCAAGGACTGACTCTCAGAGGGAAGTGCGGCCAAGCAGCACCTGAGCCCCATCCCGGGACTTGATGGTAACACAGCCTTTGCTCTGGGGAAATAAAACATTACACTGAATCAGAGTGCTCACAGACTCAACAATGGCCTGAAAATACTATGTCTGTGTGCCATTTCAAACCCAGAAAATGTAAATACACACACCTCTGGCACCACCACCACCAGCACTTTTTTATTATCGTTTGACTTAGGCATCTATGTCCTTT
Organism: Manis javanica; assembly: GCF_040802235.1. NCBI lineage: Eukaryota > Metazoa > Chordata > Mammalia > Pholidota > Manidae > Manis > Manis javanica. The sequence continues at coordinate 4,542,143 of NC_133174.1, forward strand.
GGCAGACGATCCAATCAACCACTCATCTTTCTCCAACACTGGCTTCAAGGTAATCAAAACAACTCAAGAGACCTACTGTGGCCATCCATCGGACTGTAGGGGCTGCATCGAGGAGGACCATGCTGGGAACCCAGAATCTCAAGCTTTTGTTTGACCAGATCTTGCACATCCAGGCTGGCCATAGCAATCTGTAGGCTTAAAGAGCAGCCCCATCTCCCGAGTGAATGCCAGCATTTAACCTGCACCGCGGGCTTCTGACACCTCTGAGCCCCAGGTTAAAGAACTCCTTGACACGCTCCAAGCCGAAGGGAGACCAGGATTCCCCTCACTTCATGCTACATTTAAGAGCTTAGGCACAACTGGTGCTGATACGTATCTCTGGATATATTTTTTCTATGCATTTTCTTAACAACACACATTCCTCAGAAATCATGTCATTGGTAGTGCTGAGGAACCGTGTCAATTGTATTCCCAGGCTGGGTGGCTTGGTGTCCCTGTGCTACCGGCCATACGAAATGTTGCCTATATCCCAGGAGGACTTAGGTTTTGCTCTCTGCCCCTACGCTACATCTCACAGAGCTACCTTCGGGCCTAGTCTTATGTATGTGCCGTGGGCTAATGAGACTGTTCTTATCAGCAATACGGAAGGGACGGCATAGGGAGATATACAGTGTCCACTTCTTATGTCCGAGAAATTAAATGTGTGTGAGAGGTAAATGACTGCAGTAGGATCTAAGAGAACGTAAAAATGAAGCAAGCCCTTAGAGTTAGACAAAGCAGCAAGGGTCAACGCTAATCGTTTCAGATAGAAGCAACCTGTAACACTGACAGCTTAATATCTTATCTGTGCAGCTTTGCTGTCCCAGATGTCAAGCTCAAGGAAGGCCTGGCGTGCTCCTGAAAGGACCAGGGACTTTCCTGTTTCCAGTCTCCCCTGCCAGATCACATCACCCCAGCTTTGTGAACATGCAAGCGCCTCTAAGGCATTAGCGCATCCCTGAACACGTGCTTTCAACACGGCCCGACGCAGTAGGTCTGCGCAAAACCAACAAGGGAGTCGAAATATTCATCACTTTGCAGAAGCTGAGAAGGACACACCATGGTAGAGAACATGTTATCAGTTATGGATGGGAAACCCTATTTGCATAGAACCTCCTTGGCCTGAAACCCAAAGTTGGCACCGTGTCCCTTGGGTAGTTTTGGTCTCCCTCTCCCCCCTGTAAGAGTGATATTGAGGTTCTGGTGTCTGGTGAAATTGCATGGTGACAAAACAGTGAAGCTCTTCTGTGCACCTGATCCAAGTGAGCAGCGACAGCCAACTCAGGAAGCCTGGGTCAGAGTGAAGGGGTTTGAGGACCCCAGTCTCTGAGAAGATTTTGCATGGGGTCTAGAATAGCCTGCCTCACACTGCAGGCAACATGGACTTTTGTCATTTTCCCCTTCATAACCTCCCTGACCTCACTCAATTAAGACCCCAACCAAGGAAGTCTCTCTTGCTGTTCTGCACGTCACAACTCAGCAAACTGAACGCCGAATGACGCTACCTTTACTCTCTCCGCTCTTTTACCTGCTCATTCATCACTTGCTCCAGTGACCCAAAAAAACGCAGAGAAAGTAGGCGGCTGCAACCCTCCGGAGCAGTGCTATCCAACACAACGTGACAATGAACATGGTCCACATGTGCACTGCCCCATATGGTAGCCATCAGCCCCAGGAGGTCGTGCATAGCTGAAATGTGGCCAGTGTGACTAAGACGGTACATATTTAATGTTTATGACGTTTAATTCATGTAGATTTGTAGAGCCAGAGAGCCTTATGCAGCTAGTGGCAGCCTCACCGGGGAGGACAATTTGAGGGGGTTAAAGGTACACAGCTGTGCATTCAACATCACGCCCTTCCTTCCAGTGGGAGAGGAAATAAAAACTCTTTGTCTCCTGGATGGCCTGGCCACTAGGAGTCTGCATTCAATTGGGTTAATGAATGCACCTCAGCAGCACTTGAAGGCAGAAACGAAGCATAAGGTTTGGGGTTTCTGTGCATGTTTGCTATTGCCTGTTCACTATTGTGCTGTTCAGAACAACTGCAAGTAGAAGTCTGAGATTTTTGTGCTGCAGCCCGCAGGCCTTCATCTCTCAGCTGCTAGGATGCCCAGAGGGGCTTCTTCAGGGAAAGAGTCTTAACCCTGAGATAGTTGTTCCAGAGGCACCTCAGGGTGAGCAAGAGGCGCGGCTCCATACTGCTGTGGACATTTCCAGAGGTGGAACATAGTGCCCATCAACCCTTCCAATCGTCCGAGAAGCACCGATCCCCTCAGTTGAATTCCTTCCGGTTTATGTACCTGGGGTGGTTTGTTTTCCTTACCGACACTGCCCAATACAAGCAATGAAGGTGACAGATGTGCATTCCTATGCCATCAACAGCGCACAGAATGTAGACACCGCTTCTCCAATGGGTACTGCGTCCCCAGGCTTCATTTATAGCCCTCCTACCCCTGTACTCTGCAGCAAACAAAAGTAAGACAAAGTGGCACTCTCCCTTTACTCTGTTCCCTCCTTCCCCTGCACACGTACTTACTGGGCCACATCCACGTGCCCAGCACTCTGAGAGACCCTGAGAAAACATGGACACATAAGACAGCCTTCCTGCTTCCGCCGTAGGTGTGATGAAGGGCATCATTGATCACGCTGCTACCATGCAGGGGGGAGCAGTGCTACAGAAGAAAAACGGAGAGAAGCAGAGATGAGGGCAACTAGCCTTGCCGTGGAGTTGGGCCATGCTCTCTGAGTAAAGGGGTGTCTAGGCAGAAAGCACAATGATGACTGGGAAACGAATGGATAGCAAAAGCCAGTGGGATGGAACATGGGTTCCCATCAGATCTGATCATCTGCAGCATGAAAATAAGCCGCGTATTTCAGCAGCCTAGATCTGTCCTGTATTGTGTCTGCTGTACTGTGGGATGAGACATATACATATTTACAACAAACAAGGCTATTCAGGGTAAATTTTAGCTTTTGGGCAAGGAAGGCTGGGATCTTAGCAGTCGTTGGAGTAATGGCTGGATACGTTTCCGGAAGCATAGCAGGCATGCTGCCGAAGTGTAGACTCTGTTATTGAAGGAATTTATGTTCCTTTTTCAGACACAAACGGTCTAGCTACTGTTTCTCCAAATATCCTGTGCCGTTTCATAGAACCAATATTTTCATTACCTCATAAAGACAGCATGGAGTGGTCTGCTTTATGAAATGGTAAAAACTCCCTAAGTAAGACTTCACACATTAGAAAACAAGGTATATGAGGCCATCCCTCTATTATGCCAGCTAAGTGTGGTATTTACGGCAGATCTGTTGTGGTTAACCACTGCTTTCTTCCCTCACGGGGAGCTTAAAAATAGTCTCACTCACATGTGAAATTATTTTGGAAGTTTTAGAGCAGGTGCACCAACCCCATAAATCTGAATAGGCAGCTTAACATAATTTAGAGCCACCACATGGAACCGCCCAACTGGCCGAGCATATGCAGGACAAAAAAGCACATGTGTTTTTCACATGATGTCTTATTTTCTTCCCGATTCATTCATGTTGTTGTCCACACGCCAGTTCACAAAAGTGACTAACCCCCTCGCGTCCACAGAATCATGGAGCCACCGATGTGACACAGCCACATTACCAAGAACGAACTGTGAGCACTTCAGTCCTGACGTCACTAGCGCACGTCATGCTGAGGCATGCTTTTCTTCTGTTTCTTGAATATGCCACAAGCATCTGTACGTGTTTATACAAAACACCAGGAAGTGCTCCCAATTAAGTCACAACCGTACAATGTGAGTGACGCATCCTCAGACTTCACTGCACAGAGCATGGGAGGGCCAGTACATGTCAGAGCAGAGAGAGGATCCCCTGGGCATTTCTGGAGAGTCACGATTTGTCCCCTAAGGCGAGTCATTCCCACGAAATGAGGAGCTTCCCTCGGCTTTATTTTTTTGGAAATGCAGTGGCTGTTTGTTAACGAGTAACACCACAGACGCCCTCCCAGTCAAAGCTGGGGAAAGGCGTCCTTTCTGTGCTGTCACTTGTCTCCCTCGCTGGCTCCCCACTTCCCTCCCAGCACACCCTCCTGCAGCCTTGCGTGCCTAAGCAGCCCGAGGCAGGGGGCTTTTCACGCCGCATTTCACGGAGTGATAAAAATGCAGGGTGCGTTTCCCTGGGGACCTAGGAGCCCTCCTTTGTGAGGCGGGCTGAGGGTCAGGGTAAGTCCTGCATTCTGGCAGCAGGCATCTGTTTGCCTTCGCTGAGGTCCCCACCAGGAGGGAGGGGGTCGAGGGGCGAGCACAGGGAGGCGGCCCTGGAAAGCCGGCTGCACAGGAGCAGACCCCCTTCTCCACCGGACGGAAAGCGGGCACATGTAAACCGCTGCCCACCGCACAGAAAGCCCCAGCGAATCAATTCGATCACACCGTGAGACACCGAGCCTTCTCTCCTGCAGGCCGGCCTCTCACCCTCCACCGTAAAGAGAAAAAATGCAAAGTACAGCCTTTTGCAGAGACTTTTTAATCGGCAGAAAGAACCTGCAACAAATACTATAGGCAATACTGAAGCCAGATTTCTTGAGGATTTTCTTTCTGCTTGCAATAAAATCACAGAACTTTGAAATTAATTCTCAGTACAGGAAACCTGTTGCTCTCTTAGGAGACACTGGCTATTCAAGGGTAATGAAGAGCTCATTCTATCTAAAGAGCTCCATAAAGAAAAGCTTCAGAGGACATGATTAATATCAATTATTTGTATAAGTAATCTCTACAATCTCTACTCCAGAAACCAATGGGTATGGATGGCCATTATACACTTAAATCAGTGACTATAACCCCAATCAGTAGTTCAAAAACAAAGTGGGTTTTCTAAAAATAATTACATTTGACACAGCAATGCTTTCTCACTGTAACAGGGGCATCCATCCTTCACAGATGTTGCATAAGATTAGATATTTACTTCAATAGCTCAGCCTGTATACGCAGAAGAACAGCATTTTAAAATTATGAGAAAACTGTTGGAAGTAAGGAGGCTAGGCAGACATGTGGAATGCTCAGAGAGTAAGGAATTTTAGAGGGGAAAAAGCAATAAAGAATATTTTATGTTTCTGAGGAGTCATTGTAAACATAACCAGATACAGACACACACACACACACACAGACTCATGCTATTGCACTGGAAAATCACCATGGATTTCTTAAGCCCTGTGGAGATATTACTGTAAATACTAAGTGCAGACTTTGGTTATACAGTGTATTAAAGTGAATGTTACTCCGTGGATGGGACCTGACATTGTGTAGATGTGTGTAGGTAGCCTACTTATCTTTTCTAAAAAATACTAATCAAATTTCTCCCAACCTGATTTAAGGTTATCATTTAGTGTTCCGAAAAGATACGGGCTCTGGTTTTGTTTTGTTCTGGCCTTCACGGCAGGGATTTGAGTTGTATTATGTGTAGGACACGTACATATTGGCAATGGGGCAAAGGCTCAAACACAGAGGTTAGTTTAATATTGTTATTTCATTTAATAATATTATTCCAGGCAATTCTGGAAATTAGACATGAATTTAATGCAAAAATATCAGGATAAAACATTTCTAATATATTTCCACTTCCATTCACACCACAAAAAAAATCTGTACACAAATGTCAATAACAGCATTATTCATAACAGCCGAAAAGTGGAAATAACCCAAATATACAGTAAGTAATGAATAAGCAAAATGAAAACATACATGGAATATTATTTGGCAGTGAAAAAGAATGGAGAACTGACATGCTACACATAGACACACCGTAAAAATATTACACTGACTAAGAGATGCCACATACAGAAAACCACACACTGTGTGGCTCCATTTACATCATCTTGTAGTGTGGTTTTTATCCTGCCCGCTCCCACTCTCCGCCAGATTGAGATGAAATAGGTCTGAAATAGCAGCCCGGAAAATGGGTTCACAGGGACCTCAGGTGACCCCCACACAGGCTGACTTTGAGGATCACGATCTAAATGACTGCAACTAATTCAGATTACACTGATTCCAGAAAAAGATACTGGCCACTCAAAAATGGAAATCTTCCCTAAAAACTTAGTATTTTCAATTTATATTCATTTTGGAGTAATTATTTTCATGCAACATGTTTAGCAACCCACAAGCGCTGAGTCTAGAAAATTCTAGAAAGCAATTACATTATTTTTGTAGGGCAACAGAAAGACTTTTCTGTATTTGTCACCTAGAAAAAATGAACTCTTGAAAATGAAAAGATCCTCTTGAGAAATGAATAAATCCTAGACATTCCAAGCCAAGAACTGGCACTCACTTGTGGATTCCTAACAGTGCAGGTCTTAGCCTGATAAAGAAAAAAAAATAGCTGTTTGCAGCTTGTCATAATGGAGTCTTTCTAATCCAATAAGTTAGTCGATTTAGCCAAATGATGTACCATCCCAACAGACTGGTGACTGCAAGCCTAAGCCTACTTCACACACTGTGCTAGTGAATCGGGCCCTCCCACTCTGGGTTATATTGCTGTTCTGCTCTGCTTCTGTTTAAGATTTAGGCTGAAGAGAACAGCACTGGGCAGAGGACCCTGCAGCCTTCACACTGCATTAGGGGCATTTCCCCTGTGTAATCCTGAAATGAAACCCTTTCACTACAAGAGGCCCCCATTTCCAATGCACCTCAACGTGCAACTCAAGGGTATTCCAGGGAGCAGTGCTCTGAGGCAAAATCGTACCTGGGAGCCGTGTGCAAGCCCCCATCCATGGAGGCCAGTCAGTGCCACCAAGCTGTCCCACAGCAGAAATGTCCATGCCTGCCTGAATCGGAAAGGTGACCAAAGGTCTTTCCTCAGGTGCTGGCAAGGCCGGGACCAGGATTTTCAACTGTGTGGACCCCCAGATCCCACATTCAAAACCCCTGAGCTATTTGGTTGACTTAATTCCAATCCACAACCTGTGCTAACTAAGGTATGGCAGATCTACGGGATTATCCTTTGTTTTTACTATTGTTTCCTCTTTACATATTTCTCCACCCAGCTTTCGAATGCCTTATCTTGAAGCTATTTTATTTTTTTAGTTTATGTTGAAATCCATCTTATCTGTTGATTCTAATGTAAAGAAACATGAACTCAAGCTCTGCCTGAATCCAGAAGGTTGGGAATACACCAAATAGTTTTATACAAACCTTTTCTTCTTACACAAGAAGATTTGGGTGGGGTCAGGTACTGGGGGTGGCCGAGTTGGGGGCCATGAACAGATACACAGATTCCCTCTGATTCTTGAAAGCAGATTGCTTTAAAACTCCCTGTACTTTACTTTTTCAAAAAAGTAAGACTATCTCTAGCTACATCTAGGCATTTAGCCTCATGGGGATCTTTACCTGGGGAAGAAAAGCAAGATGACAAAGCGCATCTATCATACATGCTATTTTTTTAAGTGAATAAAAAAGGGCAAAGGAAAACCTGGTGCATTCAGGAACGAGTGTGTGAGACAATCAAAGATGACATCTTCAGGAACGTGTTCTGGAATTTTCCAGGTCTACTGATTTTGTAAACTGCTGCTAGGGTTTGGAAATACTCTTAAGAGTGGCTACATTGAAATGATGTCCTATTTCCCATCATGGACATAAATGTAAACACGGGTACCTGTTATTTCCATCTTTACTTGGCTACATTAGAAAGCTTTCTATCTTTTGTAGATTGCGGTTGTGAGCGGAGGCGAGGCTAGCCCTCTATCCACCAAAAAAGGGAAGGCTTGAAAATAGAATCCTATTTTAAGAGAATGTATTTCATGGCATTTGCATGCTGTTAATGAGATCCAGGTTAGGGCTTGAGCCCCATGGGGAACCGTTTGTTGGATGCAGAGAAAACTGTCCTACCTCCCAAGGCTATGTGAGCGGTTCGCTCACCCTGTGGAAATGGCGGGACTTCTCAGCCTCAGCATGAAGGACATTCGGGGTTGGGTGAGTCCGTGTTGTGGGGGCCATCCTGGGCTTTGCAGGATGTTAGCTACATCCTTGGCCTCTACACACTCAGGTCAGGAGCACCTCCATCTGCACTTGTGAAAGCCCCGAATATCTCCAAGCATTGCCAAATGTCTGCTGGGCGGTGGGAGGTGGGTGGAGGGCAGAGAGACCCCCATGGAGAACTAACGGGGTAAAGTAGGAAATATGAACAAGTAAGCACAAATCGTCACCCCTCTGGGGTAAAGCATTCAGAGCACATCCTCCCGATTCAGAATCAGGACGCTGGTCTCCACAATGTGGATTCCTCAGCAATATGACCCAGATGGAAACTCTGACAAGATGCTAAGAGAAGTAGGTTAGAATAGGAGGGATCGCCTCGCAATTCACAGGATGAAAAGGGAATGTTGAGGAAAACAAGCAACAATTGTTACTAACACTTGGCAAGAAAGTTAGGGTGTACAGAGTGTGTCCACACATAAGCACTGCTTTGAGTAACATTTCTGTGGGACTTTTGGAATACTTATGTAAAAAAACGTCAAATTGGCCAGCTTTTTAGTGAACAGAATGTTTCTACGTAGAGCCTGCTTTGGGGACACATTCCCTCTTGGCTAAAAGCAATAAGCAGAGTTACTATGTCCAGGTTCCTTTAAAGAAGACCTAGGCATCCCACTAAGATGAACAAGAGAGGAAAAATATGAATGATGACATTACTGAAATCCCCTCATTATATTCTTTTGAGCCAAACAAGCACCTTAACACATATATGTTTATTGTATCTCATTTGAACACTCTGACCCCAGACATCTAATTGGGGGCAACAATTATCAAAACTTCCCATTTCCACAAAGCATTTGGAACCCAGTGAAGTTCACTAAATTGTAATAATGTTATAAAGTGATAGGCAGGCCAGTTATCATGATGCTTCTCAGATTAATCTTTCTAGTGGAAAACACGGTATACGCTTCTGAAATGGAACAATGAGCTATATAAACATAGAATAATTATATACTTTTATAACAAAGGAAACAAATTTAACTGGATCCAGTAAATGCTAAAGAAAGCATCCAATGACATTCAAACTAAATAACTATTGGCTATAATACTGGAGTCTAAAATAAGCAAAATAATTCAAAAACAGGCACACTTTTTAAAATTTTGCTATACCAAGGCAAGTTGGAGAGAAAAAATTCTTTGTGTTAACTTTATATTCTTTTTCCTTTTGATGACATATTGTCATTCCATAAAATTAAGGAACCACAGAAATTTGTTACTCTACTTATATTAAGTAACAATATTATTTTAGAAATATGCTTGTGAGTGTCTGAAAGGTCCAGCTATGTTCCTAAGTAGCCAGTTTTCCCATGCGTGCTGATTTACTTTTTAATGTCTTGTATGTCCCCTCTTTCTCCAAAAGCCACGCCTTGATCACGTAGATGCACGGCACTTTAGAGGACACAGCATAGTCCCAGGTGCACTCTGTATGTTCAGTAAATAAAAATCGAACCATGACTCCATAGTGCCTGAGGTATCTTGCCTTTACTATAAAGGACCAAGCCAGACAGGGCAGCCTCCAAAATCAGCATCTCCTGTATCCCCAGGCCCTCCGTTAACATGGCTCCAACAGGGAAAGGCTTAAAGATGAGATGATGCAGGAGACGAATGCTATACCACCTCGGTCTACCTCTGCAGGAATGAGCCAGAATCCCCACAGCACCCAGACCATCCACAGAGGGGCTCGTCCTCAACGCCGAGACACAAAACGGAAAATGCGAACTACTCCCAACTTCTCCGATGGTAAGAGGCAGTGCGGATGGAATCGTTGGGAGGGAGAGAACAGAACGCAAACACTCATAAACTGTGAGAGCGAGCCAGGGGACCTCAGGGTCCCCGCGTTCGGTCCGGGACTGTAAGGCCTAGGGAGCCGACTCATGTGACTAACTCCAGGCCAGGACCTGAGGACACACAGCGGCCGGGGAGCCTCCCTCGGGCCCCAGGCCTTTGCCCACCAGGCCCTGTTTCTTTTGGGTCCGCAGAGAACGGGCGCACCACTGGCTCCCAGGTCCTGCCTCACTGTGCTGCTCACCACAGCCCTGTCGCCCTCCTCTCTGAGACTCAGGAGCTCAAGGTTTCTGCCTGGTCCAGGGCGCGTGTCCTGCGGCGAGGCTCTGCATGAAGGAGGCGCTCAATGAAGGACAGCGATAAACCCCAGCACGCACTCTTCTTGGTCTCCACAGAACCCAGTCCTACAATTCAAAACGTCTCGCAAGCAGGAACGGTCGTCTCAAGCTCTGCGGGCAAGTACCAGCATTCGGGAAGTCACTGCCCTGTGCAGCAGGCTGGGGAGCCCTCCCGCTCCCTCCAGGCTGAGGGGGTCGCCCAGGAAGCTGATCGAGTTGCACGTCGGGGGCTTGTCACTCCATAGGGGCCTCTCCAAGTCCCTGGCAGACGCCCTTGCCATGTGACTCCACATCAATTTGCGAAAGTAACATATTTCCATTCATTTTTCTTAACTATGTAACCTGCCCATCCACACACCTCAATCGCGTGAAGGGGACAGGCTTTATTTTTGGCAAAGGGCTGGCCAGTGCTAATTTTATCTGCTGCCTGTGACAGCTGCCTGGGGGACCTGCCCCTGCCCCAGAGGGAGTGCAATTGCCTTGTGCATGCTTACAACTTTTTCCAGAGGCTCCAAGCCTGGTGCAGGGTCTCTCCTGGGTACGTGCTGTGCACGCCGTGACGGAGCATGGCAGCATCCGTGCAGTTTGCTGAACTGCGGCCTCCGAATGTGCTCATGAGCCTGTCTGCTGACGCACAGACCACAGGCCGTTTGTGGGTCATGAGGGAAAGGCCCGTGAGAATCAGAGACTGTCAAATCGAGACAGAAAGAGAGAGAGGAAGGGAGAGAGAGACAGAGAGACAGAGAGAGAGAGAGAATGGAAGACACTACCATACTCTACGGTTGGGAAGTGAAGCCCAGGCTGCGGATGAGTATCAGCCTCAAGAAGCTGTCCTTTGCCAACACTGCCGAATCAACGTAACAGGAGACTTGCAGAGGGTGGGTGGGGTGGGGGAATCCAATCTGTAGTCTCACAGAGGGAGAACTGGGGGAAAACCATTTGAAAAGGAGTCCAGGCTTAACAGGACTAGTTTATCAATGCAAGACATTTCAAAGCCTTGGAAGAAAACTTACTAATGCCCATTGCTAATTAATCATCCTATGGATTCTCATGCAAATGTTCTTTGGGCGGCTTTGATCCATGCTGACACCTGAAAGAAAGCACCCAGTGTCTGCAGACCCGGAGAGATGACTGTGAAGATGTGCCCACGCGGACACGGCGCCCTGTGCCTGGGAACGCCGGCGCAGCTCACAGGACAGCCTGGCAGCAGAGGCGGGCCTGCACCCCTCCCGCCCATCAACTCCGGGGTGGCTCCGTGTGGCCTCTACCTCTCGGGCTGCAAAACCCACACGCTAATCCAAAGCATATGACCTTCCCTTGCCCTCTTTAAAACCAATGCAAACAGCCTCCCAGAATTCTCCAGCACTACCATGCGCATGCCAAGGAGAACTGCGTAGAAAATGTGAACTAAAATTAGCCAGAGATTGGCAAAGTAATAATACTGGCAGCGAACCAATGAGAAAAGAAGAGATTACTTAGGGAAAATGATGGAGAAATCCCTTTTCAGAGCAACACTGTCATGTAATAAGCACCCAAATGTCGTCAAATGCATCGTCTTTACTTGATTTGGAACATGAGTGTGTGTGAGGGATGCGCCCCTCATTTTTGGACTCCTCCAGAGGGCACACGGAAAACGTTTCAGATGATATTAAATCAAGAAACAAATCCCCAGATTGAGATTTCACCCCTGGATTTCCACAAGGTCATAACAAAACAGGTAAGAGTGGAAAATAGCACAAACAAAACAAGGCCTGTCATGCCTCTGCTGTCTGAAATAAATGCCTAGCTAGTGAGTGGGGGTGCTGAATTTCATTCAGCTCCCTAAATTTTCATCACAATTAGCAATCACAGGGATGGGTGGTCCTGCCTCAGGCTGAAGTCTCCCCAGTGGAAGGGCCTGCAGACATGGCTCAAGAGCAGGCAGGTCAGTAGTACTTTTTAAATTTTTTTAGTAATGATCAACATAAAAAAAATAGAAAAAATTCTCAGTGTCAGCTTCATACTCCCCAACAAGACACACAATTCAAGGATGCGTAAGTGAAAGGCAAGGAGGTGCGCTGGGGGAACAATTATTCCCCATACAAATACTAAGAATCTCTTCTCAAGTTCAGCAAAATCCTTCTAATCACAGACACAGCCAAGAGCACCTTCGCAGAAGCCCAACGCCCCTTTACCCTGGATGTTTCAATAAAACACAGCGTGTCACCAAAACACAGCCAGTGTCCTCGGCTGAGCCAGCCCGCTGTACGACTGCACCAAGCTGGTCTTCATCCCGTTTAGAGTATGGGGTGTGATTCACAAGCTGCACACTCAGATGTCTTTCTTTCGTCTTGCTGTCATCATGGGCTCATCTCTCCAGTGTGCTGGTTTCAGGTGTGGTGACGCTGAGGTGCAAGAGAGACACAACAGCTATCTGCCCACAGCGGGCATGGCCCCAATGCCATGTCGCTTGGATTTTCTGCCGGATGACATCAGTGCCCAGAGAGGACTCCTCACTGTCCACCTCAGGAAGCAAAGTGCCAGGGGTCATTGGCTCCACCTTCAAGACTTCCCAGCACACCCCCATTCTGTCCCTCACCTGCCCCAGACTCTGCTCACACCCACTTCCCGTGGGCACCTGCTGCAAAGTACATGTTCTTTCCCCAAACCCTTTTCTGGCTTAATTTTTCTCCCTTGCTCTCCTCACCGACCACATTCAGATTTGCTTGTGTTTCTTTTGCATCCCCCACACTAGAAGGTAGCTGCACAAAGATAGGCCCTGTGCCTGCCTTTTCATTCTAGCATCACTGGAGTCTCTAACAGTCTTTAGCACATAGTAGGCATTTGATAAACGTTTCAGTGCATGAGTGAAGGACCCGAGATAACACATGGCTGTAGATATGAAGCCCATGTCCCTGTTTTCCAGTCAAACCACAGAGCATCAAGCATGGCGCCAGGTGCTGGGGACAGAAATAGACATGGCTGCAGACCTCAGAGCGTTACCCAGCCCAGTCCCTGGGTGCTGACCCTGGGTGGGATGAAATGCGTGGCTGTAAGCTTCAGCTTTCACCTCAAACTCCGTCTCTGCCCTAACTTTCCATGCCACGCCTTGCAGCCCCACGGCCAGAGCTGATGCCTGTTCTTCCACTCCTTGCCCCCAACGGCCTGATGCTGGACCTAGTATCTTGTCTCCCACTGGTCTGCATCAGGAGGTCAGAGTCTACTGGTACACTACTTCCATATTCACAGGGCAAATTTACACCCAAAGAGCATTCAGTACAATTAAACACCAACTCCCTCCCGGCCGCCCAGCCCAAAAGACAAATCTATACTCTAAAAGTAAGAAAGGCACCATAAAAGAAAAAAATCAACTGTGGTCTTGTTGAAGGTCTGTCTCTGTTCCATGTGTAGAAAGATGTATCTGAGCAACAGAAATATTTCTGATCTTCTCCTACAAACTCACCATGAGGGGGACTAAAATAAAAAAGCCCTTTGTTAACAAAAAAGTGGATTTTGCATTCCTAGATTCTTGCTCTTTTCTCCATTTAATTCACCAAGTGTAGGGACTGCAGCAGAGTTCCAAGAACTAAAACACAAAAGCCCTTAACGTAGGTCCAAAAGCAAGCTGAACCCGGGGCCCACTGTCTGATCCCTACCCCACGACTACAACTCTCACCGTAAGTGTGGTGACATGACGTGCCCACGTGTTTCTCCCTCCAGAATAGCCTAAGGGCTCCTTAAAGCCGGGGGCTCTGTGTGTGTGTCATGCACACGGTCTGGCGAGCAAAGCCGGCCTGACACCTGTTTTCGGAAGCTGGTGTCTTTGTAATCTGTTTTGCAATCTAGCCACAGTTTGCAATTTTAGCATGGTTGGAAAAAAATGAGAATAAGCTTTTGGCACACAGAGCATTCATTTGCATGGTCCCAGTGGTTACCCAGGATCAATCTGTCCCACAAAACCCCAAATCCTGGTTATTGGCCCCTAAAGAGAAAGAACCTCCCAGTCCCCTGGTCTAATTCATCAACTCCTCCCAAGACAGCAGAACCCTGGACATACCCGTGGCTCATCAAATGTTTATTAAAACGAACTGAGATTGTCAGCAGAATTCTGACCCTTGGAAAGAGGCTGAGACCTCAAAATTGTTTTCTTTTATTGCATCAAGTGCTTTTGTGACAAACAGCAGAATGGGGCTCTGGCAGTTAAAGGCGAGTTTATCTCGTGTAGGAAGCTCACCAGGTCGGAGAAAGCAGACAAGGTGGTTTTATCTAAGGGGATGTCATTCAGTCCTATCCAACATCAGCAGAGTGAGTGGAACTGTGAAATAGGCTCTTGATTCCCAGAAACCTCAAATCAATAGGTGACTCTGTTATCGCTGATGCCTGCCTGGGGCTTAGCCAAGAGCGGCCCTTGGTTAACTATCCAGTGATGTGAAGGGAACAGAACTAATTGGAAAACTGAATGCCTCCAGTGTCCACACCTGTAGTGTCTGGAGTAGGCCCTGCTTGGCTGTCTCCCGCACCATTGTAAGACATCTCTCCCCCGTGGACGGGGAGAGTTTTCTCATCACAGTGGGGACACAGCAGGCCTCCCAGGCCTACACAGTGACACTGCAGGTACCCCCTTCCCTGGTAACCCTGCAGGAGGTGGCCATACCCTGTTCCCCCAGCTGTGTGGAACCTTCCCTGCTGTAAACCTTAACAACAGACTTCAGGTCTATGCATTTCTCTCCATCCCTTGGGCCACCAGCTCAGCCAGGCTGCTAGGCCCTTCTACCAGGGTTTCTGTAAGCATCTTCCACCTCACCCTGCTTCCAGACTCACTCTTCACGTCTGTCCGTACCACTGAAGCCAGAACCCTTTATGCCAGGGACAGGTCCTGCTCTCCTGCCTATTGCAGACACTAACAGTCCACAAAGCCCTGTGGCCAGACCCTGCCCAGCTCTGCAGGCATGGCTGTGGACACTCACGTCCCCCAGATAACTGGATGCTCTAGCCACACTGAGCTAGTGCCTTAGAACTTACAGTTGGCACCAGACAACTGGAATGGACTTGGCATTCAGGGCTGTCATTTTAACCCACACTTTGGGGAACTGTGGGTCGACGCATTCCTAAGACAGAGTAGTGAGGGAGGAGAGAGGGAATGCAGAGCATGGAAGGAAGCCCAGGATGCACACATGCAAAGGTTTATGATTTGAGTACCCTCATCTCAGTGCAGTATTGGGTTAGGGTTAGTAGGTACAGGCCACTGGGAGACTTTTTCCACCCAAGTCATGGTAGCCAGCCAGCACCTTCCAGCACAAAGGGGCCACAGGGGGCTCCCATCTGCATCAGGTTGTGCAGTTTGAATTCCTCCAATGTGCCCTGGTGGTTCCACCTTCTGGATAACAACTGGGCTACCCTCCCTGGAATACCATCAGAGCCTTCCCCACACCTCTTTCAGTTTGTTAAGTCAAGCTTGGGTATCTGCTCCAAATGTCCCCGGGGCCTGGGTTCTCCCTCTTGTGTCCTAGCCCTTGGCTTACCACACTTCAACTCCTGCCATAATTTCCTCTCTATGACCTATTTTCCCCCATACGACTACATAGCGCTCAAAGGCTGGATGGGTCCAGTTTATCCCCAGAGCCTAAGACAGTTAATGATTGTTCAATGAATCTTTGTTGCAGGGATGAAGGAAATTATCCTGGGATGATATGCATGAGTGAATTGAATCCTTGCTCTCAGAAGCTTTCTCATTTCAGGAACTCTAATGGACTAATTGCACTCATGACACAACCTCGCTGAAGGAGATGACCAGCAGCAGTCTTTGGGGCTATGCACATCCCAGCACGACGCTGTCTGCTCTCGGATGGCAGGGGAACAGGCACATCCCTGCGGCAGAGGGGCCCCACGACCTGCATACCCTGGCCCACAACCGCACCCCGATCTTGGAAGCACAGAGACAGCTGCAAGCTTCACGCACACACAGGTTCTGAAGGAGGCAGGCAGTGTCCTGTAAACAGCTGTCCTCGCTGCACGTTATCAAAACAAAGGAACAGAGAGCTCAAGTAGAGGCCATGTGCTCTCAGGCCAGAGAAACTGTGCAGCACGAAACCGAGGCGTCTGTGACCGTATGCTGTAGGTCAGTGCAGTGCACACACCGGCCCGCGGGGAACCCTAAGGCACTCGGTGGGGATACGGGTCCGCTCGGGCCTCCATTACAAGCACCACAGACCCGTCGGCTTAAACACCAGACCTTTCTTTTCTCTGAGCCCCGGAGGCTGGAAATCTGCACCCAGGTGCTGGCTGGCTTGGCTCCTTCTGAGGCCCCTGGGGGAGAAGCTCCTCCAGGCCTCCTTCCTCAGCGTGCAGACGGCCGGCTTGTCCCTGTGTGTGCGCATGGTCATCCCTTGGTGCGTGTCTGTGTCATTTCCTCTTCTCATAAGGACACCAGTCACCCCACCTTAGGGCCCACAGTGATGGCCCCACTTACTGTAATTACCCTTTCAAGGACCCTCTCCCTCCAAACAGTCGCATTCTGGTGCTGGGCATTAGGGCTTCAACATGGAATCTGTGTGGGGCAGACACAGGACACAATTCAGGCTGTAACAGACTTGTTGGAATTCTGTGGCCCATGGGATTTTAGTAAGCGGTTGGCTGGCAGGCACCAGGGGTGGCTGCCGCCACCATGCGGTAACAGAGAGCCTGTGAGGGCACGCTCCCCAAGGGGTGCGTTCCAGAGGGCATGGTGGTCGTTCTCAGACACGGTGGCTGGCCCCACGGTCAGCAGCATCGCGGGAGAGCACCAGACAGAAGGGCATCCATGCTTCAACAGGCCCTGCAGCTGGCAGCCGGGACGTCACAGCCTGTGGGCCGAGCCTTAAGCCAGGGACAGGAGCTCTCAGGGAAGCAGTGATGGAAAGGATAGGAGGCCTGTGGGGGTACTCAGGACAGAGGCCTCGGGGGACCAGGAAGGGCCAATTGCAAAGCTCTCGTTCTTGTTGCCAGGGCTGCCAGTAAAGCAGGGCCCTCCGAATCTTTCCCTGTAAGTGGCGATAGCGGACACTCCAGGCAGGGCTGGCCTCACGGTGTACAGTCTGACCGGTCAACACAGGGCACACGTGTAGAAGGGGCCACACTCGGCGGGATGCGTTGCAACGGCTGCCTTGAACTTCTGAGTTTTCAAGAGGGACCCTGCATTCTCGGTTTCCAGGGGCCCTACTACATCCTTAAGCAAGGGGCTCTGCTTTTTACGTTAAAGAATAAATTTGCCATCTAATTTTTGCTGGAAAGCATGGCGGGGAATGAATAAAACCCTTGCTGCGTTCAAACATACCTGTGTCCAGCTTACTGATTTTGTATAATGGGCTATTTAACTCAGACCTTCCGGCAATTTGTGTGGCTGTGTGTAAAGAACTTGAATGTACCAACCTTTGTACACGTTTAAGCTTTGTTCATGTTTAATATTTGCAGAGGCAAGTATTTCCAGATGGGCTGTCTCAGGCCAGGCCTTCTTGTAAAACAGATGAGCATCACCACAGACAGTGGAAGGTTGTGTTCCGAGGACTCCATGCAGGAATGCAGGGTAAGGGTGGGATAAGATGGGCCCAGAACTTCCTGGTGTCTGAGAAATCACGAAGTGCTCAGAAAAAACATGCTGGGTGATACTTGACGATGCTCCTGCGAGTCACAGCAGGACAAACCGAAGGGCACGACAAATAAGGCAGGCCTGGGGGGCAATGCGCTGACGCTCACGCTCTGTCCGTGAGCAAACTCCAGACGGGCTCCTCGTAGCCCTTTTATGAACTACGCCCCGTCCTTGGGCCAGTCAGTCTTCACGAGCCCTGTTTTAGCAGGAGTCCTGTTGAGCCAGTTGAAGCAGCATTTCCCACCATCTGGTCAACTTGACTGTCTGATCAAATTGCCTATCTTCCAGGGTCATCCAGGTGATATCTGATCAACCTGGCCTGCCTTCAGCAAGAATTCCAAGTGGGTCTAGCCAGAACCCCCCTTTACTGCTGAGGATTGCCCCTCCAAGTCCTTTTCCTTCCACTGACGCCTCCCCGTCCTGCTCCTTGGCTACAACCCCTCGCGTCCACGCTGTATTCAGAATGAGCTGCTTTGATACTGAGTTCTCATTCCCCTATGGCGATGGTGACTGATTAAGTAACCTGTTCTTAACACTTTAACAACTGTCAGGTTCTGGTTTTCTCTGACAAGGTAAATAAGAATCTGTGAGCCCATACTGATATGCAAACAAGAATAGGAAGATAAAGCTCTTCCTCAAAATACAAGTAAAAAATGCAGAAGGAAATAAGACCCCCAAAGGTTCCCCGAGCTGGCCCAGCAGAGCTGTGCTTGAGACATGAGCCCACAGCACCTCAGCCACCAGCGAAAGGTTCTACCAACCAGGGTTTACTGTTCCGAGGAGAAAATGTGGGAAGCAAATGCTGACAAAAGTGAGTATTTGAGGAGCGGAACTACGAGGGATGTTTTTTCTGTTCCATTCTCTGCATTATTTTCGAAAGGGAGTGTACTGTCTTCATGGCATTAGGACAAATGCCAAAGTCTACATATCAATCTACGCTTATTTAAAATTCTTTCTTTTTTAAAAGTACTCAATAAGGATGAGGCTATTTTGGGAAATGAGCCAATTCATGTAAACATTGCTTTTTGGTAATTCTCTTATGTACGTTACATGTATTGGAAAATAAAGTGGTCAGTTAATTTGGCCTTCAAAATATTAGAGCAGGTGATTGTGGCAATATTTACCGGGCTCATTCTGGTAAAGTGAACGACTTTTGATGATATCCTTTGAGACTGAAAACACTGACATTTCCTATCTGACTCATACACACTCCACACAGAATTAGAAGACCCCCAACTGCAAATTCACTATACAATCTGACATGTACTTACCAGGATGAAGACTCTCCTTGATCCTATTTAATAAACTTGAAAGATTAAAATGTGAATATGGGGAAGCAAAGGAAATAGGAAAAGACTGAGCATGTTCATTTTTCACTATTTGCAATTCAGTGATTGATTCGGTTATTTTGTCTTGTATTACAGATGTTATCATAAAAAAATCATTGAACAATGCTGCAATTGTAACACAAGGGAAAAGTTTATGCACACACAACAGTTAAAACATTTGCAAAATTGAGATGTTTTCAAGCTTTAACTTTTCCTGCATTGTTGCATCATTTACAGTAGGTTAGAGTGAAATTTGGGAAGGGTGAATTTCTGTATTCCAAAGGTGTGATACAGTATGTATGACATGGTGAGGCCCTTCAGGGGAAATGCCCCGCGTTCTCCAATGTCCAAGAAGCAAACGTGGACAAACTGGTTTTGTACTAAATGAAACGATGGCCTTCATCCAAAAGGTGGAGATTTACATCGCTTGTGATAAGTGCCCTTAAGTTTCTGTTTCCTCCAGTCTCCAGACTCCTTGATAACTGGAATATTTGACTCTCACACCACTGGGTTCACCTCCTGTGCCCTGGGACGAGGTCCAGGGATGCCCGA
This sequence comes from Manis javanica, assembly GCF_040802235.1. Taxonomy (NCBI): domain Eukaryota; kingdom Metazoa; phylum Chordata; class Mammalia; order Pholidota; family Manidae; genus Manis; species Manis javanica. Next base: position 4,561,793 of record NC_133174.1, read on the forward strand.
CAGCTGACGGCATCATCTGATGCCCGCAAACCGCCCTCTCACTCTCCACCCCAAGCAAACACACCAAGTGTCAACAGCAGGAACCACCTGGGAGAAAATACATACTACTCTAGGCTGACTGGCCTTGTGCAAAGAGCGGGGATCCCCCCCCACAACCCCAGGGCTGGGATTGAACTGAATCATGCAGAACTCTCTGTGCCTGAGAAATTATGAACTCTGTCCTCATTCTTCCACCCAGCCCTACCTCCATCATGTGCTCAGAGCTGCCAAAACTTCCCCCTTAAAATTCTAGCACATCCCTAACAAAGTTCAAGCCTAAAATGAGGAGAAAAATGAATTCACATTTGCTTTATAAGGGATTGAAGTCTACCTGAGAGTGTGCAAATGAAACTCCCTTTTCTAATTCTATGCACATTTTCAAACATCATCCTTAACCTTAGAGAAAAACCCAGGACAGCGTCTCATGGAATGATTTAACTTTTTAAATAGAATGCACAGGACTGCGGGGCGGCACTGACACAGCAGGAAGGGGACGGAGGGCGCAGGGGAAGGTGGGCTACCCTCCCTCGCCCCCTTCTCCACGCTGTTGACATCTACTTGGTATAGAACATCAGCAGGGAGATGGTGGGCTTCTGTTCTGGGGACAGCAGGGGGCAGGTTAAAACACTTAGTTGTCAAAGACCAGAAAGGACCAGTGTGTCTAGAAGGAATTCCCCCAAATCCTGCCTGGATCGAAGGTCAAGATTGCAGCTGTGAAGGAGTCAGGGATGGGTGGAAGCTGAGACCGCAGGTCCACGAGTTCAAACGCTGTCTCTCCCAGACTCTGCACACAGAGAATGGGGGAAAGGAGGGTAAGTACCTCGTCAGACTGCAGTGGGGTCCGACTGGGTTAATGCGTGCCAAGGGTTGACACCTGCCAGGGGTTTGCACGCTCTACTAAATTAAAACAGTAACAAGAACAACAAAGAAAATCTCTACATCCACAGTAGCAGAGTTGGTATGATAAACAAAGCACAGGGTGCCAGCTTCCGACCTAGGAAAGATTAATCTGCCGCACGGGAGTCATTGCTCTTCACTCTCCTATGCAAACCTAATTGTTTGACTGCACAGCTTTGATCCGAAAGCGCTGGGTTGGGCCAGGAGAGCCAGAGCAGTAAAAAGATGTAGGTGAGGAGGCATGGGGCGGAGGAATGAGTGAAGGTGGGGCAAGGGTCCGCCCTTCCAGTTACAGGACGGCAAGTTCTGGGGATTCGCATGATGACCGTAGTTAACAGGACCGTCTCAGACACTAGAAAGTTGCTAAGAGAATTGATTTTACATGTGCTCACCACAGACACAAAGATGGGACCACATGAGGACATGGATGTGTTAACTCACCTTCACAATATACATACATCAAATCACGTTGTTTGCCTTAAACACACCCAGTGTGGTATGTCAATAGTAATATCTCAGTGAAGCTAGAAAAAAATAGATCAAGGCTCTGGACCCTTTAGAAGTCCTGAGTTGCTTTGTGTTTCACTTTTCTCCTTGCTTTTCTGCACTTTGTCTCTGTCTCCTGACAGCCCTCTACTCTGGAGGTCAGAAGAAGATAACTGAGAGATTAATGTCAGGGAAACTGTGCGGGGGAAGGGAACACACGGGAACTCTCTGTATTTTCTGCTTAATTTTTAGGTAAACCTAAAACTGCTCACCAAAAACCAATAAGCCTCCTAATTTAAAAAACCCACGATCTCTTAATAATCTCATACACACGGCATACACGCCAACATTTAAAGATGATACGTCTCCAAAGAAATGTATCACATAGGCACAAAAACAATGTTGAGGGTAACACCTACTCAGAGCAGGTGGACAGACTCAGCTGATGTAGTAGGTGATAAAGAAAACACAGTTTAGGATTCTGTACAGAACTTTGTTTTAAAAAACACACAAGAAATTATAGTTTTAAGGATTTCACCAGCACTGGCATATGGTAAAAATGCCAGTTCACGTATACTATTAAGTATCTCTCATGAATTTTGCATATATTGTTATTTCTCGTGAAAGTGCATGGGACATGAAGGTAGTTGGTCGAAGAGATATAATGAATGAAAGAAGACACAAACAGTAACCTTTTCTGCATTCAGAAATAGCCCCCTAAAATAGGTACTGCAGCTATATTATTATTAGTGTATTAAAAGTGCGACAAGCATCCGATTTGTAGAAAGTGGAATGAAACACTTTCAGTAACGGGTCACTAACATTTGAGTTCATCTCCTCATTCTTCCTCAGAGCTCATAAAATATCTGTCAGCGTAGCGCCTGAACTGGGCTAGAAAATGTCCATAAATCATGTGGCTGAAACTTCATGAACTCTGCAAGGTAATCTGAGTTTTATAAACCTCATTTTGGGGAAGGAAAGGGCAGGGAAGGTCGTGGGTGTGGACACACAGCATATCTAAGGGGTCGGAATAGCTCCACACGGACCCAGCCTCTGCCTCTGGCCATTGGCTGCAGCACTCCGTCTACCATGTTGCCTTCTTTCCGACAAGATTCAAGTAAGCGCCCGTCCTTGGCAACCTAATGACACTTGTGAAATCACCACGGAGGGAAGCATTGCAAATACTCTCAATGTGAACAAATCCAGGAATTACCCAAGGGTTTTCCTCGGTGGCCATACACATCATAAAACCACGGGCAGCTCAAAATCACACCTGCAGTTCTGACTGTCTGTGACCTCGAGACCTCAGATCCCCACGATCTGATTAAGAAATCCCTGGATTCTCTCGCAGGCTCACATCCGTCACGTCCAGAAGGAAATACTGAGAAGGCTCTCCCTCTGCCCCGGAAAGTGCCCAGCTCCTCCTCCACCATCTGCCATCCGAGTAACTGGCCCCGTTCTTCTCCCAGAAACTCAGACATCACGGCGGGTGCTGCCCTCTCCCTCACGCCCCATGCCAACAAAGGCCAGTTTTGCCTGGGTTTCACCCAAATCCATCCACTTCACCCCGCCGTCACTGCAGTTGCTGCCTGAAATTGTGCATGTGTTTCTGAACAAGTCCTCAATCTCCATTCTCAGCCCCATTAGTCTTTCTAAAATGTGTCTTGTATCATTTCACACCAACCCCCCACTTAGGACTCCACAGTGCTTTCTATGCTTGCACCTTATACAGAATTTAAAATACTTGCTCCTCCTTAGCCTTGCAGAGAGACTACCGCCTACTTTTCCACGTCTCTTCCACACATGTAACGGGTCCCAAAAGTTCTCGCGATGCCTTTATACATGCTGTTCCCTTTGCTAACAAGTCCTGAAGCCTACTCTTCAAATTTTCAGACAAATGTCATCCTCAGAGAACCCTTTCAACAATCATACCTGCAGTCTTTCTTAGCATAGTGCCTTTTTTCTTTAAGACACTGATACAATGTCTATTCCTTTTTGAAATGGCCGCCTTCCTTTCTTCCTTCCATGTTCACAACACCCATTCTGCCTCCCCAAAGGCAAAGCCTGAGCAGGTATGCCAAGCACCTGCACAGACAGGAAGGGCTGGCCACCTAACAGGCAGGCAATGAATATTTCGAAATGAGTGAATGATTTTAAAGTAAACATGTCACATATGCCACACAGAATTCATTCATTTGCTAAATATTAACCATCCCCCTTTGTTTTGTCATAGGAAAGGAAAAAGTCCTTCTCAGAATATTTAATACTCATCATTGATGCTCTGTTACCCAAGTACCTGTTAAATATGAGGAAACGCCCCAGAAGTCAGCAGTTAAATACTAGATTCTCATGAATATTTCCATTTCTCAGCTTATGAGGCATTTACGAAAGGTCAAGTGAATTACTTTAAGGAAAGATGTTTTCATCTGTGCAAAAGAAAGTTGCTTTATTTAAGCATTTAACATTCAAACATATTTTCCCAGAAAAGTGTGTCAAGGCATGTAAAAATCAGGTATGTGAAGAAAGATGCAAATCACATTTCCTTTCTGGTGGTCTCTGAGGGACACATGCTAAATTAACCTTGTGAAGAGTCATTTCCAGCTGATTTTTAGGGAGACAGAAAAAAGAACATCGCTGTGAAGCCTCAGTGCTGAGCTGTGACGTGGACTTGAGCAGAGGCTCAGGGCCTCCGTGGGTCATGTGTGTTTTTACGTCTCCAGAAACACTTCTACATTCTTATGAAAACCAACCTTTTGTCAAATGAAGCGACATTTATTATTCATATTTTACATTACAATGCTACATATTTTGTGGAGCATATATTGCACGTGTGCAGAAAACCATTCACCAAAAAAAGAAAATCCAAGGACAGAAATTGATTTCCTTAAATTGCATTAAAAAATCACTTTCCCAGAGGAATCACAGATGTAGATGGATGACACACACACACACACACACACCACACACACACACAGCCTAGTCCTGTATACTTCACATGGTTCCCTTGACTTTAGAAAGAATGAAAACTTGAAGTCACGCGGTCATGCCAATGAATTTACAAGCCTCCTTTTATCCCAGGAGCATGTCAGTTCTCAATGCTCACGGCATGTAACCTGCCTGCGGAGCCTTACACGCCAGACACCATGCTGCTCGTGCCCATTCCCGTGCATATCAACTCCTCAACCGTCAGCCCCATTCCCCGTGAAGGGTCCGTTTAGGCTTGGCTTGGAGCAGTGGGAAGTCGACCCACACTGGAGAGTTCCCTTGTCAAGTAACCCGGAGGTCAGTGTTGTAATCTCTGTGGGGGGCAGTGGGGTGTCTGCTCCCAGCTTGTGTGAGTCATTCATTGCAAACAAGCCCTAGTGCCTCTGGGAGGGGCTCACCTCCTGTCCCCTGGATGAAGAACTGAGAAGAGCACACCCTCCCCACTGAACTGGCCAATGGAGGGGCCAACACATCTGTAAACTCGTCAGCTGGGGTCTTTATCCTGACCCAGCCACATCCTGACTGTAATAGGAAAACTCAAGGAGGCTGGGCTGATCTCACGGAGCAGCAGAGGACAACTCAGCAGGCTGTTCTTCCAGAGGGCAAAGAACAAGGGCGAGACAGCATTTTCTGGACTGTCCGCAGAAATCCAATTGAGGAAAATACGAGAACCAGTAAAGAAATGAGAACTTTGTTGAGGTCACACGTGACTAAAGTATTGCTTAATGTGGGTATCAACGTGTGGTTCAGCCGTACATTTACACATTATGGTATCAAACACAACTGTACAATTATTTATTATACATTGAGATTTTTCTTTTAGATGCCTTGTAATGTAAAAATATGAAGGTGATGTAATGTGACTTTAAGATAAAATGCATTTTTTAAAACTTAATTGTAACACCATCATCAATCCAACATTTCGCATTAATCTGGTAAACGCCCCTTGCCTGACTGACTACCTTTCATCTCACATTCGTTTAAAATGGGCACCTCACACCAAATTTGGCTCTTTTCCCCACTCACTGATGTCATCGCGATAATCTGTTCTTTTTCACAGAAGGACTAGAAATTTCCTAAGTGGTGACGGTGCTTCGCAAACGTCTTACAAGTTTTGTCCGCCATTACCACAAGCTTCGTGGAAAAGGAAAGTCTCTTTCGGACAGAGCTGGACAATTTTTCCAAAGGCTGTCAGAGGCAGTCCCCCGGTTCATTCAAAGAGCGCTGAGAACAGCCGGCGGACAGGTTAGCCCTCTAGACCCAGGACATTTGCACGGATGTCAGTCCGGAGTGCCTCCCCTACAGCCACATCCATCTCCTGCCAAACTGTCCTCCGCGTCTGCCTTTTGAGAGCTCGAGGAAATGGGTCGCCAAGTTCTGCTCGGCTCTGAAAAGCAAAATAAAGACCGCTCCTAATTTGTAATGATGGTGTTAGATAAGTCTCCCCAAACGGCTACAGGGATGAAGCTTAATTCCAGGTCCAGACTGAGTGCAGTCAACGTTTAAGTAAGGTGGAGAACCTGACAGCAGGGATACGAGGGCGCTGAGGAGGTGGGGATGAGCTGACCCCTTACAGGCAGGCCGGCCTCAGGGGCCGCTCCCCATGCACCTAAGCCCCTCCGCCCAGAGGGACCCTGCTGCCTGCCCGTCGCCACCCAAGGTGTCAAGCAGCTTCCGATACTTACTTAAGCCTGTCAGTAGGGTCCAGATGCCAAGAGTACAGAAATCTCCACATGCTTCTGAGAAGGGCCCCATAAAGCAAAAGTCTGAGCCTCTTAGCTTTTTTCTTTACTATGTAACAAGAAACTCCTGGTCCTGGATTTACTTTTTTGACATGGGAACAATCTATGAGACCCCCCCTTCACTTTGACATCGTAGAAAAGCACGAGGCAGAATCGACATGTCGATCTGTTGCAAGCGTGTGAAAAGAGTTCCTCAAGCTTTCAACTAATTTATTATTATTTTATGGTTGTTTGATCTTTTCTTTTGTTTTACAAATAGGAAAAAAGGCCACTTTATCTGTTATGTTGTTTATGTTAGCATTCCTGTGATCTGGTAAAAGCAGACTTATAAAATCAACAGGTTTCACAGACACAATTAAAGTCATCCCTTAAGATAACAAAGGTTGCCGAGTGACGGGTGGCTCTCTCTGCTCTGTAAGACCTTAAAGACATCAATGGTTCAAACGCTGAGCATGAAACTCCAGCCCCGAGGAACTCATAATAAAGTACACACGCCCCATTCATGTGAAATTCATAATTCACACACGGAAATTCGCGACCCACCCCTGAAATGTGGGGAGGCCTCAGAGCAGTACGGAAATTCCCAGCAGATGGTGTCAGGCAAATGGTCACATCTGTACATTTTATCTCTATACGAGGTCATCTCTGATGCATCTCCTCTGCATAACGTAACAGCAAATCCTCATTTCCTCAGCCACTTTTTGATTGTAGTCATTCTTCCCCAAAATGATCTGAAATGCCTACGTGGGCCGCAGAAGGAAGCATAACTGTTATGCTGTAGAAATTGAGTCTACGGTCCTAGGACTACTGTCTATCCTGGGACAGGGAAAAGGAACTTTTCAAAATCCAAAACCTACGTAGCTGGCACACCTCAACTACACATTTCCATTCAAAAGTTAATACAGGGGGAGAGAAGCTCTCGAGTGTTTTGCAATCTAATGTATTCCACATTTTCACGGGCATCACTTCTAGGCCAAAAGATGTGGTAATACATAAATACATAAATTGATCATATGGTGTCTATAGCTCTCAAGGCCGAGAAGCAGCCTCTCAAAGGATTTCCTGCAAAACAGGCATGGTAACCATTTTGCCAGAAATTATTTCCTCCACGATGCTGCTCAGAAGTCAGTCCACCCAGCTGCCTAAAAAAGCCTCCAGAAATTAAAGATGACAGCAGTCTATCTGAAAGCACAACCATGAAGAGCCGAGGGTCTTAACCTTTGACAAAATACAACCGTCAACGTATTTAAATCTAAGAAGCCTGTTTCTTTGCTCTCTACAATTAAACATTTCTACCTTCACAATCCTGTTTAGAAATAGTTAAGAGGCGTCTCTTTGGGAGTACTGATTTATTTTCCTTCCTGTTGTAACCTAAACGCTGTTTGACTGATTGTTTTGTATGTAATTCAAATGGCAAAGTAAGTGAAATTGAGTCGAGTTCTGCATTTAGGCTTTAATGTTATATACTTAGATGAGCTCTTCGAAAGCTCTCATCCAGTTGAGACAGCATAACTATTAAAACGCATCCCCACTTTTCCCTTCTGAAGTACAAACTCAAGAAAACTAAGGTGCATGTATTACATGTTTATTTGCATAAACTAACCTAAGGAAAATAGCCTTTCCACATATGAAAAACAGAGACTTGGTATTTTTGTAAAAAGTTGCATCATTTGTCCTTAGGTTCTGCTGACCCAGAGCAGGAGAGAGGGGAAGAGGTGTTCTCCTCTTTAATGAGATGGTCCCTAAAAATGCCTTTATGAAAACATGATCTGTAAATTCAGGAAGATCCTCACAGAATTATTCTGTGAGGGGCAAAAAAAAAAATTTGTATTTTCGTTATATGTTCCTTTCCCCTCTGAGAGTAGCCATGGAAAATAAAGATGTAAACACTATTCAGGGTTTTGAAAGCTGGTCTATTTCTAATGTTGTGCATCGAGTACTTTAATCCTTAAAAACAGTGCAAGGAGGTGGTAATAGTGGGAAGGGTCCAAGCTCCAAGCCAGAAGACCTGGGCTGCATCCCTGATGCATGGGCATGACTGAGCCGGCTTTTCCTTTTAAAATCTTTTAGTTGACTCACCCTAAAACAGCCAAATCAATCCGCTGCACTCTCATTTTGATAAATCTGTAAAATGGACAGCTTCTCTGTTCTGTAAACATAAAGTGAAACAATGATGAGACAGCCTCCGTCCACCCCGGAGCTGACACTGACTGCTAGTCCTCACAGGGCCAGCAGTGTGACGTGACGGGCGGGGAGAACTGGGACGTCTGGCAGTGAAGACATCCTTTCCTTGCTGGCACTTGCCTCTCTTCTCTCTCACCTAAGACAGTGCTGCCTGGTGAAGTGTGAGCTGGCCGGCCTTGCAGCCTCTGTGTGGACACAGAGCACGGGGGATGGGGCTAGGGTAGAGTTTCTCTGCCTCAGCACTATGACCTTTCAAGTAGCATACTTCTCTCAGGGTGGGGGGCCGTCCCAAGCACTGCGCTGTGCTGAGCAGCAACCCTGGGCTCCATCCCTGAGGCCAGGAGCACCCCTCCCTCCTAATTTTCTCCAATGAAAAATATCCCGGGATGGTGCCAAACATCGCCTGGGGGAGCAGAACCACCTCCCGCTCACCGCACTAGTGTAATTTGAGGAACAGAATTTGTAAAACACACTCACTTTAAAGTAATTTAAATTTAAATGGAAATGTGGCAAACGGCTACTGTACTGGACAGTGTGGCCTTAAAACTTCTGGGATTATTGTAAAAAGTTAGACGGACCTAATATGCTGCGACGTTCAGAATTTCTTTTTTCTGAAATGGCTAAGGGGTTGTTGAACAGTGAAAGCTTTCATTTAACTCACGTAGAATTATTTATTTGCAGTCTTGAACTCAGAGCAGTGAGACCAATCCTAACCTAGCAGTGTGAAACAAGGTACGACATCAATAATAAAAGGAGAGAAAGAAAAGCTACTGTGGGGGTCTTCTATGCCTGCGTGCCACCAGGCAGGGAATAATGAGACAGGCAGATGTCTATGAGCAGCAGGGCCCAGAACCAAAGGCAAGATTAATAGCCATCCCAGGGCAAGCTGCCCCTGCTGCGTGCAGTCCCAGCCCACTGACACCGAGCCTGCTGGGCGCGTCCGGATTGTTATGGGCAGCAAGGGGTGGCCGGAGCGAGCTCTGCACCCAGCAGCCATGCCCACCTCTCCTTTCATGCCTGCACGTGAAGCCAACACCAGCTCCCTTCGGGGGAGCTACCCGGGTTCACCGATACCTGGGGAAGTTTAGTAACCAACCCTTTCCCTTGACGAATGAAACAACTCCCTATCGAAATGAGGTAACTGAGGTAGGTGAGGGAATGCTGTCCATGACTGTACGCTCCCACGAGTCCAAGTTCGGAGGGCATTCTGCATGAGACAAACGGTTGACCCCCAAGGGCCTCCAGAGATGTCTCAGCTTCCAGTTCTACATTTTAAGAAATATTATGGACACTGCCAGAAAGAAATGGTACTCAGCAGGATGGTAAAACACAGTAAAATCTTGAATTTCTCCTTCAAGTCCTTGGAGGGTGAAGCTACGAAAAGATTCTGATGCCAGGAATAGTACTTGAAAGTGTGAAGAACAAACACGGGCATTAGAGACAACAGCGTGCAATTTCACAAAACTTGGCCAGAGCGATATTCCTTCGGAACCCCTGTAAAGTGACCAAGTCTTTGTTTCTGGGGAACGTGAAGGAACATCTCTCAGAACACACCGCTGGTTTCACCCACTGCACATTCTCCAAGTTTCCATCCCCTTTCACTGAGCACGGCCCATCTCGGTGCCCCAACACACAGAACAAAACTGCCTGCCCAGCTGTCGGGAGCCCATGGGAGCCCAGAGGTTGTGACCACAGTTTCTCTTCCCAAGAAGATGCACAGCCACTTAAGGAAACAGGCACATAATAGAGGAGCCGATGAAAGAAGTCCACAGCGGGAACACACGCCACTTAGTGTGGCAGCAGCCGGGACCCCACGGGTCATTGGCTCTGCAGAGAAAACAGCCTCCTAAGTGAAGGGCTACCCGAGTCGCCAAAATGAACAGCTCCCTCTCCCTGTGATGCAAACGCTATCAGGCTTGCCAGGTTCAAGGGCTTCTCCGATGGACAAAGAGTTCAAGGACCATCGATTCGCATGAGTACTATTCAACTCAGGGTCTGAGAGATTAAAGGATAACACTGTCCCTTTATGTCAACAGTTCAGAGTAAAAAAATAATAATAAAACACAATGAACAAAATAAAACCTTGGCTGTAAAAGATGTGCATTAGGCTGAGCAAAATACACCAGTCACGGAAGGACAAATACCATAGGATTCCACTTGCATGAGGCACCTGGGGCCGTCCTAATCTCAGACCAAATGGACAATTGGTGGTGGGACCCGGGGGTGTGGGACCAGGGTGGGAGCTTGTGTGCAGCAGGGACAGAGTGTCCTTTGGGAACAGGAGTAAGTTCTGGAGATGGATGGTGGTGATGACTGAACAGCGATGTGGATGTACTGAAGCCCCTGAAATATTCCCTTAAAAGTGGTTAAAAGGGTAACTTCTTAAATCTGAACGTATGTTTTATCAGGATGCAGAGACAAGTGGACAGCACGGTTGTGCATCCCGGCTAGCTGTGCGGCCCACGTGCACGTACACACACACCACCTCACACCCGTGGTCACCTCTGCACCGAGATGGGTGAGCACAGCAGAGAGCACCTTGCTTTGACTCAGGCAACACGAGCAGCCCTGAAAATATGCCCCATAGACAGGCATCTCTCCTTGGGCTCAACAGCTGAATTAGCCAAGGACAGTGTTTCAGAGACGGAGGGACGCTTGCCCAGCTGCGGATGCTCAGCGTCAAGGCCCCGCTCTCCTGCGTGTGCCCACGGGCCGGGGTGCAGACCATTCCCTCTGTCATGTGGCTGCCTCAGAGTGAAGCTCTTCTGGGTGATGAGCAGCCTGCTATGGGGGAGACTTTCACCCCAACAGAAAAGAAACTCCTACCACATAGCATCTCTCCTTTTGTAAAATAATAACAATAAACTTCCTGGAACTCAGTTTCTCTAAATGAGTTTTAGTTGGGAATGAAATAAAATAATGGCTGGGGGGACAAAATAATTTCCAATAGGAGCAAAACCAAAAAAACAAAACAAAAAACCAGTCGTGCATGATAAAATGGAAAGTGTGTCATAATCTTTGCCACTAATTAGCAGTGTTAGACATGTGCTACCTCCACAAGCTTTAGGGCTCCCTGTTGAGCTGGGTACTGTTGCTGGGCAAAGTATGGCCCGTGGGCCAGAAGCACCGGCATCCCCTGGGAATTTGTTGGAAATACAAAGCCTTGAGCAGCACCCAGACCTCCTCAATACAGAAGTTTGGTCTAAAGGAGGGGATCCCTCAGATGGGACCTGGACAAAAAGGTGCATCATACATAATACGTTATGTGACACGGCACCAGTAATTTGTAGTGTAAAATAGCAAAAATAGCTATAAATATGAAATAAATACATTTGAACAGATCCTAGATGATTCACCTAAAGTGCCAATCTCACACATTTGCAGCTCTACAAGATAAGTTGCTAGGGAAGGAAGTGCAGTGAATAAAAAGATTCAGCCCAAGCCAGAGAGTTGCCTGGCTGCACCCTGGGATAAAGCCAAGATATTAGGCAGAATAACAAGTAAAATAATTTAAAAGTTTAACCCACAGAAAAATGACTTCCAGCAGAGCACTATGCACACAGTGTATATCAAATAGCACTGCCTGAATTTCATGTATTAAAAAATGACACGATTTTATTCAAGTTGCATGAAAATCCCATCTCAGAGTGGTTTCATGATAGATACTACAAAAGAACACCGTCTCCATCAGAGCTAAATAAATGAAGGCTTGGGTCTCAGGCTAAAATCACCAATCCTGCATGTTCACTGTCATTTCAGGCTTTGAAGACATAAATAGGTCAAAGTGTTCCCCATTACTAACATTGTTTGCAGACCTGTCCAAATGCCCAGGGACTAAACCACTATTTCATCATTCTAACTGATTTCCTATAAGGTAGACTGCATGCTGATCCCAAACGCTCTCTGCCCGCCCCCAGAAGAGGAGGGCAGCTGCAACCACGCCTTCGTATCCTTCTCTGCCCCACTGACCTCATTCCAGGCGCGGGGACCTGCTTGGCCAATGGGCCATGAGAAGTCGCAAGCGCCACACTGGAGCAGAAGTTTCAGGAGCCCATCCCTACGTTCTCCCAATGTTCTTGGGCCCCGCCTCCAAACTAGCATAAATGCCAAGTTGTAGGCAACAGGCCAAGCTAGAGAAAATTAAGAGGGTAGACGAGAAGTTTTCCTTCCATATCAATTATAAATGGAGCAATGACAATCTGTACCAATGAAACTAGTAAAATGTGAAGAAGAAACTGTACTTCTATACATTCAAGAGAATACAACCAAATCCATCATTTGAGAGGTTGTGCAGCCTCTCAAAACCCTGACTTCCCTCTTAAGTCTCTTCCCTTTTATAGCCAAAGTACCAAATAGGGGGGCACCACAGCTGAAGTTGAATGCCTCCCTTTCCATGCAGGGGGGCTCCTGTCTCCCAGACCCCTGCCTTTCAAAGTTACCCAGGATGCTGGGGCTCATTCTGTTCTCACATCTCAGTAGCCACAGGACTCTGAGAAGGCTACTCTCTACATCATCTCTTGCAGAACAGCCAAAGAAAGTCAATACTTTCCCTTCCCTTGTGAGAAAGAGGCTCAGGAAAGCAAATGGTATGAACTTATGTGAAGACTTTTGCAAACTTGAACAACCTAATGAAAACTATTAGCATCATGATGGAAAGATCAAGCCAAAGTTGCTATCCACACATCTCAGGAAGATTCTAGAAGTCATAAAAATGTCCGATGACTGCTAATGTGCACAAAGGACATGAAAAAGTCATACTGATTGGCGGGCACTTCTGAGAGCCCAGAACTGAAGAATTTTGATTCCATGACTACATTTATACCCAACCCACTCCCACCCCACAGCCCACTTAACCCTGCAGAAGCACTGGGTCAGGCAAGAGCTGGCATGTAACTACCATCTCCCAAATGGAAAGTGAGCTGAGAAGGACAAGCCAAACTATAATAAAGGTGGTGAGGACACTGAGGTTTCAGCCTCAAGAATCTCAGGCTCCACGTGCAAACCTGTAAGAGCAAAAAAAAATGACAAGGCCCTGAATGTGAACAGAGAGGAACTGCGTAGCTGGTCCTGGGACTAAAGAAATACAAAGGCCAGGGACAGCTGCACAGAAGAAAGAAATCCAATCAGGCCCTTAGTGGAAAAGGATAATTTCACAGCAAAAACATACAGCATGGACACATCAGCTTCTGATGCCAAGCAAAGAACTTGCATGTTGCTGTTCCACGTTAACACCTAATAAAACGCTGAGCGACAGAATAATTAACACTCTGCCTGGATCTGTAAGACAACGGAGATCACAGAACAAACCACTGGTCCAAGGTCAGGGAGACAGACGGACAGAGAAACTTCCCAGAGCAGAAATCCACAAGTAGGAACCACACAGAACCACAGCTGAGGAGGGAAACCTGAACCACAACTGACAGATTGCTGGAGACGCTGTGTGATGTGCCTGGGAGTCAGAAACTTCAGGGGGACCCAGTTGTGCGGGACGGGGGTCCCACAAAAGTGTGAGATCCACCTCTAAGAGCTCAGCCGGATTACCACAGTAAAAGTACTGGAAAATAGCCCCTCAAGAAGTGCAGCCATTTCAACAAATGCCAAGCACTCTGTTTCGGGCACGGGCTGCCTTGGGGGATCAGTTCACCAGAGCCTAGCCTGTGGAGGTTATCAGAGGCTACCTGACCTGGGAAGGGGGATGCCCAGTGCCCCCTGGCTTCAGCCATTCTGTCCTGCTTAAAGGGGAAGGAAAAAAGCTCCAGAAACTCTTGTGAAGCTCACATTCCAGGGGTCTCGGCTCATGAGAAGACTGAGACCTAATCACAGGACTACAGATCATGTCCTCTCCCCAAGGCCTCAGCACCACACTCCTAAAGGCCTCCTGAGAGCCCTTGCTTCCACCCAGCAGATCGCAGCCAGCCATCAAGAAAAAAAATTACAAGGCATACTAAAAGGCAAACACGGTGTGAGGAGCAAACGCAAGCATCCGAAGCAGACACGGCACGGATGCTGGACTTATGAGCCTGGGAATTGACAATGACAATGACAACATGCAAGGAGATCCACTGGCGAAAGCAGGCAGTATGCAAAAACAGACAGGCATTGGATGGAGAGAGGTGGAAGGCCTAAGAAGAACCAGAGGAAAAGCTAGGGATAAAAAACAGGGTAAGACAGATGAAGGGTGCCTTGGACCCACTTATTATTATAAGGACACAGCTGAGGATAGAATCATATCAGACACCTAAGATCCAAGAGGACCAATGAACAATAATAAGCAGGATGAAAAACAAGTATCTCTCATGAACAGAGATGCAAAAGTCCTCAAGAAAATATTAGAAAATCGAATCCAAAAAAGTGCCAGCATGACACGCCATGACCAAGTGTGATGTATGCCAGCAGTGCCAGGCACGTCCCACATGGAAAATCAATGAATGTAGTCTATAGGCTAAAAGGGAAAAATCCAATGATCAAACCAATAGATGCAGAAAAGGCATTTGACAAAATCCAATGCCTCGTCAGGCAAAAAATTCTTTGTAAACTCGGAAGAGAAGGAAACTGCCTCAATTTGATAAACACACCCTCCAGCTACCACCAGATTTAACGGTGAGAAATTCAAAGCTACCCTGGACCAGTAGCATCGGAATGTCCTGGAAGTCTCTCGGAAATGCCGACTCTCAGGCCGCAGCCCACCAGATGTGCTCAAGTGGACTCTCTGGAGTCTGTATTTGAGCAAATTCACCAGGAGATTCTTAAGCCTGCAAGTACTTGAGAAAACCTGCTGCTTTCTGAAGCTGGGGCCGCCACAGGAAGAAAAAAATACGGGTCTAGTATATTTCAGAGACAATCCCTGCTTGAGTTATAGAAGAGAGGATGGCAACACGGCGGGAGATGAATGAATAGGAAGGACTCTGCCGCAGGATGGATGTAAAGGTAAAAGACTGGCCTGGGGAGGATTTTGAGGTTTGTCACTTGGGTGTTTCATTCATGTTCTTCTTTAACATTGAGGATCCATGGGCAGGGGTAGTAGGTTCAAGGCAGGACAAATCAGCAGCTTGGTCCCCATCACAGAACTTGTAAGTGACAGCGTCTCCACCGCCCTGTTCCCCGCCTCTGGTGCAAACAGTAGAAACCAGGCATTTAAATTAGGACATGGTAACTTGAGGTGTCTTTATAGGACATACATCAGAAATGACCAGGCAGGAGTTGAACTCAGGGCTCAAGAGGGAAATACCGCAGTGATTCGTGTATGTACAGATGGGGGAATACCCGGAAGGATAAGGCAGGTGGGAGGGGGATATTTCATTGGCCAGAAATTGGGAGTTCTCACTCTGAATCGCAAGTACTGGAAAGTATCTGACGTGCTCCGGTTTCTGTTAGATTCTGGTGACAGACAGAGGTTTCACGTCTGTTCTTTAAATATTTTAAGGCTGGATTTGTGCTCTTACTGATGTTATAAATGCATTATGAACATTCACTACCCTGCAAATCCAAGCAGAATGCAGGCAAATGGGTCCTGCCTTCAGCCTGATGAAAACACAGACAGCCTTGCAGCAGAAAGACAGTTTGGGTTAAGATATTGGGGGATTTTTGCACAGTGGCACACAGGCATGGAGATGGGGCTCTGCCAACCAAGAATGTTTTTCCAGCAGATATGGTACCAGGATTAGGCAGAAAATGGTTTAGAAGTAACAGGAAAGCTTCTCAGCATGTGAGATTTAACCTCTCTTCAGAGTTCACTTCTTGTAATATTCTCCATTACCCGTCGGAAAACAAAGGTTGTAAGGAGGGTCATTGTGTTTTTGTCCCCAAATGACCAAGAAATGAAACAGGGAAACATCCACAGAGTAAACGGGGCAGAGGTGGAGGATGGGCACAGAAGGAGCAGCCTTCCAGAGCATTAAAAGACGGCACAGAAACATGCTGGCCGCGAACCGGCCCTCGGAGAGGGGCTGCCCCGGACTGAGCAACAGGCTTCCCGGGGACCTAAAACACTTCTCGATGACGCTGCTTCGTGCAGCACTTCCGAGACGACCACGGTTCACAGTTGATCGGCCTGCACAGCTCAGTGGCTTTCTCAAAAGGTTCTGAGAAGGGGTGCTTTCTGTGCCCAGAGAGCGCTAGCGGACGGAGAGGGGCTCACGGCCCGAGGGTGAATTCCCGGACGCCGTACACTGTGCTCGCTGAAGCAGAAAAAGCAGCATTTAGTTCCTCAGAATGCCAGCCTTCATCAGTATCTCTTTGTGGAAGGATTTAGGGGCAGGGGAGGGTGAGCCTCAGTGCGGGCATTATTTCCTCACACAAAAAGGGGAAAATGCACACCCAGTTGGATGTACAAAGCCAACACCCGCACGCCCTGCTCCCTCCCCGAGGAAAAGTCGCTGAACACACACTCCCAAAAGCAGAAGCATGAATCTTCGCAGCTTAATAGTCCTGAAGCCATTGTGCGGCTTCTCTTGGGAAACAGCCCATTCTTCGGCGGCGGCCCAAGTTCACCCTTTGAGCTGTGAGAACCGGGAGCCGCGGGCCGTCAGAAGCCCCACCTTCAGCAGCGGCGGCGGAGGGAGCGCTGGGCAGCTCGCCTCTCACTTTGCACAAACCTGACACCCCGGCACATGAGAAAAGTCTGCAAACGGCTGGGTCGGCCCCATCTGCAGGCCGCTGGACTCCTAACGTGATCTTTGCCTGCACAGCGCCAGGCTGGTCCCGGCCCCGGCTGCTTCGACACTTCTTGTGAGCAGTGGACTGTGAAGCTGAATTAGTCACTGGTAATTACTTAAGATGCACACTGTTTAATGAGGCAAGGCCATGCAACCCCATTTTTCTAACCACCAGCATATTTCTCTTGTTCCGCATGAGCATAGATACACATTGAAAATCAATGTGCACATCAACCCGAACCGAGCTATTGATAACAATTCCCACCCGGCCGTTCGACGGTAGTTTCCGTTGCAAAGAACATGAATCCCACCTCATCCACGTCTATGTGTCTATGCCTAAAATTTTCAGTGTGGTCTTCCACAACCTAGGCAGACAGAGAAGGTTCTCCGTGCAAACTAATATAAACATTTATACTACTACCAAGAGAGAAAGAAAGAAAAAAAGAAGGAAAGAAAGAGAGGAAATCTTTACAAAGTGCACACTTGAAGCCATTCTCCCCCCACACAAATGGAAAATGAACTCACACTACATGGGTAGCGGGGCTCTGAAAAGGCCCAGTTGAGAGAAGCCCTTTCTTTATTGTGCAGTTTTAAAGACTATTCTTTGACCTCTGCTATTTATGACTTAAGATCTGTGAAGACAAGGCCAGACCCCTTTGGCCCCAAATGGCGCACATCAACAAAAGCTTTGCACCTTGGTTCCAGTTACTTCATTTCCCATCACAGCACGTTTGTCCTGCAACCCCAGCTTCATCATTTAAGTTGCATTTTCTCGTTTCTTTGGCCCACTTACAGGCATTACCCAATTGACACTGACTTACAGCATCATTGCTGCCCAGCTTGAAGACCGTTGCTATGAACTTAGGTGTCCTGTCACTTCATCCCAGCTAACCATGAAATGGTTCAAAACATTAAATAATTCATCGGGCAAGTTTCAGCCACAATATGGCAACTTCTAGTTCATTGCTATTTTATGGGTTTATGGATTTATCTATGGCCTTTCTCCCTGTTAAGGGATTCGAGACACTTTACAAAGATGTGTGTAATATGGCCAAAAAACAAATCTTAAGAGGGAGAGGAAAAAGAGAGAAAGGGCAATAAAAGCTGGGACAATAAAGTAAGCAGACGGAGTGGTGGGTGAAGCTGGTTCCCTAAATGCATGTGATTCATTTGAGTGCCCTCATGAAACTTGGGGCTACAGATGGTCTCCGCTTTCTAACAGCCAGTTCTAAGGGGAAAACAGTATTGGTAACAAAGTTCCACAGTGACCACAACTTAAAACCACCTACCAATTTCAAGGGGAAGCATAGTATTAATGCTCATAAAGCCAACACAGTGAATGCCCTCCCAAGCTTCCTTTGATGGATGGCACCATCTTTCAAGGTCTTCACAGTCCTCAGGGCGGCCTTGGTGACTGGGCTTGTGAGATGGCCTCTGAGAAGAATCTGACACATGTGGCAGTGCAGCAACATGCGATTCAGTACAAGCCACTCCTTAAAGGCTGACTTGGAGATGGGGACGGTACACAGTTTAGTGGCGTAATCAAGGCTTATATTCTAGAGCATCTGGGAACTACATATGCCGCAGGAATGTAAATGCTGCTTCTGTCTGGTGCTTTTTGGTATCACGAGGACATGATGAGAGTGATATTCTATTCCTTAGCAAGTCTCAGCTTTGTTAACACAACATTGTCATTTGTTAGCTAGCAGAAGCGTCGCGAGCTCTGACATGCACTGTGAAAATTTAAGATCTAACAAGGACGTTTGAGTGCAAAGGTACAGCCACCTTTGCCTAGACATGCATGGAGAGTACAGGGCGTACTTGACCAAGGTCCTCCTTAGGAAAAGCATTTCTCTATGAACCCAGAAGAAAACAGAAGGGATGACCTCAGTGGTATATCCCATTTAGCATGTCTACAGTCATTTTAGGCTGAAAAAGAATTTAAAATAAATGCCCACCTTTGCCATTAAACACACACATGCACACATACATGTCACCTAAAGAAGAGCATGCTGTGAGCAATGAAATCTTACAAGTTCTCCTACCCAAACCAGCTGCAAAATGCATATACACCAAGGTGGTTGAATGTTCTTTATGGGATGAGGGAGATTCTTCCAAATCCACTAGGTAATATTTTAGTTTGCAATTACTCGCCCAATTTTTCAGGTTAGTTAGACAGCAAGAGTACGTCCTTATTCAACCAACTCATAAAAACCATTCACATTAAAACCTAGATTTATTTTCCTGTAATGATTTGTTCTTAAAAACATAGACAGCCGAGCTATGGAAACAGACTAAGTATCCATCAATACATAAAAAGGTAAATAAGATGTGGTACATATACACAATGGGATAATATTCAGCCATGAAAAGGAAAGGAAATCTTGCCATTTGCAACAACATGGATGGAGCTAGAGGGTATGATGCTCAGTGAAATAAGCCAGGCGGAGAAAGACAAGTACCAAATGATTTCACTCATCTGTGGAGCATAACAACAAAGCAAAATGAACAAAACAGTAGTAGGCTCATAGACACTGAGAAGTGGCTGGTGGTTACCATGGGGCGGTCTTGGGGTGGGTACATGAAGAGGGGGACAGTGGGTCATAAAAATTCTCAATTACAATGTAAGTCTGTCACAGGAATGATAGTACAGCATGGAGAGTATAGACAATGATTCTGTAACATCTTCCTGTGTTGACTGACAGTAACTGCACTAGAGGGGGTGAGGGTTTACTAATATGGGGAACTGTTGATCTTCTGTGTTGTACACTGGAAACCAATGTAAGACTATGTAATGATGAGACTTCAATATAAAAATAGAGAATGATATTTCCAACACAGACTATGCACCAACAAAAATCAGTTTCTAAGAGGAATTCCTATGTATAGATGATCTATGTGTATAGATGACAGAGACCTAGACTTCAACGTCATGTGAAAGATTACATACAGGGTGGGGTCAACATTAACAACACAAATGCTCTGCTAAATTCCAATGAGAATTTTCACCCCAGTAGGGAGTATATGGACTGGGACCGTCTTGGGGAAGGCAGGACAAGGCAGCATAATTCCATGTTCAGTGCCCACCCACCACTTCTGCCCCTCCTGGCTCTTGAAACCCAGTGCTGTCTCCTGCCTAAAATGCACAGTTTCCAGCCCTCGGTCGGCATAGGCCAGTCAGCAGGTCAAACCCCAACCAACATTTTCAAAGAATCGGCGCTCATTCACGCGCGGTGTGCCTTCCGATGAACACATCACAGCCTGAAAAACATCTGTCAGACCACAGTCACCACTTAAATGCATCCTGAGATGTTGTTCACTTGCCCGAATGGATTCCCTCTATAAAGCCAGCCTTCAGGAACCCTTCTTGAATTGTGAACCACAGAAGAGATTTCATTTGCGCCTTCACCCAATGGGAGGAGAAGTGAATGGTAAGAGATCTAGAGAGTTAAGAATGATGACATACAGGGAGGTGCTTTCTCCGTACCCCCAAGTCTTTGAAGTTTACAGCAGGTGGAAGGTTCTTTTTCACAGCTGGTTCAGCAAATCAGAAACACATTGGGCTATAACATGTTACATGCCGGATTTCAATCTAAGTAAAAATCTGCTCTTTCCCTTAAATATGGAGTGGGCTACTAAACTAGCCCAGGGTGTAGCTTTGCATATTCCTTTAGCAAACAGGCTAGTTTTTCGGCTAAAAAAATATATATACATGCTGGAATGTTCCACCTATGGCAGGCTAATGACCACCCCAAAGCCCACTAATATATCTGATAAAGTCCCCAGCGTGAGGGCTGAGAACACTTACCCTAAGAATGACAGTGTGAACAGAAGTGAGTCAGGGACATGGTTCTGGCTGCTTGCAGCCCTGGAGGCTCTGATTAGAACTAGGAGCCTGCGTTCCAGGCGGGGGTGACAGACAGAAGGGGCAGCAAAGTGCTGACCGCCTGAATCCTGAACCCCTCCGCCCACCTGCCTTCCGGCTAGAGGGGACCCTGCTGGCAGCCTGTGTCGGTTTCTCTCGAATCTCAGCCCTCGTTCCTCACCATTAACAAATGAGGTTCTGAAATGAGATGTTTATTTAGCCGCCCCATTTATGTTATTTTTGTTTTTGCCTGTTTCATTTTCTCTCACTTTTCTCTCTTTTCTTCCCCCCATTTCTGCCTTTACATCAGCTATGCTATCCATCTGAACGTTCCTGTAGAGGGATGCTGGGAAGATGGTGTCAGCGCCCCAGTCAAGCCTGCAGGTCATCCGGCTTCCATCTGCCCGCAGACTGTGCAACCCCAGAGCTCAAGCCGCCCTTAAGACAGACTTCTGTTGGCAAGCGCAGGGACCGACGCTGACTTTGAGTGACTTAAAATCATGCTATTATCCACTTAACGATATTACAGGATGGACAAATTTTCCCTCCGGCCATCTTTATTAATCATGCTAACATAATGTTGTGTGTAGATTTCTTTTTCAAGAGACTAGCAGCCGGGCTTCACACACCTGATAATTTTTTCTCATGTACATTCCATACCAATTTCAAGTCCACCTTCTATTACTTAAAGGAAATAAAAGACTAGCTTTCTTCTCTTCTCAGATCATCACATCCCGTTTACTCTCTCCTGAGAAATAATGTCATGACCTTTACTTACGGAAATAATAACATTGGTATCCAAAATAAAGACTAAACCACTTGAGAAGTTTTCTACAAAGGGTATTACTTGCAATGGCACAAACCTACGCTATTCTTGACAATCACTGTCAATAGTGATTTTAGCAGTAATTCCCAAACAACATCAATATGTTGGACAACAGATACTCAGTACACATCAACTTGCCCTTGCAGTTGATTATATAAAGGAAAACTGCATGAATATCAGTATTACCACAGATTTAAATATTTTAAGGTATATAAAACATCTGAAATTTTGATCCATTGTTTATTAGAACTCCAACAAAATATAAGATGTTCCACTCTGGTCCCTAGATATGTGGACACAGCGTTATTTCAACACATGCCTGAGTTTTCCTTTTCCTCTCTAAGATATGTTTTCCCCCCAGCTCTGTGGATTTACAATCATTACCACATCAATGAGAAATCATCTAACACAAAACAAAAACATGAGGCTGTGTTTCAGAGGTTTGACCCTTCTCCAATAAATTTCACAGTAGTCAGATGAAGCCGTCCAGATGTTCCTAAGAGCAAATGCCATCTCCCTCACCTCTAGATTTGACTCTGAATAAACCTGGAAAATGGCCGAGAATTTGGAGTCCCAGCGCTTAAGAGAATGGAACTCCCACCGAGATCAAAGCAGCATGCAGAGGCACCCAGAATGGGCCCTAAATTACTGCTTTTCAGCACATCTCCTCAAAACCAAATGGGAAACAAAAGCCAAGTGAGTTATAACACCCGAAGGGATGATGTGTGTGCAAGCCTCCCCAGACAGGTGGGCTGTCACCGAGACTGCCGGTCTTAGACGGAAGGTTTGGAAAGGTAACCGAGCATAATGTGAAAGGATTCATCGGTTATAAAGTAAATGCATGACTCTCATGAAAATATAAAATGAACGTGCATCAAAGATTGAACTTGAGGAAGGCTGCAAGCACCAATATGTGAGATTTGGTTCAAAGGAGAAAGCCAAGAAATAGAAACATATCCGCACAAAATAGGGAATGCCGGAAGAGGTTCACCCACAGACGCATAACGGGCTATTCATGGGGCAAGCATCAGCTGCTTTCT
The DNA here is from genome assembly GCF_040802235.1 of Manis javanica. Classification (NCBI taxonomy): domain Eukaryota; kingdom Metazoa; phylum Chordata; class Mammalia; order Pholidota; family Manidae; genus Manis; species Manis javanica. Next base: position 4,584,511 of record NC_133174.1, read on the forward strand.
GCGGGACACAATTCATTTGCATTTCCATGGACAAGAATCATCTGCATTATTATGAGCTTGCCACCACTTCCAGACTAGGAAACAGCTCCAAGACAATGAACCACAGAGAGAACCTGGAAGAGGACAGGAGGAGAGGACTTCCAGCAATCTTTTATTTTTATTGTCAAGGGCTTCACAATTCTTTACTGGCGCTAATAATCACAGTTTAATGCTGCATTTTCAAGAACTGTGATTGGACGTTTTCTTACTATTGCTTATCAGCCGTGCATCCATCCTCACAAGCCGACCAACCATGTGCCATAAATGATGTTAGAAACTGTCCCTTTCTGTTTGAGTTTGTATATTTATCAAGATACATCATTGTGATGGGAGAAGGTGGCAATTTCTATGTTTTTCTTTAGTTGGGTTTTGCATATGTGAATGAGATAACATAGAAGAGACTTGGCAAATAGGCAGACCCAGCCTGGCACCTATTTTTGTGTAGCTGGTGACCTAAGAACTGTTTTTATGTTTTTTAAATGGTTGGGACAAAATTGAATTTCATGACATGTGAAAATTATATGCAGTTCAGATGTCCGTGTCCATAAATAAGTGTTAATGGAATACAGCCACTCATTTGTTTATGTACTGCCTGTCACTATCCCCTAAAACTTCATTCATGCTACCACGGCAGAGTTGACTAGTTGCCATGGAGAACTCACAGGCTAACAGAGATGGAAATATTTACTATCTAGTCTTTACAGAAGTTGCGTTTTGCTGCCTGCCATTTGTGTCCCCACATGTTAATTACAATGCGAGTGTGGGGGGTGGCTTCCCCACACCGGCAAGGGGTTCTCGGACAGGAGCAGAGTGAGATTTCAACCCGATCCTGCCACTATCTACCTGGAAATAGCATCAGATGCCACAATTAAAGGGTCGTGTCTACAAGACTCCTTTACGCACCCCCCACCACCACCTTCAGACACCAGTTGTTAGCCCAGGTTATCACCTGTAATTCCAACCAACTGGCTTTAAGCAGAGGTTCCCACATCCCCCTCCTTGGGTTCGACTTATTTGCTAGAGTGGCTCACAGAACTCAGAGGAACATTTTACTTACTAGATCCCCAGTTTATCACAAAAGGACGTCACTCAGGAACAAGCAGATGGAAGGGATGCAGAGGGCCAGGCATGGGGCCTCCATGCCCTCTCCGAGGTGCCACTCTCTGCACATCTGCACATGGGCACCAACCCAGAAACTCTGTGAACCCTGCCCTTCTGGGTTTTTATGGAGGCTTCGTCACGTAGGCATGACTGAGTAAGTCATTGACCGCTGGACACTGAACTCCCTCTCCAGCCCCTTCCTCTCCCTGGAGGCCTGGGCGTGGGAGTCGGAAGTTCCAACCCTCTAACCACAGGCTTGGCTGCACCGGCAAACGGTCCCCTTCATTAGGGGCTTTCCAAATATCACCTCATTAACACGGCAAAAGCTACTTCATTGCTCTCAGGGCTCAAGAAATGTCAAGTTTTAGGAGCTCCCAGCCAGAAACAGTGATGTAGACTGAACATATATATGTATCTTATTATAAATTACAATATCACAGTGTGTAATGGAATGTCCCATTGAAAAGGGAAACCACTAAGACAAAAAAGATACAAACACGATAGGATGGTTTATAAAAACTGTTTTAACTTCTCTGAGATGAAATACCTGGGTCTTTTGCCTACCCACTCAAGACTCCCAGCAAATGTTGTGAAACCATCCCTAAACTGGTCTTCCGTTTATTCAGCTGGTTATTCAGTGGAATCATGTAAAATGGGAAGCAGGTTCTAAGAAGGCCTTCTGCTGAGGAGGAGATTCTCTTTGGTGACTGCGTCAGGCACAGATTCCGCACCTGTACTATGAAAGAATGGCCCTGGAACATTCCTAAAGTCTTGGCCCTGGAACATTCCTAAAGTCTTGCCAGCTTTAGAACATTCCTAAAGTCTTGGCCCTGGAACATTCCTAAAGTCTTGCCAGCTTTAGAATTCTTCTCTGCATCCTTCCTACGAAGCCTGAGAAACAGGGCCTCCTGTCTGAGGTTGCCCGCACTCCCCTTTCCCAGTGTGTCCTCGGCTTTCAGGAAAGCGTCCTCACTGCTGCACTTACTGCGTTTTGAGTCTGTGCTCTTCCCGGGCTGAGGGTCTTTGTTACTTCAGTAGGACGTGCACACTGCCCCAAAGACTGGATACGTTATTTTTGCCCACTTCTATGAAGACATAGCTCTGACTTAATTAACATCTATCTGTGTGCTGCCAGCAGAGTATGATAAATTGTCATCAGTGACAAAAATAAAAAGGACTGAAAAACCAACCTCAGGAGCGTGAGCAGAATCTGAAAGGGCCACAGTCGCGTAAACCACGACCAATGAGTTGGAGGAGTTCAGGGGCACCTTGGAAAGGGAGAAAGGAGAGAAAGCTAGAACTGGGGCGAAAATGATGAAATCAGCAAAGAGAAAAATAAGTGTAGATCCTACAAGTGCACCAGTGGGTGAGGTGAGGAGAAGGGGAGTGAGGGGGCCTGTCGTTACAATACTGGGGACTCTAAAGGCATGTGCATTAACCTTGTTGCAGGGGGTTCGTGCAGCAAGCCCAAGAGGCAAAGAGCAAAGATGAACTGGGCTGTGTATTCCTTCATCACTGGGGCTGACGCACAGGAGGTGCTCAATGAGTATGTGTGGAAATAAACAAGCTCCCTTTAGAACAAACGTATTTAAAGAAAATGTTAAACTGGAAACATAAATGAGAAGCCTGAGCAGCCAGTCCATTGTGGAGTATTGGAAAAAACTAGGAAATTTACATTCTATTTGGTATAGGATGATTTGCTACTTAAGAGATTAAAAGAGGTTCTTAAAATCATGCACGTTGTTAAAACTGAACTAACTTAAAAGTACCATTAACATGGAATTTTATTAACATTTTATTAGCATGTTTTATAGTGCCACAATAATATTTTATTCCAAAAAGTATTAGGATGGTTTGGATTAAGAAAATTATATTTAGATAAAAATTGATTAGAAAGACCTAGAATAAAAAAACACATTTTTCTCTTTTATGCCCAAAGCACATGTTTACGTTCTTAATTAGAAATAGATGATTTTATGACCTGGTTACGACGAAAATTGAAGCACTAAAAATAAGTTTTCTAAAGGAATAGTTTTTGGGTAGATTTGGGATCTTTATAAAAAGCAAGCCCCTAATCATCTGAGATGGAAATTTGGCTAAGACCCCAATTTCACAAACAGCGTATTTTGGAGGGCTGAGGCATAAACAACACTCCTCTGAGTAAAATGTCCTCTCAATGTGAAAAATCACCTTCATGGAGGAATTTCCAGGAAATCCATTTCTCTGGGTCTTTACTGTGGATTCCTAAATGAAGCTGGCCCAGCAAAGTGGGCCATCTCAGACTGCACCTTCTTGACCTCCCCGTTGATAATAGGCATACAAAAGCAGGAAAGAGAAGACATGATTCTTTTGGTAAAGCTGGCCCACGATTTTTTCAGGAAGTTATACAGTTCACAGCAGGCAGAGGAATGAGTCAGGAAAAACCCCAGAACAGCAGCAGAATCAACTCCTAAACTGAGCAAGAGATCTCAAGGGCAATTCATGGCCCAAGATAGCTGCTGGAGCCCCTGCCATTGGTCTGCATTCCAAGGAACAGAGAAAAGAACAGGAAATGAGCAAATGAATGCATTTTCTCTAACTAAATCAGTTCCCTTTAAAGGGTCATCATGATAAACCCACTCTATTTCATGGGCTAGAGATAAGTTAGAAAAAGGTATATAGCTCTTCCAATGAATGATAATAAATCATCTTGCAAAGTTACACAGGTACGAAATGGATTCTACATTATTTTTTTCCTGAAGGCGAGGCAGTCATGAAGTGCTCTGGGGGAGGAAGAAATGGAATGTATGGGTTTCATTCACGTATTACAGATGTCTGTTGGGCAACTACGAACACCATTCTAGGCTCTGAGGCTGCCGCAGGGAACGAGGCAGACAGAGCCGACTTTCTGTCGATGCCCCACTGAGCTGACTTTCTGGGGAAGGAGACACTCTAAGCAGACAAAGGAGTAACTATATAATGTGTCAGAGTGCGATGTGGACAACGGTGTTAATTGGGTGGGAGGGTGATACAGGAAAGCAAGGCTGAGCACGTAGCCTTTGTGCTGAGATGGGAATGAGGACGGGGATGATCTGGTGTCTCTCTGGGGAAGGAGAGCAGCCTTCAGGGGGTTGAGAAGGACAGAGCACAGGCAGAAAGCATACTGCCAATGTTTTATCTGAGCAAGATGGGAAGCCATCAAAAGGTACATAGTAGAGAAAGGGGAGCCCTGCTACACTGCTGGTGGGAATGTACACTAGTTCAACCATTGTGGAAAGCAGTATGGAGGTTCCTCAAAAAACTAAAAATAGAAACACCATTTGACCCAGGAATTTCACTCCTAGAAATTTACCCCAAGAATGCAGCAGCCCAGTTTGAAAAAGACATATGAACCCCTATGTTTATCACAGCACTATTTACAATAGCCAAGATATGGAAGCAACCCAAGTGTCCATCAGGAGATGAATGGATAAAGAAGATGTGGTACATAGACACAATGGAATACTATTCAGCCATAAGAAGAAAACAAATTCAACAACATGGATGGAGCTAGAGGGTATTATGCTCAGTGAAATAAGCCAGGTGGAGAAAGACAAGTACCAAATGATTTCACTCATCTGTGGAGTATAAGAACAAAGAAAAAACTGAAGGTACAAAACAGCAGCAGACTCACAGAACCCAAGAATGGACTCACAGTTGCCAAAGGGGAAGGGACTGGGGGTAGGGGTGGGGGTGGGAAAGGAGGGAGAAGGGGAATAAGGGGCATTACGATTAGCGCACATAATGTAGCAGGAAGGCACGGGGAAGGGAGTACAGCACAGAGAAGACAAGTAGTGACTCTGTAGCATTTACTACGCTGACAGACAGTGACTGTAATGGGGTATGTGGGGGGGGGACTTGATAATGGGGGGAATCTAGTAACCACGATGTTGCTCATGTGATTATATATTAAGGATACAAAAAAAAAAGGTACATAGTAGACAGCAGCGTAATTCAGCTCAGATGTATAAAGTCCTCCCAGCAGCCATGTGGAGACTCGAGTGGGGCAAAGTAGAAGCTGAGAGACACAACAAGATGCTCAGGACTGGTCCAAACAAGAGATGGCGGCAGACCGACAAGTTGGTCTTAGATGCAAAGAAGAGATTCTATTCTGGAGGGATTGCGCAGGTGGCAGACTTGATGGGAACCAGAAATGATGAGGAATGTGTGGTTTCTATAAAACATTATGCAAACCTACTCTTTTAAAATACAGCAGAAAGTTATACAATCAACATCGGTTCTTTGTTTTACTTTACTTTTTAGCTCTTCTGTCCCAGTATTTCTTCAAAATGTGTTTTCAAGTTGCTGAACTGTATGCAACCCAATATAGGGGACAGTGTTCCAAAGCTTTGGGACACACCTCTACTGCCTGGCTAAGTGATTGCAAGACCATTATCGAACACGTCTAGGCTATTTCCCCATCTGTACAATGGAATCAGTGTCACTCACCGTTCACCTCATCGACCTAAAAATTAAGACAGAAAGTGTCCATGGTGCTTCATGAATCTCAAAAGACACACAATCAGAATTACTTGCAAATGCACCTGGTGGTAACAAAACCCCAAGGAGATAAACTTTGATTAACATGTAAGACGTATTTGCAACAACAAAGAGAAAGGCAACCCTCAGGTCAGCTTTGTACTGTGTGCCGAAGCTCCTGGTGGAGTCAGCTGTCACTTACTGATTTATTCTTGCTTTCCTGCAAAAGGAATTTATTTCTTTTCTTGTGAAATTCAGTCTCCTGTCAGCCTTCATCTTTCAATTACAAAATATGGTTTAACAATCTGTTGTCCCTTAAGGTGCAATTTCCTTTAATTAGGATACTTAAAACAGAGTTCAAATGAACCTTTTCCATTCAAATTTCTTTTAAGTGTGTAAAAAAGGATTACCTATTTTCTTGATAGGGTAAGGAGAAAAGGGGACGTGTATAGAGAGAGACTTTCCTGGGTTGGTGACAGAAGCCAGTTACCCAAAGTTCCAGTTGAAGAGCTAACATAACAGACATCAGAAAACATCAGAGCAAATGCTTACGTTATTATTACATAAAAAGAGGGAAGACCTCGTAAGCCAGACATTTCATTCCTATCCAGGATCTAGCAAGTCAGAGCTCAGTGAAGCTTATTTTCACCAAATGATTTCCCAATCATTTCAGAATTCTGCTCTACTTTTAATAATATTCACGTGCATTAAGTGACACAATGCATGCATGAATGTAAGAATGCATCATTATAATAAAGTTTTTGGTTTAAGAATATCATTCTACAATCACTGACTTTGAGACAATGTGCCTGGAAGACGTTTCACAACAATAACATTCTTTATAAATATGTTATTTCAGTATTATGTATGGCTCAGATAAAATTTTGGTTACAAAATAAAGGAATGCTTCAGTTTTAGGCCCCATAGTAATATCCATCAGACACTATTACGATCCCAAAGGTGCTCCACTATTTTTAGCAAATTGTAAACTTTATTTGTTTATATAATATTCTTTTTAAAATACTGTGATGTTGTGGGAGGTGAGAAATGTATGCTATTAAACATATGAATGAGTATGACAACTTGAGAGTACACGTGTGCATCAAGGAGCATTCAACAGTGGAAAAGAGACTGTTTTAAGGATCAAATTACTTAACCAACTAAGAGTTCCGCACTCAATTCCAAGTTCTTTTGGGGGGGGGTAGTTCCCTTCCACAATCTCCAACACCAGCTGGATACCCTACGATTTAGCTCAATTCTGACACTTGCTACCTGGAGGTGAAGTCAGAGCCCATAGGTTGAGGGCTCAGCCCCACAAAACCACTTCCCACTTCAGATGCTGATCCCACGTCTAGCTAGAGAAGCAGGAACCATGACCCCCTCTTTGGGTTCAATTACTTTGCTAAAGCGGCTCACAGAACCCAGAGAAACACTTGACTTACCAGATCACCAGTTTGTTATAGAAGGATGTGACTCCGGAACAGGCAGATGGGAGAGATGCAGAGGGCGAAGCATGGGGAAGGGACTCAGAGCCTCCTGTACGCCACTCTCCCCACACATACGTCTGCTCATGTTCACGGAAGCTCTCTGAACTGCACCCCACAACTCTTTTTTAATGGATGCTTCATTACCTAGGCAAGATTGATTCAATCATTGGCCATGGTAACTGACTCAGCTTCCAGGCCCTGCCCTCCTTAGGAATCAAGGACTAGGACTGAGTCCCAGCCCTGTACCCAAGGTTGGTTCCCTGGCAACCAGCCCCATCCTCAGGAACAAAATCACTTCGGTAACATCAACCACCCAGTGTGATGGAAAGGGACTTGTTGGGAATAAGCAAGACACCCACCTCACCTTCAAGTCCTGAAGGGATTTCAGGAACCGAGGTCAAGAGACCAAATATTAGAAAAGCAGAAGCCCCCCACTGCTCTCGCAGCTCAGGAAAATGTTTCGGAAGCTGTGAGCCAGGAATCAAGGATGAGGGCCAAATATATGAAAAAGATACTTTGGTCACCTGAATGCCCAAATATATTGTTCTGATGAATCACAATATCGAAAAAGTTTACAAAACTGCATACAAAGTAACTGATGTGTAAGTAGAAGGCAGTAAATCTTCTGGTTGAACCACAAGATGTTTTTGATTTAAAAAATTGCAGAATAAAGAGAGAAATAAGGTAGTAGATAGAAATACTGACAGTTTGTTGACTGCAAGAGTGACTATACTCATTGAATCTACATGTGCCAAAACATCAGATCCACACACATGCACGGTTCCTGTGTCACCTTTGCTGCTTTTGATATCGTTCAACAAATACGTGAGGTGTAAGTATCAGTGGGAACAAGATGACGAGTACATGTGATTTCTCTGTAGCATCTTTGCAACTTCCCATGACTTTATAATTATTCCAAAATTAAGTTTTAAAAAATATCGACACAGTTGTAGGGAACGTACCTTAGAACATTGCTTGTGATTCTGGCACCAAACCAGGGAACCGTTGTTCTGCAAAAAGAAAAAGAAAAAGAAATACGGACTCATTAAATAAGTTTCTAATCGAAAACCACATATACTTGTGAGCGATATAACTTTTAAATCACTGCACTAACAAAAGGCCAATTTTGCCATCCTGTGTTTTTCTCTTCCTAAAAGGACAAATGTGTCTGTACTGTAAGTCCAGTTTTGTCCTTGACTTCATGAAATAAGCACAGACATATGCAAAACGAAGACTTCAAGCTGCCTAGAAGGGCGAGCGTCCGGGCCGCTTTGCACAGGGTGCTGAGCAATACGCACACATGAGCAGGGAAGCGGGCGCTGGGCATTTCCTCCAGAGTCAGCAGTTGGGGTGAATGTACACTGTGGACGCTTTTGATCTCGACCGATTCACAGGAGGGGGAGTTCGCACATGGTCAGATCTCCTGTGAAAAAGCTTCTTTTTTTCTTTCACTGGATGTGCTTGGATGGACACACGGGACTCCCGTCTCTGCACCATGGTTTACCCATCTGTGAAGCATGACCACAATGCCTGATATCCGAGACCACCAGGATAACTAAATGCAATGATACACATCCACCACGTCGCATGGCTGCACATTCACTGCGCAAGGAACGAATATTAAGACTGCGATTTCTCATCCATTAGAATTTCTGCGTGGAAACTTCTCACTCCACAGGACTAAAATTTTGGTTTCTCCTTTGGTTGGGATATTTTATGTCAGATTGGGCTCGGCCGGGGTAGTCGGTCGGGGCAGCAGAGGCCATCTCCCTGTAATGAAGATCTGTGGTCTCCGGGTCTTTACCGTTCAAGGTTGGGAATGAGACAAGGAAGCCCATTTCCTATGTTTGAACGTCTAAGCTCTTGATTTTAAGAACATCAATACAGATAGAAGAGTATTACTTTTGTTTTCCTTTAAGAGAAAACTTAACCAATGATATATCTTCCTGAAAACATTTTTACAGCAAGTTTCTCAAGATACGTCACACACAAAAACTTCACTCATTTAAAGTAGGACAGTTTTTGTGACTAATATATTCACAAGCCTATGCGACTGTCACCACCAATTTTCTAATGTTTTCATTATCCCATGAAAAACCTCTACCCATGAGCAGCTGTTACCCCTTCCCTGTCCCCCAGCCCCTCATGGTCACTGGTCTACTTTCTTTCTCCATTGATGTGTGTTCTAGATGGTTCATATAAACAGAAACATACAGCATGTGGCCTTCTCTATCTGGATTCCTGCATTTAGCATAATGTTCTACATTTTGCTAAATGGTGTGGTATATTTGCTTCAGTTATACTGTCAGAAAAATCAAATCCATACTTGAGTCATTTTATTGTCCAATTCCATTGTATGGATATACTGCATTGTGCTCTTTTACTCTCAATAACGTATCTTAATGTATCCCATTCCCAATAATAACTCTGAATAATAAAGGATTCCCCAAACCACTGAATAAATCACAATTATGTAACATGAGAAATTTTCCTCTTCAACGTGAAGATCTTGGGCTAGAAGAGCTAGCCCAGTGCCAAAGTTCTAGCGATGAAACCTAACATATGGTACTAACTCTCCTCTGCAGACTCAACCCCCCAAAACAGCTACACAGACCCATGACCGTAGCTCATCGGGAATCCACCCACCCACCCCCATCCTGAGCTCCGAGCATCCTCGACGGGCCCTCATCTCTGTACACATCTGTGGTTGCTGGTGGGAGGAGGTGGGACTGAAGCTGGGGATGTACATCAACAGCCTGGCATGACGTTAGTATGATTACTGGCAGGGTTTACATGAGAGAAATAGTTTAGACTCGGGTGGGGGGGTGGCCAAGACTGGACAGATACAGGACCTGGTTTAATTCCTAGCAATGTTAGCAGAAAGGGAGCCAGCAAAAGGGCCTTAGGAGCAGACTGAGATTTCATCAAAGGAGCCCTGGGCTTGGTGAGAAACCCCAAGCTCACAGGGGGTCAGGCAGACTGCAGGGCAGTCCTACACAGAGGCTGGCCATGGAGAAGCACATCATGGAGAGGCTGAGAGCAGGACCCAGGCGGCTAGGCAGAAGCCCCTGGGGGAGGCCCACCCTCAGCATCTCGGGGAGGGGTCGTTTCTGCTCACTCTGTGCAGAGGTGGCTCCTGCTGGGACGTGCAGGGCCCACATCCCTCAGAGATCCTGGCCCCAGTGTGAGGGCTGCATGGTCACACCGCCCAGTGATGGAACGCAGTGGAATGCCTTTGAAACAGACCCAGGGCTGTTTGATGGCCTCAGCTCTTGCAGACTGGGCCAAAGTGAGCTCCTGAAGCTCTTTTCCCCAGGGTCACGGTCTGGGGACCGCTAGCCTTCTTGAGTCAGATCCGAGGGCCCCTGTGGAGGGACCCTTCAGCTTCCAGGGCTTTTTCCTCCTGCGCAGAAGCGCAGGCCCCCTGGAGGAGGTAAGGGTCCCTCAGGGGCCCTCACGGGCTGCACTGCTCCTGGGGAATGGATTACACCCTCTCAGCCCCTCTCGTGTGTTAGGATCTACTCACTTTCACCTCAGTATCAGCCCCCCAACTAGAGCAGGGTCCCCAACAGGGCTTCCTGCGCCCCTTCTGCTTCACTGTTTCACACTAGCAGCTGAACGTGCTGCTGATCCTCAGCAGGATGGCATCCGTCAAAGGCCACGATGCCTGCCCCAAATGCTGGCTCACCAAGTATTTCCAGTGGGCTAATATGCCTCGGACGTGACTATTACCAATACATGCTTATCATTATTATATTATGGACCACATCTCTGTGGCAGGCTTTTGCTCTGATGCCCGACATATATTCACCCCCGTCATCCCATATCATGACTGGCACAGGTGTCTCTACACATTCTCCGCAGTCAACAGCCCCCATCCTGAAGCCAGTGCTTCAGCTCAGCCGTGAAGCCCCACAAAGAGCAGCCGCAGTCGATCAAAGCAAGGGTCAGAGTTACGGTGCGTTTGGATGTTATGTCCCAACTGATCATCTCAGAACAGAGGTAAGAACTGGCCAGGATGGTCCTCAGGAGGTTCAGAAAGCGGTAGGTAAGACTGCTGATTGGAGCAGAGAACAGGAGAGGAGACTGGTAAGTAGGCAGAAAGCAGATGACACTAGATTTAGACCTACTGCTGGAAACAGGATGTTTTATTTGGTAAATGCAGAGGGTCAACAAGAAAAAGAAAAAGAGGACTGAGGCCTTGAGAAGTCATGTGCATGGCACACCTTGATTAGCTTCCTTCCGTCCCACTTGTAGAATGGTCAGACCTCAACGGAAACCCCAGAACCCAGCCAGGATTGCCTTGAGCAGCCCCATCCATGCCAACTCTGCTGCCCAGCCCCCGCGGGAACTCCATGCTGCCCGTCTTACCGGCTCAAACCCCGTCAAAAGGAGGAACACAATGATACCCAGAGGCTGCCTGTTCAGCTGCTTACATTTTGAGGGGAATCACTATTAATGCCTTTCCTCAACAAACACATTTTCGTTTTAAGCAAAGTTTTCCACAAATCGTAAAATGAAAAGCTGTCATTATACAGAAATATTTGGGGCAATAGCAACCAAGCATGAAGGATTACTATGATCATAATTTTTCTTTTTATTACTGAAGACAGGATGTCAGAGGATGCTTGGAAAGATTAAAAAGATAATCCACGTACGGTATTTAGCAAAGTGCTTGTCACAGAGATAGATGTCAGGAAAAAAGTCTATTGTTATTCCTGGAGTTGCTCTGCTTGCCGTATTTATTGTTTCTAGCAGTGGGGGAGTGATCCTGGCCTTAAAATCTCCCAGCTCTTCATCCTAGCCTCACTGCGTGGATCCTCTTATAAAGCTCAGAAGCAGGATCCCACCATGTTTTTCTTCCTGGGTGGCAGCAATCTCTCCCTGCGGGCTGAAGTGGTGAGTGGGCAATGGTATTTCTTTTGTTTTAATTTTCATTTATTGGCCACTTGTATTTCTTTTAGGATGAATTGTCTGTGCATTTCGCCTTTTCCTTTTTGGGGTGTTTGTCCTTTTTCCTATCAATTGTGCCAGCTATTAGCACCAATGAGAATTAATAATCATGTGCCTGCAATAGGCATAAAATCTTTCCAGTGATTGTCTTTTGAATGTGTTCATGTTTCTCCATACAGAAATTTTCTACCTGCACATGCGCACGGGTATATGCATATGCACACACGTACATGTGTGTTTTCCCCCAAACACATCTCTATTTCCTTTTTAGGTTTTAGCTTTCCTGTTTTTCTTAAAATGACACCTGCACCCCCCACGCCCCTACCCCAGCTGTTCTGCGCTTCTGCTTTTATCAATCAACATATGCCATATTATTTATCTCTATAAAGAACTTCTAAGAACCTTGCCTAATGGCATCAAGGATGTCTGTAAAGCCCTGATTAACTCTGGCCACTGTGTTTTGGCCAGGTGTGCATGTACATGGCACCATCCACCTATGTTGCTTACAGGTAATGCTCTCTGAGCAGGACAGCAATGGAAAAATACAAGGACCCAGTACATTTCAACATCCCGCCCTAGGGGAAGTTCTTCATCCGATTACAATAGCCTTCACCAGTTAAGCCACTTGATAACAAAAATGAAATACAGGATTTGCAATGCCGTCTTGTTCTGGCTTAAAGCCAGCAAAAAAAAGTACTCAAAGTACATTAGACAAGAAAGGTGTTTGCCTCCGGAATCATCACTGGAACCTCCAGGTAGGATCAGACAGCAGGACTTCTGTAATTATATAAAGATTACATCCTGTATTTTATTGGTTTAACTAGCTCAAACATGAATGCATGTCAATCCAGCTTTCAAAGAGTTTTATGTAAGTTCAATCAACTGCAACCGGACATTATTTCAACTGCACTTTCAGAGTCTCTCCATTTCTACCTTTTTGATTTTTTTCCTGAGAGAAAAATAAGTCTTCAAAAGCTTCACGTAAACAAAAGACTACAACTACATTCACCCAAAGACAACCCAGCAGGGAAGGATAAAGATAAATGAAAATGAGTTATATCAATACAGCCATCTGAAAAAGAGAAAAAGAGCATTAGAAGAGATTGCACATATTTTCTTTAACACAACCAGGTGTAAGCGTGGTGCAGCAGCATGCAGTCTGTGTCAGATAGGTTCATCCACGGAGCAAATGTCCCTCTGGGAAGGGGTATTAATAATGGGGGCGGCCGTGCACATGTAGGGGCAGGGGTGTATGGGAACTCTTTGTACTTCCCACTCAATTTTGCTCTAAACCTAAACTGCTCTGAAAAATAAAGTCTACTTTAACGGAAAAAAAAGAAGCTATGTGTTTGCATTCGTTCATAAAAGATTTCTTTCAAATGTTATAAATCATCCTCAGTAAATAAGTGGCCTTTTCACTCCACAGCCCCACTAATTTCTCTCTGCATCCTATAAATATCTCACGTTGAATGGAATTCTATAGAGCAATAGTTGGCCACACAAATAGAGCTCTCTGCAGACACGCCACCTTCCCCTCTCCCCACCAGCACCGGCATGCCTATCCTGGCCACACCTAACACGGCCACACAGTCTCCCTTCTTTACCCCTGGCAGCTTGCTTGGGAAAAGGAACCTTGGCAAGCGCTCTCCTTCCCCACCAAAATTCTCCCTTCAGCAAGTCAACTCCCACCTATTGTTCAGGTCACTGCAAAGCCACTTCTTCCAGGAAGCCTTCCCTGACCCCCACACCCTGACTATACAGATCCCCCCATTAAACATGGTCTGGCAGCGCCCTGTACTTCTCTTCCAACACCCACTGTCCCGTCTGACAAGGACAATACATTTGTGTTGTTTCTAGCTCATGATCATCTGCCTGCGAACATCCTGAAGACAGCGACTATCTGTGTCATCAGACACAGATCTCCTGCTCATCATTAGCTCCCTTATGACCTTAACAAATATCACTGATTAAATAAATGTGAGGACAGGGAAGTCATACAGGGAATTTAAACTTGAATCATGAGGTCATGATTAAGTAAATAAAGTAGATTGAGATGAACAAATGTTTCATCTTCACTAAGTGGAACTTTTAGGAAGTGACTCCATTATTTTTTCTCCTTGTAGAGTAAATGCCCAAGAGATTGGGTATGATGATATCAAAAACTGAAGATAAACTTGCGTTCAGAATCAAACACCGATTATTTAATAACCATGCCCATTATCTTTTTATAGAGTATATAATTAAAGTCATCTAAACAAAATTTATAGAATAGCAATTGCCAGACTGTGCCATGAGGGAAAATATTTTATTAACATTTTGCTACACATTTTGACAAGGGATAGTCTAATGAATTCTATCTGTAGAAGAATGTTAAATAAGGACAGAATTTTACTCCTTATTATCCCTAGTAGAATGATGGGACAGAAGCGAAAGTACTGGCCTCTCTTAGGGCATCTCCAACAGCAGTCTCCTCCCTTTAATTTCTCCAAGAAGACCTGCTAATCACTGATTCATTCTTGCCACAGCCATGACCCGATGCATATTTTCTCTAAATGACATTTGGTATTACATTTTCTATTTTCAGGAGAAAATTCTGGCAAATTATGCCCTCTCCACAGAATAACATAAAACCCTGGAAGATTTCAAGATGGAACAAATGACTTGGGCTGACATAAATCCAGCCTCAAGTAGGCTGGGAAGGAGCATTAAGTGTAATCACTAAAGTTTAATAAATGACGCACATTAAAGAGGAAGGGAAGCATGAGCAATACAGGACCTACTACAAACTGAACAACTAAAGCATTGTTCGTGGGAAACCTCAACAATAAAGGAATGTTCGTATCAATTTCCTTGTCCTCACAGCTCCTTTATGCCAGGAGAAGAAAACAAAGCAGAGGGGAACGCAGCCTGCAAAAGCAGGCGTGCTCAGACAACACTGTGGAACGCTTCCTGCGCCCGTAGACTGTGCGTGAGTTCCCCCAACTGCGGGCACCTCCCAGCAACCATGTCTAGAAAGTTAGCAAATGCTTGTGGAATAAAGTGGGGCACCTGGCAGGATGCAGGGATGGGGGTCACTGTGCAAGAACGACCACCGGCTTCCAGTCACTGCAGCGTGGTCTCCAAGTGGGAGGTTTCATTGGCCACAACTACTTCTGTTTCCAGCCCTCACTTGGAAGGTTTCCTGACTTTAGCTTTAATAGTTTGTGTCTAAGTGATGTGGGAAAAGACAAGAGCAGGAAAAACAAGACAGAAATGAGAAGTAGGAGAGGAAGTGGGTGGACTAGCGAAGAAAGAGGGGAAATTAAAAGAGGGGCAGCCAGTGTAACAGTGCTTCCAAACCTTCTGGTTGAAAGAACCACTTGGGGAATCTGTTCGGCATCGAGGTTCTCATGGACTGACTCAGTAGATCTAGATCTGACCCTGGACTCTGCAGATCGACAGATGCCCCAAATGTTTCTTCCAACGTGGCACATGTGATGAACGCCAGGTCAACAGACTGCCTGAACTTTGAGGGGTTATGGAATGAAGGTCGGGTGGTCTACGATACAGGGCAGAAAGGAAACAAGAGCACTAAAATGGCCATGTTTGTGCTCACAGTGGAAAAGTAGAGTTTAAACAGTGTAAGGTAGGAAAAAGAGTTTGCAAGAATGTTTGATATCTTGATCTGGCCAATGGTTACATGAGTGTGTGCACATCAAAATGTATCAAGCTGTACATTTTATGCATGTACTTCAATATAAAAAATAAGGTAAAAAAATCAAAGTGTAAGGTAGAAAATTTCTGGTGGATGACAGGTCCAAGGTGTACCAATACTTGGCACTGTATCAGCCCCAAAGAAGAACTTTATTACACAAAATAAGACAGTAATTCTCAATCGTGAATACTGTCATGTACCACCAATGTCTCCACTCCCCGTGACTGAAGCGAACCTTCCTCCTGGGTACTGAGAGCTGACCTTCCAGCTGAAGTCCCCTTTCCCCACCCAGAAAATGTACTTGGTAGAAGACAAGGACCTAGTTCAAGGCCACACTCCTTCCAGGAGAAGAGACGTCCATTGACCAACTGATGCAGTGGTACAAGGGGCCCACCTCCCCATGCCATTCGGCCAGAGGGTGCTGTGGGACCTACTGGCTGCCCAGCCCCGGCTTCTGCCCCTCGCTGCCCTTCACTCCCGTTCGGGGCTGACCCTGCGCACCAATACCCAGTATCTTCTGAGCTCAGACCAAAATCCAGCCCCGTGCTCCATGGGCAAGATCCTGTGAAAACCACTCACCTTCCATATATGTCCACAAAGAGGAAGGGAGTTTCCTCAAAGTGAGAGGCTTCGGGCAAAAGCCAGCTTTTTCTTGAGAACTATGAAGGTGTTGAGGAATTCAGGTTAAGCGGGGGCACGGTGCACCAAGTGCGTGGAGGTGTAGCCCCGCCAGTGGGGAGGATGAGGTAGAATCACATGGGAAGCTGGCAAGGTGATGAACACTTTAGCCCAAGACCGCATGGACTCCTTTCAAGTCCCCAAAAATCCTGTTTCTCAATGGACCAACCTCGTTCAGGCTGCTGACGCAGGATGCCGTATATACAACTTCCCTTCAGGTTGGGACATTTCACCTCAGAGTAAGAGCATTGTGTTCTCTTGAGGCTACCCACCAAAGAAGAAAATGTACTGTTGTTCCAGTAGCTTTCAACTCATTATTGGTGGCTATTTTTCATCTGTGCTTTTAAAAGCACCTTTAGGGTGTGGCTGTGTACTAAACAATCGAAAGTGAACAATAAAAATGTTTTTTTTTAAACATGCCAGCACCGTTCCAAAATCCCTGTGAAGAATTAAAATCAGTACCAAAGCAGGAAAAAAAAATGCAAGAGCAACACGGAAGAACAATTTTAAAACATAACTTTACCCAAGTCGGAATTACATCCTTTCTCAGAATTCTCTGGGAAGACCTTGACATGATGTAAATCGACAGCTTGCTAACATATGCCTAAGTGACATTTAAAGACGACTCTTTAGGAGGTTTCTTAGATCTTTTCTTTCACTAATTGTGATTGTTGCAGCAAGAGAAATTTCAACAAAATCTAAAGGTACCCGGCCAGCTAATGAAACAATGACTTCACAAGATCCAGCTATGCCAGGATTCAACCTTGTCCCATCTGGATAGAAGAAAATGCAAAGCCCACTCTTATTTAAAAGCAACTGAAAACCATTTTCTTTATTGCTGTATTTTCAACACTTGAGAGCTTTGAGAATTCTGACTTGTCCATAATTAATCCCAGGGTCCACACATGCCTCCAGAACTCTCTGAGACTGCCTACATTACTAACAGTTGTCTCCTGTGCAAAGCATTTGCACCGATGGGCATTTCTGTTATTTCTGGGGGAAACACAAGATTTATTCAAATATGGATATGCCTGTTGTCTAAGTACAAGCAGGACAAGAAAAGCAACCCAAAACGTGACTACAAATACCCACCCAAAATGTTGGTGAACTGTAGAATTCTGACTCAGATGACAGCGTATAATTACAAATCACAGAGGAGCTCTGAGGGCCATTTAATCCATCCGCTGGCTGAAAACAACCCGAACGTAACTCATGAATGACAGGTATACGTCTCATCTTACGAGGAACTTTCAAAGGGAAGGAAGTTATGGTGCCCCAGGAAACACGTTATCCTGTCTCACTGACTTCTCCATCCCTGAATTCCTACTGAAACCTCTCAAATCCATTAAAAAGAGCAAAGTGGTGAGGAGTAATTAACTTTCAGACAGCCTGCCTGCTAGTTTTTATTCTCTAATTAACTAAATCCTCTAATAACTCCCTCCAAAACATTTACAATGCCTAAGAGAAAGGTTACAACCAGACGAGGAGGACATAACACGGGGTTCTACCCTGTCAGAGTGCTTTTGAAGGAAGAGCACATGGACATCATTCAATTCCATAATTCTCAAGGGCAAGACCAGGATAATGATGCAAACAACCCACATTCTGCAAGTGAACGTGAAATGGGGAACTTTTTGAAAAACGCCCACCCGTGTCTGCGGAGAAAGGGAAAGAGAAGAACAGGCTGGAAAGGAAAATCTAACCACCCACTGATCACACTAAAGCTCAAAACCACCACGCCGAGGACTGTCGGGAACATGGGGTTACTCGTTTTTGTGGATTTGAATAAGACGTGAAGGCCATCGGCGATATCGGTAAAATGAGACCGAGGAAAATTCTAGATCGTGAGAATTGCACGAGTTTAACAGAGATTCACGTCCATGTTCTCCCTTTATAGATGAAGACAAGGGAGGCCAGGAAGGCTGAGAAGGTGCACAGTGTCGATTCAAACAGAAAAAGGATGTCTTAGTAGAAAGCACACCTTACTTGGAGTCAAAAGACCCTATGTCACATTCCAGGTCCCTTATCTATCACAGGTTGTGAGCTCTTGGAAAAATTAGTTTCTTCTTTTCTAAAATGAGAAAAATAGTGTTTTTATGAGCTCATCACAAACATGTTTGTGAAGACCACCTGTGGTCATCTCAAGACAAGGCTGAAGTCTAGCTGGCAAGACGCAAAGTCCTCCAACAGGAATGCTTTGCACACATGGGGCACCTGTTAATAATTTAGGAGAGGGTCTTGGAATGCTTTGGAGGTCTTTGTGGCACATGTGATCAACTGTGGAGAAGTCAGAATTTAAGAACCATAAGTTTTGATATGATAAAGAAAATGGTTTTCAATTGCTTGGGAATAAACCAATCTTAGTGAATTTCTACATTATGTGGCTGTTTCCAGTGTTTCCAAGGGCACAATATCCACATAAAGCATAATATCACTGCAGCACTACATTAAATTCATAACCCACAATCCCTTGTGGGCAACATGAACATCCAATACATCAAACACCTTTTCTTTTGGGGTTCCTGGACCTAATTTCCAACACCGGTGTGCGGAGAGAGGGTGTCTCTCCCCACACCACCAGGCAACTCTCAAACACCACCAGGGAGTCCCAGGACTCAACTCCATTCTGACAGTATCTACCCAGAGACAGAGTCAGATTTCACGGACTGAGGTCTCAGTCCAGCAAGACCTACCTCTTGCCCCACTTCAGATGCCAGAAAGTGGGACGTCCAGGATACCACCTGTGCTTCTGACAGACCCACAGCAGACTGTTCCCACAAACTCCTCCTTGGGTTCTACTCAGAGAAACCTGTTACTCACCAGATTACCAGTTTATTGTAAGTGGATATAACTCAGGCACACCCAGCTGGAAGGGATGCAGAGGGCAGGGCATGGGGAAGGGGTGGGCAGCTCCCTCCACCTCTCCAGTCCGCCACTCCCCACCATCTCCATGTGTTCACCAACCCAGAAGCTCTCAGACCCCGTTACTTTTAGGTGTTTATGGAGGCCTCAGGACACAGGTGTGGTTGATTAAGTCACTGGCCAGAAGGGATGGATTCCACTTCTAGCTCTTCTCACCTCCCTGGAGGTCAAGGGGTGGGGTTAAAAGTTCCCACCGTCAGACCCCCCAATTGGTAAGTCCGCTAACCAGTCCCTCCCTTAGGTGCCTTGCAAAGGCTACCTCCTTGAGACATCACCTTACTGGCTCCCATCCCAGGCAATTCTAAGGATTTCATGTGCTATAAGCCAAGACCCAGGAGAAGAAGATCAAATATATATGAGAAATATATTTTCATCAGCTGAATGATGAAATACATATTTCTTGTGAATATCACACTATTCTTAGAGGTATTGAAAATTCAAAATGAAATAGACTGACTATGGGCCTTCCTAGGGCTTCTATAACACAGCACCACCAACTAGATGGTCTGAACAACAAATAGTTACTGTCTCACTGGTTGGAAGCCAGAGGTGAGACCGAGGTGTCAGTACAGCCGTGCTTTCTCCTGGAGGCTCTAGGGAAGCACGTGCTCTATCCTTTCTCTTAACTTCCAGGAGGTTCTGGGCTTCAGGCACCCAATCCAACCCTCACATGGCCATCTCTCTGTGTCTCACAGCTTACATGGGTCTGTACCAAATTCCCCCTTTCTACAAGGACACCCATCATCCGGGGTAGGGCTCATCGTACTCCAGGGTGACCTCACCTGAACAAATTTCATCTCCAACCCCTCTCTTTCCAAAGGGCATCACCTTCTAAGGTACTGAGGGTGAGAACATGAAGTTATGGGGAGTGGGGCTCACCATGCAACAAAGACGACTAGGATGAATCAAAGCCATGGGACAAATGCTGGGGTGTTTCAGCCACACCCAGCTGCACCCCAGTTGAGAATCTCTGCCTTAATATGTTGATGCACGTTCCCACCTGCTTCAAAAATCACTATTGGTCTGGGGCGGAGCCAAGATAGCGGCGTGAGTAGGACAGTGGGAATCTCCTCCCAAAAACATATATATTTTTGAAAATACAACAAATACAACTAATCCTAAAAGAGAGACCAGAAGACACAGGACAACAGCCAGACCACATCCACACCTGTGAGAACCCAGCACCTGGTGAAAGGGGTAAGATACAAGCCCCGGCCAGTGGGACCCGAGCACCCCTCAAGCCAGCTCCCGGCTGGAGGAGAGGAATCAGAGCGGGGAGGGAGAGGGAGCCCAGGACTGCTAATCACCCAGCCCGAGCCACCAGGACCAGAGCAGACACAGTGCATGCAGAGAAATATGCAGGAACTAAGGAGGGAGAATACAGAAATAAAACAAACTCTGGAAGGACTTCAAAACAGAATGGATGAGATGCAAGAGACCATTGACGGACTAGAAAACAGAGAACAGGAACGCAGAGAAGCTGATGCAGAGAGAGATAAAAGGATCTCCAGGAATGAAAGAATTCTAAGAGAGCTGAGAGACCAATTGAAATGGAACAATATCCGCATTATAGGGGTACCAGAAGAAGAAGAGAGAGAGAAAAAGGGATAGAAAATGTCTTTGAAGAAATAATTGCTGAAGACTTCCCCAAACTAGGGGAGGAAATGGCCTCTCAGACCACAGAGGTACACAGAACTCCCATGACAAGGGATCCAAGGAGGGCAACACCAAGACACATAATAATTAAAATGGCAAAGATCAAAGACAAGGACAAAGTATTAAAGGCAGCCAGAGAGAAAAAAAAGGTCACCTATAAAGGAAAACCCATCAGGCTATCATCAGACTTCTCAACAGAAACCTTACAGGCCAGAAGAGAATGGCATGATATACTTAATGCAATGAAACAGAAGGGCCTCGAACCAAGACTACTGTATCCAGCACGATTATCATTTAAATATGAAGGAGGGATTAAACAATTCCCAGACAAGCAAAAGTTGAGGAAATTTGCCTCCCACAAACCTACAGGGCATCTTACAGGGACTGCTC
Source organism: Manis javanica (assembly GCF_040802235.1). NCBI lineage: Eukaryota > Metazoa > Chordata > Mammalia > Pholidota > Manidae > Manis > Manis javanica. The sequence goes on from NC_133174.1 coordinate 4,605,928, forward strand.
TAGATGGGAGCACTCCTAAAAAGAGCACAGAACAAAACACCCAACATATGAAGAAGGGAGGAGGAGGAATAAGAAGGAAGAGAAATAAGGAATCATCAGACCGTGTTTATAAGAGTTCAATAAGTGAGTTAAGTTAGTAAGATAGCAAAGAAGCTAACCTTGAACCTTTGGTAACCACAAACTTAAAGCCTGCAACGGCAATAAGAACATACCTTTCAATAATCACCCGAAATGTAAATGGACTGAATGCACCAATCAAAAGACACAGAGTAATAGAATGGATAAAAAAGCAAGACCCATCCATATGCTGCTTACAAGAGACTCACCTCAAACCCAAAGACATGCACAGACTTAAAGTCAAGGAGTGGAAAAAGATATTTCATGCAAACAACAGAGAGATAAAAGCAGGTGTTGCAATACTAGTATCAGACAAAATAGACTTCAAAATGAAGAAAGCAACAAAAGATATGAAGGACATTACATAATGATAAAGGGCACAGTCCAACAAGAGGATATAACCATTATAAATATATATGCACCCAACACAGGAGCACCAGCATATGTGAAACAAATACCATCAGGATTAAAGGAGGAAATAGAATGCAATGCATTCATTCTGGGAGACTTCAACACACCACTCACTCCAAAGGACAGCTCCACCAGACAGAAAATAAGTAAGGACACAGAGGCACTGAACAACACACTAGAACAGATGGACCTAACAGACATCTACAGAACTCTACACCCAAAAGCAGCAGGATACACATTCTTCTCAAGTGCACATGGAACATTCTCCAGAATAGACCACATACTAGGCCACAAAAGGAGCCTAAGTAAATTCCAAAAGATTGAAATCCTACCAACCAACTTTTCAGACCACAGAGGCATAAAACTAGAAATAAACTGCACATAGAAAGCAAAAAGGCTCACAAACACATGGAGGCTTAACAACACGCTCCTAAATAATCAATGGATCAATGACCAAATCAAAATGGAGATCCAGCAATATATGGAAAAAAATGACAACAACAATACAAAGCCCCAGCTACTGTGGGACACAGCAAAAGCAGTCTTAAGAGGAAAGTATATAGCAATCCAGGCATATGTAAAGAAGGAAGAACCATCCCAAATGAATGGTCTAATGTCACAATTATCGAAATTGGAAAAAGAAGAACAAATGAGGCCTAAGGTCAGCAGAAGGAGGGACATAATAAAGATCAGAGAAGAAATAAATAAAATTGAGAAGAATAAAACAATAGCAAAAATCAATGAAACCAAGAGGTGGTTCTTTGAGAAAATAAACAAAATAGATAAGCCTCTAGCCAGACTTATTAAGAGAAAAAGAGAATCAACACAAATCAACATAATCAGAAATGAGAATGGAAAAATCACGACGGACCCCAAAGAAATACAAAGAATTATTAGAGAATACTATGAAAACCTATATGCTAACAAGCTGGAAAACCTAGGAGAAATGGACAACTTCCTAGAAAAATACAACCTTCTAAGTCTGACCCAGAAAGAAACAGAAAATATTAACAGACCTATTACAAGCAACAAAATTGAAGCGGTAATCAAAGAACTACGAAAGAAGAAAACCCCCGGACCAGATGGATTTACCTCGGAATTTTATCAGACATACAGAGAAGACATAATACCCATCTCCTTAAAGTTTTATAAAAAATAGAAGAGAAGGGAATACTCCCAAACTCTTTCTATGAAGCCAACATCACCCTATACCAAAACCAGACAAAGACCCCACCAAAAAAGGAAACAACACACAAATATCCCTGAAGAACGTAGATGCAAAAATACTCAACAAAATATTAGCAAACCGAATTCAAAAATACATCAAGAGGATCATACACCATGACCAAGTGGGATTCATCCCAGGGATGCAAGGATGGTACAACATTCGAAAATCCATCAACATCATCCACCACATCAACAAAAAGAAGGACAAAAACCACATGATCATATCCATATATGCTGAAAAAGCATTCGATAAAATTCAACATCCACTCATGATAAAAACTCTCAACAAAATGGGTATAGAGGGCAAGTACCTCAACATAATAAAGGCCATATATGATAAACCCACAGCCAACATCATACTGAACAGCGAGAAGCTGAAAGCTTTTCCTCTGTGATCGGGAACAAGACAGGGATGCCCACTCTCCCCACTGTTATTTAACATAGTACTGGAGTTCCTAGCCACGGCAATCAGACAAAACAAAGAAATACAAGGCATCCAGATTGGTAAAGAAGAGGTCAAACTGTCACTGTGTGCAGATGACATGATATTGTACATAAAAAACCCTAAAGACTCCACTCCAAAACTACTAGAACTAATATCAGAATTCAGCAAAGTTGCAGGATATAAAATTAACACACATAAATCTGTGGCTTTCCTATACACTAACAATGAACCAATAGAAAGAGAAATCAGGAAAACAATACCATTCACAATAGCATCAAAAAGAATAAAATATCTAGGAATAAACCTAACCAAAGACATGAAAGACCTATACCATGAAAACTATAAGACACTCTTAAGAGAAATTAAAGAGGTCACTAACAAATGGAAACTCATCCCATGCTCGTGGCTAGGAAGAATTAATATCATCAAAATGGCCATCCTGCCCAAAGCAACATACAGATTCGAGGCAATCCCTATCAAATTACCAACAGCATTCTTCAATGAACTGGAACAAATAGTTCAATAATTCATATGGAACCGCCAAAGACCCCAAACAGCCAAAGCAATCCTGAGAAGGAAGAATAAAGTGTGGGGCATCTCACACTTTGTCTGTCTTGTAATCAAGACAACTTGGTACTGGCACAAGAACAGAGCCACAGACCAATGGAACAGAATAGAGACTCCAAACATTAACCCAAACATATATGGTCAACTAATATTCGATAAAGGGACCATGGACATACAATGGGGAAATGACAGTCTCTTCAACAGATGGTGCTGGCAAAACTGGACAGCTGCGTGTAAGAGAATGAAACTGGATCACTGTCTAACCCATACACAAAAGTAAATTCGAAATGGATCAACAACTTGAATGTAAGTCACGAAACCATAAAACTCTTAGTAAAAAACATAGGCAAAAATCTCTTAGACATAAACATGAGTGACCTCTTCTTGAACATATCTCCCCGGGAAAGGGAAACAAACACAAAAATGAACAAATGGGACTATATCAAGCTGAAAAGCTTCTGTACAGCAAAGGACACCATCAATAGGACAAAAAGGTATCCTACAGTATGTGAGAACATATTCGTAAATGACAGATCCGATAAAGGGTTGACATCCAAAATATATAAAGAGCTCACACACCTCAACAAACAAAAAACAAATAATCCAATTAAAAATGGGCAGAGGAGCTGAATAGACAGTTCTCTAAAGAAGAAATTCAGATGGCCAACAGATACATGAAAAGATGCTCCACATCGCTAGTCACCAGAGAAATGCAAATTAAAACCACAATGAGATATCACCTCACACCAGTAAGGATGGCTACCATTCAAAAGACAAAGAACAACAACTGTTGGCGAGGTTGTGGAGAAAGGGGAGCCCTCCTACACTGCTGGTGGGAATGTAAATTAGTTCAACCTTGTGGAAAGCACTATGGAGGTTCCTCAAAAAGCTCAAAAATAGAAATACCATTTGACCCAGGAATTCCACTTCTAGGAATTTACCCCAAGAATGCAGCACTCCAGTTTGAAAAAGACAGATGCACCCCTATGTTTATCGCTGCACTATTTACAATAGTCAAAATATGGAAGCAACCTAAGTGTCCATCAGTAGATGAATGGATCAAGAAGATGTGATACATATACACAATGGAATACTATTCAGCCATAAGAAAAAAACAGATCCTACCATTCGCAACAACATGGATGGAGCTAGAGGGTATTATGCTCAGTGAAATAAGCCAGGCGGAGAAACACAAGTACCAAATGATTTCACTCATATGTGGAGCATAAGAACAAAAGAAAACTGAAGGAAGAAAACAGCAGCAGAAGCACAGAACCCAAGAATGGACTAACAGTTACCAAAGGGAAAGGGACTGGGGAGGACGCGTTGGAAGGGAGGGATAAGGGCAGGGAAAAAGAAAGGGGGCCTTACGATTAGCATGTATAGTGTAGGGGGGGCACGGGGAGGGCTGTGCAACACAGAGACGACAAGTAGTGATTTTACCACATCTTACTATGTTGATGGACAATGACTGTGAACAGGGATGCAGGGGGGACTTGGTGAAGGAGGAGCCTAGTAAACATAATGTCCTTCATGTAATTATAGATTAATGATACCAAAATAAGAATTTTTTAAAAAATCACTATTGGTGCTTATTCGTCAGCTTTACCTCCTTGCCCCCTCCCTGTGGAGGTCAGCGTTAGCGTCTCCTTACAGCCATCCGGTCTCTCCTGGATCGCTGAGCACACCCACACAGTTGCCCTCGATGATGTCCTGTGGACACCGGGGCAGCACCCGGGGCAGAAAGGACTCTGGGGCAGCAGTTCTCAGCGTGGGGAAGCTTGTCCGAGGGCAAAGCTCGGGTCTCACCAGAGCAGACCTGCAGAGTCACAGCTCTGCAGGCAGGGGCACAGCAGGGTACAGCAAGCTGTGCCTTAGCAAGTCTGCCACGGGGCAGGTCCTCGCTGAAGCTGCAGAAGCTCGCTGCAAAGACAGGAGAGCGCTTCGCCCCCCTGTGCTAAACCCATGTCAAGATAGGACACCCCGAACGTCCCTTCTTCCATCTCTCCACGTTCACCAAGTAAATTTCTGAACTTCACTAGCTTCTCAGGTACCTCATACTCCAGTTACTGAAGAAGACCATCCTCTTTTTCCAGAATTAAAATGATCTCTGGATGCCCATAGATGCGTATATATTTTTCAAGCAAGTCAAGTCTGTTTCTGCTTCTGAACCTGCAGGGCTGACCCTTAGGAGCGCGGACGGCTCAAGATAACGACACGCAGTGCAGCCTACCCAAGTTGGCCACCACTCTGTCTTGGCCTCGCCTCGTCTGCAGGCATCTGGGAAGATGTTATTTACTGCTAGGATGGCAGGAAAGAAAAAGGCAAAACAGACTGTAAAAGGCATTCTCAAATCCCCCTATGATTTTTCAAAATAGATGCTTGGCAGCTGTGAACCTTGACGGGGCGATCTGTTCGTAATAAGCAATTCCCACCAGGCCCATCACTGCCTGGTTGCTGGCATGCTGGCCAGCAGAGGTTAAGGATTAATTTTAAATGATCAAGCTAATTATTCACTGGCGTTCACAGCAGCCAGGCAGAATATGTTTCCAGATGACATGAATTGGATTCCACTGTCAATATAGCCATTCTTAAAATTTCAGTTTGAAAAAACATACAGTGCACCATAAAGGAAAACTATTATTTCCATTTGCATTCCTACAAAGAGATCAGTAATATGCTTTAGATAACCACTCAGGTAAATCCTAGAAGTATTTATTTTAATACGGAAGCAAATCCTACCACCTGGCTATGCACACATACAGGCTGTGTTTCCTTGTCAGTGGGGGAAGTCCAAGAAGGAAAAAAGAATTACTAGAACTACATGTCTATCCCATTCGACTTTACTTTACTCAGATTTCTGTCACATGGTTTTCTTGTAATATACACCTTTACGCTCTGCTAAGTGACGTGTGATTCCTTAGACAGTACAGAATAATCAGACCAAAGCAGAGCACCTCAGAGTCTATGACACCCTCACTTACATGATATTCTAGTGCATTCATCAAAATTCTGGGTTATTTTAATATGAGCTTCAAAAGAGAGCACGTTCTAATGAGCGATCTCTTGAGAAAACATGATGTACTAAATGTGATGCAAGAGAAAGACCTCACTTCACAAAAAAAAAAAAAAATGCATTCCAAGAAAAATGTGTTCCCTGCAGAATTATATGCACCCAGCACCTGGGAAGCCCAGCATGTTTTCATAAGAGAATAAATGACCTAGGATTCAGTGGCATTTCTCCTTACACAGTAACACTTCCCCAGGATTTGAAATTTCAATGAAAAATTCTACTTATTCTATTCTTATATACCATATGGGAATAGAAAATCTTCAAGTGACAAAAACATGTAAGAGATCTCAATTTCATTTTCCAAGTATAGAATAAGCACTTTCAAAGAAACTGCAAAGGGTACATTTTTAAAATTACAACACGTTTAAAAATTAATGTTAAGACATTACTTTAGAATAAAACAAATGATTTTTCAGAGCAGTTTCAGGTTCACAGCAAAATTTAAAGATACAGAGATTTCCCATATCCCACTGGTGCCTGTCACACATGCACAGCCTCCCCAGCAGATGGGACACTTGTCTCAACTAGTGAAGCTACATTGACACACCATGAACAGCCCAAGTCCACAGTTTACATTAGGGCTCACTCTTGGTGTGATACATTCTGTGCATTTGGACAAATACATGACTTGTATCCACCTTTACGGGATCCTACAGAGCAGTCTCACTGCCGTAAAACCCTCTATGCTCCACCTATTCATCCCTACACCCCAACCCCACCCCCTGAAAACCACTGATCTGTCAACACAGCTGTGCCTTTTTAAGAACGTTTCAGAGTTGGCATGAGACATTACTGCGCCTTTTAAGATTGGCTTCTCTCAGTTAAGAACATGCACTTAGGTTTCCTCCATGTCTTTTCGTGACTGGATAGCTCATTTCTTTTTACCCCTAAATAATACCCCATTGTCCAGATGGACCACTGTTTCCTTATCCATCACCTACTGAAGGGCATCTCGGTTGCTTCCAAGTTTCGTCAATTATGAAGAAACCTGCTGCCACCATCTGCGTGCTGGCTTGTGTGCACATAAGTTCCCATTCGTTTTGGGCATATAGCTAGGAGCACAGTTCCTGGAATGGATGGTAAGAGTATGTTCAACTCTTCAAGAAACCACTGAACTGTCTTCCAAAGTGGCACCCCATTTTGCATTCCCACCGGCCCTGCATGAGCATTCCTGTGGCTCCACGTCCTCACCAGCATTTGGTGCTGTCAAGAGCTCCAGATCTTAGCCATCCCGATTGGTGTGCAGTGGTCTCCTGCCTGTTGGAGAGGCATTTCCCCAGTGACAGACGATGTAGGGCATCTAACATGCTTTTTGTCTTTGGTCTTTGGTGAGGTGGCTACTAAAGTCTCTGGCCCATTTTTTAATCAGGTTGTTTAAATTACCTCTTTTGGCTCTCTGACCAGACTGTGAAGCATGGAGATTCAAGGGGTGCACACTGTTCAGTTTTGAGTCCTGGGATCTTCTGCACCATGAGGCACTCACTCTATGCCTAAGTCCGCTTAACAGCAGCCTGTATTTCTGTACCACTGATGACAGACGAGCTTCTGCTCTAAGCGAACCGATGGTACGTAGTGCTACCGGCACCACCAGTTTATGGTGAGGAAATTGAGGCAAATAGCATGTATATGCCCTGAAAGAAGGCTCAGTGACAGACATTTTTTTTAAAGGAACAGTTAATTTGCAAATAAGTTCCAAGGGAATCAGACATGAGGACCAGCTCCCCAAATGAAAAAACAAAACAGAAACACAGCAGATATTTAAAGGAAAAGAGGCAGCAACTTCCCATTGGTCTGCTCACAGCTAAAAAAAAATGAATTCTCTTATATGATCACCATATCCACAACGGCCACGACGCAGCTTCAGAATCAGCGTCGGCTAAAGACAGAAATACAGTTGTTTCCATTTGGAGGAACGCCTGCCACAGAATGGAAGGAAAGCATTTTTCTAATTGGGTTTTATGGAAACAATTACCGCAGTCTTTCCTAAATCCTCAAACGGAGCCATGGATGAGCACCTTTCCAAACTCCCACATTGTACGTGAAAGACAGCATGGTTACTGCAACCCACTTATTAGCTTGATTTATTCTCTCAAAGACATACCTGAATGTGTAATAAAGGACTCCTACACACACATGTATGTTTAGATACATGCTGTCTAAATACAGGTGTTGAATGAGACACTAGATGGAGAGGGCTGTAACGGAAACACGCAGAAGCAGACCAGTGCCTCACAGTGGGGGTGATTTGCTCCATGACACATGTTACAATGTCTGGATACATATATCTTATTTTGTGTGCCATGACTGGGGGTGGGAGGTGCCCCAGGCGCCCAGTGGGGGGAGCCCAGGGCTGCTGTTCAGCCTCCTACAGTGCCCAGGAGGCCCCCACCACAAAGAATTAGTTAACTAAAAAATGTGAACAGTGCCGATATTGAAAAGAACTGGACACATGTGGACGATGCACATACAGACATCTATAGATGGAAATAAAATTTTAGCCCTAATTTCATATGGTTGTCCACAAGAGAAGGAACCTCTTCCTTCTTTCCCCAAAATCATGGAGTATTAAACAGGACAGGAGGATGCAAATCATGTCCTATTAAAAGAAAAGGTTAAAAATATCATACAAGTCCACGGCTTCTGATGAAAGCATAAAGAGAAACACGAGAATACAAATGCAAGTGTGTTTGGATGTCGTCTCACCTCTAAATATGTTTTCCCACCACCAATGTGATATGAACCAAGTGAATATATTCTGTCCAGAATTTCTTTTCTTAACTTCCCTGCAGCTGTGAGGACATTATCTCACAGCTCCAGATGCAAAAATGTGGCAACAACAACAAAAAGATGTTCCCTACTTTCTTTTAGATTCTGGCCCGATGGGAAAATAATTTCCCAGGTGCAGGTCACTTCTGGAGTGATTGGCAAATGCGTCTGGCTGTTTGCTGCTCGAAAAATGGTACAGCCAAATGTCAGAATAAAAAAGGGAGAGATGGAGGGAGGGAGGTGGGGAGGTGAGGGGTGTGTTGGGGGGGTTATAGGGAGAAAGGAACTTGGAGCACAGCTATTTGATTCTAAAGGCAAAGTTCTCATCCTGAAGGACTTTAATCACCCCATACATAGAAGAGATGATGGGAAAGAGAGTGCCCACTGCTCCAAAACGACTATTCTGAACGGTGGACAGCATCTTAGTTACTTCCTTGCCACTGGAGACATTTAAAAGAATTACAGCTACCAAAACATTTTCACAGCAACCAACCTCTCCATTTCTTCTCACTCTTCCTGAGAGTAGCCAGCAGGAAGGACGCCAGGTTTCTGCATAAACTTGGCATTTCTGTGGCTCACGGACTTCATTTCAACAGTGGAAGGCAAGCCCCGAGTTTATGCTGTGATGCACTCGGGGGTAACTTTGCCCTTTTTTAGAATCAACCCCGATGCCCGGACACCCCCATCTCCATGGGGCTGGGTGGTCTTCTGCTCCTGCTTCATGTGCAGTTCCTCCTCCGTGGTGCAAACAATTCTGTTCACTAGGAGAAGTGGCCATCGAGCGAGGGAGACAGCAGTGAGTACGGCCAAAAATAAGCAGCTGGCCATGAAGGACAGGCAACAGAAATCTGAGTATCTCAACAGGAATGGCTTGCACAGACATTTATCGGAAAACATGGCTACATTTCCAAATGGGGGGGAGGGTCTTATTTTTATTATTCCGTCATGACTGCAAAGGGTCTTGGTATCTGCGTCCTGCAGGGCTCTGCTCATCAGCTGGAGAGCAGGCTGGTGGCCCTGAAATGCAGGGCTCCTTGGCATACCTGGTCTGTTCTAACACCACTTGAAAACCTGCCCAGGGCACGGGGTGACATATCAGGGTCAGAACTGTACCTCCTTTGAGATTTCTCTTAGCATTTTAGGTTTGCAAGGCTTTGCCTATTTTCTTTCCAGACCACAAAGGATAACAAACAGGCCACTTAGGCCAACAGTACACTTCCAAAGAGCACTATTACTTCAGGTAATGCAGGCACTTAAAGACAGAAGCTGAGACATTTATTTAAGTCAAGAAAGGGCTGCCTCCCTCAAGTATGTGTCATCAAGGAACTAAAAAGAGTTGATGAACCTACACTGGATGGGGCCACGCACACTAGCCCAGTAGGGACACCGTGAATAGGGGAGGTCTCCTGTGACCTCAAAGCTTTGTTTTTGTTTGCATTTAGACTTTCTCCACTGCCTCAGCCTTTCTTGTAGAGAAGCTGTCAGTAACCTCCCAGTTAGAATGTCACCCATCTGGTTTCTCTTTAGAAAAGCGTGTCATTTGCGTTGGAGGGAGGGAGGAACACCCAAAATCAGGTGACGTGTTTCAAAGTTATGGATTGTTCATGCATGAGAATATCACAGGGAACTCAAACAAGGTGTAAACAGAAAATGAAATATGGAAAAAACATCTCACAGTGGTTTAAGGAAATGACTTCCCATTACTTGTCTTGTCCCAAGCACTGGTGTAACGAGTGACATTTTTGGAAGGTGATGGATTACTTTGCAAAATCAATGTTTCTTGTGTCATTAAATGAACTCACTGTTTTATGGCTTCCTTTCTGACTTCAGAAATTGTCAATTTTTCGGATATAACCAGAAATTAGCTATAAAATTTTAGAAGTCATCAGGGATAAGTCGGTACTAAATTGAGGGGAACATGCGTTTTTGTTCGCTGTGCTGATTTGAGATGTGCACACCGATTAGGAAGACGCACCTTCCCTAAGTCAAAGATTCTGCACACCGTACATACATGATTCTCAAAGTGGGGATAACTTCCCTGCCTTTCAAAGAAAGAAGGTAATCAGAAAAACACAATGATATATTTTTGATGTTTTTCTAACAATACTGTTTTCTCAACAACTTGGCAGGAAATTAATAACTTGGAGCGCAAAAGGTTATCAAATAACAAAATTTACAGTTCAGGACAGAAGGATAAATAGAATATGAAGTAGGATTTTTAGTTAGTTTTCTTCTTCCTCTTGAGCTGTTCCTTCTCAGAGTCCCTTGGGGACAGATTTTAGCTCTTTGGGAATTAAAGAAACCCCACTCGTCACCGTTTTCATGTGTACCCTTGAGAATTTTCTAAATTCTCCTTTTCTCAGAATTCTCTAAAGGGAGAAAAAAATCTGCATCTAAGAAATTATATTAAGCCTCAAAAGGTGATTCATGATGGTAAGAGCTTCTGTCTTTACTTCAACAACTCTTCAGAACTGTTTGCTTAGATGTCTGTCTCTCTTTAGTAGAAAATAATTCTTTGACAGGGCAAGAAGCACATTCCCTTATTCTGGGTCTCCAGACCTAGGACACCTGAAAGATAGTGGTTTTTGAGGGATTTGTATTGGTTGAACAAAGGATTTGGGTGGAAATTGCACAGGGGATGGTGTTCACAGTCTGACATTTTTAAGAGTTTTTCTATCATGCCAGCGACTTTTTGACCATCCACCATTGTGCCAGCCCGCGTGACACAGCAATGCCTCCAGGAGCCAGGGAAGGAACGAGGAATGCAGGACTATTTCCCCCAAAAGCTCTGTGATTCTCAGTTATATGAGACTGGATATTTCCACTCTATCTTCTCTCACTGTTAACATCCTGAGAAGCAGGGTCATTTCGCATAAATATTTGGGAATATGGCAATTAGGGCTTGAGTTTCTGCTGTGAAGCCTTGGTTATCTTACTTCCAGACCCTCAGTTTTCTTATCTGTAAAAGAAAAATAGCACTCCTGACCTCACAGAGTTGCTGTAAAGGTCAAATAGGTATTTTCTGGGAGCCTACTTGGTTGGCACCAAGGCATCATGGAATGCAATGCTAAACGCCTTCGAACCTGTGGGTCAAATAGATATTTTCTGGGAGCCTGCTGGGTCAGCACCAAGACATCATGCAATGCAATGCTAAACGCCTTCGAACCTGTGGGTCAGTCCTTCAGGGGGCGTGCCTACTTCGGGCCCACCCGCACTAACTCGGACCGGGGTCCTACTGCTAGCCAAATCTCGGTGGCTGGGAGATGGAATGGGCGGCCTGCTTCCACCTCATGCTCATCGGCGGCTCCTTCTTAGAGGGGCTGCCACCAAGGAGCTCTCCGCAAGGTCCACTGAAGAACCTTCACTCTGCCAGGAGCACAGCCTGAGGTTGAACGAGAATCAGGACAGGAAACCTGGCTGCACACACCCGTCTAAGGTGGTGACCCGGGCACGCTCGCAACCTGTCCGGCAGAGCAAGGGGCTTGAGTCTCGCTACAGCGTTCCCGGAGCCTGGCTGCTGCAGGGCTGATGCCCTGGAGGAGCACTGCCAGGCCCCCACAGGCCCACCGGGCTGCTGCAGGACTCTGCATTTCTCACACCGGTCGGTCCAGGTTGGAATGACCTGGCTTCTGAGCTTCAGCTCAAGCTCATCTCCCCTAGGACACTCACCCCAAAGGGACAAGCCCCTCCCTCTGAGATTGCATACAAATAACTCCCTCCTTGCAGCCTCCCGTGCATTGGAGTTCTCTGTTCACAAGTCTTAGCCTCTGCAAGACTATCATTTCTCATGAGCAGGGATTTTACGGTCTCATCTTTGGAACCGCAGCAATCCATCAGTATTAGCTGAAATAAATGGAAGTGACTAAAGCAGGGTTGTGTTTTTTTTTTTAAAGACAAAAAGAAATGCAGCACCTACAGCCTATGATTTAGAGTTGAAGGAGCCATAAACCCTGCTTGCATATTCCTTACTGTTGGCTATCCAGAATAACTACTGCTATCCAACCTTCTCCATCACCAGGGAAAATGTCTCTTCTCACCGTTTCGAAACCAGATGTAAAATCTTATAAGTATATCGAGGGGATTCTAGGTCCTGGGGGATGCAGCTCCCCCAGTGGCTTGCTGAGGAAATGTAAAGCTGGCTGATACCTGAACTAATCGGTCCTTCCTGCCATCTTCCTAGACCTGCCCAGGCGTGAGGATGTCCATCCCCCACTACCGTCCGTCTGCTGGACAACTATTTCAAGCTCGCCTTAGTAGTACATATTTTTCACATGGACAATGAAGGAGCATGCTGTGCTGACATATTGGGCTCAAGATTTGAAGTTCTTTTTCACTGCAATCATCAGAAATATAAACTAAAGCCAAATGACAGAAAATGTTCTAAAGTGCCTCTTTGTTTAGAAGGATTTTTTTTTATTTGCAAAAGCTGTCAAGGTTTATTTGAAGGGAGAGTGGAGAAAGTGTGAGCGGAGCACGGTGAAGGCTGAGAGGTTCCATCCTCACCGCTGTGTGCGCCTGCTGGAGTCATGTCTGCAAGCATCAGGTCATCCAATCTGAACCACACAGGTGTTGAACCAGATCGCGTCTCCCTACAGCAGGTGCCTGGGGCTGGGTTTCCTGGAAGCAGAGGCTGGAAGGGGCTTTCTGTGTGGCATCCGGGGGGTGCAGCTCACACTGGAAGGGCAGGGAAGGACGCAGCAGGAGCTGAGCAGGGCCGTGAGCTCAGCTGGGAGCTGCCTGACCCTGGTCCCGTGCAATGCTTTGGAGCGTCAGCTGCACCCAAGAGTGATCCCAGCAGGGCGCTGGCCTCCGCCGCCCCAGCAGTGAGCCAGTGGCCAGGATCTGCCCTCATCACAGCGGGAGGATACACCGCTGTGCTGGCAAGAAGGTGCCCGTTGGTGAAGGTTAGCTGCTAACAGGAAGCAGCTGTAAGCTATTAGCAGTGGATCCAGCAACAGGGGTTCACAGGGTGAGGGACCGAAGGTCAGCAAGAGCGTCCACTGAGAAGGAATCAGTGTCGGCGACCTACTCTCAATATTTCAGAGAATCCAAAGAATTTCACATTTTCCTAAGACAATGGTGCAAGGAGAACGACAATGCCAAGACTGTTAGCTTCCCGTGTCCTCCGATACTGTAGGTGACCTCATACCAACCTGAGGTTTGAAAGAGGTCTGCGTATCTTTGATTAATGTAAAGAGGAAAAAATGGGTCATAGTTAATAAATGCCATATGTTGACAGACAACACGCTTTCACGATACGGAGTCCAGGGTAAGTGCAGTGGCAATGCGGAGAGGCAGCCGATTGCAGAGATCAAAAAGTCTGGGAGCTCAGACAAAGCCCCGCAAGAAGTTACCCAACAATATGCCAGGGCATTGTGATGGGGCATTGGCAAATTCCATACTGAAAATATCTTTTGATGCCGTGGCTATCCTTCGCTGATGGTTGTCCCAAGCCGGCACCCTTAAAATCATATGACAGCAGAAAGCAACACCAATCACTCACAGGGGCTGCGTTAATAGAGGAACTGCCCACAGGAGCTGTCAATCTGTCTGCCTCACCCCGAATCTTTATACTCCTGCACTGACACGTACAGGAAATCCGGTGAATCCATTTCTAAGAAATATAACAACCTCCTAATTTATGATTAAGCTTTTGAAAGCAAGAACACTTTTACCAACATTAACTTCTTCATTCAGGCCTGTAAACACATGCACACTGCCTATGTTGGATCATATATGCACCTCTGTAAATTGATACAATATAAAAATGTATTTATGTAAATAAATATAAAATACATATGTATTTCTCCTCTAAGCGGTGCACCAAAAAACAAAGAAGTCATCAGTGTTTTCCAATGTGTCTGTAGAATGTTCTATTGTAGCCACAATAAGATAGACTTTAAAACATGTCCATGGAGAAACATTACATCAAAAATATCAAAACCTGCCCTGTATAGCCCAATGTTCCATTTGGGTCCAAACTCTGAAATTCTCAGGAACACGCCAGAGGTCCAGGGGCCGAACCGAGGAAGGTTTTCCACCCAGTGACTCTCTAAGCGCCAGGCCACTCGGGGATGGGACTTAAACCTCAAGGAAGGGCAACGTGACCCCCCGGGTCTGACTGTGTTCACCACAAAATCGCTCCTCAAAAATCTGTGCACCTGGGGCTCATCTGTGGCTGCTAAGCGCTTCTGAGCAGCCAATGGTCATCTTGCTTTTTCTCAGAGGAGAGGCTGGTCCTCCAAGTAGAATGGGCGAATCACCAGCTTACTTCTCCCTCTTGCCAAAACAAACAGTGTGCACTTCTGCTCGGAAAAGCCTCTGATCTCTCATTAGCTACCCGCACGAGCCTGTCAGTGGTTCTTCACAGGGCGCAGGATGTCCCAGTAAGCAAGAAGCTCTTAACACGAACGGAATTCTGGGACCCTAGGGCCGAGGCTGCCAGCAGCCTGCTATTTCTCTTCCCAAGATTCCCGGCCCTTTTCCCCTAAGCAGTCCCGAGGTCCAGCAACGAAAGGGGCACCACTCTGTCTCTCCTCTACTGCACAGGGGCGACGGTTTTTACTGAAGCCCTATTCTCGTGAGCCTCCTGGGAGGGAACACAGGCAGAGGAACAGCAGATTCCCCATATGCCAAAGGAATGGGTCCACCTTTAAGGCTCTATGGTGAGCGCCATCGTCACCACCAAGAGCAGTCACATGGGGGGAATAATGCTCCTCCAGCACCCCGCTAGAATTCTTAGTGAGTTTATCCTTGAGTTTGTGTCTCCTGTGGCAAGTCTAGTGGAGTAACAGAGCACGCTCTGCAGGCTTGGAGCCCGGGGTCATGCGTGATCCCGCCCCCTTCTCCCAAGCTGGCCCTCCCCACTCCTCGCCCAAAGTGGCTGTCGCACTGTGTACCCTGCAGAGACCGGGCCATGGGTGCAAAGACGAATGGCACTAGACTTGCATACCTGAAGTGTCTCGGAATATGAGCAGAGTTGTTCTCCTCCTATGCTAGAGCACCAGGAGGTGTCTGGTGGGCAGCCAGCCAGAGTGCACGACTCCGCAGGAGCCAGCCTGTCCCCCACCGCTGACACAGGTGCCTAGCTGCATCCAGCGAGGAGGCTGCTGTACACTGAGGGCTGCCCGTGCGCTGTGGGTTTAGCAGTAGCAGGGGGAGACCTTCCGGAGGATCTTTCTGGAACAAAGTGCAATGCATGGGTTTAGCAGCTGGCAGAACAGGGCCCAGGCAAGGGTCATGCCTGAGCAAGTGTGTTTGTATGCCTGGGGTCTGGCACGTACACCCCGAAGGTATACCCACGCTCTGCAAGGTCCCCTCGTGGGCGCCCACCAGCACAGCCCACACTGCGCACTTTGCTGGGTCTTCCCCCTCCGTCCCACCTTCCTGAGTCTGGCTTCCGCTTGTCCCTCCAGCCCTGTCGAGGCAGCCCCCCGGAAGGAGACAGGAAAGACAAATCTGTGCTTCTGGTCAGTGCACACGCAAGTGAAACGCCCGGTATTTGCCTGTGGCGTGGGCACTGCACGATATAAAGATCAGCAGTCAAGTCCGGGCTAATAACTTCATTTTTCCTTGCTGAGCACAGCACTGGAAAGCGAATTTATAACACAGCAAGTTGAGAGAGGAGGCACACAAAAGACCGGAAAGCATTTGAGTTCCTTTAACTGCACTTTTTTTTCTTGCTATCTGAATGGAGCACACATTTTATTCTGCACCACATCCCAAAATCAGGTAGTCAGTCCTCAAGTAAATTAACCAACTATCCAATAAAATCCTAAAACTAGAAACAAACCGCCAAGCCAGCAACTGCTCAGACGGGGCACCCAGCTCCACTGTCTCCTGCTGAGTGGTAAGCTTCCTTCTCAGAACCTGTGTCCCTTTATCAACAGTCGGAGGGTACAGCTAGTCCCTCCGCTGTAGGGCTGTTGCAGGGATCAGATGAGATGGTATCGGTAAGACACCGGGAACCATGGTCGCTACTTAGAATCTTCCTATTACCATTGGCTCCTTTATTCCCGCCCCGGTCATAATCCCGGTCATGGTTTTTGCTCCAGGTGCCGGGCAGGTACTCATCCCCCCCTGGACACTAGGAGGTTGGACGTTCACGAAGGTGACCCGCCCAAGCCAGGGATCTGCAGGGCGGCAAAGGCTGAAGCAGAGCAGAGATGCCTGCCTCCAGACCCACTGCCCTGCACGGAGCCCACAGCCCAGATCCGCCGGCCTTCCGCCGACAAAGGAGGTCCTCCTTAACCACCTCCGCTGGCGGGTGGCGGCACTGGGGCCAGACGCACACATGAGATGCGCAAACCCGCCCCTCATCCCAGAGCTGGAAGGACGCTGCTCGCAGAAGAGGTGCTAAGTTCCCCTGCTTCTTTTCCCGAGTGTGGGCAGCCCTCAGTAGTGAAACAATGCAGTTCAGAATCCATCTCCCTCCCAGCATCAAGTTCTAAGCTCTTGCGTGTCACCGGCCGTGCCAGGTAATTCGGGTATCCCCGGTCACCACTCCCACGCCTGTGCATCGGTACCGAGTCCCCGGGACTTTCAGGCATGGTTGGCAGGTGAGGACAGCCCAGCCCGCAGATGTGGGGGCGCCACCTACCTACAGCCCCCAGCCTAGTCACCACCTGGCTGGGGGCTTTGGAAAGTGCCCCGCACTGGGGCGGAGATCGTTTGAATGCAGCCTCTCCGGCAGGCCTGCTGCTCCAGGTCCCTGTCCCTGGAGGCTCCCATTCTCTGTCTACGCAGGAGTACATAAGCTGGGTTTTTCCTAGCCAGTGCCTGGCAGCTATCACACCTGAGGGTCCAGACCGTCAGCAGGCCTCAAGGCTGTATAGGGAAGACGTCTTCCACCCCTAAAGATGCCTGGAACTGTGCCAGAGGCGGTGCCTGCTCCAGAAGCAGCCTTCCGCTTGGGATCGCTGTTCAAGTGTGTGGGATGGGGTGGGGTGGGGGCAACCCCAATGGGAAGGGCAATCTTGCAATAGCTTCCTGGAGCCGGCCTTTCTCCCCCATTCATAAATACCCCGCCCAGTGTAATGCCAGGAAGGCAGCCAGATTTCTCCACGTCCTCCCAATTACTTAAAAAGGGGGCAGGGCAGGGAAGCTGGGGGTTTTAGGAGAGCATGCTACCCCGTCTTTTCAGATCTCGAGAAAGCTTAATCCCCCCGATTCCGGTGCATCGCTTCAGTATTACCAGGTTAGGGTTCGACCGCCACGAATGGCTTTGCAACTCGTTGCAAAAACAGCAGTTATTAAGTCCTAACTAATTTGCAGCTTATCCCACCCCAGCTAATTAAAATGTAATCAGGATTGTCTGGCAACGTGTATCCTGTCAGCAGTTTTTCTTCGGAAGAGAAATCATGCCAAGAGACCAGAAGAAAAGCTTTTCATGGGCATTGGCTTGATCTAAACTGCCTCTTTGGCCGCTGAAACTGTAAAACCAATAAATCACAGCAACTGACAAGTCAAGAAAAGGAAATTAAGGAGAGAAAGACAGAAGGAAGAAGAAAAGATACTCTTTCTCCCTGCTTTGTGTTGTGTTGTTGAAACACAAGTGTGGCATCTTCTCAGGAGGGAGACTTGCAGGGCACGGCGGCCGCTTTGGAAAGCAGGTGGCGGGGGAGGGGCCCTCTCCAGGATGCCCTGGGTAATTTCACCGCCCAGGGGCCGGGAGGACCGCGGAGCGGGCCAGTTTCTCCGGAACCCACGAGACGGTGCTTCTCCCACAGCAAACGGATCCGCACCCTCGCGCACGTGCAAAACTTCGCGAGCTGGTTCGCTCTCTGAAGGTCCCAACTTTGGGTTCCCCCTGGGCCACTCGGCGCCAGATTTCCCCCGCTCTCCGGCCAGGAAGAACATCCCCGGAGGCTACGGAGATTCGTCCCAAACTCCACCGTCCTTACAATCGCCCCACTAGCAGTTTTCCCCCCACGGGGCCCCTCGGAAGGCCCCCTTCCCTGCCCAGGCGCGGGGGGCGCCCCTTTATTTCTTAAAGGCGGAGCGTGCGACTTAGATAGAACCCCGGCAAGGAGCGCCCGCCACCCCCTGCCCCGTCTCCTAACGGCCTCTGCAGTTTTCTCTGCGGCGAGACCTGATCGCCGAACAGGTGAGCATCTACAGAAGGAAGCGAGAACGCCAGGGGGAGGCGGGTGCCCGACAAGAGAAGCAGGGCGTGTGCGGGAAGGGCCCGCTGGGCAGCGCTACTGCGGGGCGCGACTCCCTGGGTCCAGGGCGCCACCCGCACCCCGGGTCCCCACGCCAGTCCCGCCGGGGTCCTCGCCACCCGGGGTCCCCCAGGGGCGCGACACTGCACAGGCGCCGAGCGCGCTTCTCCTCGCACCGCCTACACCTGCGCTCACCCTCCAGCTGGGCACCCCTGGAAGCATGCGAACAGCGCCCCTCGGTCCCGTCACCCCGCAGCTCTTCCTCACTCCCCGAGCTGTTCCCTGGCAGGACCCGGAAGCCCCGGGCCCGCGAACTGGGGCGCGCACACGCACCCCCCGCCCCAACCTGTCCGCTTGGAACCCGCGGCGCGGCGCAAGGCCGCCCGCCGAGGGGGAAGCAGCGCTCGGTGGAGACACAAGTGTGGGCCCGCGGGCACCTGCGGGGCTGGGTGCGTCGCACAGGTCCCCCGCGGCCTCGCTCGCAGTGCCGGGGACCCCGCAGCGCCCGCGAGTTTGCGGGACTCGCCAGCCGCCCGGAGTTGGGGCGCGCGCCAGTGCCGGCAACCGCGCCCACGGGCACAGCCCCCTCGGAATCCCCGAAGCCGCCCGCCCTCCCCCGGGAAGGCGCCCGAGCTCTCCCGCCGGAAGGCCGGAGCCGGGGGAGACGCGCAGGCCCGGCGCCCTTCGGGGAGCAGGGGGGCGCCCGCGGCGGCCGCGTACCTGGAAGTGCTGGAAGAAGGCGGAGATGCGCGTGATCTGCAGGCTGAGGCACCTGGAGGCGCAGCGGGCGCGCTGGACGCTCCCGGCCGCCAGCGCCTCGTCCAGCCTCCGCGCCGCCGCCGCCGCGCCGGGCCCGGCCGCCAGGGAGCCCGCCGAGGCGGCCAGCCACACGCACAGGGTGAGCGCCGCGCCGGGCGCCCCGGGCACCATGGCTGCAGGCGGGCGCGGGCCGAGGCTCCAGCTCCGCGCCGGGGACGCGCGGCCGCCGCAACTCCGCTGGAAAGTTCAAGCCTCCACCCCCGGCCCCCGCGCGCGCCCCGCCGGCCCGAGGGGCGGGGTGAGGGTGACAGGCGCCGCGCCATTGGCTGCGAGGCAAGTGAGCGACAGGGGGGCCGGGCGGAGGGCCGCGGGCAGGTCCGAGGGGCGGTGAGCCGGGCGCCGGGAGCGAGCGCCAGGCCCTCCCGCCCCCCGCGCGCCCCAGTCCCCCACGGGTCTCCGGCGCTGCTCCCGCCCCCGCCCCGCCCCGCCCCGCCGGCAGGTGACAGCCAGGTGTGCGCTGCCGGGGCCGGGAGGACAGGCGCCGTCCGGGAGGGTCCCCGGGGCGCCAGGGCTGCCTGAGGCGGGACCCAGCGCCCTGAGCTGCCGGCTTCCTCCCCAGCTTCCACCCGGCGCCGCGCTTCCCCCGTACTCCCTCATATTTGAGTTTCCCTTCTCCCAGGTGCGTAAGGGAGACGAGCTGAGCACCAGAACTGAAGTGGGCGCAGGAGGAGAGGCCCGCAGGCACTGACGTCTGACATCCTCCCCCTCCTGCCCTGCTGCCCTCCTAGCTGCGCCCTCCCTCCTTCCCTCTGTCTTCCCCTTCTTTGCTTCTGATCACCTGGAAAATGATCTGAGCACATGGCTACTGACATTTGTTGAACAGAGCCACACACCGGTGTCTGTTCCTGTAGTGTGAGTCAGCTGGTCCTGAAACTCTTTTCCTGTATTTACATTTGCCCCAAGCCTCTCGATCCAGGCCTTTTAGCAGTGAAATCACCCCCTTGTCGCTTGTCATCTTTTCCAGAGGCTCCTTGGCCTCAGGTTCTGCTCCCCACGCAGGACCACGGCAGAGAAAGAGGCATCAGTAATACAGCGCCTGTAACAAAGCCCCGTACCTCCCTGAGCTCTGTGGGAAGGGACAGCTGCAGGCGCCTTGCAGGGGGAGACCCTGGGGAGAGCTGGTGCAGGTGGGGAGACCCTGGGGCGAGCTGAGATGTGATCCCCAAGGCTGTGCTTTGGGCTTGGGAGCAGTTATACAACACAACAGAGCCAAGCGGACTCGCTCTGGCTCCGGGTGGCACGTGGAACAACTGACTGGTGTCCCCGAGCCCTGGCACTCTCATACAGAGCCGCACTCACAAATTCCACCACATCGGGCCTCCTCAGGCACGCAGGTAAGCCAGCCACAGCATCTGCACGCACCCGTCCTGCTCGCATGCATCCAAAGCCTGACTCCTCTGCTTGGAGCCTGTGGCGCTTTGCACTTCGCAACCTTTCCCCCCCTACCCCCCCCCATTCCTCTGCACAGTTACCACTCAGCGATTTTGAGATCTTCCTGTTAAATTATAGTGACAACCGTCCACTGTTATCCTATTACGTGTGTGATTCTTTTGCAAGTACATCATTTTATGTGTATATTTCTTCACCTAGTTAAGTCAGCAAGGCCAAGAGAATGAACTGTTTAGGGTGTTTCTCGGTGAGTTAAAAAAAGAGTTGTCCTCTTCAAAAGGTTCTGTAGGCAGAGCCGGCTTCATGGAGTGTGACCTGGACAAGGACAGGGAGCCTCATCTTAGGGTCCACATGTGCTATAATGTTCATCTCTCACCATCTTGATTTTACCTTTGAACAAGGTTCAAATTACGGAGCTGGCTTTATCTGTAGTGTTGCATGACAATACAACTGTAGAGTTAGAAACAGGAAGCATTTAAGCGTGAACTCACTGAGCTCAACAGTTTGCTTAAAAGATGTTCAGAATTAAAAATGGAAGTAGTTTTCAAGTGTGTTACACCTATTTAATTTTGCCTATGAGCAAAGAAGCTAACCATGGTGACGCCAAGGGGATGGAGGAGCGACATCTGAATTCAGAGATTGTCCTCTAAACGTGGTCACTTCCGTTTGGGAATGACCAAGAACAGTTCCAAAAGCTGCGGCAGGCCCCACCATAGCACGTGTTTGAGTTTTGAAGTCAAGCAAACAAGTGGTGCTGATGACGGCAAGGCAAGGAATATATGCCCACCTACGTTCTCTTACGGCATCTTTGATTCATAACTTTGCATGTCACATCGTGAAATGCATATTCTAGAAAGTGATATCTTAAGGACTAGCATGCTGAGCTTTTAAAGACAGCTTTTAAATGTTCAAAGGGATCACTATTTTTCTTTAAAAAAGCAACATGGGTGCTATTTCTGTGGGTTCCATAGCATATTCATGTGTATGAATGAATGCATTTTATGATAAATCAGAAAAGAGAACATCTACTCAGTTGAAAGTTTGGGATTAAATGTACAGGGCTACTTCATTATGCAAAGGTTGAAATAATACCCTTGCTTGTTTTCTCCTCTTAGAACTGTCATAGACACCCCGTGTGATTATGCTGGCCTTTTTCAAGCTATTTATTTTAATTGCAGTTAAGTAATTTTTTAAGTGAAAACATTTTGGGAAAGTCAGAATGACAGTGGAAATCGAGTGTTTTAATTTGGCTCACGTGTGCCCCCATTCCTGTGCAGCTTGCCCTGTGAGTTGGCTCAGGGGAAGTCTCTAACTTTTACAGGACTAGTTCAGTCAGTTCATGAAGAGCAAGCCCATGAAAAGATACATAAACGTGTGCAGAAGTACAGAAGGAATGGCGGATCCGTGGGTGGGTGGGAGCCAACCAGGGACATTCTTAGGAAGGTGCTTAGTAAGTCCTTCCTCAAGTCAACCGGAACCTCACGGTCTGAATTTGGAGAAGACATGAACTTTAGTTCACTTGACTTCATTTGGACTTAAACAGACCAAACACCCATCCATCAGGGAGAGCAGAAAAGGGCCCTGACTCCCATTTCTCTCCACATGAGCATAGACCAAAATGGGTGGCCCTTCTTGGTCAGGTTATAAAAGCACACAGAACGTGTCCCTCGTTCACAGTTTCCAAAAAGTTAGCTATGCTCTTCTTTGCGATTTGTTTCAGTTATTAGCTGCTGCTTTTTTTTTAGCAGAGAACAAAGACCCCCAGGGAAGCTTGCTAAGGGTATATACTCCAGGACCCACATTCAGAGATTCTGCATCAGTATGTCTGCAGCACAGCGCCTGAACCCCAACTCCTAAACAAACTGAATCAGGGGACAGGTCAGAGCAACTGATTTGGGGACAGGTTGGAGAAACAACTGATTCAGAAGACATGTATTCCCGCTAAAAAGAGGCCAGAAGCTTTGGCATAGATGCCATGAAGCACCTATGAACTTCATCTTGTTGAAAGCACCTTTTCTAAAGTAGGTGTTGACATGGCTCGGACATACCAACCCACTTCCTCATCACACTGGTATTTCTTGTTCCAGTACATTTAGCCTAGATCCTGTTAGACTCCTTGATTTTTTTAGATTAGCTAGCACCTTGTTGTTTTAGAAGTGTTTTGGCCACGTTTAGTAAGGGTAAACAATGAAGGAGGCAGGCATCACGTTTTTCTGACATGCCCCTCTTGGAAAAGCAGACTGAGACCAGGCCCTAAGTCAGAGTGAGGCGGGCAGGCCCCAGTCATTGGCTCTAGGGACACGGTGGCCCATGCTCACCTATACCTTTCCAGGCGACGGGGTCGGGATTGCGCAGCAAGGCGCGTGTGGACCTCTTCTTTAACTCTGCTTCCCTCCTCCTCCAGACGTCATTCTCTCCTGCTCAGCTTTGAATTGCACCATCCAGGGCACAGCCAGAGCTATTAAGAGGAAAAACAAATAGTGAAATGGGGAATGGGATGCAATTAACAACAGAAGGGATAAATGTCACTTGTGCAGCTTTATCATAGGACTTCAGGCAAAAACGGGGTGAGCCCCCGTGGTACTGCACCTGATGCCGATTTAAGTTGTTTTATAAAGGGAAATGGCAAATGGCAACTTTTTTGCATAGGTTTACTGAATACACTCTACTTATTTGAAAAAAACAAACCCACCCACATGTGTTTGCAATCATCTGCTTTTTTGTTCTCATCTTGCCATGTAGGCATCCCACCTGGGGATAATTTAAGCATGCAACACATTTTCCTCTTCAGTAAGATTATAAAACTCCAGCTGCCGAACACATACATACTTAAGGGCATTAATTTGTCAATCACCTTGATATTTCCTAAGATTTTACAATGAAGCATCAGAATGTGTTTGCTATTTTGTGTGCTAAATAATTTAATGACATTTTAGAACTTTTTGGCCATTGTACAAAGAATTGTCAAGCAGCACAATTTCTAGCTTCTACTTTCTCTCAAGAGCTTCTCTCCCTGCCCTTTTCCCTCAACTCCCCCAAAGTCACCATCACCCCCCATTCATCCAGTGTTAAATTTGGTACCAGTTCTGCAGCCATGCTAAGAGCCTCTGTTCTAGAATAAGTCACCACTAAAGTTTCATGCTAGCACTGCAATAATTACTAAAACTTAAAATAACTGCTAAAAAATACCATCTATCAGAGTGTGCGTTTTCCTGTTTCAAGGCAGAATTGTATGGCAATGGGAATTTTCTACAGTGAACGCTTTTTCCCTCCGGGGACCCCTGCCTCGGGGAATTGTTAACATTAGCACGTTTGATGGCCTCTGTCCATTTAGTGTCTTACTGACCATCACAGCTGCCAGGCCAGGCAAGAAACAATGGGTTTTGGGAACTTAATGGTTTCAAGGGATGTCTGATGCCAGTAAGACTGAACATTTGTCCCAACGACTGGGCAATTAGCTGATTTTAGCCTAATTCTAATGTTAACAACACTGCATACATACAGAGTCAACCACAGAGTCAGGGTTCTCATATCGACTTTGTTGAACTACAGCTTTGTAGATACTGAAGAACGTACAAACAGCCATAAGAGAAATAGTCCTTAGTGGTGAAATGCAGGAACTCTTTAAAATATAACAAGTATCTTGAATAATTTGATTCTTGACATGACCAAAGTATTTCTGGTAAGCCCCAAACATACACTTTGAGAAGCATAAAAGAAATAGAAGTTTATATAATTTTAACTAAATCTTAAATGATATATCTTTAGAAACCCTCATTTCTCATGTCTGAATGCCCTACTTCTCATGAGAAATGACTATTGCATTTTTCAGTAAAATTTCTATTTAAAATATTGCAAACAGACATTTTCAGCTTTTTAAAAATAAATCTCAAACAACCATACTTTTACTCTGATTTTCATTTCTAAACGTGAAAAGAAACCCGTAGGTGCTCAGCAGTAATACCGAAATTCTATTCTGTTTGATGACTTCAGTGCATTTTTCTCCTTTGCTGTTTTCAAGCCCTTGGACATTTACGCTGAGCCCTGTAAATACCACAGATTTGGAGAGAAGCCTCTGAAAAGTAGAAAAGGCAGCTTTTAGCAGGAAACAGCGCCACATGCTGGCCATGTGGGTAAACTGCGTGGAAAGCCAACAGCTCCCCATTTGCCATGACCTAATTTTAAGACTGAATCGTCAATTCTAAACCATGAATCTGACTGGGATAATCACGTAGTGTTGTCCATTAATATCACCTAGATTCATTCTAGTGTGGATTTAAACACAGGAAGTCTTTCCTGTGTAAATGCAATCACACTGAACTGAATTAGAGACGTGAGTACCAAAAAACTGACTTTTTTCCTAGCTTTTAAACACTTCTCAAACTATTTGCTACCAAACTGAAATGGCTAAGGCTCACTGTGTGAGTTAGATTCGCTTCTGTGCAGAGAACCTTTGCAGCTCACACACTGCTTCTTAAGATTTCATAACATATGAGAATATATGAAAAAAATCCAGCAGGGGAAACTACAGCAAAGAAAGTGGGCAGGCTTTATCTGCAGTGTAGGCAAACAGCAGACCCAGAGAGTGCCTTTCAACGCTCCCTGGCCACTTTAGACAAGACGAACCACAGTCAAGAGATTAAGATAAACACATTTAAGAACCAGAGGGGAGCATGGTGGCACCGATGAGGGTGGCATGAATTCATTGGAACTAGCTGGAGAATATTTATTCTACTTTCCGAATGAATTTTGGGTGTTCCAAGGGGTCAGAGATCAAAGGTCATTCTCTTCCCTTCTCTTCTCCATCCAAATGCTGTACCCCCAGTGTTGACCCCTTCTTTATACACCCACACTCCTTTTCCCACAAAGGTTGACTTTGAGTTCCAGAGGAGGTGGCCCAAGGCCAGGAGCTCACTTCGCTCTGTTTTCTCAGCAATCTGTGTTTCCCCCGGGCACACGTGGGCAACAGTTAAATACCAAAGATGGCACCTGGGATTTCCCCACTGTTGAAACGGATTCCTACTGGGAATATTTTTCCCGGAGTCCTTCTGGATATTGCATCAGTACAATGCTGACATTGTAGCAACTTTTATGCTCAAAAAGAACTTGAGGGAAGGAATGGACATGTATTCAACCCATTTATTTTTCTTCTCCTGAAAATAAGAAGCAGCTACCGTTTTGGACCATTACAGTCAGGCAACATCATCTGAGAGAAATTTATTTCCAACCTCTAGATATTCCTAATGTGCTCCTACATGTCAGGACCATGCCTGAAAAACGTTCAGTGGGGAATAACCACACAAGCTGACTTGTGCCTGGGCCACGGTTACGTAAGAAAGAGCCAGCTAGGACAAGAGGGTCTTTGGACTGTCGCTTCACTCTTTCCTATTACTAATGCAGCATATCCCGGGCTGAATTATTGCTTCCTGGGGTTATGCACGATGGAAGAAATGGAAAGTGACCTAAACCCCTTCCTGTTTTCCTAGAACCAGCTGCATATGCTCTTTATTAAATACCAAAGACTTTTAATCCTAGATAGAAGTTGTATCTTCCCCAACCATCAAGAAAATCAACTGAAATGATAGCCAGGTCTGGATGACGAGGTGATACACAGTTTGAAGCCTGAAAAGGGTGAATCTGGAATCAACCCAGTGTTGACACCTCAGTTGCAGCAATGAGGGATGGACTGCTTAAGGCAAATTCCTCCACTTCTTTGAATCTCTGTACTTCCCCCTTGCGAAACAGAGATGGTAATAGAAACAATCACCCAGGATTATTTTGAGGTAATATTTAAAAGGCCTGGGTACAGACCTTCAATAAATACGGAGTGCTTAACGTTGGCAAGGTAAATACAGCACTGATCGGCGGCTTTGTAATACAAATGGTCTTTGATTACCCTTCGGCTTGGTATATGCTTTCAGCAGGGTTTCTCAGCCTAGGCACTATTAACATTTGGGGCTATAGGACAGCCTCTGCTGTCCCCAACAGTCATAACTCACACAAACATCCCCAGATATTACCACGTATTCCCTGGGGAGCAAAATTCCTCCCAACCAGGAGCTGCTGCATTCGAGCGAGGCACCCTGTAGTTAAGAAGAGTCTCTTCCCATTAATGGAACACTAAAAAATGACTTTTTGATGACTTACGAAATGAACATCAGTTTCTGAAAGTGAAAACCAAGTCCACTTTCCAAAATGATTTATCAGAAAGGCTATTTGACAAAAATGGCATTGGTGATATATAAATAATGACAAACCTAAGAGAAAAGCAGATATCCGGGCACCTACCATCCATTCGCCTCTGAGGAGGACCCGAGATAAGCATTAAAATCTGCGTTTTATCCAAAAAGGCCTCACACAGCAGATGTGAGCCCCAGAGCCATTTTACTACACCCGATCAAACACTGTACCTGATTTTAAACACCCTCTTTAAAATTTGTCAGTGTTTGCTGAATCATACATACTACATGGTAGGGAGTTAAATTATACATTTTTTTCTTATTTAACTCTTTACTTTTCTAGTTAGCTCTATTGAGGTAAGTGTTTCTTAAAACAGAATTATCTTGCATAAAATAAAACTCACATATTTTAAATGTAAATTTGGTGAATCTTAAATTAGGCAGGACCATTGTCATGCGGAATGGCTCCCTCACCATAAATAGTTGTCTCCTGCTCTAGGGCATCAATGTGCTGCCCTACCTCCAGCCTCTGGCCACCCATGCTCTGATCTCTGTCCTTCCATTTCTGTCCTTTTTTTTGCATTTAGTATAATGCTTCTGAATTCAAGATGTTTCATGCAGCAATAGTTTGGTCCTCTATTTCTGCAAGGATTTTGAAAGTATGATATGGGAATTCACTAATAGTGTAAGCATTATCTGGAATTATCAAAACCTGGAAAAATGGGACTGGTCAGACCACGCCCTTCTTCCTGCTCCCAGCATGCAGTTTGGCTGACTTACCGCAGCGGCCCTGGTTACAGCTGCCTGCAGGGGGCAGTGCCATTTCTCTCCAGACTCAGAGCGGGAACTGGGGCCTGAAGCGCAGGCTCAGGCGGAACATCTTGAAGCTCGAAGATTCAGAGGCCATATTGCTTTACCATCCAGCAAAACCTGGATTGGGTCCAGGGAAGGGAGGGAGGAAGTCCTCAAGCCATTATCTGACATAGAGAACAAATCAGAAGTTAGATCAAAGATAATCCAGGACTAGAGAGAGATTTCTTAAATAAAACACAGAAAGCATTAACTGAAAAAATCTACTTGGTTGTATTAAGACATATTGTTCATCAAAAACATCCTAAGAGCCTCATTACAAGGTGGAAGAAAATATTTCCACAGTGAACACAACTGACAAAATATGAGAATGAGGACTAGTGCATGAATTCCTACAAGTCAGTAAAAAAAAGAGCACAAACAGGCCAATAGAAAAATAAGCAAAAATTGTGAAAAGGCATGGACAGATGAGAAAACACATATTTCTAAAAGACATAAGAATGGATGTTCCACTTCACTGGTGTCCAGGGGAAAAAAAAATATCTAAAGTAAGACCACAGTGCACATTATTTTATACCCTTTCTCTTGGCTACAATTGAAAGGCTGGCCATCCTACCTCTGGGAGGGTAGATGGCTGCACCCCAGCTTTTATGCATTGCCCGTGGGGGCAGAAATTGAGGCAATGGCTGTGGACAAGGGTCCAACATCCCCTCTAAACAACCGACCACTCAGATGGCTGATGATCCTGAATTCCACTTCCGTGCAGCCCAAGAGAAACTGCTGCATGTGTATGATCAAAACCACAGACAGACAAGCTCATGTTAGCAAGACTTTGAAACCAACAGTCTGATCAGTAGGAGAGCAGATGCATAAACTCTGGTGTACTCACATATGAAATAGTATACAGCTGTCAAAATGTTTACTAATCACTGAGGTGCATGTGTTAGGATCCACCTTAGTAATATAACAGGAAGTGACAACAACTGCCACAGAATATATATATATATGGCAGATAGCCTTTTTACAAAGTTAACCACAGCTAGAATTTTTTAAATGTAGTTATTAGTAAGCATATATCTGCAATAAATCTGTACAAAAAAGAAATGGGCAGAGTTGACACAGATTACAGGGTCATGGTGGAGAAAGCAGAAATGGTTGATTGGGAAAGACCAAGCTTTCGTTGCTGGGAATGGGATGGCTGGTGTCCATTACACCAGTAATAGTAACCAATTAAACAGCTTGTTGAATAGCTAGTAAAATGGACCATATCTGGAACAATAATGAAATGTTATGGACCAGGGACTATAATTTATGCAACTCCATGTTCCTGCAGTTTGATTTAAAAATATAATGCAATGAAAATAAGAGTACCAGACACTACATGTTTATCTAAGAAGCAATTCCGTTTGCAAGGCTTGTATGGCAAATATTAAATGTATTCTTTGTTGACAGAATGAGTCAAAAATCAGTTCTCTCTGGATGCAAAGTCAGAGACAAATAGGGCTTACAAATCAAAATGATGTTCCTGGAGATGATAAGGGAAAATAGGTAGTGTACAGATGACTGAGGAAAGTTGACCTTGAGGATACAATAGCTCCAGACTTTGTAGAAACTGCCTCAAATACCTCATAATATGTCACTGTCAGAAGAAATTAGAAGGCTAAAAGTCTAAGAGGAACTGACTCCTGGGAGAACATGAGAACTCCGTGGCTAAGCAACCAGAACCTAGAGTCCATTGTCAATAATACGGTCTTCCATGGACCTACGGATAGGTGTCAACTTAAATCAACACATGGTTCTATTTAAGAAAGACAGAGTTTACAGATAGTCTCCCTGAGGGCCACGGCCGAGAACGGCCCATCCATGTGCTTTGATAAACTGCTCTAAGTCCCCTTGGTTTGGAGATATCTTAAAAGCTCTTCTACAGCAGGGGGTGTGTGCAGAAAGGTTACACTCATCAGCACACAAAGCAGTGTGCTGTGGGTACGTGTGGTCGGTGTGCTGAAAGATCATGCTATAGCCATCCCAGTGCCATCTATGGGAGATGAGACAAGGGTAAGGGGCTCCGGGTGGGTGACCTCGCCTTTTGGGGATGGAGAGAGCATACGGGACATTATCTCATCCACGCTGACCAGGAAATTCCTGACCGACTACATTTCTGGGGGAGGTCGAAACTACCATTAGGTTAGGTATTTAGCCCCGGTTTGGTGACTTGGCGCAGCAGAAGTGACCACGTTGGGACTGTCTTTCTTTTTAATATTAAGGCGACATCTTGCTCTTCAGATCTGCACTCTCCCAGGAGACACAGCTCTGACAATTATCATAGGTGACATCCAAAAACATGGGCTGAGATCACAAAGCAAGCAAGTGCGAGCACAAAACAGGAACCACAGGAGATCAGAGATGGGAAACCCTTACAAGCCTGACAAATAGCTACTACAATCACACGGCCTTCCTCAGATCCACGGGGTGGTGAGGTCTGGGAAATCCACACCTGTAATTCGGGGCAAGTTTTCAGTCATGCAGCACTATAGAAAGGTATGTTCCTAGTCTATAACTATGTCCATCTATTACTACACTGACCTAAAGCTTCACCTCTACTGGCCATTTGAGGTTGTTCTGTTACTTTGACACTATTACATTGTTTTCCCCACATTTGTTAGACTTAGCTACCTTTTCAGTTACTTGGTGAGTTTTAGGAAAGACTCTTTTCAAACGTGATTTTCTTCATTGCTACGGAGAGGCCACTTTTCATATGATAACTGAAATGTGACGGATAATTTTAGGTTCCATTTGAGTACTAAGGGATGCCCACAGAGCTGGTACAATGTGGTTTCTGGGAGTGTTTCTGAGGGTGTTTCTGGAGGAGATGAGCATTTGCATCAGTAGACTGGATACAGGCAGGCCTCACCAGGAGGGCAGGCCTCAGCCCAGCCATAGGAGGCCCCAGTGGAACAAAAAGGCAGGGGAAGAATGCATTTGCTCTCCGCCTGAGGAAGACAAGATCTCCTGCCTGCAGACGTCCAAGCTCCTGGTTCTTGGGCTCTCAGAGTCAGACCATCTTGGGCTCTCAGAGTCAGACCATCCGCCCCCTGGTTCTCACATTGCGTAACTACCTCTGCAAAAGTCTTGAGCATAGAAGAGAAAGAACAACAAAAACAGAACATTTTCTACTTAAGGAAAAGCAATAACTAAATGAATAATCAAACCCCAAGCCAGAATATTTAAATCTAAAGCACACTATTCTCAAAGTTTATTTTCAAATTACCCATCCATGCGTGCCTTATGTCTCAGTCTTTATTTACAGAGAAATTACAATGGTCTTTTACCTAGACTTGTTGCCTGGCACAGTACTAGCATGGCATATTCTTAAAAAGAGATGATGGGGCATCCCTGGTAAGCCACTGAAGTGTTTCCCATAAAGAAACAGACTTAGAAGTTAAGCAAGCAGTAAATACTTTTATTCTATCCCAGAACTAACTTTCTGAAACACTTTTTAATGCACATTTTCCCTTATTTAAGTGAAAGAAAATCTTTTCCGAAACAAAAGCAAATGCGTGGGAAGCCAGGGAGAAGTGGCAGCTGTCACATTCTCACGTGAGTCGGAAGGCTGTACCATTTTACTTGTAGATATTCTTAATGCAGGTCGGGTAAACCGACTATGGGTGCTTTTGATGCCCCGTGTTACACCATGTAAATGAGGGCTGCTCAATGGACGGTGAGGATGAGGGATTTAAAAGGCAGATACCGGGTCCCCGACACCAGGCATCTTCACTTACTTGCTCTGCCATGACTTGGGCATCATAGTCTTTCCTAAAAGCACCTCGGTGATTCCAATGCTACCACACTTGAGAATCAACAAGAATATTTGTCCCTAAATTCAAATGATGGATTTGAGAAAAATGATGAGAAGTTGACAAAAATGGCTGGAAGCTCATGCTTGGTCCACATCAACCCCACTGACATTTGGACAGATCACTTGTGCTCTGGGGCATCCTGTGCACTTGTACGACGGTTACCAGCAGCACTGGTCTGTACCCACTGGCACCAGTGGCTTGTCCCGCCAGTGTGACAAAGAAAAATGTCCTCAGACACTGCTGTGTATTCCCTTGGGGACAAAAAACCTCCCCTCTGGGGTAACTAGTGCTTATGTTACAGGTACCCAGGGAGCACGTTAGTTCTAGGAAACATAAAGCAAATAAACACATCCTTCAATTAAAACAGCTGTATATAATAACCACACCAAAGGGAGACTATTTTCAAATGTTTGGAAGTAAAAATTCACCAACATAAAGTTTTCCATTTGTCCTCCGGTCCCTTTTCTGGGTCGCCGGCCCCAGCCCACCTTCACTCCACCCTAGTCCAATAGCCTCAATGAAACGTCTCATAAAGATAAAAACCGTTCCCCTGCTCCCCTCACTGGGAAGGCTGTGAACAGCTCGCACTTCCACAACCTCTCGCCGGCCAAGGCGTCCTGCACGCGCTCCCACACTGTCAGCCGCCCCACCGGGAGGACAACAACAAGGCCACACTCACTCCTGTCCTCTCTCCTCTGCCACCTGGCGCAGGAGAAGCCAAGGGGAACAGGTTTCTCTGTGTCTCCTGTGCTTTCTTCCCTCCCTCCCAACATGCTTTTAGGTCACCTCCCTCACACCAAATTAAATAATAGCCATCCATGCAGTGACCATCTGAGCCTCTTACTATGTTTCAAGCAGTTGTAGACCCTGTGACACAGTAATGGGCAAAATAACTCTGGACCTTCTTGACGTAATTTATTCACAGGCAGAGACATCTACATTATTCTAGAGAATCCTAGGCAGCCACTTGGCATTTTTCTATCACATGAGCTCCGCTTTCAAACCAGTGTTTCAACTGATGGCCTTTGCCTATTCCAAAGAATGCTAGGAATGCGGTTTTCAAATGTTGAAGCGTCCTGATCAGGTGCCTGAATGCAAGCGGATACTATTACCAGTCAGCCGGGATCGTGCTGTGACCAGCTGTTATGTTGCACACTGTCTAGAGGTGTCTCATAACCATTGCTGACATCCTGTTGAGCAAGCCGAACAGCAGTGAATGTTCTGACAGCAAACGTCCAGAGGGCACCCCAGCAACCCTGACAGGGGAGATGCAGGTCTGCTGTCATCCATGTGCAGTGGCAGTGGGGACAATCGGGAGGTGCAGCTCAATTGCACTCAGCCTCTGCAAGAAGTAGCCCCCACTTGGGGTCACCTGTGTTGGTCAGCAGCATGCTGACCGCTGCTTCTCAAAGAGTTGCTTCTGATGGGTGCACCGGGCAGGCAACAAATCTAACACCCTGAGGGGCACCTGGGTGGAAGCTGCCACCTTTGCCAGAGGCTCACTGTGGACGTCATAGTTCGAATTCACTGGGCTTTAGTGTTGTAGGCCACAAAGGTACCAGCAATTTTCTGCAGCTCCCCCTTCCCAGGAGGGATGTGTGTCCCCCACACTCACAGACAGGGAAGTACACCTGACGCTCCAACTCCTGCTGTGCAAGCAGATGTAAGAGCAGCGGTAACAGGGCCCTGCAGCAGTCCCAAAGGCCCCCCTCACACAAGGTCACCCACATGCCACCGGACACCTCACCCGAAAGACACTGGCTGGACTTGGGTGCCCCCTCACCACAGGCACCGGGCAGGACCGTAACCAGGGAGCCCGCATAGAACAGAGGCCGTAACAATGTGGTGCGCAGACCCCCCACTGCAGGCAGACAGAGGTACGCCATCTCCTGTCTGGGGGCAAGAGACCCCGGCCCCCCACCCTAACGATCTTCCTATCGGGTGGGACAGAAGGGAGCGAGTGGATTCCATGAAGGACAGGCACCACTTGACTTCTGCTTTCTCATGCCTGGAAGGTGCTCTCCCACCTGATTAAATGCACAGTTGATTCTTTTTTCCATCAGTTGTATCATATATCCTTGCAAGTCTGTTAGAAATCATCCTGATGTTTCTTCTGAGTCTAAGGCGTCCGTGGTAGTCCAGTGAGATGCACAGACCCATGAGCTCCTGGCGTGGACGGCCTCTCCTGCTGTCAGTGAGAGGCCTGGGCAGGCAGAACCGACTGACAAGGTGCCAACAGTTCACAGAATGCAGTAGAAGTTCCTGTGCAGGGGAAGATGTCTGTATCCTGCCTGCTGTCCCCTTCATTCTCTGGGCCAGACACCCACTGAGTATTTGCCTACACCCACTACCTCCGTGAAGACAGAAGAGAATATAAGGGACCCACATTTGTCATGTGATGCTAAAATCTCATGTAGGAGAAAAAATCAGACAGATAGCTCTTCAAAATAAAGCAAATGCCAGAAAAATGAGTTAAGGGATTTTCTTCAAAACCCTCCCACTGAAGTTGCGACTTCTGCTACGATTCATAAATACGCCTCCACTCGAGATTGTACTGCATAGAACAGCTGCCGCCACCCGGGTCACGGCTCCGATGGCTTTTCTTTCTGTATTCTAAATATGTGTCACCAGTATTTATTTCCAATCTTACAAGATTTCTACAAGGCATGTTCAAAGCCATTCTAGACCCATTGTTCCAGGCTTCACACTTAACACTGACGGACTGCATTGATTTTTATTTTTCCTAGTGAATGACTAGTCTAGCAAATGTGAAATTGAAGGTGAAAAATAAATTGCTGGTTCAAAATGAAGTAATGAAAATGGGGACATAGAGATGCCGGCAGGTCCTTATCAGCTGGCTGTCTAAGACTCGCATGCACATTCACGGGACGCACGAGGAATGCATAAGTTACAATGCACGGTGCTTTTTATGAGACTGTTCTTAGTGCGGACAGTCACTGCTGCTGCAAAACATGAGATGTGCCTTTATACCCATGCACGCAGCACCAGGAGATGGCCTACAAGGGCTTGAGTTTTGTGACTCTTGGCTATGTTGCTGTATTTAAGATCTCTGCCCTTGCAGAGCTGTTCACTATTTCTGTCACAATGACTGGCATGACGTTTTAGCAAACATTTAGGACATGTGCTTTCCTTCTCTCTCTGTTGTTTTTCCTAAAAGCAATCAAGCAGCCGACTATCTCCTATAAATATACACTTAGATGGTATATGTTTTATTTCCATAATGGTCACAGACAGTTGCATTAAAAGGTCCCTGGGGACTTTAGGAAAACATTAGAGTACCAGGTGAAGAATGGAAGGTTTCACAGATCTTAACTTGGCGTTTTCCAGGGAGTTCAGCACCTTCTGATTTGACTTGCTTTTTGTTAAGAAAGAAACCATTGCTTGGTACTCTGGCACTTCAGGATTACCATTTGGTATTAAGTACCTGCCAAAGAAACAGCGTTATCTGAGTCTTACACATGAGCAGTAGAGGCTCAGAGAAATCACCTAGCCAGTGGGTAAGTGTGCAGTGCAGCTGTTACCCAGACTCAAGCCCAGCAACTCTGAAGTCTATGTATTTTGCATGAGACCATCCTCCCAGGTGCCAAAAATGAACTGGACTTAGGGGAAGGGAGAAAGAAATCGGGAGGCATGAGAAATTCAACCATGGCATCATCTATAATGATTGAAGTTACAGGCTTGTGCTAAAATCTTACACGGAATTAAAAGATGTCTAAGTAAAAAGTAAACACTAAGAACAATGCTCTTACCCCAGGTCACTACTCAAAAGGTCACGTTAGTCAGTAGATTAAATGGCCTGTGGGTCAGAAGTCAAGAGGGTGCTGGCCAGCTGAGCACGGATTCCTGGATGCATAGGTGGCCCGTGTTTATGGCCGTGATGAGCACCCACCTGCGGAGCAGAGGTCAGGCAGGTTTACAGGTGGCCCCGGAGTCTAAGTCAGGGGTCAGCAAACTGCAGCCCAGGGGCCAAATCTCACCTGTCCCATTTCAAAGTGAGCGTTTCATTGACGTACAACCAGGCCCATGGATTCCCACACCACCTGCAGCTGCTTCCACGCTCCTCGCACAGCGGAGTGGTTCTAACAGAAACCTTACAACCCACCAAGTTTAGCATGTTTAGTACTTGGCCCTTTATAGAACAAGTTGCCAACCCCGGGTATAAAACACAGACCAACGGTTGGGCAAATGACATCGTTAATGTGACCAGACCACTTGACTGGCCTCTTCTCTACTCTTGCTCTGCTTTTCCCACCATATCGATGTACACAGATGCCTGACTCACTGCTACGCACCTGACGCCCGTCACAATGCTCTCTTCTGGTTACTACTTCAGTAACTGTTAGAGGGTCGAAGACATGCTTGCATCCCGCCTTCCCTCTGTCCCCTGGGCCTCTGCTCAGATCTCGTCATCTCGTTCTTTGCCGCAAGGAAAAGAATTCCAAAAATCACAAAGGAAATGCTCCCTGTCTTCAGGAGTACTGCGTTCTGAATGTCATCACACAAGAAATGGCACATTTCCTGAAAATTCTCAATACATTAAACATGGTGTACGAGTATTCCCTATCATCACTGTAACCAAAAATAAAGATATAAAATGGGTGGAAATAGGCTGAGAATAGTATGTTTTTATCAAGTTCTTCTGATTCTCCATCTCTAGTGAAGCCAAACCCTCAAGCCCCATCGCTCACTACACCCCGCTTCATTTCCTTCCTACCCTTCTCTCTGCCTGCAACTGTATTACGTATTTGTATGTTTATTTACTGTTTTGTTCCTCGTCTCTCCAATCGGAGCATCAGCTCTCTGAAAGCAGGGCTTCGTCCATGCAATTTGCCATGGCTGACACGCAAGGGCTTGGTAAGTATTTACAGGATGCTGGGTGGGTCGTCCACCTACAGAGACAACATGCGGTTTTATAATGCATTCACCCTGCCGCCAGGCAGATGGGATTTACATCCTCTGGACCAAATAGGGGACGATTCTATTTACAGCTGCCTGGACGTCTCTCCACGGAGGGTGGCCTGGTGCCCTCATCTGAGACTGCTTCCCCCTTTATAGTTTCTTTTGATGATCGTGGAACAGCCCTGGGCTGCTCATGCACCCTGAGGATCTTTATTCTTGCAGTTTCATCTGCCTGTAGTAGCCTGGGGGGAAGCCCTTTCCCTAACTGGCCCATCACCTCTGTGCAGTCTGTGCTCAGACGCTCCCTTCGCAGTGAAGCACCTGCCTTCCCTGTCCAAAGCTGGGAACGGCCCCATCCCCAGTACTCTTCATCCCCTTCCCTGGCTGTACTTCCTTCCCCCATGGGACTCACCACCCTTTTAGAGTCAAAAAAAAATAAGCAGCATAAATTTATCATTATGCAAAGTATAAAAATAATGTAACATAGAATTATCAATAATATACTATGCTTATGGTTGATGATATCTCCCAAGGGTCAGTGCACGAGGGCACAAACTTTTGTCCACTAGCTCCATTCCTTCTCCCTCCTCTCTCAGTCTGTCCGGGCTGCATCACAAACATATCAGAGGGCAGGGGGCTCAAACAACAAGCATTTATTTCTCATGGTTCTGGACGCTGGAAGTCTAGGATTAAGGTGCCAGAAGATTCGGGGTCTTCTGTGATCACTTTCTGCTTCATACACACTGTCTTCTCGCTGTGTCCTCACAAGGTGGAAGGTAGGGGAGCAGGGGGTACTGGGGATGCTCTAGGGTCTCTTTTATAAGGGAACTAACCCCACTCCTAAGGGCCCCACCCTCATGACCCAATCAAATCCCAAAGGCACGGCCTCCAATTGGGGTTAGGTTTTAACACTAGGAATTTGGGGGGCACACAGACACACTGAGTGTAAAGCACTGCCCTCCCTCACTGCTCCTTGGGCTGGTCCCCAAAAGCCAGTGCCAGGTTCCCAGGGGAGCAGGCTTCCGCTGGGACTGGACAATGGCCCGTACAGCAGGTGTCTCCAGGCAGCTGTGTCTGTTGTAAGATTCCAGTGTCCGCAGATGCTGCTGTGGCCCCAGCCTCCACCAGGCACCAAAGACCTGAGGGTGGAGATCACGGCCTCCTTCCTTTATTCCCCCCACCCGCCAGGAGTGACAGAGGCTCCAGAAGCCGTTCTCTGCTTTGCTTCACCATCCCACACAGGCTGTTTGCTGCATCAGTCACTGCCCGCTGCATTCCCGGATGAAATTTCCTGTTTTAAACACTCAGAGCAGTTTCCGTTTTCCTGGTATTTTTTGAAATATACCATTCTATCTCTTCTGGTTTTTAGCAGAGACTTGGAAGTTAGGTCAAAGAAAGTGAAGCACGGCAGAGACACTGACATGCTCATGATTCACCACATCGTTAAACCAAGTAACTTAGCAGCTCAATGGGTAGAGCAGGTAAGCGCTAGGCTTCTAGGTTTTATTCATTATCCTAAAAGAGATGCACGATGAATCACCTGTGGTGCACGAGAACTGTAATCTCATACGCAGTAGAATCAGTCATACAGGGTAAAGTAATTTATCATGAGATTTTAATTACATAAAGAGACGCTTTAAATTTATCTGTGTCCTCACCATCTGGTTCAATGCCTGGAGTGTAAGAGTTACCTGACAAATGTTAATTTAATGATGCAATGAATGAACTAAGAATATTAAAAGTTATGCAGGCTGTGCTGTGTAGACAACAGTATACAAAAGCATGAGAATTCTGGCAACCTGTGAGCACATGGATGAAGAAGATCCCCCAGGTATGCGACACAAAAATGCTGAGGACACGCGTTGTGCGGATTGTGTGAATCACAAGCCAAGGGGCTTTGGGAGGATCTCAGGTTGCCTGGCCAGGCAAACCTCCAGGTGTCCTTTCTCCTCAGCCTTAGACATCTTGGAACAGGCAACAGTGACCGATTGATACTCCTGAGGGAGGAAGAAATCCTTGGACTCCGATCTCTCCAGGGAAGGTCACCCCCTAGGCTCCCAGGCACATGTGTTTCATGGACAAACACTGAAATAGGTGCAGGAGGACCCCCACAGGAGATGGGGCGGCCCAGAAAACCAGGAATTATTCTATCCTATCCTATTGTCTTGGGTGTTGGCACAGGCTCAAATGAGTTGTCAAGAGAGATAACAAAGATCCCTGTCTGTGGCCACACATCTCCGCACAACGCCCCCACTACACTACACGCACAGCCAGGGCTGCCTTCCCAAGTGCCTGGTGGTGCTACTGTCTCAAGAGCCTCTGAGGGATGATGGGACATGAGCCTGCACTGGGGACTCCCCTGACGCTGATCCACCGTCTGCGCGGAGAAGCCTCCACCGCCGGTCCAGGCGCCCTGCGTGTCCCCTTGGGGGCCGCACACAGGCGGAGCGCGGCCACTCTGACCCACATGTGAGGGGCTTCCTTCCGGACCAGGCCGGAGGAGGGTGAGCAGGACTGGGGAGCACCTCCCCGCCCCCTCTGATGCTCACTAGCTGTCAGCGGCCCAGCTGCCGCCACTGGACGCTTTGTCCCCTGGTCCCCTGGGTTCTGTGTTCCTTGGGGACGGGCATCAAGGGCAGCCAATGCCATGCTCACCTTCCTTTTCTGCCTGGATAAGCTATGCCCGTCTGGGTCCGCCTGGGCCTTGTTCCTTACAGGCCGGGTCCACAGGAGCTCGAGGCCTCCCTGGCAGGGCCACCACACTGCCGCCTGGGGACCCTGGCCACAGCCGGCCTGGTCCCTGTCCACACGGCAAGCTCAGGGCCCTGGGCACTACCTGTGCTACAGCGGGGGCCACTGCTCTGCACACAGGCCCACCCGTTTTGCCTGACCTCCTGCTGGGCTGTGGCCATGGCCCCTGCTGCTGTCCTGGTCTGCAAACCCCTGGGGCTGCGGGTCAGGAGGCTCCCGTGCACAGTCTGGACCAGGAACCTGTGTGCCACGGCAGCCAGGCAGTGAGAGCCAACCAGCACTCAGAGGTTAGGAGCTTGCTCTACTCATTGCCGTTAGACACGTACCATTCAAAGGCGGTTCCATAAGGGAAAGAGAGTTCATCAAGTTAACAGGCCAATAAGCCATTGTATTTGGTCACACTGCTTATCTTATGCATCTACAGACTACAAACTTCTCCACTTCAAATATTCACAGAGCCCATGGAACACACCCCAGAGCAGGTGTACTGTTAAGAAACATATTTGGATCTAACTGCAGAGTATTTCACTTTTGCCACATAAGCCCTTTTCTGATGATTGCTTTAAAATAAATAAAAGTCCTCGCCTTTTCAGCAGCCACTCTCATATGTTTTTGATCGTGGTTCCTGTTAGTTTTGGATTCTGCTAGAACGCAAATCCATTTTTAATTATAACATTACTACGGTTTGGCAAAGCATGACCCAGATGTCACACATGCAGAATAAGACGCAGATTTCTTCATCACTGCCTAAATATGCTCCCATCGTAAAACGTATCTGATCCTGAATGTCTTGGGCTCTGGAGTGATTGTGGCCAAGCTCTTTATGCTCCACGCACAAGAACGACTGGAAGCCCAAGTGCCGGTGCCGCCCAGCGGTCCTGGCAGAACAGAGCGGCCTGCCTGTGTCATCTTCGTGATTGTGCCCGACTTCTTCTTGTGTCAAGCATGTCCGGAAGTTTTAGTGCAAACACTGTTTCAATTTCCTGGTTCCCCTTTTTAGAATCACA
The DNA here is from genome assembly GCF_040802235.1 of Manis javanica. Taxonomy (NCBI): domain Eukaryota; kingdom Metazoa; phylum Chordata; class Mammalia; order Pholidota; family Manidae; genus Manis; species Manis javanica. The sequence continues at coordinate 4,646,429 of NC_133174.1, forward strand.
AGTTCCAAAAGAAAGAGAAAGAAAGGAAGAGAGAGAGAGAGAGAGAGAGAGAAATAGGAAGGCAGAAATAGAGCAGACGCACCCTTATCCAATCTGCAACTGCTCAATGTTTAGAAAAGAACAGACACTAAGATTTGCTCTAGACACAAATGAAGCTACAAGTAGAACACAGTTTTGCTATTTTGACTTGAGTCGTTTCCTTGAAGTCACAGACTATGGGTGCATGTTTATACAAAGTGAAAATTTACAGATTATTTGGACAGACAGTGCCCTGCTGTCAGTAGTGAGATTTAAAGACAGTGCTTCTAAGTTTCTGCAACTCAGATATGCATTTAACAGTAATTCCCGTACGGCGAGATTCCCTTTGTCCTGGGGAACTGCTGCTCGGGTTGGCACAGTGGGATATGGAAACAGGGAATCCCCAAGTTCAAAGGAGCCTTAAAGAGCAACCTGCCCCAAATCCAGAGAGACAGAAATAGATTGGTGGAGGCCACTGGCTAGCGGGAGGGAAGAAGGGGGAGTGACTGCTCATGGGTAGGGTTTTCCTTTTTGAGGGGGTGAAAATATTCTGAAACCAGAAAGCAGTGATGGCTGTAGGCCTTTGGGAATACACTAAAAAACCCCTACACCTTTATAATGGTGTGTTTTACAGCATGTAAATTATGGCTCAGAAGAAAAGCTGACACAGCCCCAGAGCTCTTGTGCAGGCACATGCGCAAACACACTTACTGCATCGGACCTCATTATACTGAAATGGTATCTGTTGTTTACCTGAAATTCACATTTAATTGGGTTCCCTGCATTTTTTTTTTTTTTGTAGACTTTAAGTTTTAGAATTGTTTCAGGTTCAAGGCAAAACTGAGTGGACAGCACCCAGAGCTGTCACATGCAAACACACATTCGGGTTCACTCTGAGTGCTGTCCCTTCTACGGTTTGGGCAAATGTGTGATGACTGTGCCCGCCAGTACGGTATTCCAAGGAGTAACATTAAAAGCCCTCTGTGCCCTGCTCATTCACCACTGTCCTCCTGCCTGCCAACCCCGGGCAACCACTGATCGTTTTACTGCCCCCAGAGTTTTGCTTTTTCCAGGATGTCATAGATGTAGTTGGAGTCGTACAGTAGGAAGCCTTTAAAGATTGACCTCTTTGACGTAGCAATAAGCATTTAGGTTCCTCCATACTTCTCATGGCTCGATGGCTCATTTCTCATTAGGCTGAAGAGTGTTCCATGTCTGGGACATCAGAACGACAAGAGAATAATGTCTGGAGGGACCACAGTTTGTTTTATCCATCACTCATGGAAGGATATATGGGTTGCTTCTGAGTTTGGGCAATGATGAATAAAGCTGCTTAGACATTTGCATATAGGGTTTCGTGTGAATACAATTTAGTGATTCACTCAGGTGAATACCAAGGAGCACAATGGCAGACTCCTCTGATGAGACTTCGCTTCCTTTTTGCTAAGTCGGGCAACCCTGATCTCAGGGAACCTGCACTTCTCTGGGAGAAGCACAGAACAAGGACATCCTCCCCTGAGACAAGGCGGTAAAGGACACCTTATCTTCATTCACGCACTCTGGTGCCCACTTATTTTTTGAACAAAAGTAAGTGTTAGACACTGGAAAGGCAAGCTCATGTGATGGGAGAAACTCACACGGTAAAGCACAGCGACGCAGTGAACAGGGGTGTTAGTAAAGGGTTCCAATACATGTGTTGTAGGACAAAGAAAAGATGGAGACGTTTTCCCTGTGGACGCTGCGAGGGAGGCTTGCAGAGAGCACCGCAGGAGAAGAAGGCCTTCCTCCTCAAGGGTGAGCTCATCGATCCCTGCGGGGCTGCTGATGAGAGGCATGTGGGGGAGGAGGATGTAGACACAGGAGTCTGAACTAGGGATGAAGAACATTTATTTAGTGATTATTTAATACCCTGAGCCCAGGGACACAGCTTTCACCAAAAGGCAGTCTTGACGAATATTCTTCAGGAAAACAATTAACATAGGTTTATGCAACTCAGAACTGCAAGCCTTCCTCCAGGTTGGGAAAATAGGTGCCTTGAAAGAGTGCTCGTTTTTTTTTTTTTTTCCCCTCGATATTTCTCTCTATTATCAGGGAATTCCCCCTTCTTGTCTAAGAAGGATATACTACCACGAGTTTCCCAGATCTGAAGAGTAACATCAACGTGTGTATAAAGTTGGTTGCCATCTGTTAGTGTTTCAAGACTTGGTTTAGGGATTTTCCTCCCCCAACTACTGAAATTTCCTAAGTTGAGTTAACATTCTGAACTTCAGTTACTATTGTCCTCTGTTAGGTTTTTTTTGCCTCTTGTCCAATATGCTAGTCAGACATTTCTTTATAGGCATTTTAAGATTTACAGGTGTACTTGATCAAATAGTGGGAAAGATTCGAAATGTTTTTCACTGGGTAATTTATTCCATATGAACCCACAAGCCAGGCAATTCGGCAAGCGACCAAAAGATATGATTAGGAAGCCTGAATAGCTCATGCAGGGAAATAAGTAGCTGACAGATAAAGAAAAATGGCAACTTTATGCTTTAATGGCAACGTAAATGACCTGGAAGGGACATCTATCACTTCAACAAGAATCGATTTTCTTCACTCTCAACCCCTATAAACAAATCTGCTCTTTCTAAAAGGTAGGAGCATTTTTCTCTGGTAATTTATTTGTTTATGTAAAACGAGTCTGGCTCCAGAATCTCTATGAGACATCTTTCCTCTGGCACATATTTTATTTTGATTCTCAAGGAAAGACTTTAATAACTAAGTGACCTGTTGGAGGCCAGGTGAGGAGATCTGATTCGATGTGCGTGTGCAGGCACAGTGGGACGGTCCTGGGGAACCTGAGACAGGTCTGCAAACAGCGGGGTGAACTTCACCTCTTAAGGAGACATGAACTGTCTTATATTGTCTGATTTTGTTCTGGTTGATGTTTTCATATGATACGAGAGATGTAACTTGTTAAATGAGTAAAAATTTAAAAAGTGAAACTTTCTGACTTATCCACAGAAAATGGGAAGTTCGAATAAACTTTAAGACAATGTTTTAATTAGGTAAAGTCAATCCTAAGATGTGTATACACACAGACAATAAAGAATTAATATTTACTCAATATGTTTTCCTTCTATTGGTCAATCATTCATTTAGTACATGTTCAGTGAGCACCTCTTACATGCATGAGCATATGCCAGGTCCAGGAATAAGATTATAAATGCAATAAAATTTCTCCTCTAAAGGTAACAGTTAATAGCAGCAAGGTGCGGTTTGCTAGCTGTGGAACCACCACAGTGAGAAGAACACGCAATGTTTGGTTTGAGAACCAACATAAGATGCATTCGGGAAAAGTGAAGTAGAGAGTGACTTTGATCCAAATCTTAAAGGAACCAGCAGGTGTCTGGCACACACAGATGAAATGAACTGTAATAAGAGAGACTAGACCAGTTAGCGATCATTATATATCAAGCACATCCATCTTTATCAATCACTTGCTATTCATTCTTAGGCAAAATACTTGTTAGCTCTCTATTCCTCCATTTTCACATCTGTAAAACAGAGGTACTTATAATACCTAATTTGCAGGCTACTAGAAGGATCGCCATGTAGACCTTAAACGTGCAGCCCGCAGCCCTTCAGTGATGACCCTGGGAATACCCCAGTTACTGCGGTCACCACCCCTGCCTTCTCCCCTGTGTTGCAGGCCAACTGTGTTGTGCGCTCCCATCCTCTCCCCCAGAACAACACACAGAGGGGGGACTTGGGAGCTGAATTCTTCTTCTGTATGAGGTAATCCAAAGCTCTGAGCAATCGCTCCCGAGGTCGTACGTGGATCTCACAGCTCTGAAGTTCCAGAGTTTTCTGCCATTTTAGTATCATTTTTCACATTGTCTCTTCCTGGTAGAGGGCTTCACTAGAGGTAGAACTGTGATCCAGTCCCTTCCCTAAAATGTTGATTTTTGCTTTGATTCAGATTTATGTTGAAGTATTTCCAAATTCCCAAATAGCTCATCGTTGCTGATAATTTTGGTCATTGATCTATAATGTTAGGGGATTATAAGGCACAAAGGTGGACCACACAGTGGACAGGCTCTTCCTGTTTATACTCCTGGAACCCATGCCCGGCTTCACCCCTGGGTTCAGTGGAAACCTTTGGAACTCTGGGCTAGAAGGAAAGGCAGGGAAGTCCCCAGTTGTCTGCTTGGAGGAAGCAGTATGTGCCCACTGACAAGACGGACGCCCCTTCCTGTGCCCTGGCACATGCCTCCACAAGGTCGCGCCCCTTCATATGCCTTACACGCCGTCCTAGTTCCTGAATCTGACAGACAGTTGACGCATAGTAATATTCCTCACGTGAATGACTATTTAGTTCTACTTTCCTATCCAAGCATACCGAATTTTATGACATGTTAATAAGGATAGAAACAAAAAATAAAGTGATCTTTTAAAAACTGTTATTGTTGTGGGGCATTAATTCTATCAGTACAGATTCAAAGTATTCCAGCTGCTCCCCTGTTATTTGTGAGGGGCTTTGCTGTGATTTTACTTTATTAAATAGCATAGCACAAAGAGAGATAAAATAGCTTAAATATAAATTGTTAATAGAGTGAAAAAATAAAATTAGCACCAACATTGAAGGATGTGGAAGTATGATTACATTTCTTTGAGTGTAATGCACCGAGAAGCGAGCCTCATGGCCTAACAATTATCAAACCTCAAACACCAGTGCCTGGAAATGCAACTGTAACTACAGCATTGCTCAAAGTAATTTATCTTTTTGACCAATTGCTTTTAGGCCATTCAGAAGCTACCAAAGTTCACAAGAGTGAAAAATGTCACCGCATTTCAGAGAAAGACAAGAACTTTATGCATGCATCATCATTCACGTAGTTTTGGTGACGGAGTGACAGGAGAAAGCGAGAATTTCCAATACCCCCAATAAGTCTTTGCCTCATTCTATTCATGCATCTGTGAAGAAATCCACAATATTTTAAAAACCTGTAAGGAAGTGAAGACTTACATAAGGAAAGTATTTACTTAACCAAGATCACCAAGTGTACAGTATTATGAGAGATTAGCTGTGCCTGGGGACTCGGACAATGGAAACAGTAATTGCTGAACGAAATGATTCTTCAAACAACCATGTGACTGTTGAATTAAGTGGGGTTGACATCAGTCCCCAGTTGCACATTCAGAAGTGATGGATAGTCAGTACTTAATTCTGCATTAACCAGACACTTAAAATATAGCTTAAATAAACAGGAAAAATTATCCAGTTAATCTGATGATGAGAAAGAATTTTTTTAAACTGCCATATGGCCCAAAACTTTGAATGATCAAAATGCTTATTCCATATAAGGTTTTTAAACTATGAATTTTAATTCACATATAAAGAGTTGTTTCCAAAAACAGTGATAATAAAGTTGAAGTTCTGCAGCCAGCGTGTTAGAACTAAGCACTGTTGTTGACCTAGTGTATTGACTTTAGCATAAGCTGCTGATCTTGGTGCTGCTGGAAGCCCAAAACCGGGTGTGTTATTAGGTAATGCCTTTTTGTGGGAACAGAAATCACAATCTTATATATCACTGACATTAAAAAATAATGTTCTCCTGTTTACTTCATTACTATTTCAACCGGGTAATAATTTTTAGGCAACAGTCCCAAATCATGTGTTCCTTTGGAGTTACTTAATTAAATAGGAAAATTAATGTTATGTTGTTTGCTAGCCTAAGGGGAAAGATGACCTTCTGCAAATGTGTAAATGTCAGCTTCTAGCAAGAACTAAAGTGTCCCTGGATGCCTTGGAATTACTTCTGGCACAAGCGTTCAGACGGGCAATGACAGTCCCTCGCATTTTAGGAAGAACGAAGAAACGACTCCAGAAACAAATCCATTCCTCACCCCACCCCCATGTCCCCCGTATGACTATCGGATCGAATTTTGTTTCTTCTAAAATGACTTTTAAACATTTTCTCCGTTCTGTAGATAGGCAGTGGCTCCACAAATGTTTTCTATATGAAGAGAGAATATACTTTTTATATTTTTTGAAAGATGCATGAAAAATACACCCCAAACGTCTGACGACTTATGTCTTCAGAGCCATTTTTCTTTTCCAGCACGATGAGACGTCACAATTCTTGACAAAAACTGAACATCTAGGCCAATTCAGCAAGTGCTTATGCACCAGAACCTTCAAAAACTATTTACATCCCTAGAAAATATGAAGTCAGATGACTGTGATAGAATATAAAATGTACAGGTTGGCTCACACACAAAACCAAAATTTGTAATAAAAATCTAAAATGCAAATGAGCCCAAGATGATCTTTCCTAAATATCCCACGAGATAAGCACAGGCGTCCGTGGTCTTGCAACTGGCCGGGGCACTATGGTACTGTCTAATTTCCCACCACGGGATGCGACCTTGAATGACTCTCACGAAGGTGCTGGGATCTTCTACTCCAGGTTGAGAAACTCAGATGGTAGTAAAGCCCCAGGACCGGATGAGCCATTGCATGGCAAGCTAGATGGCCACGGGAGGGGTCAGAGGGGGCATCAGAAGAACTCGTTTAGGTGGGATCAGCTTGAGAAGAGCACGAGAAGTGAGATCGTGGATGCTGGTCATTTTTACAATCTTTGCAGGAAATATGGCTATGCGCTTATGCGATACATCCAGTCTCTGAAAATCCAGAGAGATTGGGAGCAGGTGAGCGGTTGCAGGGGGGTGGAGGGGGTCGGGGGAGAGGTCGGCTGGGGGATGGAGTGACTGGTGATGGTTACCGGTTACAGTTACAGGTGACGATTACTCTTTGGGGGTGCTGAAGATGTTCTGGAACTCTACAGTGGTTGGTGAGGGTCGCCCAACATCGTGTGTGTGCCGGACGTCACTGAATGGTGCACTTTAAAATGGTAAAATGCCATTATCACATAGTGAATTTTATGTTTTATGTGGTTTCTCACATACCAAAAATACAGCTAGGGAAGGAAAGGAAAGGATAAGGAGACCAACAGATGTGAGATGAGGGGAAGACGTTTTTTATTTTCTGTAGGAAAGAGATATCTGTACACTTTTAAAATGCGGTGTCATGAGTTGAAGCACCCAAGAGCCATTGAGCCTTTTTCCTTCATCATCTCTTGCCAGAAATCCGAGATCTCCCATCATCTGAATGGTGCTGGGAGAAAACACGCCCAACGCAGAAGGGTGTGGCTGCTCCGTGGGCCTGGAAGCACCCTGTGTGCAGTGCCGGCGGGGCGGGCGGGTGCATTGGGTGTGTTGGGAATGTTAGGGCTGATGCCTCAAAGGAATATAATGAGATCCCAGTGAACGTGGCTTCCACAACTTTGAGGAAGAGGAAAGATGTACGGACATACAATGACTGAGCCTGAAATAATTACAGAAACAGATAGCGTCTGACCTCCAGCTAACTACACCTTCAACGTGACAGGCTGCCCACTTTCTGCCGGCTTCTAGAAGGCCTGGAGGTGAGAGAAATGCACAAAGAAAGGATTTCTGTTTATCTCTGAGGGTTTTTTTCTTTTTTCAACAAAAACTGCATCTCAGTCCCGGTACCACAGCTTAATTGGTATGTCCGTGTTACGAAATGGAGCCCAGAAGTGTGAACAGGGTGTAAACACAGTATACAGCCATGCCATCTGTGCAGTCGCTGAAGGATTTGCACAGTCTTCTGCTCCTTTTAAGGGCATCGTCTCTTTGTAAAGAAGACATACTTCACTAGATCTGGTCTTCTGAGCTTTGGGCAAGGCTGGGCTCACTGATCCTGGAGCCCCATTAATGACCACCCCTCTTAACTTGTCTGGACCAGACCCGTGGGTAATGCCTGCTGATACTTGTGTCCAGAACCAAATGGCATGTCTCATTAACTAGCAGAGGCCTTCCCTGTTAGCTTTTAGGACATCAAAAGCTGGCTCCAAAGGACCACTTGTCACCTTTTTATGGTTTAAGAAACGTCAAATACCATGTTCCTGGTTTTAGTGGACTTCACTAGACAGGGACAAGACCTCTGCATTGCCCCCAGTGCCCATGACAAACCTCAGTAAAAATGAATGAAAAAGGAATCAACAGTGACATCTGTTTGATCTCCTTGCAGGCTTTGGTTAAAATCAATCCTGATATCCAAGCTGAAGTGGGTGAGCATGTCCACAACTGACGAGTCAATTACAAAGAGAGCAAATGCGTCACCATGTGATTCTTGCCTTATATTCATTCTCTGGCTCAAATATCCAAGGGTCTAAATGTGTCCATTTTGTGCCATTAGTAGAATTACCTCTACAATTTAGCCTTAGTATGAAAATGAAAGGAAAATCTTTTCTTAATTTCTATTTCTCTGGCTCAACATATGCATGTAATTATTTTTTTAATTTTCTTTTTTTTTATTAAGGTATCATTGACATACACTCTTATGAAGGTTTCACATGAAAAACATTGTGGTTACTACATTCACCCATATTATCAAGTCCACCCCAATGCCCCAACGCAGTCACTGTCCAGCAGTGTAGTAAGATGTATGCATATAATTTTATACCTGGATTTAATCTTACGTTGGTGTGTAGAAATCTGTAGACAACTGTACTGCAGGGATAATTTACTATCACAACCCAAAAAGTGACATCTTGTCTAGGTGAATCATGAATTTGGGCCACTTTTGGTCAATTTTCTCAAAGCTGAGGGACATTGCAGCAAAGATACACACGGGCCTCAAGTAGGCAAGGTCAGTGGGACGTTGCGCAGGGACTGGCGATGTGTGAAACGCACAGGAGACAGACATCTCCTTATGTATGTGACTCTCCGGTGTCGGGAACAGAGAGCAAAATGGCTCGAGAAAAGCCTGCCATCCCTACCCCAGGCAATGCCTGCCAGGAGGCCTCGGGTGCTTTCACAGATTCCATCAAGAGCTGCAACCTAGAGGCAGAGTAAGAAAGAACACCTTTCTCTGCGTGTGCCCCTGAGTTCCCGTAACGTCTCCCTGTCAGAAACAGCCACAATTACCAGTCCTGTTTGCCATTCCCATGGTACCTGGGGCCGCTCAGTGTACTGAAGGGTCAGTCAGATAAGGAAAATGCATCTATAATTGAATCCAAACAGCGTTACCCTGAGAAGGCAACTTGGGATACCTTCAGGAATCCAGCTGCAACATTTTTTAGGTAGATCAATAATGATCTTTGGAAATGCTCACATTAAAATGGATATATTCTGATAGTACAGTAAAAGCAATCAGGTATAGAACGAATGAAGAAACTAGTTTTCAGTTCGCTGCTAATGAGATCTGCAGCTTTGAGCAACGTAATGCAGGTAAATGGAGGGGCCCAGCCCAACGAAATTAATCTTAGGAGTCCCATGAAGTTATGATGTCATGGACTTTATCCTTCTGGTCTTTATTAGAGGACTATATGTTATTTTGCAGGCTTCCTTTACTAGATTAGAGGATTTCTTCTTCTACCACATACAATTTTTATGTCATGTTCTCATAACTTATCTCTATTTCTATTTGGTATTTGAATGACACTTAATTCACAGAGATTTTTTAAAGGACGCATTGCTAAACCCTCAGGAGATTAAGCTGGTATGAATCATGTATAAACTATTTACAGCAACTAGTAGAGAGTTCTGAATAATAAATGGCTTCTATTTAAATGATGATAAGATGTTTAACATTTTCAAACTTGGTTTCTCAGTAGATGTAAAAGTATTCTCAATCTCATTTATGATCTTACCTCAAAATAGGTCTGATCAAATGTGTAATTTAATAATCGTGTTGATAGAAAGATAATTTTTATCTATATTCCTTTCGTTTTGCCTTTTGTTTTATAATAATACTAGGAAAGGATCCACAACAAAATCTATTTCCTAGATTAAAGTTGGAAGGCTCTGGTTTTATTTTTGAAAAGTCATGGTTAGTCCAAAATGCATTATTAAGTTGTCTGTAATATGTAAAAGCTGGAGGAGTTTAAGTCCACAATAAGCGTTTCATTTTTAAATCCGACGCATTATTGGTTTATGTAACGTTCCTGAGATAGCACAGCTGTTTTTATTTATAGTCTTATGGGGGAATTTCACTTGTCAAAGATGCTATGAGAAATAAATGTCCCTGAGCGCAGTGCATTCTGTGAACGTGGCCCACTTACAGGCCAACAAAATGTCAAGAAGTCCCATTAAAATCCTTTTAGCTGCAGAGGGACTCTATTATTCTTTTCAAATTCTTTCTCTTCGAGGAGCTATTACACAAGAAGTTCACATGCAAAGCAGTCCATTAATTTATATAACATGCTTACTATTTGTAATTAAGAAAAGAAAGTCAAACTCATCTCCAGACCTTACTACAAACAACATTGATCAGTGATAATAGCTGAGGGGATGTACTGCAATGACGCAAAGACTCCAATAATCCAGCAGGCACAAAGGCGGTGTATTTTGCTGGGTTTCATGAGGCGGTGATGGCTTCACGCAGAATAGACACATCCAGTCCCCTGCCTGCCTGCATCTAATCTGCTTCCATCCCAGTGTGAAACCCTGTAAAGCCTAGGGGCTGACATTGTCGCTTGATTACTTGCCCACTCTCACAGAGCTCACACTAGCTTTATTTTCATACATACACGTATATGATCTATACTTGTTTCCAAGCAACGATGACAGAAAGGTACCAACTCGGAGACCTTTGCCATTTCTTGTTCAAAAAAGTCAACTGATTCCCTGCTGGTCCTTCACACTTAAATTGGCTACAGGAATCCCAGGGGTGACCTACGTCTTTCTTCTCATCATCTCCCAGTTGGCATTTGATGGTAATGGGATACATCCCACTGGTGATTATTTCAGGATCAAGTGGATCCATGTGCCATGGAGTCTTTTCAAGTAAGGCTATTTGATTAAATATTCATGAACTTTTATTTATTTCTCCTTTGCATTGGCTTGCTTTGAAATTCAATTCTACTCATAATTTTTTGTTTATTTAGCAAGATTTATTGTACAATACCAATAGGAGTGTTACCTTGTTATGCCTTTTCACAGCTGTTAGAGGTAATATTTTAGTGTTTTGGGCATAGAGTCAAACCAGTCCTTGGTAGAGAATAGTAGACGCGCATACAACATCCAATTCAGAAGATTTTTTTTAAAGTTGATTGCCTCTGACAAGATGATCAGTGGGTCTGTCAATTATGTTCCAAAACAAAAAAGTGTATTGAAAAGACAAGTAAAAAATGATGGTGAGCAGAAAATTCTGTTCAGCTACCCATTTTCATAAGACTTGCAAAACATGGTTTTGAATTTGGCAAGGTAATCAGCTGTTTTCCAATAAGAAATGTAAGTGTTCGCATGTGGAGATTCTCTGATCATCTGAATTATTTCCTACCTTATATTTGGCTTTTATTTCACACTGTTATCTTTTCATGTGTTTCTGAAACTTGAGTTTGCATAACAAAAGTTCCCTTTTCTAGAAATTTGGTCTTCTTACAAAATTACTCAGAATTGTTTTTTTTTATTCTATGAAATCTAGATAACCTTACTTTAAATAAAGGCTAAATTATTAATTTTTCCCAAACAGCAGTAGAGTTCTTTAGCAGCTGGGAAACTGAAGGAAATGATAGGAAGCTCATTCTTTCTCCTTCTGGGACAAGCAGAAAGCTCACCCCAGCTGATCCCAGGTGTATGTCTAGTTCCTTAGCAGGGAGTAGTGGGGTCAGAGACCACATATTTTTATGAAAAACTTCTAGAGCCAATATTGGCAGTTTCTCTAATACCAGCAATATTGACATGTTTCTCTCTCTCTCTCTCTTTTTAACATCCCAAACTCAAATAAAAATGCCATTTTATTCTGCAGTTTGAAAATCAAAAATTTCAACTCCATTAGCAGATGGGTTTGCCTGACGTTACGTGAAAATACCCTTTGGTCTATTTTCAAAACTTGTTTCATTGTGTGAGTGTGGAAATCATCTCAGTGAGATGGGTATAATTTTAGTAATTACCCAAAGCTACCTAACTAAATGCAGGCTCTTTGTATCAAGACAGACCATGATATTTTTTACAAAGCTATTTGAATATTGAAAAAGACAGCCCCACCATAATCTCTGAGTTATTAAAAAAGGTAGTGGAGTATTGTTGATAGAGAATTTTATATTGGATAAAAAAAATGCAAGGAGAAAAAAGGGTAGTGAGAATGGATTAGTATAAGCCTAAATAAGTGTTGGAATAAGATAAAATAAGTATTATCATTATGAAGCTTCTCATAAGTTGCAATATTTAAGCTTTATCATTCAAGGAAATAATACAGACAACTATAAAGAAAATATGGAAGTTGGGTCCTGAAACTCAGCTGTGGGGACCCAATTTTATCAACACGAAGCCAAAGAGAATGGAGAACACACCTGGTGCAACTCAATGTGCAGACACATTTTGTGGGGTGCCAACCGGACCTTATTCTCTGGGTTTCCTTGGCCTCAGCAGAATGAATCCATACTGTCAAATCCTGGATGTCCTGCTATCATGATATTTCTTGCCCACATTTCTTAAAGAGTAAATGAAGTGAAGAATTCCTGCTAAATCAGCAATGATGCACGATTCTCCTAAGGCTTCAGTGCCGTGTTCGACATCAAACGCCCTTCTAATCTATGGATGGCATTAGGAAATACCCTTCGTAGGGTTGTGCGGCATCTACCACACACTAATTGCTAACGTGGGACCTCAGAAGAAGCAGAGCTGGAGGGAGCCACAGAGGTACAGCCCCCTGCCTTGGCCCCTAAACGAGCAGGACAGGGGAAAGCAACGGGAATATTTTAAAGCTGCAGTTTTCAGGATGAAAATGCAGCATACGACCTGATTATTGCCTGGCTTTGGGTATGCTATTGCGTATAACCCAAACTTCAGAGCCGTCAAAGCAAACCTCATAGATGGGGAAGCCTGAGAGGAAAAAGGCAAGCTGAACAAAAACAGCCCATTTTTCAAGGACAAGGACTTTCAGTTCAATCACATTTCCTCGCTATGGAAATAACTGGGTGAAATGACCCGCAGAGCCAGTGTGCGAGGTCTGTCAACATACCCTAGCAGTGTCTCAAGACTTGAGTCTTTTCCTGTCCCATTTGCCTCAGTCATTCTATTTGAATTTCTGCTAATTGGAATTCATGATAAATATATTGGATGTCACGTGGTAAAGCTGACTACCTCACAGGACACCAAGTTTCACGGGCAGTGAATAACAAATCACTCTTAAAAGTCAATTCCAACCAGTTAGCTGAGGTCAGATACATGTTTCCATCCATCCTTGGTTTAAAATTTCTAAGCCTTTGAAGGTTAATCTAGCTGGGGTCTCTCCAGAACACACCTGAGGGAGAAAACCTGAATCATCAATAGGACAGGCCCAGGTAATGTGGCATTTCATTGCTGAAAACAGGAACTTCATTAACTCTCCTGGGCAAAAAGTAGGGAAAAGAGATGTTTTTCAGAAATGTTTAAGTAAATGTCATTCTGTTTATCAAAACAGAGAAATCTGGCAGGCATTTCAAACCATATGGGGCTTTTCAGAATATATGAGAAACATCTGATTATGTTCATAGCTGAATATTATTAGAAGTGTAGGCAAACCTCTGGGAGTAGGTTCAGTCTTGGCCTCAGTGCCCTGAGATCACCCTCTGGAGCACACTATTCCATATGTGACTGCGTGTATAAAATCATTCCAGGAGAAATAAAACAGAGCCTCGCCGAGACCAGCACAGCCCTCCACTATCAAACTGATTCCATGAACCACTGTAATTGTAAATACCCATAATCACTTATTTCGACTGTAAGGACAATACAACCAAAACCTATAATTTGTGAAAGTAACAGAATCAGTATAAAAAACCAAGGGTGTCTCATGCTACTGAGGAAAGGTGAGCATATCCTGCACCCTGGAAGAGCAGGTTGCCGGAGAGACTGAGGTGGCCTTTGCTCCCCTGACCACCTAGATGTCACCAGGTCTTTCTGTTACAATGTCATGTCCACTACTTAAAAATCAGTTTCCTTGTAAGGAATGTAATTTAAAAACAGGTGACTCTCTGAAGCCCGCGCGGTCAAAGACACCCTTGTTCCGTCTGTACTTGCAAGTTCCACCGCATGTTTGCCCAGCAAATAGACTTGGATATAAAGATTCACGTCAAGATGATGAGCAGAGGTCCGTGAAAAATAGTTCAGAGTAGGACTTAGGGAATATAAGATTATTTTTATGAGTGGGACATTTCAGATGCTACCATTAATGAATGAAAATCAAGTATGTATTTTTTTACCAATGCCTTGCCAACATCAAGTTGGAACAAGAGGCTCCGTCTATCCCGATCCAGGGACAGGTGAGGTGTCAGGTACGGGCCGCAGGGCAGGTGTTCCCGGACAGAGAGGGACTCTTCCGAGATGGAAGCCCGCCTCTGGATCCTCACGAACGTGCGGCATATGCCGATGCTTTGCTCATGCATTCGTTCCCTTTTCTCTACTTTCTTGAATATTTTCATGGTAAAATCTGACAGATCTTTTCCCTAGTATGTCTTGCACAGTGACCGGGTAAGAAACTGGGCTGAACACTCAGATTTGGCCAGGGGATAAAAAAAAACCTCAAGAAATGAAACCAAGTTATGCTGGTGAAGGTGGGCAAGTGCAGTACACACCTCAATCTCTTGTTCTTACTTTGTTTGCTCTTTTTTTTTCCATCCAGACACCATTCAACAAATATTCACGGAGGGCCTACCCCACCCTGACTCTGTATTCATGTCCTGCCTCTGGGGCACGGACTCTTTCCTTGCTTTGCCTAAATGTGTGCTATTTAATCCATCTAGGTTAGAGCGTGATTCCTCTCCAGTAAGGGGAGTTGCCCTGAAGCAGCATAACGGCCCGCAGTTTTCAGGGCTGCGTTTCAAGTCCACCTATCATCTCTGGGGTATGTCGCTAGAGCTCTACCTGCCCTAAAAAAAGTACAAGCCATACATTTAAATCATAAATGGCATTGCCAGATAAAACACAAGAGGCCCTGTTACAACTGAATTTTACTCTCATGAGACCCACTTCTACCAAAAAGTGATCTGGTGTTTATCTGCACATCACCTTCAAGTAGTCATCCTGTGTTTTTATTTGCTAAATATGCCCAGGCTAGCCATAAATGCAAATTGTACATATCCATAAAGGGGCAAGCATAGAGGAGAATGAATTCATATTTGTTCCCATTCATGAGTAACATAAATAGCAAAATACTAGCAGGATACAAGTCAAGAAGGCTCTTATTGGTTGCATCTCAAGGAAGACTTGGGTGGAAAATGCTCTTGATCAAAGCCAGTCTTTGATCGGCTGCAAAATGAAAGACTTGCTCACATACGCCAGACATATGTTCATGTGTATGGCCAGAGTGAAGCACGGTAAATACATTAAAGTCAGAAAGAAGCACCAAAGCCATAATTGTACTATCTGAAATCTCCTACGAACAACTAATCTAAGCCGACATCAGAAAGGAGGATGACATACACTACAGGGAAATCTAAGGCAAACGTTTTCTATAAAGAGGCTGATTGTAAGTATTTCTAGCTCTGTGGTCACACAGTCTCAGTTGCAACTATCCAACTCCACCCCAGAGCTCAGAAGCAGCCACAGACCATAGAGAAAAGAATGGGCGTGACTGTATCCCCATAAAACTTTATTTACAAGCTGGAGGCGGTCTGGGTCTGACCCATGAGCTCTAGTTTGCCAGCCCCTGACTTCAGGCGAAAGAGGAGTTTCTTGGTAGTTCCTTACACAGTTGGTAAGATTTTTACATAGAGTAAGAAAAAGCCATACTTCTTACAGGCTGTCAACTTATTCTAATGAATACCCAGGAAATTTAAAAGGCTTAGCTTGGTGAGTCATATGATGAAACTCAAACTCCCCCTCATAAAAGCAGTTAGAGGAGTCAGTGATCTTATTAATGAAATGAACTCCTAGATCTTTTCATAAGATCTAAATTTTGAGGGTTGGCAAGATTCAGAGGTCTACTTATTGAGGGTAGAAGAACCACACATATTATTTCTCTCCTTTTCAAAGTTCTTAAGGATGGCATTGAAATCAAAGTATTAATCTATGACGACAAACAGAATTGTGTCAATTTGAGGGAAAGAGATGGTAAAAGAGATTTCACCAAATTTTGGAAACTGGGAAGTGAATGTAAAATGCTAATTCATTAGGAAAGAGAGTAAAATTACAATCTGGGGTCTTTCCACACACTGACCCATTTTAGGAGAGAGGGAATGAGGGGTTTGACCCCTCTTGGGAGGTTCTGCCTTGAGATGTGCTGTAAAGTGGGGGCAGCGAGGCCCTGATGTCCATTTTCCTTAAGCAGCCTCAATCTCCCCTTCCCCATTTCCTCTGCTGTCTTTCCAGAGAGTCTGGTAACAAAGCAAAAAGAACATTGTTTTAAAATGGTGAAGGAGAAAAGTTATTTCCCCATGTCTCACAATGCAAACGATTCTTTTCAGAGTCTCAGCCCTCTGTTCAATGGTGTCACGAGTTGGAAAGAAAAAGATCAGCACGTGGCTGAATCAAATCACGCTAGTAATCCTGACTTTTTATTAATGCAATTGACAGGTATCTGGCTCTACCAAATCTCCACATTACTTTGGATTAAGATCTGCAGAATAGAAAACTTGCATGTGATTTCTTTGGAATTTGATGTGTCATCCAAATATGATGGAAACCTACTTTCCCTAGACGGGAAACACTGTATTTACTGAAATTATGCTCAATCCCACGTTATTTCATCTCATAAAATGTTTAATATTCTACTTCCCATTAATAAGACCTAAAATAGGCTGCTGGGATGATTCATTTTGTTTTGTATTCTTTCTTTTTCATTAAATAAAGAGGAAAAGTAAGATCATGATGTCTAACAGAATTAATGGAGCTATGTCTGAATTTGTATAGTTGGCTTTTAATGAATTGTTCCCAGAAGCCTAACAGCAGCACACATATTTACCAAAAGAATATTATGGTATTGGTCATATCTCTTGCTTAATAAGAACTTGCAGTCTTGCACAGCACAGCACATTGCATGACTACAAAGTAAATAATGAGTAACAGGATATAGATTTATTCTTGTTTATATAACCTATACCAAAAATGGATAAACTCATTATATTAGCTCTTTATGGCTTTTGGTGATCAGTCTTACAAATGTCTACCGTACTTTGTTCCTCGGTAGGTCTTATGATGCTCTTTGAAACACATATTAACTCATTCATTTCAATTGAACTATTTTGTCTGATGGTTTGACAGAAAGGAAGTCAGATATGGTTGATTACTTTGAAAAGAGGGCTGATTTGCTAATAAAGTTACATGGTGGAAATTTCCATTTACTCAGAAAGCCGTATACATACATCCAAGGTTTTGACAAAAACATATGCAAGGCACACTTTTATCAACAAATGTAGTATTGGGAAAGGTTTATTATAATTAACAATATTTAGATTGTCCACAATTCTGTGTTTCTTGGGGGTCAAAGAGTACCTCTAAGGGGGAAAACAGGTATAATTAATAACCATTATTATAATAAGTCCTGTGTTAACTATTTTTGGTTTAATGATGAGAAAATGAATGACTATAGTGATGGGTCATAAATCCTTTTGAAAATCAGTTTCCAAGCGCCTGTCTTCACACAACTGAAGGGTGACGTGACTGAAGAGTCATCAGGGGCCTTTGGGGCATGGAGGGAGGGGAGGACGCTCCCCAGGAGAGACTGGGCCAGGAGAGGCTTTTTGGAAGTCACAACCAGGGATGCACTACTGACATCTAGTGGAAGAGGTGAGAGACGCTGCTACACACCCCACCACACAGTTTCCTCCTGCACCCCAAGGAGCCAGCCAGCTCAGATGTCTAGAGTGTCCAAGTGGGGGAACCCTTATACACGGATACATAAAGAAGCTCAAATCAGGGGGAAAAAGCTCCACTGGTCTCATTAAGAGATTCATTTAATACATTCGATTTAACCAACATCAATGTTTACATTTTAATGTTTGTTCTAATTCAACAATGCCTATGTTTGGATTAACTATGTAATTATAATAAAAAATGTCATGATAACACAAGCCAGAGAAAGTTTTTTTTAAACTGGTAGGGTCTTTAAAGTAATCTTTAAAATAATTTGGCTTTGTTTTACTTAACTATCTCAGTCCATTGGGGCTGCTAGGCCAAAATGCCAGAGACCGGATGGCTTATAAACGTTTATTTCTCACAGTTCTGGCTGTGAGAAATAAAGGCTGGACGTCCAAGATCAAGGTGCCAGGATGGTTAGGCGTGAACCCTCCCTTTTCCTGGTTCAGAGCCCGGTCTTCATATAGCAAAGGGGCAAAGCTGACTCTGGGACCTCTGTGATAGGGCACGAAGCCCATTCCCTGGGGGCCACATCCTCAGGACGCCATCCCCTCAAGTGCCACCACCGGCCTCTTACTACCATCCCCTTGAGGGTTAGCTCTTCAGCAGGTGAATTTGGGGAGGAGGAGGGCAAACATTCAGACCCTAGCGGTAAGTAAAATAAGTTACTGATGAAAGATTTTAAAGCCTCAAAAAATATTACTTCCACATTACCCTCTAAGGAAAGCGGAATGGAAACTAAAATTCAAGGAAGAAAAAAATGTGTAAAATTTCCTGGTTAAAGAAGAGCTTTTCTGGGTTTTTAATTAATTGGAATGGGTATGAAATTGCTATGGTAATTGGATTACACTGGACATATTTAAAGAAGTGATATTTTACATGATTTGTATTTATAATATGCTGGAAATGTCATCCTTACGAATCCAGGTAAATTGATGATGTTAAATTGTAGATGTAACTAAAGTGTGCTACAAGTTGCACAGACTGGTGAGATTCTTTAAGGGAAGACTCAACCAAAAATGGTTGAAGACCACCAGTGTACAGGCAGATGCAATTTCCTGAGACTGTAGGGGCCTCTAGACAGATGGACACAGGAAACTCCCTTCCTGGAGGTCCTCACCCCTTCTCCACTCTTGCAGCCCCAAAAATGTTTCAAACAGCAAATTTTCAAATCCAAATATACTAGTCATTCAGAGTATTCAATGTTTCAAAATAACAGTTCCCAGGCTATGGGGGTAACTAAATAATATTTTGATGCAATGAGATCACAGCAAAAAAACGTCGGCATTGCTAGACTTAGAAAGTGATTCTTCTGTAGGAAGAGAAATGATCACACCGGTGATTCATTGGATTTTTAATTTAAATATTCATTAAGTGAGTTAAAAATATATATAATATATAAGCCTTGCCTTTTGAAGAAGAAAACAAGGCATTTATTTGAGACTTAGTGAAACCCAAGGGCTGGAAATCTGAAGATTAATTTCAACTGTTCTCTAGAACAGTTAAATGCCATTTAAGAAATGCAACACAGGATGGCAGTATTTCCATCCTTTAATTCCAGGTAAACTCCAACAGAAAGAGTGGGTGTTTCTACAGCAACTGAAGTGAGATTTTAAAATCAGTACTGAGTAGATACAGATGTTTACATCAGGAAATTCTCTCTGTACTTTAGCTATGTGACTCATTTTTCCCATATAATTCACTTTAAAAGTAGCTCACAATTAAATTGTTTCTTATTTATTGAAGCAGCAACATATAGGTAGGATACCTATATGACACGGACAGAAAGTTAAAGGGAAAATTGAAGCAAAAAATTAAATAGTTTAATTGCCAAGCTAGGATATAATATCAGCAAATTATGGCTTGACTCCATTTCTTTTTCTTTACACAAGGAACCATATAACTTTACCTGAGCCTAACATACTTACATAGATGACTAAATATGTAGATGACTATTACTAGTCATTTATGTATTACATGAAAATTACACACACACTGAATTAAGAAAGAACCACAGTTTTGTTTTTATACATATTCTATAATCAATGCATGGGATACACTCTGTGGATGTCAGAATTTTTCTGAAAAAGGTTGTGTGTGAAAAGCCCATCAGACCTCACGGGCTGCCTCTGCTAAGGTGTGTCAACTTTGCAGACAGTTTAAACAAATCTCTCACTGTGTCATTCAATTGCTTCCTCTCTAAAACCAGGCATACTTTCACCCACCTGGTTCTCACCAGGGGAAGATCCAGAGTAAAATTGCCTGATGGAGTACGTATCACATCATAGGTGCTCATTTAACAATAATAATCATTGATTAGTTATCACTGCTTGTTACTTAGTATCCCCTTTAAAATGGGCAAGCGGTGTATGAACCCTTCAGTGAAAGGCTGACTCTATGCAAATCCAGGGCTTTCTAGCTTCTGAGGCTCTTCCTTCTATGCTTTGCTGCCCCATGAAATAGACTTGCAAACCACGTATGCCCTTTTTTTGGACAATTTTGTACCCATGAGCTCTCGCCTCAAGACCAGATTTCACAGGTTATCAGTGACTATTTAATGAGACGATGTGCACACACAGGCCTCTCCAGGCCCCGCGGTCCTCACCCACAGCCTCACCCGCTCTCAATACGCGGGCCCTTGATTGCAAACCCCGAGCTCCCGACGTACTTGCAGCTCTGGCGTGGAGCCTCCAGACGTGGATTTCTCCCATAATGATAATAATGACAGGTTAGGGGCTTCCGGCCCGCGTGCTTCTTCCCGGGTGCTGGCACCGTCTTCTTGGAAGCATGCATGCCCCGGATTGCCCAGGTGATGGCGCTGTGCATGCTCAGCTCCGCAAACTGGCCTTGGGAAGGCTTTCGAAAAAACAGTGTGTTCTATTAAATACACATTCGTGACTGCAGAGCTCCCAGAAGCCAAACCTCAGCTGCTCTCACCCAAATGGCAACATGGAGAAAGGGTCCCATTGTATCCCATTCATTGGCCTTTCAAGGAGTTCCCTGGTCAGCAAAATAGAGCAAAGCTGGCTGCATCCAGTAACCGACCAGGAATCTAGCACTTCCTCCCCCAGGGTGCTGCTGGCAGCTTCAAAGAAAACAGTTGAGTCACCTCCCTCCACGGCCGGCCGCCCTGTTGAGGTGCACGTCCTGTTTTGTGACTTCCTGCACATGAAATGGATGTGGTGGCCTGGTGAGGGTATAGGGTTTGGGATGGACGCCCATGTGTCTATCACGTGCATGTGAACGCCCACAGCCATCACACAAGGTAGGGCGGCAGAATTCCAAGAACCCTGGTCTGCAGAGATCAGCCACTGTGAGTCTGTTCGACTCCCACGATTGGGCATTTGGCCCACACGCCGGCTGGGGTGCAGAAGGCCTTTGGAAGACGGGGTCCGCAAACACTGAGGGTGGACAGCATCCTCTGCAGACCCCTGGGGTGCAGGCCGGGGCTGCTTCCTCAAGAGACCTCCCTTGTCTCTCTCCAGGTACCACTGCTGTCTTCCCTTTAGCTTTGTTTGCATTCTAAGTAAGCGCAAAGGACTTTTTAAGTCAATACAGTGTCAACTTAGATGCAATGTGAAAGCGAAAATATTTGGGGCTGACAGTAATCTCCTGACTGACAGCGTTTTATTTAACACTCGACAGGTAACCTGGTACTTGACCGCCTCTTTCAGGTATAATCTAAACACTTGTCAAACACTGACCTGAAAACTGTCAAAACGTTCGTCTAAAACTTGTCACATGTTAGATTCTGTGGCAGGGGTCTCTGTTTCCTTTCCAAATTTGCCCTGTGCCATTACACTGCCATTTGAACTCAAAAGATGTGATTCAGCTTCTCAAGTATGTATTTGCTACCTGCCTCAGCACCAGAGACTTCATTTGCTGCTGATAGGAATCCTTTCAGAAAGATGCTGCATAACCTTTATGGTAGGGCCCGACAAGAGGTCAGATACAAATAACGTTCCGTGGAAATAAACTCTTTCCTGATTGTGTCATTGTCTCACTGGTAAGTAAACCGCTCACATGGGGTGTCTGGTGGATGTGACTATAATGTGGCCCAGCTAGAAGGAAATGTCCCCGGGTTTTATGCTTCTTTGCCAAAAATTGTCACCATAACAAACTCTGAGCAGCCGTCAGCTTACCCACAAATTCCCCAAGATTCCTTCTTATTTTGCCTCTGATTCTCCAGATAATGAGAAGACAGAGAAAACATACCCCTTGGCATTCAAAAACCCCGTTAAAAGTGGAGATCGTATTATTATTACTTTTGCTCTTTTATCATTTTTTTATGATAACAAAAATTCTCAAACACATCCCAAAATAGACAAAATGGGCTGACAAACCTCGAGGTTATCATCTGCCTGGTCTCACTATTATTTCTCACAGGTCCTGCTCATGTATTTTCCCTGTAGTGGAGCATTTAAAAGCCAGTCTCAGACATGAACTGACCCGCTGTCCCTACTTGCCCTGGACAGTCACTGAACTCCAGTGAGTCTCGGCAAAATGACCGGCTGGCCAAGACACCGCCCCCCACAACTTCTTCCCATGTATGTCTACTTAATAAGGGCTTTTCAAAAACCTTCACCGCAGTACATTATCCGGCCAAACAAAGTTAACTACCATTCCACTGGGTCCTTTAATTCCAGCCATGCTCATTTTTTTCTTGCCTTTCCGCCAAAAGGTAAGGTGTGTGTCACTAGTTGATCTGCAACAGGACCCCTGTGATTGATGGGTCACCTACATGCCTCTCCACGTGTAGCATCTCCCATGGCCGTTTCTATCCACGACATTTAGTTCAGGAACGGAGGGGTCACGTTTCCAACAAAACCTCCCACACCTTCGAGGTGTCACTGGTCATACTCTTCAGGTGATTCTCATGGAGATATCCTGCTCCCTTATTGGGCGTGTTTTTATATAAAGGGCTGATCAGCTCTAGAAACTTGAATCAATAGAGGGTTAAATTTGGGGGGCACGAATACTTCCTTGGTGCCGGGAAGTTCTTAACACATCCCAAGTATTGGCAAATTGACCTGGGGTTCTGGAGGGGTCACGCTGATGAAGCCTTCTCAAAGCTCCCCATCAACTTCCAGCTGAACATTTAAGCAGCCACCGACCGAGGCCACTGCCCGGATGGATGATACCGTTGGGAGCGGCAGGACATGCTGCTCTAATGCTGACGCTGCGCCTTCATTTAGTCACGTGATTCTCTGCAAAAGGGAAATGCTTTATTCACTTGGTTTTGATGCTGGTTCACTCAGCCTTAAAAAAGGACATCCTGCCCTTTGTGACAACACAGATGGACGTTGGGGCATTAGGCTTACTGAAATAAGACAGACAGGGAAAGACAAATACTGGGTGATCTCACTTACACGTGGGATATAAAAGAAAAACTTTCCATCGTTGGCTATCTATCTAGTCATTGTGAGGTCAAGTCCAGCTAGAAAAGGCAGGACACAGGGCGATATCTTTCAGGTATTCATTTTCAGAATAAACAGCCGGTATCCTCAAGATGGCCCATAGAGCTTTTTGGGAGGAGGCTGATGGGGCCAGAAGGAGTATTTTGAATTCTCTGGTGCCCGTTCCTGACGCATGTTCATGATTTCCCTAGCTGCTGCACACATGCAAATGTCGCGGACGCTCCACCATCATTTCCTTCACAGCTGTGCATGTGCACATTTGCAAGGACCTGCAAATACATGGTGTGGTGCCTTCCCTCTGTTCGTGTCACCAGCGAACCACCCATGTCAGAGCAGTCATGAGCACGACCGTGGCAAGCACAAAGCAAAACTATCGAACTCCTGAAGGTCCCACAGGCTTTTGGTCTTTGCGTTGTTCCTATTCTTCCCGGCCTCGCACCCTGACCTCTCAGACAGCTGATTCTGTCTGTTGCATGTAGCCTTGCCATCGCCTAGCGACACCACGCTTCCAGCGTTTCCCTCCCTGTGCGTCCCGTCTCTCTTCCTTTAAACTCTGCTCACGACACCTAAGCTCTGGCCCACAGGAGAGGAGCCCCACACACCGATTTGCACTGAGGTTATTGCTTCTAACGCGTAGCTCCAACATGTCCCTTCTCTCCCTGCCCCCTGTCTTCAACTCCCAGAATTTACATTTTAAAAGGCAGTCCTGGGGCCCAAGGAGACAGAGGTTTCATTGCATTTTTCCACAAGGCCTTGGTTTACTCAGCTTTAAAAGAGAAGGAAATCCTGCCATTGGCAAAAACATGGACAGACCCTGAAGGCATTATTTGAGTGAAATAAGTTGAAGTGAAATAAGTGAGACAAAGACACATACTATATGGTATCCCTAATATACATATACAATTGTAAAGAAATAAAAACAGTCAAACTCACAGAAACACAGAGTAGTAGATAAATGTTGCCAGGGGCTGAGAGGTGGGGACCTAGGGAGAGGGGGGAAACGGGTGCAGGCTCCCAGGCCTAACACGAATCAGGCTGAGGCTCTAATGCACAGCACGGTGACCACAGTTAGTAACAGGTGATTGTATAACTTGTTTTACAAGACACTGCGGGCCGCAGGGACAGCATGAATATTTGTATCGATAGTCAGACACTGGTGAATGTTTTAGAGGAGAATAGGGGCATGGGATGTAATTCTAGAACATTCCATTCACCAAGAGGTTGGCAAACATTTACATTGTCTATAGCTCAGCATATTTATTTTGAACCACTCTAATATTTTTTAAACTCCCCATTTTCATCTCTACTACCAGAAAATGATGCATATTGGTGTAAATAATCTGGCTGGTGTATTTTAGGACACATGTAATTCCCAGTATGACCTATGCTAGCCAAACAGCCAAAGAATTTTTATTATACCACCAGTATGAGTTGTGGTGGGGACAAATGGTGATTCTAAGGTTCCATATGGTGCTAACATGAGACACGATCTGATATATTCATCTAGGGAGCAATGTGGAAATGTAAACCAAACACCTTAAGAGTGGTAATGAATGCCCTTAGTACCAGCAATTCCACCTTCATGAAATAATTCTAGGAAAATAATCAGACACATACCCACAACAGTGCATGCCCTTTGCTTCCCATCATGGATATTGAAGACAGAGAAAACATTGGAAACGACCTGAAAGCCTCCAAATGGGAAAATAAACCATGATAAATACGTGTAATGGTATAACTTCTCAACCATCAAATTTATTTTCTAAAAGAAGAGCTACAAAACAAAATTCACAGTTGAGAAAAAAGGAAATGGTTTAAAAGCAACTCTGAATGTGAGCGTTATGCATGATTTTTATTCTTTGTGACATCATGAACTTGCCAAATTGTCTACAATATTATTTTTAAGCCCAGTGTTGTCTCATATAATATCTAAGCTACATGACAGTTTGAAGTTGAAAATGATAGTCATTTTTAGGACACACAGAGCTACAACCACAATCACCCTTCTATGCACACACATAACAGAAATGCATGCATACACCTGCCAAAAACGTGCACAAGGATGTTCAGAGCATTTGGGGGTGAGGAGAATGTTTTACAACTACATGGAGGGGACGGTCACACACCACTGTGAACATACAAAACGCCACTGAGTCATACACTTTAAAATGGCTGATTTTACATTATGTGAATTTCGCTTCAACAAAAATAGGTAAATGAAGAGGAATATTCAGAGCAGCAGCTTATGTCATAGAGTAAAATAGGAAAATAACCGAAATGTCTGGCAACAGCAGAATGGATAAATAAATGGTGGTGCAATTAAAAAATCTGACCACAATGCAGTAGTGAGGAGCGAGGAGCTACTGCTACGTGCAATTATGCAAAATCAGCTCACAGACTTAGCAGTGGGGCAAGAAAGCAGGTGCCAGGAGAACATACCATGTGAGTCTACATGTGTGAAGTTCCAAACAGACAAAAGTCAGCGTGGCAGAACTCAGCGTGGCACGTACCTGCAGGAGAGAGCCCGTGACAGGGATGACAGGGGCGGAGCTTGGGGGAAGTCTGTGTGGAAGGGAGGGACGTTCTGCTGGCTTCTCTGGGCAGTGGTTGTGAGCCCAAGTTCACAGTAGTAAAACTTTACCAGGTTGTAAACGTATAACAGGTACGTTGTTAAAAATACCTTGTGGCATTTGTTTTTATCTGGTTCCTGGCAAATTCTCCAGCCCCTAAGGATCCACCCTGTTGCTAAGTATCTTCTTCAATTAATGAGATAAGTCTCTCTCTTTGGTTATAAAGGTGGACTCTATTTCTCTAATTTCTAGTTTTAGGCATCCCATCCATTAATTCTGAACTCCATGCTGGGGGACGGACAGACAGAACGAGAAAGAGAACACATATTGAGTAAAGTCTTTAATGCCCATCTAAGTGAGGGCCTTTCCTGAGCCCAAGTACAGAAAAGCCACATAAACGCAAGGGGCCAAAACTCCCGTGAGGATCCTTCTCCAGCCCAGATTAAGAGACCGGTTTGGACACTGCTTCCTAAGAATCAGGGGAAATTTCTCTCATGTTTTTATTAGGTGATAACTTTGTTTTGCTTTTCTAAAAATTACATTTGCACCTTATAAAGTGCTATTTTTAGGTCGGTTTATTTGGCCATGGAGTGGCCTGATTTTTCTCCCCTCAGCTGGCATCACGTACCGCCTCAACCCTCCAAGGCAGAATCAATGCCTTCCTCCTGTGTCTGCTGCTTGTCATTTATAAACCGTAATCTTGTACGTACCCGTGTGATAGTAAGCTGCTAGGAGGCTGTGTCCTCCTCCACACTGGGAGCTCCTCAGAAAAGCATCCATTTATTTGCTTTTGTGTCGGACCCATAAGAACAGCATGTTATTCACTCAGACAGCAATGAAACTGCTGGGGTGCCCTGGTGCCAGGCACCGGGATACAAGGTGAGCAGGGTGCTTTCTTTGCTCTTCAAGAACTCCCAGTCCAGTGACGCAGCGGTCAGGAAATGTTGGCTGGAACACTGACCTCACATTCACCTCTATCTTGGTTGACGTTAGAGCATGGAGGGGAGGTTAGCTATTCGCTATGAGGAGGGAAAAAGGGAACGAGCGGAGCAGCGCCAAGTCCCATCTCCCGTCCCATGGACCTCTGGTCGGAGGCGCAGCCACCCCACCAGACACCCATCTTTCCGGGGGTGGATGTGCACGGCGGCAGCCTGCTCCAGTGGCCCCGGCCAATGGGGGGATGCACAGTGGGTCTGCTTTAGTCTGACGGCCCTCACTGTTATTCCACTGAGTTCAAGGTAGTGGGCCTTCTCACCGCCCTTGACAGGCCCTTCACCATCCCGTGCAGCTGAGGAGGGGCCCTGCCTTCTGGGGTCTCCACCCGGCCCCCACTTCCTCCTCCCCGTCATGCCATAACCCCAAGAATGTTCACCAAGCTCTGAATTCCGATGTCATCAAAGAAAGGGACCTCTGGAAGGCACTTTCCCTCATGGAAGGGTCGTATTTTCAATGCTCCACAAACCCTACTGGACAGTCCTCTTAATGGTTCAGGTCCAGCCTTCGTTTCTGCATGAACGAGTATGACTTTCATTGCAGGTGACAGGACTCTTCCCAAACCAGGTGGGTTACAGAGCCAGTGCAGGGAGACACATCCTTGTTTCCCTTACTCCTTGGCCCTCGGAACAATGATTCATTACGGGAGGACCATCCCAGGCAATAGCATCGCATGCCCAGGGGAGGTGATTCTCTCCTCTTCCCCAGAACATCTGCCTTTATGGTACAGCTCCCTTTGTGGAAAGTTCAAGGGGCATTGCATTTCTAGAAACCCATCCATATTCTGAAAGCATAAGGAATATGAACTATATGACATTTTGAAGGCCTGGAAAATGTATACATACTGCCCATCAGAACTCATTTCTGTGAAGTTTCCTATTTGGGGATTATATGTATACACACACACACACACACACATGTATCCCTACATTCACATCTTACTCATTTCCACAATGAGTAACCATGCACAGACTGTTGGAAGGTCAAGAATTAATTAATATGGCTTTTGTCCTTTAGAGGAAAGGCTATTCTTTGGCAATGGGTGAATAAACTCTTGTCTCTAGAGCGTGCATTCAATTCACATTCAGTCACTTTAATTAAATACTAAACCAGCAAATTAAGTTCCCATTTGAGAAGACAACCCTGAGGTATTACTGGGAGGAAGGACACAGGGTAGGGGAAGATGAATAACACTTACATTTGAAGTCATCATTGAGATTTGATGCAATAACCCATCACATTCAATTGCAATAATAATATAGTTTTAAATGGGCCAAGAGTACAAGAATGTGAAAAGCATCTTTGAATATTAGAAAGACCTTCTCCTATTCAAACTAATAGATGAGAGAATGTTGACAGCTTGCCTATTTTACACAAAAGAATGGTTGTGATAAGACTGTGTTGATAAAGAAGATGGGAACGACAGTGATAATGACGAGAGAAAGAAATTACACCGAGGGGATTTCTGAGAACATGGAGAAATCAGCCCTACGTTACTGGCTTTCTATAGCTTAATGGCCTTGCTCCTGGGGTGAGTCAGCACAGCCTGCTCTCGGCATTGTAAATCTGCAATAAAAATATGTAGTCGGATACAAGAGCAGCGTAGGGACTCCAAAATGGCACCATTCATTTGCAACGCGAGCTGTCTAAGGAAGGCAGTCTCGACAGCAGAGAGGGGCCTGCTTCAATGCGGCTGCCCTCCTTGGTCATGAGATTATTATTGCCATTAGCTCTGAATCTGACAAGGGGACTCTGTCTCAAGTAGAAGCAGTTAAGTTGTTCCACCTTTAAGAACTGGACATGGATGATGGCCTTCCAAGAAGCGAGCTTTAAAACTTAAATCTTATCTGTGCTTCTCTGTGAGATGCCATACAGCCTGTGAGGCAGGAGTGGCTGAAGGTGACAGGGTGGGGCCTGCCTCTCTTGCGGTGCCCACGAGCATGAGGTCTGCCGGCTGCATGCTCCCTGGGGACGGTGAACACTGCCTGCTTATAGCTTAGGGTCCACGACTTGATGGGTGTTTGCATTGTCCATTATTATCTGTAATGTTAGAATTTGGCAAAGAAAGTTTTCCTGTGAATGAATTCTTATATACTAAAGAATCTGATAGAAGATCTCTAAATGAGATGTACAGTGGTAACGTGCATACACACACACACACACACACACACACACACACGTTCACTGACAGCAGTGATTCTCCACTGGGAAAATACATACAAGCCCTTTAAGATGACCAAAGATGTTATTTTCTACCTTGAAAAAGTTAGTAGTTGTCAGAATGTCCATGGTGGTGGGGGGAGAGCATGAAGACCTAGTTTGAGCGTCCTGAAGCGAGGGCTCTGACGTGAACGTTCACATCCGAGAGTCAGTAACTCCGTAAGTCTCGTCAGGAATGACTGTTGCTCATTCTAGCGGCAGGACTAGCTCGGAAGTTAGGGGCGGGCAGTGACTGCTTCATGGCGGCAGAGTTTCTGCCGGGCTGACGGAGAAGTTTTAGAAACAGTGGCGGTGGCTGCACAATGGTGTGAATATAATTAATGACATTGAATTCTGCATTTCAAAATGGTTTAAATGGCATGTTTACCACAATTAAAAAACAAATCACTGCTACTACAACAGGTCACAGACCAAGTGGGGTCTCACCCACGGGGCATAACGATTGTTGAACAGTTGATGCATTCACTTCTAGATGTTTCCTTCTGTCTGACCAGCTTGCTCATGCCTGATCTAGACGAGAAGGTAAAGTAAATTACCTTTCTTCCGGTTCGTCCACATCTCGGCCTCCCTCCTGTGTGCCACGGATGTGTCATTCCTGTGCCCATGATATGGGGTGGTGTGTCCTTATGTGTGGACTCTGATTTGAACTGGATGCACTCCCTCTGTGACTGGGGATAGACCCTTGGGCACGAGCACCTGGCTTCGCTCCCCTTCAGTTGGGTGACCCAGGGCAAGTGTTTCCTTAGAAAATGGGCATGGAGACCATGGAATTAATCACCCCAGCATTCAGGAAGGTTCTGAGAATCGGAGCTTATGTATTTAGATCACTTGGCACACGATATCTAAATATTTACTACTGCGCAGATAACACTATGAGGCTTTGGAAAAGATGGTGGCTCAACAGGGCTCATATGGTTAAGTCACCATGGGGTAATTTTAACATCACTGACTTAAGGGACGGTGGTTGAGTTTTATCCCTGATGTGGTCTGCTGGCAAAACAAACTCATGCAGAGCCGATTTCTGCATTTGAGGAGGTAGAATCTCCACGCGGGATCTGCATTCCTTCAGTCTGCCAGTCCACGCCCACGTGTGTTTTATATACTGCGGCATGATTTTCATGCAGTAAGATGCAAACCTTCATTGGTCTTGAGCTTCATAACTTGTTGCATTTCTAAATGACCGTATCTCATCACCACCCAGATGAAACGCTGTGACGTTCTGATCTCTCAGAAAGCTTCCCCCTCCCCCTGCCAGATACTGTCCTGTACCTACTAGTGGACGGTTCTGCCGTCCTTCCCCACTGGCTAATTTTGCCTGCTCCTGAACTCAGTGAATGGAGCTCTTAGAGTCGGTAGACCCCTAAACAGCAGCATGGAAGGGGGGTGGCGGGCTTTTTTTACACTTGCTCCCATTCAGCTGGTTGTTTACATTTCACACATTCTGTGTAAGGTGTTCTGGGATGTGGGGAGTGAGAACGTAGATAACAGACTAGCCGAACTGGCTTCGACACCAGGTTCTCCTCCTGGCCAGTTCCAACATGGAGGAGGAGTTGATCCAGCTCACCCCAAAATACACGATTCACTTTATAACAGAGTAAAAATCATACCCCTCTGCTATTAACATAGTAAAAATCACACCTTCCAGTGCGTGGAGTTCCGAGGAGAACACAGCCCAAACATCCCTGACCCAATTCCCACTGTTCCCTCTGAAACCCATCCCCTTAGGGAATCTTCATTCCCCTTCACATAGAGAAAGCCCCTCTTGTCTCCTGGGGAAATACCCTAGGGGAGGGGGTTGCGGGCACTCAACTCTCAGGGTACTTTTCTATTTTCTTTAAACTCTTATTTTCCAGTAAACTCCTAAAACTCAACCGCCTTGAATTCTTTCTCAGGCGAGACCAGGAACCCGTCTCCCGTAACAGAATCCTACGGGATGTCACTGCTGGGCCTGGGTTCTCAGCTTGAGCCGCGGTGGCCTTCCCCGCGGTGTGCTCTCCTCGGTGAGCGGTACCCTGTTTTATGAATATCGCGGAAGGGTCTATAAATTCCCATGTTGATGGACATCTGGGTCTATGCAGTTTGAGGCAGTTATGAATGAAGCTGTTAGGAGCATCTCTCAGAAGCCTTTTTGCAGACATGAGCACTACTTTCATTTGGCTAAATACCCACCAGTGGAATTTCTGGGTCCCATGGAAATGTATTTACTAGAAACCAGCCATTTTTCAAAGTGGTGGTGCTCCCAGCCACGAGCGAGGGGAGACTTAACCCTCCATATACTAAAGTAAACCCACTTTTAGTATTACAATAATAAAGGCTAGAAATAACATGAAACTGGCTCAAGAATTCATTCTTCCTTTCCTTAAAAATATCTTGAGTTCTTGTAAAGAACCAGACACAGTTTTAGGTGCCAAGGTTAAGTGGAGATAAAAAAAGAGAGAGAACCAGATCCCTTGTGTCATAAGACTTGCATTCCAGTGGGAGAAAGGTCAATAAAGGAGAAAACTAATAATGAGCTAAGTTCAGACGTGTCTAAGTGTAATAAATGTAAGGCAGGCTACCAGGAGCACAAATAACTGGTAAGGGTGCAGAATACAGGGCAATACTATGTGACATGCAAGCTGTGTCACAGGAGGGCATGTTGAGCTGTGCTGTCCTCATCCCCGCCCCGCCCCCCCCCCCCACATTTATGGACTTCTCCAGAGCGGCGGGCAGAAATAGTGTCAAATATTTCCAGCCCCATGAAGCTGAAGATGGTGGTGATTTTGTCATAGATGGAAAGCGCAGACTTCTGTCAGGCACATGGTTGGGGTTCCACTGCCACTCGTGAACTCCTGGTGCAGCCGTGACAGCCTCTGCTAACCACCAGGTCGGGGCCACGCGCTGCCTGCAGTGAACTGGTGTAGACACGGCAGGTTCCAGTGCTTCCCACGCGGGGCTGGGGAGGAATCCCACAGGGAAGGCGGGTTCCTGCTTTTGGAAGGAAGTGGCCAGGCCGATAAAGTTAATGCAGCAACAGTGAAGCTGGCAACTTGTAGGGGAAATGATACCACGAAGTAGTTAAAAAATAAATAAAAGAAGGATGTAAGGTCCAAGTGTTTGCAGCAAACACAGCTGAATGCTGAGGGCAATCAATGTAGAACGAGGCTGGGTGGTAGTTCACAGCAGCAAGCACGCAGGCAGCAGGGGACGCGATGGATGGTGGCAACCACGACAGGACACAGCGGGGAGCTCCGTGAATCCCCCTCGCCCGCAGCCCACGGTGCCCCCCAGCCGCCACACATGCCCCATGACACGGACAAGGACCTCTCTCTCTGCACCAACGTTCTTCCCCTGCAGCGGGGACAGCATCAAGCATGCGGCTGCTGCTGAATAAGCACTTAATAAATAAACAAGGAAAATTGGTTTCATAAAAGTTAGAGCTAAGTATTAAGAATGCGAAAGTCTCGGAGCCGCGTACCACCTGCCAGGGTCTGTCGATCAAGGAAGGTCTCTTCCTGGTTCTCTTGCTCCGTCTACTGGAACTTCAGACTGAGGTGTCTCACCCCATCCTTTCTCACCTTTACGGTCAAGGACAATCTGTGGTTCTCCTGCCCAGCATAACAAGCTATGGAACAGTTTGCAAACTGATGGGAATTTACTTAGTCTAAAAATTCCCAGTCTCAGCTGACACCGAATCATAACAACGATGTAACACGTCAAGGTGGGGCTAATGATTGGGTAAGGTTTATAAGAATACACCCCTGGACACTTCTTTTCAACCTGTAAAGGCCATAAACTTCAGCTGTTGCAGGTGAATGTTTAGAATAACTGTTCGGGACAGAGTGTGGAGCAATCTGCTAAGTAGATGGTTCCGGTTCCTTAGGCATTTGCTAAATAGACCAAGGAGCAATGTTTTACAGCTTCCTTTGGAAAATGAATGTAGAATTGGTACAATTAATCCCACTGACAACAATTACGGTTAACTCCGTACAAGCCATTACTGGTAACTTTACAGGTAATAATTCAATTTATTTGATCCATTATGTAAAATGGGTTTACCTTGTAGGTCTGGAATAGAACACGATCTTTTGATTTAAAGGCACAGCTCCATTATTCATGAAACACGCTATTGGAAAACGGCGATCAATTTACTTAATTTGACATCCTCGTTTTGAGTAGAAGTGCTGAATGGTCTTTGATGGGACACGATGAGAATTAAGTGATTATTCTCAGGATAGATTTAGCCTCTAGTTTTTAGGATGCTTGTCCCGGTTTTTGTTATTACAACAGACTCAGGATCATTCATTTCTGCTAAGAAAATGTCATGCCGGAATGATGACTGAGAAGCAGTTTGCTTGGATGACTGTCTTTTTGGTACCTGCCTGCCTCAGAATCAGGTCCTCCCTGGCATTTCGTGCTCATCGCCCTCGTGGTTAAAGTGCTTTATTGAGGTGCAATGGGCCAGGTGCTTTATGAGAGGCAGCAAAGACATGTAGGGCTTCTTGAGACGGATACAGCTTTTAGC